>NC_136416.1:220362709-221033424 GCF_051521515.1 Lactuca serriola
AACCAAGGGGTAGGTCAGTACCTAGATATGTCTGACAGTGTGCTTATATCTTGCTATTGTATGCTAGTGGTAGGGGTGGAATAGTCCCCAGTTACCGGTTGAAAGATATCGATGATGATTACCGGTTGAAAGATACTGATGGTATTGTATGGTATGTGGTATGATGGGGAACTGACTAAGCTTTGTGCTTACAGTTTCAGTTTTTGGTTTCAGGTACCTCTTTATCTAAGGGAAGGAGCCGACGGCGTAGCATGGCATCACAAACATTTGATTTTCCTCACGGTGTTTTCTGGGATTGTACTCTGATATGTTACTTGCTTATGTTGTGGGTTTGAAACATGATACTTCATTTTATGAGATAGGGTGTTGATTCAATATTTTCTAGTGAATGTTTTATGAACAACTTAATTTTAAAATGAAATTTTTGGAGTCGATTTTTAGGACGTTACATAAATAATAATGACTATTGAGCCCTTGTGATATTCGACATGGGTTCATTTGTATTTAAGCATAGAAATTGGATTAATTTGAACAAAATAGTTTTATGAAACAATAATATTGAACTGCCAACTGTATTTAACCCATGAATGAAAGGAGATACACTTCTCCTTTTTCTTTTTCTTTTCCTTTGTGATTGTTCTTTTTAGGGATGAGCTTTTGAATCAAACTTCTTTTGAACTCATTTTGCTTGATGATATATAATATTTTTTTGAACTCACTTTCCAACTGTAGGATTATGAAGATGATTTTATTGGTGAGACACCACCGGTAATTAATAATATTAGTGACAGATCCGGAAAAGAAGACATGCCAAAGCCAAGTCGTAAGAAACGAAACAGGATTGGAGGCATTCCAAAACCAATTACTAGCAAACGAGAAAGAGCAAGGAATAATGGTAAAGGAACCGCTCCTTGTTGGGTAGCTTTTGAGCCGATGTGGATTATAGAGGATGATGGTGTTGAAAGGAAAAGTGTGGAATTTATTTATTGATCCTAGACACGACTACATAACTGCTCAGGTTTAACCGCATCGTACAACACCCATTTACTTATGTTTTGTTCTACTTGTACTTACGGATTTCGATGGTTGGGTATACTTATATACTTTTTGAAATATACTTATATTTTAATGCATACTTTTAGTTCAGAGCACTTAGGCCCCTTAGTGTTTATAGTTTTATACCATGTAAGGTTTGGTACACTTAGTTCACTATAAACATGGGCTCTGATACCAATCTGTCACACCCCGAAACCCAAGGCGGAAACGTTTCCGGGGCAGACTCCACGTTGAGTATCAAATCCAATGTACATAGTAAGCAAAGTAAACAAACATTACATTACATATATAGATTTTTACATTTGTTTTAAAGTAAAAAGTATTACAAGTGTGATACATATGTATATATATATATATATATATATATATATATATATATATATATATATATAGACAAAAGTAAGACGTGTCTTCTACGCAATCCGTCTTCGCCAAAAGGAATCATCGGGTACTGGTCTAATGCGGACCTGAGAAAACAAGCAGTTTGAAAAGCAGCATAAAGCTGGTGAGTTCATAAGCGGTTTTGTTTTCTGAAAATGTATTTGTTTCCTTTCTGTTTCTGAAAAGTTACGCACCAAGAAAATCCCATATTTTCTTAAAAGTTGGTTACTAATCCGAAATGTAATGTAAAAGATGTACACTGAAAACATGGTTACTCTTGTGAATTGTAAGGTTTAGTTATCTGGTTTGTTACACGAATCTGGTTATATACAAATGTTTCCCCAGGAAAATCCCATATTTCCTGAAAGTTGGTTACCAATCCGAAATGTGAAAGATGTATAATGAAAACATGGTTACTCTTGTGAATTGTAAGGTTTAGTTATCTGGTTTGTTACACGAATCTTGTTATATACAAATGTTTCCCCAGGAAAATCCCATATTTTCCTGAAAGTTGGTTACCAATCCGAAATGTGAAAGATGTATACTGAAAACCTGGTTGTCCTTGTGAAATGTATTAGTTTTAACAAGTATATAAAACTAATATGTACAAGTAAACTAGATACTTTATTCATTATTACTATCAAGTGAATTTTTGTTATCCAAATTGCGAGTTCCATAACCATACGATAGACAAGATATGGCAATAAGTAGTCCACATCACCTTATGACTTTCGTCACCCCTGAACCTTTCGGTTCGGCTGTAGCTAGCAACCAGGTGTGGGGTAGTCAGCCCCGTATAGATCTATACACTCAAGTCACGCTCCCTATCTAAGAGATTCTGGTTACGGGTGTGGTCCTCCACTCGCGTATCTCTATGGAGTGTTCTCTGAGGACGTGTCTCCAATTTATATGACTAACAAATTTACTAGTAATAATACAGAAAGATATTGTTACAAACAATGATCCTCCACTCGCGTATCTCTGTGGAGTGTTACCGAGGACAAAACTATGTACTAAGTTTCATGTTCAAAGATCAAGTGTTATGCTTTTAACTGATAAAATGTGGAAAACCATTTGTGGAAATATAAAGTACATCATTTTATAATGTTTTTCACAAACACTACGATGATGTGTTGTGCAAGTTCAAACTGTTATCAGATATGATTATCAGTGTTAAAAGCATATGTAATACGAAACACAAGACATGTAAAAACTAGTTTTGAGTACAAGTATACCTTGTACTTTGCTTGTATTCCCCCCTGAAAACAGTGAAAAACATTGAAAAAGGTAGGGGTATGAACTCACCAGACGAGAAAACGTGATGGTTTGGATGCTAAGTGTCGGTTCGGGGCTTGATAACGCGCGAGGTTCCTATGTAATATGAAATGGTATACAAATGTATCTAATTAGACTTTAAATCACTAATTAGATATGATTACACACTCCAATACAAGAAAACACTTCAAATCAAGTGTTTGGAGTGACCCGGGTGACATCTACGGACGTATAGGGCTCAGATAATGTGTTTGCTCTTCAAGAGTAAACTCCTTAGGGAGTTTATGGCCCTAATACCAACTCCACATGAGTTCACGGCCGTGAACTCATGGATGAATGGTTTTATGGTGCCAAATGGTCAAATAACACTTGGGAAAAGTTTCTATGATTTAATCTAAGGCTTAGGAATGGATCTAATCATCAAGAACATTACCAAATGGAGTTTACGGATATAAACTAGGAGTTTACGGCCGTAAGCTCCTATGTGACCATTCCTTACATGATTTTGTAGCCCTAGATCAATCACATGTGATTCAAACAAATTCTACAAGCTTTAGAGTGAGTTTAGGGCATCATTTGACTTGTGTTTGTGACTTTACGGCCCAGAAACCCATTCTTGGGGGTTTTACAGTCGTGAACTCTCAAAGGGATGGTTTTCATCATGTTTAAGGCCCCTAAATTAATTGTGGTTGGTTCTAGAATTTAATCCAAGGCTATTGGTGTGTTTAAGTGGCATTTAAACACTTGAATTTGAGTTTACTCCCCATGAATATGAGTTTACGGCCCAAGCATATTCTTGGGCAGTAATCTCATGTTTACTCCTCAAAAATGATGTTCAAGGTGTTCTAAGTCTGATTTGATAAGCCATTAAGTCATATCTAAGCCCCAAAGGTGATTTGCAAGGGTTTTAAGGCTCAAAAACCCTCTTTGTGTGTGTTTATGGCCCAAGCATGTTCCAGGGCCGTAAACTCATGAATATGGTCCTAAATCATAGTTTGAACTCGGATTTGGAAGCTGAAAAGGTTGAACAACAAGTTAGGGTGATTACCTTGATGTTTTGGAGCTTGAAATTGGATGATTTTGGACCTTAAGTTGGATTGAGGAGAGAGGTTAGAGAGATAGTAGTGAGAGACTGCAAAAGCTTCAAATGGAAGCTTAATCCACTTTAAATAGGTTCCAAGTTCGGGACACAGTGGAATTCTACCCGATACCGACGTTAGACATGGCTTTTGGTCGCACCCGATTAAGTTGTCGTAACCCGATATGGTCGATTCTAAAAATATTCCGATTAGTAATATGGGGTGTTAATATGAGTTCTAAATGCGTTTGGACACCCATTAAGTCATCATAGCAACCTCAAATTAAATGACTTAATTTAATAGCGTAAACGGAAATGAATTTGAAAACGACGGATTTTTTAACGGAAAGGGTTAAAATTTTGGAAACGAACTTCGGGTTATCACATAATAACAGCTATCACGCGAGTATTGACTGTCCTCGCTTCGAGATGTTGTATGGGAGGAGGTGCAGGACCCCGATATGTTGGGGCGAGGTTGGCCAGAGAGTCATGGGGAGCACCGAAGTAGTGCTCAAGATGACATAGAAGATTCAGCGGGTCTGGAGCAGGCTTCAGACTGCTCAGAGTCGGCAGAAAAGTTACGCCGATAAGTGCCGATCAAACCTGGAATTCCAGGTCGGGGATATGTTTCTCCTGAAGGTGTCGTCATGGAAGGGCGTCATCCGATTCAGGAAGCGTGGCAAGTTGGGCCCAAGGTATATCGGACCGTTCAGGGTTGTAGCCTGGGTGGGCAAGGTAGCGTACCAGCTGGATCTGCCAGCCGAACTCAGTCAGATCCATATCACTTTCCACATCTCTCAACTGCGGAAGTGCCTAGTGGACGATACGGTGGTGGTACCCTTGGAGGACATTCAGGTTGATGGCAGCCTGAATTACATCGAGCGGCCTGTAGCGATCCTTGACCGGAAGTCGAAGGATCTGAGGAACAAAAGAGTAGAACTAGCGAAGGTGCAATGGCAGCACCGGAAGGGGTCGTAGTGGACTTGGGAGCCGGTGAGTGAGAAGATGGAGCACTACCCTGAGCTGTTTCAGGATTGAGCGACAAACTTCGAGGACGGAGTCTAAAATAAGTGGGGGAGATTTGTAGCACCTGGTTCTTGGTATGTATTATGTTATTAAATCTTCATTTATTTTTGCATTTTAGCCTTGGACTCGGCGAGTCGAAGGACTGACTTGCCGAGTAGAAGCGAGATGAGGCGCGGGGTTTTAGCTGCGCATTCGGCGAGTCGGGTCCCAGATTGGGCGAGTAGCCGCTGTTTGGACAAAAACCCTAATCCAGGGGTTTTCACTCTATCTAAACGACCTTATGCAGCCTCCTTTCCCCCCTTTATGCTCCCAAACACTTCTCATAGCAAACCCTAGCCGTTTTTGAGGAAATCCAAGGGTTTTTAAGTGATTCTTGTGAGTTTTGATCTCAAGGAAGAAGGAAGAGCAGAGGAGGATCAAGAGGAGATTGAAGGATTCGAGTTTGGTTCACCATTTGCAGTCTACAGAAGGTATAAAGTCTGAACCTTGCTCATTCATTTGTTAGATCCCTCTTTTGGGTGATTTAGGGCTTTTACAAGCCATTTTTGGTGTTTGAGCTTCTGGGTCATGTCATTTTCGGAGTCACAAGTTGGATTTGGGATGCTTTTGCACTCAAGGAAGGCCCATGCAACAAAAGAAACATCTTAGAGCCTTTTAAGCTCAAAAGTCCCATGCATGCACGTAAAGTTTGTAACTTTACGTGCTAGATCGAGTTTAGGGGCCTGGATCTATCATTTGGTTAAGTGTTGTACATCAAAAATCGAAGTTCTTAGTAAGGGATTTGATCGACTCGGCGAGTCCATTCCTGGACTCGGCGAGTCCATGGGTTTTGGTCCCATATCAGTGAGGGTCATAAGGACCAGTCGAGTGTGGAAGGGTTTTAGGAGTCCCGGGGAGTGACCCAACGTTATGGACTACGCAAAGTGTTATGGGAATTCATGGTACTCGACGAGTGCATGAACGGATTCGACGAGTCCAAGTCAATCTTCATATTACTCGGTGAGTTGTTCATCAACTCGGCGAGTCGAGGACAGAACGTGTTCATAGGATGAAGAGTAACTCGACGAGTTGTTCATACAACTCGGCGAGTCGGATGTGGATTCAGTCGGTGTTCATTTAGAAGGAAAACTCGTCGAGTCAGGTCAATTGGAAGTTGACTTTGACTTTGACTTGGTCAAGGGGTAGAATGGTCATTTTAACCTACGGGTAGATGTCAGTTTCTGACTAATTGTTTGGTGGGAATTATAGTCGGAGGGTTTCCGGAGCAGCAGCGACAGCAGTAAGAGGATTCCCGCACAGTTCAACAGCTACGAGGTGAGTTACCTTCCTGTAGGGGTGGGTCTAAGGCCACAATGTCGGCCCACCATTGAGGAGCATTTAGAAGATAATTGTCTTTGTGATAATTTATCTTGGTCTGGTATGCGTTTGGTTATGAGTTATATTTGCATGATATTATACATGATAGGGATAGTTTCCCTGATAGTGGTCCTTAGAACCAAGGGGTAGGTCAGTACCCAGATATGTCTGACAGTGTGCTTATATCTTGCTATTGTATGCTAGTGGAAGGGGTGGAATAGTCCCCAGTTACCGGTTGAAAGATACCGATGACGATTACCGGTTGAAAGATACTGATGATGATTACCGGTTGAAAGATACCGATGGTATTGTATGGTATGTGGTATGATGGGGAACTCACTAAGATTTGTGCTTACGGTTTTAGTAAGGCAGAGTTACCGATCCAAAGTAATGCCAAGTTTTAGTAAGACTCAGTGCCCGAGTACCGAAATCTAGAAAGCAGAGATGAGCCGAGTACCATACGCTTCCGCAGTTGGCTTGATTTTGTATGCTATGACTTGTACTCGCCCTGATGTGGCCTTCCCTTTGAGCATGGTCAACAGATATCAAAGGAACCCTGGCAAATCACATTGGACCGTAGTAAAGAACATTCTTAAGTACCTTCGGAGGACTGAGGAATGGTTTCTATTCCTCGGTCGGAGTGACGACTTAAAAGTGCAAGGTTTTAGTGACGCCAATTTTTAGACCGACAGAGACAACTACCGTTCGCAGACGGGCTGGGTCTTTACCCTCAATGGAGGAGTAGTGACTTTGAAAAGTTCCAAGCAAGAGACAGTAGCTGATTCAACGTGTGAATCAGATTATATTGCAGTGAGCGAAGCGTCAAAGGAGGTGATATGGTTGAAGAACTTCATTGGAGACCTTGGAGTTGTGCCAGCCATAAAGGAGCCTATGGAAATTTTCTGTGATAATGAAGGAGCGGTTGCCTTGACCAAGGAACCGAGGGATCATGGTAGATCTCGACATATCGACATAAAATATCACTTTATTCGACATCGGGTAGAAGAAGGACTCCTCGTAGTGAAGAGGGTATCGTCAGATGATAACCCAGCAGATCCGCTTACGAAGGCAATGAGTAGGGTTAAGCACTTGCAGCACGCTAGGAGCATTGGGCTGAAGGACCAAATTAGTTTAGATTAGATAGTTTAGAAACATGTAATAGATAAATGTAATTGACATTTGATGATTAAATAAATGAGTATTATTTATAAGTAAAGTTATTGTCTTATGTTAATTGTTTAACTATTGTTTCACTTTGCATGTTTTGACTTCTTGAATAATTGAGTTATTTAAGAATAATCGAATTATTCAAACGGTCCACAGTCGTTCATATATTGGAAGTAGATATGAATGAAGACTCTCATGAATAGGTGTGTAGATTGTCTGAATAGTATTAGATATAGAAAAGGTTTGCTACAACGTTCATGAGTGCTTATGAACAAGTTTTGAGCATTGGAATAAACCCAAACCCACGCTTGCCGGAATCACTTCATGGAATTTATCGTGAGTGATCGCAAGACGGTAATATCATATGGTCTTAAAACCTAGATATATGGTTTATTGTTTGCTGATTGGTTGTGCAATGTGAGAACGCATCAGTAACTTGATGTCATAAAACGCATTGTTTTGTATAATTTGATTAGTGAATAGTAAATGCATATAAGTCGAAGTTTATGTGTTCCTTTTATCCTAAGAGGGTAAAAGCGATAGCAGGGCCCCTCGATGATTTGATTTGAATTATGTGTCGGGCCCGGTCAGGACTGAATTGATGTGTTCAATTAAGTTCTATGTCAAATGAATCTGAGATCGAGAAACAAACAGCTAGACAATAAGTATGACTATGCTTCATGTGATTGTCCGCATGATATCTAGAATAGAAGGCTATACAATCTCTTATCTAAAGGACATATTACTGATAAGATCAGAGTTTGACAACGTCTTTGAGAGCTATGATTTCTAATCAGGTTATGATTACATTTATAGTTACTAGACTTGTCCAAGTGGGAGACTATTGGATTAGTGTCTAAGCCCATAACTATATTTGGTAAGTACTTGACCCGGTTGTGCAAGGTCCTTTTAGGTTGCCTTCACCAGAGCAGCATGATAGGATGATTTATAAATAAAGAGGTTATTATGGTTTATTAATATATTATATGATTAATATATTAAAGGAAAAATCATATAGTTTAATTAATATTAGACAAGAATTAATTAAGAATTAATTCTATGGCTAAAAGAGATTAACTAAATAAAGGGGACTAGAATTGTCAATTGTGTGATAGTTGTTTTGGGCCGTGGATCCTTATGGATCATATGGTGGATGAAATTAAGGTGTATGGACTCCTTGAATTCGTCGAAGCCCTAATCTAGAAGGATCCTTGGACTGCTTAAGGCCTAAGTAATCCAATTAGGGTTTCGGGCTGTAACCCTAGAAGCTCAAGTATTTAAAGGACCCATGTGCTACAGAAATCAGCTACAAGAAACCCCAAGTAGTTCTTAGAGCACATTTTGTGTCCTCAACCTCTCTCCATATCATCCTCTTGCTTCTTGGTGTTTGTAAGCCATTAGAGGAGTGACAATTGTGACTCTAAGCTCCAAGGATAATAAGATTCAAACTTTCAAGAAAGAGGTAATAATCTAGATCTACTTTGTAATGTTAATTTCGAATTATATATCATAGATCTAGGGTTTGCAAGTCTTGGATGAAAAGCATGTTAATTAGAGAAACCTAGATCCAAGCATTAGGGTTTCTATGTGCACATAGGAATGTTCTTATGGCTCAACCCCATCAATAATGTGATTTCATATTAATATATTATAACTCATAATATATTAATATATCATAAACATCTTATTCTCAAAAATATATCCATACAAATTGTTAGGTGAAGTGCAACCCAAATGTACCATGTCGGGTCAGGTCAAGTTCATACCAAATATAGTTACAGACTTAGACACCTTATCCAACAGTCTCCCACTTGAATAAGTATGATAACTATAGTTGCAAGTACAACTTCAGGAGCCAATCAAATTGTTAGGTGGAGTGCAACCCAAATGGACCATGCCAGGTCGGGTCAAGTACAACTCATAATATATTAATATATCATAAACATCTTATTCTCAAAAATATATCCGTACAAATTTTTAGGTGAAGTGTAACCCAAATGGACCATGTCGGGTCGGGTCAAGTTCATACCAAATATAGTTACAGACTTAGACACCTTTTCCAACGGTTTCCCACTTGGATAAGTATGATAATTATAGTTGCAAGTACAACTTCAGGAGCCAACCAGCAATCCTATCTCTTTTAAAACTCTGTTGAGCTATGAAGCGCCATTTTAGATAAGTGATCATATAATCCTCTGTTCTCAAGATTTCAGCCGGATATATACATGGAACAATGTCGTCCTTATTGTCCAATAGTTGTTTCTCGATCTCTGATTTGTTTGATATAGAACTAAATTGAACACATGAATTAGGTTCTGATCGGGCCCGACACATAAGTCAAAATGAAATCACTGAGGGGCCCAAATATCGCTTCCATTGCTAGAAGAAACAGATAAACTTCGACTCATATGCTTGTACTAACTACTAATTGAATTATGCACAAAAGCGTGTGGGTTTAAAGATATATATAATATTACGACTCATATCCAACTCATTGTCAATGACTCATATCTCTAGGTTTGAAGATATATATAATATTACGATCTCACGATCACTCGAGATAAATTCCATGAATTGATACAAGTGAGCGTGGGTTTAATCCAATACCCAAAATTTATGAGCACTCATGAATGTTGCAACAACCATTTCTATGTCTAATGCATCTTAGACAAATCTTACAAGCCAGATTCATGACATTCTTAATTCAATACCTACTTCCAACGTATGACCGACCATGGAGAGTTTGAATAAAATAATTATTCTGGAAGTCAAAACATGCAAAATTGAAACAATAGTAAACGATCAACATAAGATAGTAACACTTTACTCATAAATAACTAACAACTTTTATTTAATCATCAAAGGTTAATTACAATTTACAAGTTTCAAAAAACTATCTAATTATTAAAACTAATATCGTCTCTCAGCCCGATGCTTCTCGCATGCTGCAAATGCCTAACCCTAGTTAGTCCCTTCGTGAGGGGATCTGCAAGATTCTCTTCTGACGATACCCTCTTTGTCACGAGGAGTCCTTCTTCTATCTTGTTTCTTATGAAGTGATATTTTATGTCAATGTGTCTAGATCTGACATGATCTCTTGGTTCCTTGGCTAAGGCAACCGCACTATTGATGTCACAGAAAATCTCCATAGGCTCCTGTATAGCTGGTACAACTCCAAGGTCTCCAATGAAGTTCTTCAACCATATTGCCTCCTTTGACGCTTCACTCGCTGCAATGTACTCTGATTCATAAATAGAATCAACTACTGTCTCCTGCTTGGAACTTTTCCAAGTAATTGCTCCTCCATTTAGGGTAAAGACCCAGCCCGACTGAGATCAGAAATTATCCCTATCAGTATGAAAGCTAGCATCACTATACCCTGCTACTCTCAAGCCATCACTCCCACCGAGGGTAAGAAACCAGTCTTTAGTCCTCCGTAGGTACTTGAGAATGTTCTTTACCGCAATCCAGTGAGCCTAGCCAGGATTTCCCTGATATCTGTTGACCATGCTGTAATGCCCGTAGATCCGGGTTAGTCAATTTAGAGATAATAGGGGTCGAAAACGACTTTTTGACAAAATATTATTTAGAATAAATAATCTTAACCAAGTTGTAGAATATTTCTCAAGGGTTCTGTACATATAAAGAACGCCGAAATCCGAGTTATAACAAAGAAGTTATGGCCCGTCGAAGTTTTACGGCAAAACCGGCACGACACCGGGAGACGTAAATAGTGAATTTTTGATAAAGGAATTTTTAGATTTAATGATCTAAGCAAAAGTTTTAGTATACGTTAAACCGAGAGGGTCGATAAAAAGAACGCCCAAATCTAACTTCGTATGAGGAAGTTATGAATTTTTTAAGATTTTGCATAGCAGTGCACGACCCGAAACTTGAATTTTAGATCGAGCGGTTTTTGGCCTATGCGACCAAAATGAGAGTTAAAAATATCATTAATAGGAGCTCAACGATAAAATGACAGACGAAAACGGAGTCCGTATGTAGAAGTTATGAATTTTACGCGGACATTTAACATTATAATCTCCTCCTACTATTAAATTTAAGATCGGTCGAGAATTAGCCGATGGAGTCTAAAGGAAAGTTGTAGATCTTGTTTTTACCTACACGTGGATATAAAGAAAGTCAAAAACAAATTTCTTATGCTAAAGTTACGGGGTTTAGAAGTCGAAAGGGTGCTGTGCGAAATCGGATGACGTGGCTGAATATGGGCCAAGGCTTTCTCCCCAAGGCAAGCCAACAGAAGGTGACATGTGGCATGGACACGACGAGTAGGAGGACCTACTCGATGAGTAGAGTTGTTTTCCAACCTATAAATAGAGGTGTCAGGTTCCCTCATTTTTCACACCATCCCAACTTCACTTTCTCTCTCTAAACTCTCTCTTTAGCCCCAAACCCCCCCCCCCCCCTCCTAAAGTCTAGGTAAACCCCCTAGCACCCGAAGGAAACCCCGAGGCTCCCAAAGTCCTAAGAAAAGAGCCTTTCAGCTCGGAAACGCTGCTCCAACGAAGCCCAGTTTTGAGAAAAACCCGCTGTAAGTGAGCTATGGCTAACCTATCTTTAGTATAGATTATATTTTAATATAGTAATGCTATAGGACCTTATAATAAGTACTTGGGCTATTATTATGGGTTATATAAGTATCGTTTAATGCTTAGATAATAGTAATAATAGCTAGACTGTTAATTAGTCTCGGTGAATATTATACTAAACTCTAGTGGTAATGATACTAGGTTTTGTCCGAGGAAAATTGTGTTAAGAGTAACGAAGTGCTGTCCGAGTGCCGAGTCACCACCTTTTCAAGTGAGCACGTGGTTACTTTCATCTTCCACATAGATATAAGTATTTTATATAAACTACATGCTATGTGTGCATATTATCTGTATACTTGCTATCTATGCTGGATGAACGATTTTATACAAGTTTTATATGATTTAAACTGTATATATATATATATATATACATAATACGTTGGGTAAAACCTGGGTAGATGAAATATGAGTTGGATGATGAGTTGAGAGGTGATATAGACCATGAGGTAAGGGTGAAAGGTGGACGATGTGAGAAGCCTTGTTCACAAATGCTACTCCCGTCATCTAGCAGAGTATGGATGACAACCACAGACTATTCTAGACAGTCCAGTGGAACACTAGCAGGCTTGCAACCTGTAGGTGTTGTGAACGATGTGTTCACCGATGTACGCTAAAAACCCATTGAACTGTATTGCGAGTGGACTCTCGAAAATGATACTGTCAATAGGCGAGATAATCCTGGCAGATGCGCCTAAAGGACTCTACCGGCAGAAGCGCTTAATAGAGAACCTCCTAACCCCGACAGATGCGCCTAAAGGACTATACCGGCAGATGCGTGCCATAAAGGATGTCACAATTCTGGAAGCTGCACCTAAGTGATAATATTAGCGGTTGTGCTTAACAGATGTGTCATTAGCAACGATGGATTTCATGCCTATTCCTTAGGATAATCCTTAGGAATGAATGAACGAGGAATAGCTGATTCTTAGGGTAGATCCTTAAGAGTAAATAAGATAATGGGGATGGTTAATTGGGTTGATTGATTGTTTGATGATTAAACATATTGATTATATTATTGTGGGCTGAAAACCCTATATACTCACCAGGTTTCCCAACCTGACCCACTCAAGCTTATTCGAATCACAGGTGCCGATACGAAGTTACATTACACTTAGAGATTAAAGAGGTGTAGATCACTAATGTAAATGAATGTAAGTTCTGATTATGCTTATGTTTCTGTATTGAAGATGACATCCCAAATGTTTTAAAATGAATAAAAATACTTTTCTTCGGAAATGTTTTGATAACGTATTTTTCATGTTTTACTGGGAACAAATTCCGCAACATTTTTACTAAAAGAAGTACTCTGATTTTTATAAAGCATAAAAAAAATCGGTCTTTTCTGTCCGTGAAAATAGGGATGTCACACACTCTCAAAGAAAAGGCCACATCAGGGCGAGTACAAGTCATAGCATACATAATCGAGCCAACAGCGGAAGCATATGGTAATCGAATCATCCTAGCTATCTCAACCTCCGTACTTAGACTCTGAGTCTTACCCAGTCTGCCATTGTGCTAGATCTGTAAGTCTCCTTTTTTGGAATTCTCCATGTTGAACCTCTTCATGACTTTATCTAAGTAGGTACTCTGACTAAGTCAAATTAGTCTTTTACTCCTGTCTCTCTGTATTCTTATCCATAGGATATAGGCAGCTTCTCCAAGGTCCTTCATAGCGAAATACTTCCCAAGCCAGGACTTAACCTCCTGCAAAGTTGGGATGTCATTTCCTATGAGTAGTATGTTATCCACATACAGCACCAAAAAACTAACTATACTCCCACTAGCCCTAACATATACACATGACTCATCCTCACACCTCGAAAAGCCAAACTCTTTGACTTTCTCATCGAAGTAAAGATTCCATCTGCGAGATGCTTGTTTCAATCCTTAAATGGATTTCTCAAGCTTACACACTCTATTAGGGTACTTTGCATCGACAAAACCCTCTGGCTGAGACATGTAAACATCCTCAGCTAACTTTTTGTTAAGGAAAGCGGTTTTTACATCCATTTGCCATATTTCATAATCATGAAATGCAGCTATGGCTAGCAAAACTCTAATAGACTTGATCTTCTCTACTGGTGAGAAGGTCTAATCATAGTCAACTCCCGGAGTTTGAGTAAAGCCCTTCGCCACTAGTCGCGCTTTGTAAGTGTGCACCTTCCCATCCATGTCGGTCTTCTTCTTGAAGATCGATTTGATGGATTATGAGCATAACATCATTCCTATGATGTTCATGCAACCCTAATTGCTTTGATCTAGGTTTTTCTAATTAAACATACAACATTATGTACCAAAGCAATAAACCCTAATTGACTAGCATACAAATTTGAAATTGACATATGATTAGGGTTAGAATCATTAACTTGATTGTTATGTAGCAATAACAATCTCAAATCCTCCTTGTAATGGCTTGAGAAAGCTTAGAGTCACAAGTGTCACTCCTTTAATGGCTCACAAACACCAAGAGCAAGAGGATGAAGAAGGAGAAGAGGAAAAGACACCAAAAAACGGCTGGAAACCCTAAGGAATTAGTTAGTCGCGTTTTTTGTGCCCTAGAGGTCCTTAAATAGTGAGGTATTAGGGTTATCTAACAAGGAAACGCTAATTTGTCTGCTTAGGCCCTAAGCAGCCCATGGACTCCCTCCTTAGAGGCCTTGGACGATTTCTAATGTCCCATAGAATTCGTCCACTCATCTAATATAGAGTCCATTAGCCCAATATTGAACCATTACACAATTGATAGTTCTAGTCCCCTTTATTTAATTAATGTCTTTTAGCCACAAAATTAATTCTTATTAATTCTTGACTAATTTCAATTAAACAATATGATTTCTCCTTTAATATATTATTCTCATAATATATTAATAAATCATAATTAATCGTCTCTCTCCATAATTCATCCTATCAAGTTGCTTTGGTGAAGGCAACCCAAAAGGACCATGCACCATCGGGTCAAGTATATACCAAAATAGTCATGGACTTAGACACTAATCCAATAGTCTCCCACTTGGATAAGTCTAATAACTATTCTGCGTATGACTTCAGATCCTGATCCGCAATCGTAGCTTTCAAAAGCCGCTGTCAACTCTGATCTTATCAGATACACATCCTTTAGATAAGGGATCATATACTCCTCCATTCTAGATATCGTATAGACGTGAGACATGGATTGAAATCATTCTCTCAGTCTATGTGTTCTTTCCCGATTTCCAATTGATGACAACTGACGACAGACTACAATTGACCACATCAAAAAAGTCACGGCTTGGCCAAGCGCTTAGGTGTCATCACTAAATCATCGAGGGGCCCACATATATCGCTTTTATTCCACTTTGGGTAAAAGTAACAAATAAACTTTGACTGAATGCTCGCTTGTACTCACTCACCGAATTACACATAATAATTTGTTTTATAACACCAAGTTACTGGTGCGTTTACATATTATCAATGTGTAACCGACTCGCAAGATACAACTTACACATCTCGGTTTCAAGAATATAAGAGATTACTGTCTCACCAATCACACATGAAAAAATCCATGAAGCGATCCAAGTGAGCGTGGGTTTAATCCAATGCTCAAATCATATTCATAAGCACTCATGAACGTTGCTGCAAACATTTGCTATGTCTATTACACTTTAGGCAATCTACAAACCAATTCATGACAATCTTATTTCATACCTACTCCCAAAGTATGAGCGACTGTGGAATGTTCGAATAATCTTATTATTTGAGAAGTCAAAACATGCAAAGTGAAACACAAGAATAATACTAATCCCATATGGCCACAAACTTTGGGTATAAATAAAACATTTTATTTAATCACCATATTAATTATTTATTATTTGTTGTTTCGGGTAATCAACTTCTTACTTGAATTATAACAACAGTTTTCCTATGCTCTTAGCACCACACAATGTTTACCAATAGTCCTTACTTTGTTAAATAGTATAATTGAATAACATTTTCAATCACCCTCATTTCATAATTCCTAATCCATTAGTGTAAGAATAAAAAATTCTCGCCACTACTAGAATATGTTAGATTCTAACATTTTATGCAACTGTCATTTCGTAGTGTCATGACACAAAAGTCACCAAGACCCGGCCAATGAAATTATAAAATGCTCTACTGGAGATTGTTACAAGACAATTCCATAATCATGAAGTCTCATATTCAAAGTACATTCCTTTAAACATCCTTCTTGTATAAAAGTTTCTAATCTAGACATTTATTCTCGATATCCAACTCCCAATATGGAAACATTTCCATATTTTCCATTTGACAACTCATTCTAAATAGAATCTTATCTGTTCATAATAATGTCAATATGTTCCATCCATGACTATACTTCCAACTGTCCACAAGCGACCAATCCTTGGCGAACCTTAGATTGTCCTTGGCAGTTGTTTAATTATTTTAGTCAAAACCGGTTCTATTCTCTTTTTCCCTCTAAATGCCCTAGGCATTTGGAAAAATTTTGAAACGGTAAAATATTACAGCATATACAATTGATCCTATACTCGAAGCGTATGGGATACGATTCGCAGTGAAAATATGATACTTTACCAGTTTCTTGATATAATATTGTCATAATATTTCTATTTGATGTGTTCTCAAATTTTGAACTATGAAAAGGGATGTCGTAATCATAATCGGACTTTAAGAATGCAAATAGTAAATATACCCTTGACTAAATTCAATTATAATTTCTTGATCTAAGCTTTTAGATTGGAAACGAAGCATAACATTCTCTCCCTTAATTATAGCAAAAAACATTTTTCAACCCCTGCAACTTTGCAAAGTGAAACCTTTTGTTTTTCAATAATTAATATTGCCAACTTGCAATACTTAAAAAAATAAGCATGCTCCCACTAACATGATGATTATATCCATTCCAGCATAACATTTATGCTCCCACTAGCTTTGACACGTATTTTGAAACCATCTAAACTTCTAGAAAACAATACTTATTGACTTCCAAATTTCATTGTTTCTAATATGATATGCTTCGATAAGCCTTTATCTAAGCTTCTCAAAATCACACATCTTTCCTTAGATAGCTCACATGTGTGTCTGAACTAATTCCAAACTTATTTTACTAAGTCCTAAATGTTCAGACTAATTGCCAAATCTCATAATTCGAACTATGAAGAGGGATGCCATAATCATAATCAAATTTGAGAATGCAATTTACATAATCGCTATCTCCTTAAAATCTTTCTCAGTGAAAGCATTTCCTCACAATCATTTTCATGAAGGAGAGAAACCTTATGACACTTAGATTTTATGGTGTATGTGTTCCTGTCCATGTGAATTTGTCATAACCATAATCAAAAGATAATGTTTGTGACAAATTCAAACTCTTATAGACAGAACTTGTTCATTCTTAATTTCTTGCCATCAAGGGTCCCACCATTGCTTCCAAGTTATCTAGCAGCTCACCTATGCCAGTCAATGTACTTTCATTGAACAAGGTGCTTGCCTTATGCAGTCTACTGAGAACTCATAGAACTCATATGCATAATCAACTCAACTGGATTGGCACAGAAACAAGAATACGTCAACACGATAGGTTACAAACATTAAGTCGTGTGCTAGTGTTTAATAGGTTTACTCTTGATTAGTTCTTGAATCTTTACAAGATCTTCATACTCCCACTGGCCTCTTGACATATTAGATTCTCTTATCAAGAAACATTTCTTGATAAACAAATATCCAAGAGTTAGTGTGTGTCTATATCAAGACAAAGCATTACACACATTTGGTCTTAGTTGGTCCTTGTCTTCTCCAAGATATCACAACATTCCAATTTCAAGCGTGCAAGATAAAGAAAAACAATTTTCTACTTCACATTTGATGAGTGTGTGTCACTCAATTCACAATCTTGGAATACGATTCTAAGACTTGATTTTGGAATGGAGTGTGACTCATCCTGTTTTGATTTAACCATTTCAACAATTTCCGATTCCTCTTCTTAGCCATACTAGTGCACTAAGATGTCCTTAGAGGATCAATTGTGATATGGTTCTTAATCATTAAGACGATCATAAAATCCGATACAAAAGTACTCTCCCTTCTTCTTAGATTAGAGAAACTTTTATCTTTCTGCCTAAATGATTTTTCTTATTCGTTCTGCTATTTATTGAAACTTTTCAATGATTCAGAATTACACTTAATCTTGTAAGTATAACCACATTTACTAGACTTTTAGTAAATTATGACGAATAGTCTTATTGTTATTTATGGTGGACTTGACTAGTGCACGTCATTGTGTTATAGTCCTTTAGTCCTTCAATTGACTCACATACTAGTGTGATCAAGGAATTAGTCTTAATTTCCTAAGTACCAAGATTTCCATACATAACATGATTCAAATCATCTGATTCCAAGTTTCTGTCCAACTGAAATTGGGCGATGGGAATCTTTCCTTACTTAGAGAAATTTGACACTTCCATAAATAACATCACTAAGAATCATATCCATTTATAGAAATACACAAACATCAATTTTTCACAACGATTTCATTGCAAAGATATATATATATATATATATATATATATATATATATATATATATATATATATACATATATACATATTTATACATATATATGTTGGATTAGTGTCTAAGTCCATAACTATTTTGGTATGTACTTGACCCGATGGTGCATGGTCCTTTTGGGTTGCCTTCACCAAAGCAACTTGATTGGAGAAATAAATAGAGAGAGAGGTTATTATGATTTATTAATATGTTATAACAATAATATATTAAAGGAGAAATCATATTTGTTTAATTAATATTGGTCAATAATTAATTAAGAATTAATTTTGTGATCAAATGTAATTAATTAAACTAGAGGGGCTGAATTGTAATTATGTGATAGTTCCAAAATAGGGCAATGGTTATCCTTGTTAAAGGATGGACGAATTCAAGGATAAGGATATCCTTAAAATCGTCCAAGGTCCAAGAGATAGGGATTTTCAAGGATTATCTTATGGTTGCTTGATGGGAAGTAACTAGATAAGGATAAGGACTGAAACCCTAATCCCAACCCTATATAAAGACCCCTAAGGCCTTAGGATTTCGTACACTTGATCCCTAGAGCATCTAAGGACGAATTTCTACCTCTCTCCTCTCTCTTTATACCTTCTCCACTTGCTTATGGTGTTTGTGAGCCATTAGAGGAGTGACACTTGTGACTCTAAGCCTTCCAAAGTCAATTCAAGGAGGAATTGGGATTGTTATTGCTACATAACAATCAAGGTAATATCATAAACCTAATTATATGTTAATATCGATTTCCTTATGCTAGAATTAGGGTTTATAGTCTTGGATTCAAAGCATGTACAATAGAGAAACCTAGATCCAAGCATTACGGTTTGTATGAGCACATAGGATGTCTTATGACCAAAACCCATCAGTGGTATCAGATCCTTGATTGGTTTCTATTGTATTGATGCTTGATGTAACTAAAAAAAAACGTGTTTTGGCCTCATTGTTCGACCTGACTCGACGAGTCACTCTTGGACTCGGCGAGTCAGCCCTACTCGGCGAGTTCCAGAGGGTGACTCGGCGATTCGGTGCGTCAGACAGAGGTATATCCGGGATTTCTTGCTGTTTTTGCTTTGGGATAGTTACCTTATCATATTAGATCAATATAAATCCGATTTTATGATATATTTGACTATATTCTTGATCTAATTGAAGATATTTATCAGTTAATAAGATAATTGTTTCCTTATGTGATAATTGATTAATTATTTTGACTTAATTGGTAAATTGTTTAGCAAGAAATCATTAAATAAATCAAATATGGATAATTATGTAATTAAATGTTAATTTAGATTATTTGTTATTTGATCCTTGTGCTTTGAAAAGTTTCATACTTTCCCCTTTAGGTTTTATAGTTTAAATTTGAACCCAAAGGTTTTGTTGTTTCAAAACTTGCCGTCAAGTTTTGGAATTTAAATTTTGATTAAATGGTTTAATTTTGATGTATATTTAAATTCTAAACCCTAATGTGTTGAAATGTTTCAAAACTTGCCCTCAAGTCTTGGAATTTAAAAGTTGATTAAAAGTTTAATTAGGAATGTTAAATTCTAAATCTCTAGTATAGTTTTGAAAAAGTTCAAATCACACCCTTATGGTTTTATTAATTAATTAAGGTGTATAATTAAAAGAGGTTTAATAAATCCATAAAGTTTTTGGTTTAAAATTTAATTGAATTAAAAGTATAATTGTTAAATTTGACCACCTAATATTTTAAAAGTGTAAAATACACCCTATACTATATATATAACATTAAAAGTCTAACATTATATATATATGTATGAGTAAAAGTCAGTCTTACCGTTAGTATGCCTCATTCATGAAGCTGGTCTATCAGGGGTGTTTAAGGAAATTGCCTATAAAATGGCGATTGAATGGGTATCCACTCTTAGCCACCGCACTCTTGACTAGTGGAGGGTCGTTAGCCGAACGGGTAGGATAGGACGAAACCTTCCATTATAAGTATAACTATTAAAGTAACTAAACGTTTTCATAAAATTCCCAATCTTAGTTACTTAGGCAAAAGTGAATTGATGCAATTCCATGAAATTACACTTTGTGCCCTTGCGAAGACGTTAGTGGAGCGTGTGTGGGTTTCTGGCACACTAAATGGTTCTAAGCAAAGGTAGCAAAGGGTGACTCAATGTTTGTCATAGTTCGGTGGAGCGTGTGTGGTTTACCGGCACATCGAATAGGTGACTGTAACATGTGAGGGCACCATGTAAGTTTGCATGGTTATTCACACCCGCTTTGTGATCCTCGGCATCCCTGTCACAAACAAGAGGGGCATATCGAGATTTAAACATGCCATTGAAAGTTCAATGAATCTCAAAGGATCTAGGAGTTTTCATAGATTTAAAACTTAAATTTCTTTTTCGTTTTTCATGGTGGAAATTAGTGAATCGTCATTCACTTACCTTCAAATATTCTACAATTAGGGTTACGGCATCCCTCTCCCGAGTTGTAGAATATTGTGTTGGGTCCTAGCCTTAGTATCTCATTTGGGTGATTTACTAAGGACTCAATCAATCAACTAACTTGAATTTGTTTTTCTCCCGTTTTGTAGATGTCAAAGTTCGACAACTATGGTTTACCCAAATCCCGTGGAACAAGCTTTCCACATGAAGATGGTATTCCACGATTCAATCGAGGAACAAGAAATCATGCTTCACTTCCTCCTCCTCCTCCTATTGTTCTCCCCAACCCACAAGATCGAAGAATTGAAAGCTTCAATATCACTATAGCACTATTGGAAATGAAACATGAAGATGGTAAACCCGTGTGTGCCCACGTTCTAGGAATGAAATCACACATTGATAGGTTGATAATGTTGGGTGTGTCATTCCCAGATGAGTTGGCTGTGAATTGGGTTTTGCAGTCACTTCCTGAATCATATAATGAGTTCAAAAGAAAGTATTATATGATGAATCATGACGACAACCTCATTGACCTAACTTACATGCTCATTGCTGCTGAATCAGAAATGATTTGGCGAAGCAATGGAGCGTATTTGTTGGAAAAGTCAACCGACCATGCTTCCGAGGACGTTCTAGGAGAACCGACCTGCGTTTGCTGCCAAAAGAAAGGGCGTTGGATACAAGTCTGCCCAAAGAGCCTGAAGAGTCCAGAAGATGGGAGAGTTAAAGAGTATGGCTGCGCTTCAGGTAAAATCCACTATCTAACTCCATTAAGTTCCTATTCATTAATTCTTAATACATAATGTAATAAGATTGCATTTGAATGTTTTACAGGATCGGTGAAAAGAAAGGAAGCTTGGTGAAAGAGCAATATGATTCTAATCACAAGGAATGGATCTTGATCGCATGGACTTGAAGATTAGATTTTGAGCTTAGATAGTTATGATAGAGTTGTTAGAAATTTTTCTTTTGAAATACATAGTTTTCAATGGATTTTGCATTGTAAGGACAAATGTTTTCCGCTGCTTTTATAAATAAAATAAATTTTCGTTTGACTTATTTATTTATTTGTTTATTTCCTTGCAATGAAATCGTTATGAAAATTGGTGTTTGCATATTTCTACAACAAATGGATATGATTCTTATTTATGGTGTTTATGGAAAAGTCGAGAATTTACCAAATAGGGAGAGTTTCTCATCGCCCAAGTTCCAATTGGACAGAAATTTGGAATCATGCAATTTGGTTGCACGATGAATGAGAAATTTCATATTTGGAAATTAGACTAATTCATTGACAAAGTGTCAAGTGAAGGACTTGGAGATCGAATACACAAAGTTGCATGTTGTTCAAGTCCACTATAAGAGTAACAGAGATATTCGTCATGATTTACTAAAGGTTTAGTAAATATGATTATACTTACAAGATTAAGTGTAATTCTGAATTGATTAAAGGGTTTAGATCAATAGTAGAACGAATAAGAAGAATCAAGTAGGCAGAAAGATAAAAGTTTCTGCATTCTAAGAAGATGGGAGAGTACCTTTTATGCTTTATGATAGGTCTTAATGATTAAGAACCATATCTCAATTGATCCTCTAAGTGAGTCTTAGTACAATTGTATGTTTAAGAAGAGGAATCAAGGATTGAAGAAATGGTTAAATCAATAAGTCAATCATACTTCGTTGCAATAGCAAGTCTTAAAGTTAAGATTGTGACATCGAGTGAAAAAGTAAGGTTTATAACATTCATCAAATGTGGAAAGTTGTGATGTCTTGGATAAGACAAAGACAAACTAGGACCAATTTATGAAGTATTTTGATATGAGCTACACTAACTCTTGGATATTTGTTTGTCAAGAAATGGTTATTGACAAGAGAATCTTATATGTCAAGGAGTAAGTGGGAGTCTTAATGGTCTTGAAAGGTTCCAAGAACAAATCAAATAAACCTTATCGATCATCACTAGCACACGAGTTGAGGTTTACAACCTATCGTTTTGACATTATTTTGTTTCTGTGCCAATCCAATCGAGTTAATTATGCATGTGAGTTCTGTAAGTTCTCATTTTGAACGCATAAAAGGCAAAGCACCTTAATCAATGGAAGGTACATTGATAGGAAAGGGTGAGCTACTTAACTACTTGGAAGACATGGTGGGCAGCTGTGCTACCATAAGGCAATAAATCAAGATTAAGAAAGTTCGGTCCATATGAGTTTGAATTTGTTGTAAACTTTAGTTTTAACAAATTCACATGGATAGGAACACATACACCATTTAAATCTAAGGGTCATAAGATTTCCTCCTTCATGAAAATGATTATGAGGAAATGCTTTCACTAAGAGAGATTTTAAGAAGATAGTGATTGTAAAATTGCATTCTCGAATTCAATTATGGTTACGGTATCCCTTTCCATAATTTGAATTGTGAGGTTTGGCAATTAGTCTTAAGTGTTTAGACACACATATGAACTATCGAAGGCAAAGGTGTATAAGTTCAAGAAGCCTTGATAAAAGATTATCGAAGCACTAAGTATGAGAAACATGAACTTAAGAAATTCAATAAGCATTGTTTTTCTGGAAGTTAAGATGTTTATGAATACATGTCGAAGCTAGTGGGAGCATAAGTGTTATGTTTTATAATAATCATCATGATAGTGGGAGCATAAATGTTATGATTGTATGATTATTAAGGCACGTATTGCAAGTTGGTAATATTAATTATAGAAAACAAGAGTTATACCTTGCAAAGTAGTAAGGGTTATAAAGTTGTTTTGCTATAATTAAGGGAGAGAATATTATGCTTCATTTCAAATCTAAAGGCTTAGGTTGAGAAATGTTAATAAATTTAGTCAAAGGTACATAGTGTGTTCTTAAATTTTCGATTATGATTACGGCATTCCTCTTCACAATTCGAATTTTGAGAACATAGCAAATAAAACATTATGCGTCATGTCCCATACGCTTCGAGTATAGGATCGATTGCAAATGCTTTAATATTTGACCATTCTAAAACTTTCCAAATGTCGAGCGCATTTAGAGGGAAAAGGGACTAGAATTGGTTTTGACTAAAAGAATTAAACAACTATCAAAGGACAATCCAAAGTTCGACGAGGATTGGTCGCTTGTGAGTAGTTGGAAGCATGGTATTGGATGGACCATATCGACATTATTACGAATAGATAAGATTCTATTAAGAATAAGTTGTCATATGGAAAATATGGAAGCGTATCCATATTGGGAATTGAAGCACATTCCAACAATTACCTAGCCCGGTAGGTTATTGAATATTGAAAAAATCTATGTCTAGATTAGAAACTTTTATGCAAAAGGATGTTCAAAGGAAAGTTCTTTGAGTGAGAGACATCATATCTAAGGAATTGTATTGCAACAACCTCCGATAGAGGACTTTGTAATTTCATTGGCAATAGTCTTTGTGACTTTGGTGCAGTGATATTACAAATGGATCGTTGTATAAAATGTTAGAATCTAGCATACTCTATAAGTGGCAAGAATTTGATATTCTTACACTTATGAAAAGGATTTGGAGTTGTGAGATGAGAATGATTGGAAGTGTGTTCAATTTGATCTATTTCACAAAGTAAGAACCATAGGTAAACATTGTGTGCATGCTAGGAACATGGGACAAGTGTTGTAATTCAAGTAAGAAGCTGATTAACCGAAACGACAAATAATGAGTAATCAATATGGTGATAAATAAAAGGTGTTTTATTTATGCTCAAAGGGTTAAGGCCGTATGGGATTAGTATTATTCTTGTGTTTCACATTTGCATGTTTTGACTTCCAGAATAATTGAGTTTATTAAGAATAATCGAATTATTCAAACGGGCCACAGTCGTTCATATGTTGGAAGTAGATATGAATGAAGACTGTCGTGAATTGGTGTGTGGATTGTCTAAAAGAGTATTAGACATAAGCAAATGTTTGCTGCAACGTTCATGAGTGCTTATGAATATGAATTTGAGCATTGGATTAAACCCACGCTCACTTGGATCACTCCATGAATTGCATCACGAGTGATTGGTGAGACGATAACATCTTATATTCTTGAAACCGAGATGTGTGAGTTGTATCTTGCAAATCGGTTGCACATTGATAATATGTAAACGCACTAGTAACTTGGTGTTATAAAACATATTATTATGTGTGATTCAGTTAGTAAGTGCAAGCAAGCATTGTATCAAAGTTTATCCGTTCCTTTTATCCAAAGAAGGATAAAAGCGATATCTTTGGGCCCCTCGATGGTTTAGTGATGACAAACGTAAATGCTCGGTTGGGCTAGGGCTAATTTGATTTGTTCAATTAGTCAGTCGTCATAAATCGGAATCGAGATATAATACAAAGAGAATGATTTGAAATCATATCTCATATGATATCTAGAATGGAGGAATATATGATCCCTTATCTGAGGACACGCATATCTGATATGATCAGAGTTGACAGCGGCTTTGGAAAGCTACGATTGTAGATCAGGATCCGAAGTCATACACAGAATAGTTATTAGACTTATCAAAGTGGGAGACTGTTGGATTAGTGTCTAAGTCCATAACTATTTTGGTATGTACTTGACCCGATGGTGCATGGTCCTTTTGGGTCGCCTTCACCAAAGCAACTTGATTGGAGAAATAAATAGAGAGAGAGATTAGTATGATTTATTAATATGTTATAAGAATAATATATTAAAGGAGAAATCATATTTGTTTAATTAATATTGGTCAATAATTAATTAAGAATTAATTTTGTGATCAAATGTAATTGATTAAACTAGAGGGGCTGAATTGTAATTATGTGATAGTTGCAAAATAGGGCAATGGTTATCCTTGTTGAAGGATGGACGAATTCAAGGATAAGGATATCCTTAAAATCGTCCAAGGTCCAAGAGATAGGGATTTTCAAGGCTTATCTTATGGTTGCTTGATGGGCAAGTAACTAGATAAGGATAAGGACTGAAACCCTAATCCCAACCCTATATAAAGACCCCTAAGGCCTTAGGATTTCGTGCACTTGATCCCTAGAGCATCTAAGGACGAATTTCTACCTCTCTCCTCTCTCTTTATACCTTCTCCGCTTGCTTATGGTGTTTGTGAGCCATTAGAGGAGTGATACTTGTGACTCTAAGCCTTCCAAAGTCAATTCAAGGAGGAATTGGGATTGTTATTGCTACATAACAATCAAGGTAATATCATAAACCTAATTATATGTTAATATCGATTTACTTATGCTAGAATTAGGGTTTATAGTCTTGGATTCAAAGCATGTACAATAGAGAAACCTAGATCCAAGCATTATGGTTTGTATGAGCACATAAGTTGTCTTACGACCAAAACCCATCAATATATATATATATATATATATATATATATATATATATATATATATAATACAAATCAAAATTTTATTTTATTCATAAAAGCAACGGAAAACATGTCCTTACAATGCAAAATCAATTGAAAAACTATGTAATCAAATATTCCTAACAACTCTATCATAACTTTATAAGCTCAAAATCTGATCTTCGAATCCATGTGATCAAGATCCATTTCTTCGTGATCAGATTCATTTTGCTCTTCCATCAAGCTTCCTCTCTTTTCCCTGATCCTGCGAAACATTCAAATGTAATCTTATCACATTATGTGTTAATAATCAATGAATAGGAGCTTAATGGAGTTAGATTGTGGATTTTACCTGAAGTAGAGCCATAAGTCTTGACTCTCCCATCGCTTAAATCTCTCAGGTAGATTTGGCTGCTTCATATCCAATACCGCTTATCATGACAATATAGGCAAATTGACCCTTTTAGAATAGCACACGGAACTACTTCAGACTTTTCCTTTTTCTTATGGTCAAACTTTTCGACCATGGCATGCCTTTCATTGCCATTTCCTATGTCCATAGAGGTCTGGAAGGTAGATTCACCAATCAACTTTGCTTTTCCAGTGCGCCAAATCATCGCTGATTCAGCAACAATAAGCAAATAGGTGAGATCGATAAGGGTCACGTCGTGGTCTATGAGTCAGGAAGCGACTGAAGAACCCAGTCAATAGGCAGCTCCTTACAGACAATGACTCCCATCATTCTTAACCTATCAATGTGTGACTTCATCTCTAAGACTTGTGCACACACTGACTTTCCTTCTTCCTGTTTACTTGCCAACAAGGCTTGAGTGTGCTTGAAGTTTTCAACCCTTTGAGCTTGTGGGTTTGGGAGAAAAATAGGAGGAGGTGGAGGAAGTGAAACCAAGCTAGTCCACAATGCAGGGATCGATCTTTCACCTTCATTGTCTGACAGACTTTCACTTTGAGCAGGAAAAACTTTTCCATAGGATTCGGGAAGACCATGGTTAGATTTAGACATCTACAAAACAGGAGAAAAATTAAGTTAGTTGATTGATTGAGTCCTTAATAAATCACCCAAATGAGATATTAAGGCTAGGACCCAACACAATATTCCACAACTTGGGAGAGCAATGTCGTAACCCAAATTGTAGAACATTAGAAGGTAAGTGAATGACGATTCACTAATTTTCCGCCATGAAAAACGAAAAAGAATTAAGTTTTAAATGTATTGAAAACTCCTAAATCCTTTGAGATTCATTGAACTCTTCAATGGCATGTTTAAATGTATTGCAAACTTACATGGTGCACCCAATGTTACAGTCACCTATTTGATGTGTCGGTTAACCACACACGCTCCACCGAACTATGACAAACATTCAGTTGCCCTTTGCTACCTTTGCTTAGAACCATTTAGTGTGCCGGTTAACCACACACACTTCACTAACGTCTTCGCAAGGGTACAAAGTGTAATTTCATGGAATTGCATCAAATTCACTTTTGCCTAAAGTAACTAAGATTGGGAATTTTGTAAAAAAAACATTTGGTCACTTTATACTTCATTATACTTTTAATGGAAAAGGTTTGCCCTATCCTACTTGTTCGGCTAACGACCCTCCACCAATCAAATAAGCAGTGGGTGAAAGTGGACACCCATTAAACGGCCATTTTATAGGCCATAACCTTATACCCCCCCCCCCCCTTATAGATCGGCTTCGTGAATGAGGCCTACTAACGGTAAGACTAGCAGTTTAAGTTATATAATATTAGACTTTTAATGTTATATATAGTATAAGGGTGTATTTTATACTTTTAAAATACTAGGTGGTTTAATTTAATAAATTAAACTTTTAATTTGATTAACCTTAAACGATATAATCGTGGATTTATTAACTCTCTTTTAATTATACATTTAATTAACTTAATAAAATCATAAGGGACTAATTTGAACTTTTCAAAACTGGGGTTTTAGAATTTAATATTTCAAAATTAATAACTTTTAATTTAAATTTTAAATTCCAAAACTTGAGGACAAATTTTGAAACCTTTCAAAATATTAGGGTTTAACTATTTAAATTTCAAAACTAAAACTTTTAAGTTCATATTTAAACTATAAAACCTAAAGGGTGTAAATTGAAACTTTTCAATCTTATAGGTCAAATATTTGACAAATAATAATCCTATATTATCCATATTTAATCAAATCCATTAATTTTGATAAGGATAATCATTCTAAACATTGAAAATCGATTTTAGGCAATAAAAACGAGTTTTTGGTAATTATCCTTAACAAAATCTTCTCAAAAAATCGAAAATCCCATCAATAGCACCCTAGACTCTCCGAGTCCACTGATGGACTCACCTAGTCGGGGCTACTCGCCGAGTCCACTGATGGACTCGCCGAGTCGGCGACGAAGACAACAAAAAATTCGACTTTTTGATCCTTTGGCAGTTCACTTTTGCACCTATTCAACTAGAAAAACGACCTAGTCTCTAATACCACTGATCGATTATGAGCATAACATCATTCCTATAGTGTTCATGCAACCCTAATTGCTTTGATCTAGGTTTTTCTAATTAAACATACAACATTGTGTACCAAAGAAATAAACCCTAATTGACTAGCATACAAATCTGAAATTGACATATGATTAGGGTTAGAATCATTACCTTGATTGTCATGTAGCAATAACAATCTCAAATCATCCTTGTAATGGCTTCAAAAAGCTTAGAGTCACAAGTGTCACTCCTCTAATGGCTCACAAATACCAAGATCAAGAGGATGAAGAAGGAGAAGAGGAAAGACACCCAAAAACGGCTGGAAACCCTAAGGAGTTTGTTAGCCATGTTTTTGGTGCCCTAGGGGTCCTTAAATAGTGAGGCTACTAGGGTTATCTAACAAGGAAACCCTAATTTGTCTGTTTAGGCCCTAAGCAGCCCATGGACTCCCTCCTTAGAGGCCTTGGACGATTTCTAATGGGTATTCCCATAGAATTCGTCCACTCCTCTAATATGGAGTCCATTAGCCCAATATTCAACCATTACACAATTGATAGTTCTAGTCCCCTTTATTTAATTAATGTCTTTTAGCCACAAAATTAATTCTTATTAATTCTTGACTAATATCAATTAAGCAATATGACCTAGTTCATCACCCTGGGGAGATCTGGTGATATTCGTGAAGAAAAAAGATGGAAGCATGCAAATGTGCATAGAATACAGAGAACTGAACAAGGAAACAGTGAAGGACGAGTACCCATTTCCAAGAATTGGTGACCTATTCGATTAGCTACAATGTTCGAGCTATTTCTCAAGGATCAATCTTAGATAAGGATATCATCAGCTGAAGATGAGAGAGTAGGATATTGAGAAAACTGCATTCAGAACAAGATATGGACACTACGATTTCTTGGTTATGTCGTTTGGACTAACCAATGCTCCAGCAGAATTCATGGATTTGATGAATAGGGTTTGTAAACCATTCCTCGATAAATCCGTGATATTGCTCATAGATGACATTCTGATTTACTCGAAAAGTCAAGAGGAGCATGGAAGACACTTGCGGGAAGTGTTAGAAGTATTGAAGAATGAGAAGCTATATGCAAAGTTCTCCAAATGTGATTTTTGGATCCGAGAAGTCCAATTCTTGGTTCATGTGGTTAACCAATAAGGGATAATGGTTGACCCAACAAAGATCGAAGTTGTAATGAAATGGGAATGACCGAAAGGTACCACGGAGATTCGAAGATTTCTGGGATTAGCTGGATATTACCGAAGGTTTATCCAAGGCTTTTCTTCGATAGCTGCTCCATTGACAACTTTGACCCACAAAGAAGAAATTGTGTGAAGCACCGTTTCTTTCTCTACCCAATGAAGTTGAAGACTTCGCGGTCTATAGTGACGCATCTGGAGTCAGTTTGGTTTGTGTCCTAACCCAAAGAGAGAAGGTGATAGCATATGAATCTCGACAATTGAAGGAGCATGAAAAGAACTACCACACTCATGATCTGGAGTAGGCAGCGGTAGTTTTTGCCTTGAAGATATGGAGGCATTACCTCTACGACACGAAGTGCAAGCTTTTCACTGATCATAAGAGTCTCCATTATCTCTTTAATTAGAAGGAATTGAAAATGAGACAACGATGTTGGCTAGAGTTACTCAAGGATTACGATTGTGAGATAGTTTACCACCCCGGTAAAGCAAGTGTTGTTGCTGATGCTCTCAGTTGGAAAATCAACCTTGAAAGGAAAAGGCCAAGAGCGTTGAGAATAGAAGTTGTCTCGACGATTATGGAAAGTATCAGGAAAGCTCAAGAAGAAGCTTCAGGGAAGGATGAACGAAAGGAAGAACGTTTGGGAAAAACATTAGTGTTCGGTACAAACAGTCAAGGACTGAAGGTATTCCAAGATCGGATTTGGGTACCTAAGACGGGAGGAATAAGAAATCTTCTGATGGAATAAGCAAGCAAGACCATTTACTCAATTCATCCCGGTAGCACAAAAATGTATAGGGACCTAAAACCCTACTACTGGTGGCCGACGATGAAGCTCGATGTTGCAAAGTATGTGGCCGAGTATGTAACATGTGCAAGATTTAAGGCACAACATGAAAAACTGTATGGGAGTTTAGTACCTTTACCTATACCCATGGGTAAATGGGAACACATCACCATGGATTTTGTGACTAAACTGCCCAGGATGAAGAACGGTCACGACATGATTCGGGTAGTCGTGGATCGTTTCACCAAAAGTGCACACTTCATAGCAGCCAACACAAGGTGGTCTATGGATAAGCTCACAAATGCTTACGTGAAGGAAGTGGTAAGAATGCACGGTGTTCCTCTAACAATTGTATCGGATCGTGATAGTCGTTTCACGTCACGGTTTTGGAGAAGTCTACAAAAAGAATTGGGTACGAAGTTGTGTTTGAGTACAGCTTACCATCCCCAGGTTGATGGTTAGAGCGAAAGAATGATACAAACACTGGAAGATATGTTGAAATTATGTACCCTAGAGTTCCAAGGTAATTGGGATGAGCACTTACCTTTGGTAGAATTTTCCTACAACAATAGTTTCCACTTAAGCATCAAGATGGCACCTTATCAAGCTTTGTACGGACAAAAGTGTCGTACGCCGTCTTGTTGGCTTAAGGCTGGGGAAAAGCAGTTTATGGGCCCCAGAATAGTTCATGAGACTGCTGAAAAGTTGAAAGTAATCAGAGAGAGGATGTTAGTAGTTCAAGATCGTCAGAAGAGCTATGCTGATAAGAAGAGTCGACCGATGACATTTGAAGTTAGGGATTCAAATTTGCTTAAAGTCTCACCGTGGAGGGGACTTATAAGATTTGGGAAACGAGGAAAGTTGAGTCTAAGGTTTATTGGACCGTTCAAAGTTCTTCATAGAATTGGGAACCAAGCTTACAAGCTCGAATTACCCGAAGAAATAGATGGTATTCATAACACCTTCCATGTGTGTTATCTGAGAAAGTTCACAGGAGAAGTTTCGGACATAATTCCAATATCAGAGTTAAGGATGGATGAGAATAAGAGGCTAATCGAAGAGCCCGAGGCAATTGTTGACCGTAAGACTATGAAGTTAGGACGCAAAACGGTCTATTTAGTGTAAGTTCGTTGGAAAAATTCGAATGGGCTGAATCTCACCTAGGAAACAGAGAGTGAAATGATGAGTCACTATACACATCTGTTTGCTGATGCATGATTTCAGGATGGAATCATCCTAAGGGGGAGAGAATTGTAACGCCCGTGTTTTTGGGCTAAGCATTAGTATAGTGATGTAATAGTCAGGTCAACCATTGTAACCTATTTTGAAGTAATAAAGATGAATTATTTGAGTAATACAAGAATTATGTGAATTTATGTGCATATTACTTGTTTATAATGAGATAATAAATAAAGGATAAAAATAAGAATAAAAAATAAAGTGTTAGATAAACCCAATATCGATGAAGAAAGTTGTATTGGTAGTGACAAGGATTCCGGACATATAAAGAACGCCAAAATCTGCGTTATAACGAAGAAGTTATTGTTGGATTAGTGTCTAAGCCCGTAACTATATTTGGTATGTACTTGACCCGGTTGTGCATGGTCCTTTTGGGTTGCCTTCACCAAAGCAACTTGACAAGGTTATTTAAGAAAGTGAGAGAAGATATTATGGTTTATTAATATATTATGAGAATAATATATTAAAGGAGAAATAATATTATTTGATTAATATTAGTCATAAATTAATTAGGGATTAATTTGGTGACTAAAAGAGATTAATTGAATAAAGGGGCATAAACTGTCAAAATTCCAATCTCAGAGTTAAGGATGGATGAGAATAAGAGGCTAATCGAAGAGCCCAAGGCAATTGTTGACCGTAAGACTATGAAGTTAGGACGCAAAACGGTCTATTTAGTGTAAGTTCGTTGGGAACATTCGAATGGGCTGAATCTCACCTGGGAAATAGAGAGTGAAATGATGAGTCACTATCCGCATCTGTTTGTTGATGCATGATTTCAGGACGAAATCACCCTAAGGGGGAGAGAATTGTAACGCCCGTGTTTCTGGGCTAAGCAGTAGTATAGTGATGTAATAGTCAGGTCAACCATTGTAACCTATTTTGAAGTAATAAAGATGAATTATTTGAGTACTACAAGAATTATGTGAATTTATGTGCATATTACTTGTTTATAATGAGATAATAAATAAAGGATAAAAATAAGAATAAAAAATAAAGTGTTAGATAAACCCAATATCGATGAGGAAAGTTGTATTGGTAGTGACAAGGATTCCAGACATATAAAGAACGCCAAAATCCGCGTTATAACGAAGAAGTTATTGTTGTATTAATGTCTAAGCCCGTAACTATATTTGGTATGTACTTGACCCGGTTGTGCATGGTCCTTTTGGGTTCCCTTCACCAAAGCAACTTGACAAGGTTATTTAAGAAAGTGAGAGAAGATATTATGGTTTATTAATATATTATGAGAATAATATATTAAAGGAGAAATAATATTATTTGATTAATATTAGTCATAAATTAATTAGGGATTAATTTGGTGACTAAAAGAGATTAATTGAATAAAGGGGCATAAACTGTCAAAAGTGTGATATTTGAGCTTTGGGCTAGGGAAGCCTAATGGACTAAGGGTGGGAACGAAATTACGATGGGGATCCATCATATTTTTGTCCAAAGGCCCTAATCTAGAAGGTTCCATGGGTTGATTGGTGACTAGGTTGTCCATTAGGGTTTAGACTGAAACCCTAGCAGCCTACACTATAAATAGAGGCCCTTGGATGCAATTTTCGGATGCTGGACTCCAAGAGAAACCCTAGGGCCGATTTTTAGTGTTCTTCCACCTCTCTCCTAATAGCCTTCTTGCTTGTGGTGTTTGTGAACCATTAGAGGAGTTACAATTGTGACTCTAAGCTCAAGATCAAGAAGATTCAAAGGATTCCAAGCAAATTGAAAGAGGTAAACACTTAGATCTGTTCTTATGATGTTAATTTCGAATTATACATGTTAGATCTGGGGTCCATTGCATGTACAATAGAGAAACCTATATCCAAGCATTAGGGTTTGTATGAGCACATAGGATTGTTCTTATGCATAAAACCCATCAGTGGTAATAAAGCTTTGATTGGTTTCGGTTGTATGTGATGCTATAACTGTTTATTTTCTGAACATCGTTTTCTGGCCCTCTATTTGAACTGACTCTACGAGTCACTTCATGGACTCGGCGAGTCCAGTGAGTGACTCGGCGAGTCGGAGCGTCTGACAGTGGGATTTTCAGATTTTTTTGCTGTTTTTCTAAAGGATAATGGCCATATATGTTTTAATCTTATAAAATACGAATTTTATTGTTATTGAAAGATTATCCTTGCCAAAACACAAGATAATTACCAATTGATTAGATAATAATTTCCTTATAAGATTAAAATTGATTATTTGAATTAATTGGGTAACTTATCTTGCAAGAAATTGAATTAGGTCAAATATAGATAATCAATAAATTAATTGTTTGATTTATATTATTCGTTATTTGATCCCTTGTGTTTTGAAAAGTTCGAAACTTGCCCTCAAGTTTTGAAATTTAAATTCTTTGATTAAAACTTTAATTATTGAAAGTTTTAAATTTCAACCCTTAGATTTTTGCAAGTTTAAAAATCGATCTTATACTTTATTTATTATAAGATTAATATATATATATATATATATATATATATATATATATATATAAAGCTAGTCTTATCGCTAGTAGGTCTCATTCACGAAGCCATTCTATAAGGTGGGTATAAGGTTGCTGCCTATAAAATGGTGGTTAATGGATGTACACTCACACCCACCGCTTGCTTGACTGGTGGAGAGTCGTTAGCTGAACGGATAGGATAGGGCAGTTAATACCTCATTATAAGTATAATGAATATTACAAAGTAACTAACATGTTTTTACAAATTCCCAATCTTAGTTACTTTAGGGTAAAATGTGAAAATGATGCTATTCCATGGAGTTACAATTTGTACCCTTGTCAAACATTAGTGGAGCGTGTGTGGTTAATCGACACACTAATTTGGGGTTGACATTGGTGGCAAAGGGTGGCTCGATGTTTGTCATTGATCAATGGAGCGTGTGTGGCTAACCGACACATAGATTGGGTGATAGAAACATTGAGTGCACCATATTGATTTGCATGGTTATTCACAACTTGTTTGCGATCCTCGGTATCCCAGTCGTAAATTTGAAGTGCATATCGAGATTTAAACATGCCATTGAAAAGTTCAATGAATCTCAAAGATCTAGGAGTTTTCAAATACATTTAAAACTTAATCTCCTTTTCGTTTTTCATGGTGAGAATTAGTGAATCGTCATTCACTTTCCTTCAAATTATTTACTTTTAGAGTATGGCATCCCTTTCTAAGTTGTAAATAATGTTGTTGGATCCTAACCCTAATTTCTCATTTGGGTGTTTAATTGAGGATTCATTTCTAATCAAACTTTATTCCTTTCTATTTTCAGATGTCTAACGCAAATGCAAACAACAATGCTCCTAGTTCATTCTCGTTGATGAGCCTATGTCAAAAGGAGACGTTTGATGGATCGAATTTCAACGAATGGATGAGATACATTCGCATGATTACTCATTACGAGGACAAATAATATGTCCTCGACGAGAAGCTTGAAAAGATCAATCCAGAAGTCGCCACTCCCGAAGAAATGGCCGTCTTTGAGGCCCACGAGTGTGATACAACGAAAGTTCATTGCATTATGCTGGCCACCACGAATCTTGAACTCCAAAAGTCCTATGAGGACATGTATCCATATGAAATACATCAAGATTTGCTGGAGAGGTATCACCAAAGCGCAAGGCAAGAGCACTATGATATCATCACCAACATGATCACCTCTAAGATGGGGAGTAGAGAGTTCCTAACCACGCATCTGCAGAATATGCAGAGGTATGTCGATCGTATTCGCAAGTTGAATGTTAACTTTGGGGAGGATTTGGCTATCGACATCATTCTTCACTCCTTGCCCTCGTGCTACAACAGATTTAGGTTGACCTACCATATGAACAAAGAAGAGGTCACCTTGAGCAAACTCCAAGGGCTCCTTAGGACTGTTGAGAGCAACCTCAAGGACAAATCTATTGCATCATCCTCTACTGTGGTTGCTCCCGTGTTGGCAATAGGTCAATGGAAGGGTAAAAAGAGGAAGGCTCCATGTAAGAGCCACCACAATGGTATGCCCCATGATGGTTCCTCCTCTAGTGGAACCAAAGCTGGTTTAGTCAAACCCTCTTCTGACCCCAAAGAAGCAGAGTGCTACTACTACCATGAGAAGGGCCACTGGAAACGAAGCTGCCCCAAGTATCTGCAAGACATAAAGGATGGGAATATAAAGCCCACCTTTGCAGGTATGTATTCTATTAAATTTAAAAACTCATCACTTGCTACTTCATGGGTTCTTGACACAAGATGTGGTTACCACATTTGTTCTGATTTGCAGGGCCTAAGAAGAAGTAGGGAGGTGGAACATGGGAAGATAAACTTGATTATGGGAAACAGAAGATCATCGCATGTGACCAGGGTCGGAGTTTATTCTTTAGTGTTGAGTAATGGGTTAGGATTGGATTTAATAATTGTTGTTATTCACCAAATATGGCAAGAAACATCATTTCATTTCATGGATTGTTTAGACAAGGTTTCAAACACTCATTTGATAATAGTAATGGTTCTATTAATGTTTATTTGAGTGGTGTCTTTTATTTCAATGCATTACCTTCTAATGGGATTTATGAATCTGTGTTGGTTGTTGATAATTTAGGAAATGATGTGTTAAATATTGATTCCTCTACTAGTCTAGATAAATCATGTTTGTGGCATTGTCGTCTTGGCCATGTCAACAAGAAACGCATAGCCCAACTCCAAAAGGAAGGAGTATTGGAGTCATTCGACCTTAGGGACAATGACGTGTGTGAATCTTGTTTACTTGGGAAGATGACCAAGTCACCCTTCACCGGCACTTGTGATAGGGGTGATGGTCTATTGGATCTCATACACACCGATGTGTGTGGGACTTTAAATCCACCACAAGGGATGCTTGTCGCTTCTACGTGACTTTTACGGATGATTATAGCACGTATGGATATATCTACTTAATCAAGCAAAAGTCAGAAACCTTTGAAAAGTTCAAAGAGTTTAAGAATGAAGTGGTGAATCAGTTGGACAGGAAAATCAAGATACTTTGGTCAGACCGAGGAGGAGAGTACCTAAGTCTTGAGTTTCATGACTATCTAAAAGAATGCAGAATTGTTTCGCAATTGACGCCTCTAAGAACGCTACAATTGAATGGTGTGGCTGAGAGAAGTAATCGGACCTTGTTGGACATGGTTCGTTCTATGATGAGTCGGGCTTCGTTGCCAAAAGCTTTCTGGGGGTATGCCTTAGAGACTACCGCCCATATCCTTAACTTAGTTCCCACCAAGAAGGTTGCCAAAACGCCTCACGATATGTGGACAGGGAAAGCTCCCTCTTTGGCACATATCAAAGTTTGGGGTTGCGAGGCTTTCGTAAGACGAGAGACTCACGACAAGCTCGAACCTCATAGTGAGAAGTGTTATTTCATCGGCTATCCACAGAAGTCTTTTGGCTATCTTTTCTATAGACCGAGTGACAATGTTGTCTTCGTCGCTAGAAGAGGAGTTTTCCGAGAAAGGGAATTGATAAAGCCAAGAGGACAGTGGGAGGCAAATTGATCTTGAAGAGATTTAAGAGCAAAGCGATGAAGGAACCTCTAACAGTGGCACTCAACCCGGGGAGGAAACTCTTGTTGAGCCCGTTGATGAGTCCTTACCTCTTAGACGTTCTAGTAGGGTTAGTGTTCAACCCCAGTTTTATGGTTTTCGTATTACTACTGAAGGATATATGTTTATTAGTGATCAAAAACTGATAAATTTGGACGAACCTAGCAGCTACAAGGAAGCCATGGCAGACCTGGAGTCTGCTAAATGGAAAGAGGCGATGGACAGCGAGATTCAGTCCATGTACGACAACCAAGTTTGGAATTTGGTTGATAATGTAACGGGTCATAACACAGTCGGGTGCAAGTGGATCTTCAAGAAGAAGACAAACATGGATGGGAAAGTGCACACTTATAAAGCACGATTGGTTGCGAAGGGCTTTACTCAAACTCTTGGAGTTGACTATGATGAGACCTTCTCACCAGTTGCTAAAATAAAGTCTATTAGGGTAATGCTTGCAATAGCTGCGTTTCATGATTATCAAATCTGGCAGATGGACGTGAAAACCGCTTTCCTTAATGGGAAGTTGGCTGAAGATGTGTATATGAATCAGCCAGAGGGTTTTGTCGATGCGAAGAGTCCAAATAGAGTGTGCAAGCTTGAGAAATCCATTTATGGATTGAAACAAGCGTCTTGCAGGTGGAATCTTTCTTCTGATGAGAATGTCAAAGATTTTGGCTTTCTACGAAGCGAAGACGAGTCATGTGTATATGTTAAAGCCAATGAGAGTATAGTAAGATTCCTCGTATTGTATGTCGATGACATACTGCTCAAAGGAAACGACATCCCAACCTTACAGGAAGTCAAGTCCTGGCTTGGGAGGTGCTTCGCTATGAAGGACCTCGGAGAGGCAGCTTATATTCTGGGGATAAGGATAGTGAGAAATAGGGAAAAGAGACTGTTAGGACTCAGTCAGGATACATACTTGGATAAGGTACTAAAGCGTTTTAGTATGGAAAATTCAAATAAAGGGGAGTTGTCAATCGAAAGCAACACCAAGTTGAGTAAGACTCAGAGCCCGAGTACAGAGGCAGAAATAGTTGATATAAGCCGAGTACCTTATGCTTCCGCAATCGACTCTATCATGTACGCCATGACCTGTACTCGCCCTGATGTGGCCTTCACTTTGAGCATGGTCAGCAGATATCAAGGGAATCCTGGTAGATCTCATTGGATTGCAGTTAAGAATATTCTTAAGTACCTGCGAAGGACCAATGAATGGTTTCTAGTCCTCGGTGGGAGTGATGACTTAAGGGTGCGAGGGTACGGTGACGCTAGTTTTCAGACGGATCGGGATAATTACCGATCGCAGTCGGACTGGATCTTTACCCTAAATGGAGGAGCAGTGACTTGGAAAAGTTCCAAGCAGGAGACTGTAGCTAATTCAACGTGCAAGTCAGAGTATATTGCGGCGAGCGAAGTGTCAAAGGAGGCTCTATGGTTAAAGAACTTCATTGGAGATGTTGGATTTATGCCATCCATAGAGGAGCCAATGGAAATTTTCTATGATAATGAAGGAGCGGTTGCCTTAACCAAGGAACCAAGAGATCATGGTGGATCTTGACATATCGACAGAAAATATCACTTTATTAGACATCGGGTAGAAGATGGACTCCTCGTTGTGAAGAGGGTATTGTCAGAAGAAAACCCAGCAGATCCCCTTACGAAGGGACTGAGTAGGGTCAAACACTTGCAGCACGCTATAAGTTTAGATTCGATAGATAAGAAACATGTAATAGATAATTTGTACTTGACATTTGATTAATAAATAAAGTTGTGTTATTTATGATTAAAGCTACTATCTTGTGTTGGTTATTTATCTATTGTTTTAATTTTGCATGTTTTGACTTCCTGAATAATAAGATTATTCAAACAGTCCACAGTCGTTCATATTTTGGAAGTAGATATGAATGAAGACTGTCATGAATTGTTTGTAGATTGTCTAAAAGGTTTTAGACATGGGAAAGGTTTGCTGCAAAGTTCATGAGTGCATATGAATATGATTTGAGCATTGGAATAAACCCGCGCTTACTGGTATCAATGTTTTATTACAAGTGATCGCAAGAAGATAATATCATATAATATTTAAACCTAGAGATATGGTTATTGTTTGCTGGTTGATTATACATTGATAATGCAAAACGTATCAGTAACTTGATGTTATAAAATGCATTATTATGTGTGACTTATCCAGTGAATGATAAAAGCATATAAGTCGAAGTTTTTCTGTTCCTTTTATCCTAAGAGGGTAAAGCAATATCTGGCCACTCGATGATTTGGTTTGACTTATGTCCCAGGCCCGGTCAGAATGAAGTTGATGTGTTCAACTAAATTCTATGTCGAACAAATCAGAGATCGAGAAAAAAAGTGCTGAACAATAAGTATTGTAAGCATGGGATCTAGAACAGAGGATTATACAATCCTTTATCTGAAGGACGAGTTACTGATCAGAGTTTGACAGCGACGTGTAAGAGCTATGATTTCTAATTGGATCCTAATGTTATATGTGAGATATAGTTACTAGACTTATCTAAATAGGAGATTGTTGGATTAGTGTCTAAGACCATAACTATATTTGGTATGTACTTGACCCGATTGTGCATGGTCCTTTTGGGTTGCCTTCACCAAAGCAACTTGACAAGGTTATTTAAGAAAGTGAGAGAAGATATTAAGGCTTATTAATATATTATAAGAATAGTATATTAAAGGAGAAATCATATTATTTGATTAATATTAGTCATAAATTAATTAGGGATTAATTTGGTGACTAAACGAGATTAATTGAATAAAGGGGCATAAACTGTCAAAAGTGTGATAATTGAGCTTTGGGTTGGGGAAACCTAATAGAATAAGGGGGGAACGAAATTATCATGGGGATCCATCATATTTTCGTCCAAAGGCCCTAATATAGAAAGCTCCATGGGCTGCTTGGTGACTAAGTTGTCCATACGGGTTTAGACTAAAAGCCTAGCAGCCTACACTATAAATAGAGGCCCTTGGATGTAATTTTCGGATGCTAGACTCCAAGAGAAACCCTAGGGCCGATTTTTAGTGTTCTTCCACCTCTCTCCTAATAGACTTCCTGCTTGTGGTGTTTGTGAACCATTAGAGGAGTTACAATTGTGACTCTAAGCTCAAGATCAAGAAGATTCAAAGGATTCCAAGCAAATTGAAAGAGGTAAACACTTAGATATGTTCTTATGATGTTAATTTCGAATTATACATGTTAGATCTAGGGTTGCAAGTCTTGGATCCATTGCATGTACAATAGAGAAACCTATATCCAAGCATTAGGGTTTGTATGAGCACATATGATTGTTCTTATGCATAAAACCCATCAGTTATGACCTGTCCAAGTTTCACGACAAAACCGACACGACGTTGTGTGATGTAAATAGTGAATTTACAATAGATGAATTTTTGGCCTTAGTAATCTAAACCAAAGTTGTAGTATACGTTAAATCAGAAGCGTGCATATAAAGAATGCCTAAATCTGACTTCGTATGAGGAAGCTATGAATTTTCTAAGATTTGGCTTAGCAGTACACAACCCGAAACTCGAATTTTAGATCGAACGGTTTTTGGCATACGTGACTTAAATGAGAATTGAAGATCTCACTAATAGGAACTGAACGGTAAAAGGACAGATGAAAACAGAGTCCGTATGCAGAAGTTATGAATTTTATGCAAACATTTAACAGTATAATCTTCTCGTATTGTTAAATTTAAGATCGGCCGAGAATTAGCCGACGGAGTTCGTATGTGAAAGTTACGGATATAAAGAACATCAAAAACTGAGCTCGTATGTGAAATTTACAGATTTTAGAAGTCGGAAGTGTGTTGTGCGAAAATGGGTGACGTGGCACAATCTTGGCCATTGCTTTCTCCCAAAGTCTTGCCACCAGATGGTGACATGTGGCACCAAGTTTAGCCATAGTTCACCCTATAAATCGAACCTCTCCCACCCTCATTTTCTTCACACCTTTCCCATTCTTTGTTCTCTCTACTCTCTCTCTCTCTCTAAACCTCACAAAGACCCCCCCCACCTTAAGCCCTAGGGAACTCCCCTTGTGCTAGAAAAAAGCCCCGGAGTGATCGACGGCTCTGAGAAGAAGAGCTTTTTGGATCAGGAATGCTGCTCCAAGCGAAGCCCGGTTTTCGAGAAAACCCGTTGTAAGTGAGTTACGCCTATACCATGTTTAATATAGCTTTTAATTAATTATATTAACATTATTATGAACTTATAATAATTATTTGGGCTATTATTATGAGTTATATAAGTGTCGTTATAATATCTTTTTAACTACTCGCGGTACGGGGAATCTGGTTTAAAGGGCCGCATAGGGTTGTTGGATTTCAGAAGTGCTATATGCCAAAATGGTCCTGCCCTCCGGTGTTTTATGTCTGGCCCCTGTCTGTACGTAGTGATTGGAAAATATTGTTTAAACGCTTATATAATAATAAAAATAATAATAATAATAATAATAATAATAATAATAATAACAATAATAATAATAATAATAATAATAATAATAATAAGACTAATAATTAGTCACGGTAAATATTAGACTAAAATCTAGTGGTAATAATACTAGGTTTCGTCGAACGAAATTATTTTTAAGAAGCGAAGCGCTGTCTGATTTCGGAATCACCACCTTTTCAGGTGAGTGCATAGTCAATTTCATCTTACACATAGATATGAAGTATTTTATATAGATTACGTGCTATGTGTGCATATTATCTTTATACTTGCTATCTATGCTGGATGAACGATTTTCATACATGTTTTAAATGATTTAAAATGTATATGTATTTTATATCTACAAAAATGTTGTGGTAAAACATGGGTAGCCGTAATAGACGATGTGTGATAAAATTATGAGAGGCCTCGATGTTCTTGTTGTTGATTCTATCATCTAGCGGAGTATGGATGACGACCACATACTCTTCTAGACAGTCTAGCGGAACACTAGCAGGCGCGCAACCTGTAGGTGTTTGTGAACGATGTGTTCACCGGTGTACTCCATCTCCCTCATGGTTGCCTTAAGGAAACTTATTGCTGAGGAATCCCCTTAGCAGTAGTGTCCATCCCGATGATGATCCTTAGGCTAAGTCCCTTATGATAGGTATTTAGGGACATAAAGTGAGGATAACGGGAACGGGTAATCGGATTATTGTTTATTGATGAAATTAAATAACTTATTTATTGTGGGTTGAAAACCCTATGTGCTCACCAGGCTCCCAAGCCTAACCCACTCAATTTCATATATTACAGGTAGTGGCGTTCGAGCATAGATGTGATGTTTTGGATGAGGGATTACGGATATAGGCATGTAGATATGAATAAATGTAGTAAGGCTTATATTGTACTGTTTATGCTTATGATCTGTATAAAACATGACATCCCGAGGTTTTTAATGAAATACATTTCTACGGAAATGCTTTGATAAATCTTTATCATATTTTATTTTAACAAATTCCGCAACACTTTTATTTAAAATGTTACTCTGATTTTTAAACAAAGCATAAACAAAATCGGTCTTTTCTGTTCGTGGAAATTGGGATGTCACAACCCTTAACTTAGCTTGGTCCAAGATTAAGGCCCAAACTCACACTCTGAAAGCCCAAAAGTCAAATAATCAACCAAGGCCCAACTATGGCTTAATTTTCAAAATTGGGCCCAAGCCCCTGACATGGTCTTACCATAAGGCCCAACCATTTATTCTGGTCCGAACACCTGCCAATCCAATGGTCCAATAGCTCATAATCATCAAAGCCCAGTTATGGCCCAATTTTCCCAATTAGGTCCAGGCGTGTCCAATGGGCCTTATCATAAAGCCCAATCCAAATACTCTAGTCCATATACTTGCTAATACTTAGCCTATCAAGAGTCCATACATCTAGGCCCAATAGAAAGGCCTAACTCAAAACCCATCACAATTAGGGTTTTCACAAGAAATGGCAATTAGGGTTAACTATAAACACTCAACCCATTAAATACGTAATCCATTAAGTCCATCAATCTACTAGGTCATTCATACAGGGTAATTGGGCATAATTCATAATTCAATTCCAATGGCTCATAACGCGGGTCTCGATAGGTCCGAACCAACAAACCAAAATTTAGGGTTTTCTAAACCCTAATTAGGGCTTCTAACCCACTACACACCAACAAAGTCCAAGATTAAGCATTTAAGCCCATTAGGGTTTCACTAAGCTGGGCACCACCCACTGCCACCTCGGGCGGTGGTGGTCGGCAGAGGCTCTTGGCGGCAGGCGGCGGCAACCACCATTTCCAATGGTAGTTGTGGTGGATCATGTCCAAAAATCACACATACTACTTCACAAATAATAAACACACACACACACACTCACAGCCACCTCCTAAGGTGCCTGCTGGCAGCCAAGGGTGGCAGAAACGGTGGCAGCCACCACCTCATGGTGGTGGCGGGGGTTTTTCCGGCCAAAAATCGTACAAACAGCCCCACGAGCTCATCAACCAACATGTACATTCAAACGTACATCCAAACAACCACCACCTAGGTGGCAGGCATCACTAGAAAAGAATAAAACGACAACCCAAGGGCCACCGACGGCAGAAATGGCGATTTCAGCATCGAATGTACGAGAAAGAGATGAATAGTGGGTTACTGTAGACCTACCTTTCGGTTCTGACGGCTCACGACCATCACACGACGACGACACGACCCTTCTTTTTTCGTCGGCGATCTTCCGGAAATTCTCGACGTCACTGGCGACATTGGGGACGTGACACTGGCATTAGATGACACGACAGCCGACGGATAGAGTGGCTGCTGGACCCGATGATGCAAGCGGCGGTTGAGGTGCTCCAAGAACGACAACGGCGATATAGAATGCTAGGGTTAGGGTTTGTTGTTTCATTAAACGAGAGGGAGGAAAGGGTACTCGGTTTCATTCCCGTGTCCCTATTCAACGTCTTTTCCATTTTACAAGTTTAGTCCCTCACCACCATATCTTTTTCAAACTAAGCCTAAAAATTACCAAACATCCCATGCCCCTCAGAAACCTCTGCAATCTTTGTCTGTATTTTACCTTTCAGTCGTTGCTTCCCAAAAATCCTTTCATAATAAGTCCATAATTTACCAAGCAACCCTCAACCTCCAAAACTCTTTACAAACTAGTCCGGGAATTACATTTTAACCCCCAAATTCTCAATTATGACTTCTTGACCCCCAAAACTAATGCCTTGCTAAATTATTTTGCATTTAGGGCTACTATTCATTTAAATTTTATCGATATATTTATTTAATAAACAGGATGTTACACATGACTTATCAAGAATGTTGCTAAGTACCATGAAGTAATATTTCACAATCTAGTTAACTTGTTTACGTATAGCATGTATATATTTCCTGTTCTCGTAAATGAGTAGTGTACTTTGTAATGAAAAGTAATAGTATGCATGTACTGATTCATGAAATGTTTTTTTGATCTAGAAAATAGTTTGAATTGATTTTCTAAACTATACGTATTATAGTTTACTAGTATGTTTGTTTGAACTGTAAATGATTTGGAGAAAAGACCCGAAGTCTGCTAAAGCCTAATTATACATAAATTTACAAATTAATATGATTTTGATATAAACAGAAATCTAAAATAGTTTAAAAGAGTTGGAAAATGATTTTAACAATATTTATAAGCATAAAAATTCTTTTGTTTGTTTGCTTTCGTGTGTGACAACCGTCAATTCTGGTCAAGTCAAAGTCAAATAAAGTCAACGGGTCAAACCGGTCAACTCAATTAGTACATGTATGTTAGGGCTTACTCTATGTTTTCTAATGTACAACTCTCTATCTTTGTACATAGTGTCACTCAGAAATTTCATAGGTTCAAAAATTCTATACCCTAAGCGGAGTGAGTGATGTATCGACTCGATGAAACGCTATTATGTACCCTTCGAGGGCGCATAACACTCATAACGACTCATAGTGGGGTCTAAAAACCTTGCACTACGCGACCAAACCCTAATAAAGGATCATCGGCAAAGTCTCTCTCGATCTCTCTCACTCTATCCCTCTCTCTCCCAAATCTCTCCCAACTTTTTCATAAACATCCGTGCCATCCCGAAGCTTTAATTAGTTGAAAATCACTTGAAACAGGAAGAAAATATGAAAAACAACACAATGGGTGTGAAACCCTCTCAAGAAACGAAGATCTCTCAACAAAAGAAACCCTCTCAAGAAGCGAAACCATCTTGACGCGAAACTCTTCTGATGCGAACCTCACTTTCACTTCTGATCAGACTTTCGTGTCTAACCGGGAAGATTCGTACCCTGGCCTTGGATTGAAGCCTTCTCTCGTATTGGGACACTTTTGTTTGGCAAAAACCGAGGACGTTCGCATCTGACGACAAGGCTCGCATCGGACCCCTGCTTAGGAAACGAGCCTCGCCTTCACTTTTGGGCTGACCTCTCGCACGAACCCACTATCGCATCAGCAATTCTCGCTGCAAACCTTCCCTTCGCTTCCAACCTTCTCACCCTCGCAGATTTGCTTCTCAAGCCCGGTTTTTGACCACTTTCACATTTTAAGCCCGTTTTTGACGTCTTTAACGCGAGATTTTCACTAAATTCAAAATTTTATCATTTTAAACCCTTTAAACTCATATTTTATCCCTATTTCGAAGATTTATTTAATATAAATCATATTTTGCTTAGGATAAAATATCAAGAGTACATAAGGGTACTCTTTGACTTTCTCATAAAGTTATGTCACCAACCACTATCATATCAACTTCATGACAACTTTATGTCGCTATTCACATCTAGCTAGTCAATTCAATTAGCTTCTTCAACACCCTTTCCATCCAATCAAACTTTATGAATGAATCCAAGGGATTTGTTTTACTTCTCCAAGATTTCATTCATTATCACCAAAAGCAAAGTTTCTCTTTCTCTTTCTCTTTCTCTCTCTCTCTCTCTCTCTCTCTCTCTCTCTCTCTCTCTCTCTCTCTCTCTCTCTCTTTCTCTCATTCTCAATCACGAATTCTCCAAGAAGTTCTTGGACTTTCCTCCATTGTATTGGTAAGTATGTTCTCTAAACTTCTACATAATCTTCATACAAATCGTGATCATTTACACAAATATTCACATATTTGTTCTTAGGATCTTCAAATCTTCAAGCATCTTTCAAGTGTTCTCGGCTTGAAACTCTTCATCTCCAACCTTCTATTCTTCAAGAAATCATAGAAGGTAAGTTCATACCCATATATTTTCATGTTTTCTTCATGTTTGGGGGGGGGGGGTGGGGGGGAGGAATACAAGTTACAACACCCAAAACATATTTTAAACTAAATCGATAGCTTTCAACAGAAAAATTACGGTCCACTCACGAACTGTTTTGACTACTTGCACACATTCATACGATTTTTCTTCCATTTATGGCGATTTTTACAAAACTACCTATCACTTCAAAAATGATTTCGGACCAGTCTATGAAGATGGACATTTTTACACTGGTTAGAGACCACTAAAAATCAAAATAAAATTATGAACAAACTAGACACAATTTATAAACTCTCAGATTTTACGGATCAAGTTTTCTACTTATAGTGATGTTTCTACGATTTTTCTAAAAACGGTGACATAAATGTTTAAACTAGTAAAAACAGTCGAAAAATTTATTAACACTTTGTAACATGTTGAGTAAAGATTATAACAATTTTTAGGTACATGTTGATTGTATTTCACTTTAGTTTACCTTCATGAAACATAATTAGTTATTCATCATTAGGGTTTTCATTCATTACAAACACATATGATAAACTATATTAGGCATAGTTCATGGTTCGTTACACTACCAATTCACTATGAAAGGTTTCCAATTACACTACAAAAAGGGTTTCCATCCACTACAAACATATAGGATAAACTATAATAGGTATAGTTTATGGTACAATAACACTAAGAACATACTAAGGAAGGCACACATATGATATACTATATTAGGTATAATTTATAGTACAATAACACTACAAACGTACTAAGGAAGGTACACATATGATAGACGATAATAAGTATAGTTTACGGTACCTTAACACTATGAACATACTAAGGAAGGTTTTCATTCACACTACACGTAAACTTGTTGAATAAAATTTATGAGTCACTACTTCATTGTACTCTTAGAGTACTGTTTAAATTCCTGTATTATAACCATAATCTCTTGTAGGGAGAGTGTGATACTCTTGTATAGATCTATATTGGGACAGACAATCTCGCACCGAAGCTGCTTGTAACAGCTAGATCGGCAAGTCTGGGGTGACAAATGTCAAAACATTCCGACACCCGAAGAACGTTGTAACATGCTTACTATGTCAACTGCACGGTTATAATAACTCACATAGGGAAACAACGACATATACAGTTTACGGGAGTTCCTACATTTATATGGGTTTTATTGGACTAATATTATAAAAGCCTTAATTTTTAACGTGTAATTGGAAAAAGCCCTAATATATTTTTATTATTGCCATGGCCACAACTTCCATGCAAAATTATCACTCTAGCCTACTTAACGAGTTTCATGGTTAACTTGGTTATTTGTTTTTTGCAAAATCAATCCTAAAAAGTTCAAATTTGGTCCTTGAAGTTTGCAAAAAATTACAGCACATGGTTTTTTAACCTTATTTTTTGTTTTTTATATACTTTATTTATTTTCGGTTTTTTATAAATAAATATACATTTTTTATTTTCTTTTTTTTATATATTGAATTTATTTGATTTTTTAACTTTATTTTTCAACAATTTGAACCTTTTTTGTTTTTTAACTTTTTACCTTTTGTTCTCTATATTTTTTCTTCTATTTTAGTTATTTTTCATTTTTATAATGTTTTTATTTATTTAGATTCAAGAAGTTGAATTCAATTTAAATTACTATAACAAGTTTTTTTTTTATTGAGACCGACTATTATTATATTTTTTGTTTTTTCTTTTAGTCTATTATCAAATTGAAAAATAATATCTTGAATTTAAACTACTGATATCACATATAAAAATAAAATTTAATTTGCAAGTTATATAACACATTGCAACAATAATTTTCAATAAATAATCTATTTTTTTTTAATTTTCATTTTTTCGTAACATAAATATAATAGCACTAAATAAAAAAAGAAAATAAGTTGGACCAAAATTACAAATATAAACATAACTTATTTATTTACTCGAATAAAAATAAAAAATTTATAAAAACTATAATTTATCAAAATTGTAATATACACTAATATATTAATAAATTTTATATTTTTTGAAAAAAAAAGTCAATAAAAAGTTAAAAATACAAAAAAAAAACAAATAATTGAAAAACAAACAAGAAAAAAAATAAATAAATAAGATAAAAGAACTTAAAAATATAATAAAGAAGAAAAATGGAAAAACCTAAAAAAAAAACTTTAATATGCTCTCTATATATATACACTAAAAAAATAGAAAACAAAAGGTAAAAAAATCCAATTGTTGAAAAATAAAGTTAAAAAATTGAAAATAAATAAAATATAGATAAAAAAGAAAATAAAAAATGCATATATATATTTATAAAAAACCCAAAAATAAATAAAATATACAAAAAATGAAAAACAATGTTAAAAAACCATGTGTTGTAATTTCTGAAAACCTTAGGGACCAAATTTGTACTTTTTAGGACTGATTTTGCAAAAAAGTTAACCAAGTTAACAGTGAAACTCGTTAAGTGGGCTAGAACGATAATTCTGCGAAAAAGTTGTGGTCATAGAAATAATAAAAATATGGAAGATACTTGTACAATTCGGTCTTTGAGCTTTAAGACTACGACTCAATCTATAAGGAAAATGTTGGATTTTCCATTAGCATAAATTACAATTACAAAGAAACCAGTTCAAATTATGCATTACTGTAGTACACTATTTCCAAGAACAAACACTCAGTCTTCTCGGTCTTAGGGTAGTTAAGACTACATTTCGCCTAGAATGGTTAGATTCTATCCATAATTGTTACGTGTATACGGCAGGGTTATATAGAATTTAGACTTGATCGACTTGGAAATGGTTGGGTATGCCTTAGACCCTGTTCCTCGTATGGTTGTGGGCTTAGGACAGAGCCATTATATTCGACAGTTTATTCTATATTGATTTTTATATAACTTATATTCACTAGGGGATTATAGAAGGAACTTATAGGTCTTTCTAGGAGTACACTATTTTATGACACAGAAACTCACATATATGGAGTAACTTTACCTGAGAGCATGCATACATAAGGGTTGTATCATCATAAAACTACATTGCATTGTTTTCAAGTACAAAACAACTTTCATTTCGGTAATCATGCATCCAAAGGGTTTTTATACATATTTAAAATCTACGTAGTCTTACTACTCAAGAATACGATAACATTTATAAATTTTGGTCCGAAGGGGCTAAGACTACATTCCATTTTACTAAGAAAATATAGGATTTTCTAGAGGAACATACGAACATTTTCAAGGAACAAAGAACTTATTTTCTAAAACAAACTACTTATAAACTCACCAATTTAAATGTTGATACACTTTCAAAATTACTTGTATTCTCAGGAAAGCAGTAGCCAGGTACACGCACAGGTTTTCAAGATGACAGAGCATAATAGCTTCTACTCTTAGTTTTTACTATACACATTTGGGAAGTTATTCAAGCTATGTTTGCAATACAATGTAAACACTATATTATTAATACAATGGTTGTTGTTGTTTTGATTACTACTATTTAATTGTGATGATATTGTACATGACATCCTCCGCTTGTAAACGTTTCCGCCGTCTTGGTTTGGGGGTGTGACATCACGTGTATGTGTTAACACAATTATATTGTGTTTTGCTTGTATTCTCCCCCTAAAAACATTGAAAAGGGTAAATTGTATGGGTATGAACTCACATTTTGTGAGTGATTCAATTGAAGGTTCGATATAGGATGCTATTTCCACAAGTTAACTCCCGTAACAAAACCGAGTCCTAAAAGAATTTCACGTAATATATATATATATATATATATATATATATATATATATATACACACACAATTAGTGAATATAATGACAAGTATGTTAAGGAAATAGACTAATTTGTAAGATTTACTTACAAATAGGAGTGTTAGAAGTGATCTCATGAGGCTGAAATGCGTTTTCGGATAGCCTTGGGTTTTCGGCCACATGAAGATTCAAATGGTGAATTCTTGGTCTTCTTGGTGAAGCCAAGATGATCCATGCATTTTCGGTTGAGGATCAACAAAATGGAAGTTGATTGCTTGAAGAAATGAAGAACACTTGGTGTTTTTAGAAAGATCCTAAGGAGATTCAAAGGATTTTCGAATGATAGTTGAGAGAGAAAAAGGGTTCACGGTTTGATGATCTTGAGAGAAAAGATGTGTTTTCGGCCAAAGGAAGTAAGAATGACCAAGTGTTTTTAGTTTGGCCTCCTTATAAGGTCAAAATTGATGTGATATGTCCATTGACAGGTGTGAAATCTTGTTGGAATGTGTGCCAAGGATAGAATTTGGCCTGATTTCGGTCCTTAGCCAATCCGAGAACGAGACTAGTTTGTTGTCGAAGGTTCTTGGATGAAATGGTTTGCGGTCTCACAACTTTTCTGCCCGAGGCGAGTTTTTGGTCCGAAGTCACTGAAGCCATGCGAGGGTTTGCGGTCCTAGCGAGACTTCTCAGATTTATGCAATTCACTTCAAATTTTTGTAACATTTCTAATAAAAGGTTTAAACGCATAGATATTTTTAAATCTAAACTTAATAAGATAGATCAAAACAATTTGTTTGACCTTAGATGACCCAAGTTTGACTTTGGTTGACTTTTACAATACCTAAAATAACGGGTTGACACACATAAATAGAAGTTTGTTGGTAATATGAGAAACAAATTTCGTTGCTCAAATGAGTAAACAGGCTCACTGCTAACGTCTTCGCAAGGACACAAAGTGTAATTTCATGGAATTGCATCAATTTACTTTTGCCTAAGTAACTAAGATTGGGAATTTTTAAAACATTTAGTTACTTTTGTACTTTATTATACTTATAATGAAAGGTTTCGTCCTATCCTACCCGTTCGGCTAACGACCCTCCACTAGTCAAGAGTGCGGTGGGTAAGAGTGGATACCCATTTAATCGCCATTTTATAGGCAATTTCCTTAAACACCCCTTATAGACTAGCTTCGTGAATGAGGCCTACTAACGGTAAGACTGACTTTTACTCATAGATATATATAATGTTAGACTTTTAATGTTATATATATAGTATAGGGTGTATTTTACACTTTCAAAATATTAGGTGGTCAAATTTAATAATTATACCTTTAATTCAATTAAATTTTAAACCAAAACCTTTATGGATTTATTAAACCTCCTTTAATTATGCACCTTAATTAATTAATAAAACCATAAGGGTGTGATTTGAACTTTTTCAAAACAATACTAGAGTTTTAGAATTTAACATTCCTAAATTAAACTTTTAATCAACTTTTAAATTCCAAAACTTGAGGGCAAGTTTTGAAAATTTCAAAAAATTAGGGTTTAGAATTTAAATATAAATCAAAATTAAACTATTAATCAAAATTTAAATTCCAAAACTTGAGGGCAAGTTTTGAAACCTTTTTCAAAACATTAGGGTTTCAACTATTTAAATTTCAAAACAACAAAACTTTTGGGTTCAAATTTAAACTATAAAACCTAAAAGGGGAAAATATGAAACTTTTCATAACACAAGGATCAAATAACAAATAATCTAAATTAACATTTAATCACATAATTATCCATATTTGATTTATTTAATGATTTCTTGCAAAACAATTTATCAATTTAGTCAAAATAATTAATCAATTATCATATAAGGAAACAATTATCTTATTAATTGATAAATATCTTTAATTAGATCAAGAATATAGTCAAATATATCATAAAATCGGAATTACATTGATCTAATATGATAAGGTAACTATCCATAAGCAAAAACAACAAGAAATCGCGAAATACCCTCCATCTGACGAGTTGACTCGTCGAGTCAGGCTTGCACTCGTCGAATCTGCATGGACTCGGCGAGTCCAGCCTCCAGAATCCAAAAAAATCGAATTTTCCAGTTATACAATGCATCAATACAATTGAAACCAAGCTAGGCTCTGATACCACTGATGGGTTTTGGTCATAAGACATCCTATGTGCTCATACAAACCCTAATGCTTGGATCTAGGTTTCTCTATTGTACATGCAAGTTATCCAAGGCTATAAACCCTAATTCTAGCATACAAGTAATCATATTAACATAAGAATGGGTTTAAGATATTACCTTGATTGTTATGTAGCAATAACAATCCCAATTCCTCCTTGTATTGACTTTAGAAAGCTTAAAGTCACAAATGTCACTCCTCTAATGGCTCACAAACACCAAGAGCAAGAGGATGAAGAGGAGAGAGGATGGAGGCTGCCCAAAAACGTGTGAAACCCTATAAGGATGCTTAGCCACGTTTTTGGTCCTTAAGGGATCTATATATAGTGAGGCAATTAGGGTTATCTAACAAGGAAACCCTAATTTGGTTGTTTAAGCTCTAAGCAACCCATGGACTCATTTAATCAAGCCCTTGGACGATTTCCTTATGGGTTTCCCATTAGAATTCGTCCACCCCTTGATTCAAGACAATCCATGGCCCAAATTACAATTATCTTATAATTACAATTCCAGTCCCTTAAGTTTAATTAATCTCTTTTAGTCACAAAACTAATTACTAATTAATTATTGACTAATATTAATTAAACAATATGATTTCTCCTTTAATATATTATTCTCATAATATATTAATAAATCATATTTAATCCTTTCTCTCCATAATTCATCCTATCAAGTTGCTTTGGTGAAGGCAACCCAAAAGGACCATGCACCATCGGGTCAAGTACATACCAAAATAGTTATGGACTTAGACACTAATCCAACAGAAAATTCCCATTATTGAAATGTTAATATTTAACATTTTAAGAGGTGTTCCAATGATTAAATATTCAAAAACTAAATCAATTTAGTTCTAAAATTTCCCAAACTTTTTATTTCAGTTTCAACTGAAGTCAAAGATTTTAAGATAAATTTTCTTGAATTTTTGATTTGTCTAACTATTTTTCATTATTTTAATTCCTTGAATAATCATAAAATCATGGAAAAATAGTAAATTATCATGAAGAATTCTTATAATTTTAGTGTAACTGTATTATAGTGTACATAATCTGGGAAAATTATTTAAAATAATCATCCACTGAATGATGAACGAAACGACCAATGATCGAGGATGTATTGACATTAGATATAATGAACCAAAACATGAGCGGAGCTGAACGTACCCAACTCGGAAACTGATTTCCTGATCGACATCTGCCCACGCTAGACTATAATTAGAAATCTATACAACGAGTTGACAAATTCCTCAACAATCGATACTCAACTTGAGTGATCATAGTGACTCCTCACCTATTCCTTGACACCCCCAAAAGGAACCAATAGATGAAACGAGCCCTTGACCAACCACTTCCTGAACATATACATCCGATCGCCACCTACTATATACCCCTTCCTTGACCAAATCTTGAACCGAGGTCCCACATACTAGCACTGCAGATCCCGATGAACCATCTTACCAATACCACAAACTTGAATAGATCGATGATTCTCCTAGAAGAATACCCAGTCCTCCCCCACTTAGGGTTCAAACTACCACCCACTGGTGGTGAAACCAAACCATAACACAAACTGGCTCAACAAGGTATGACCATCCCCGACCCTGGAATGAATAACACACGCAGGATGATCTTCCAGATAAGGACCAATCAAATCCTAAGAGAATTCTGGATTTCAGTTAAGGACCACTAAAATTGTAATGTCCCAAAATTTAAGTCCAAAAATTTCATTTTTAATTAAATTGTTCACAAAACATTCACTGTAAAATATTGAATCAACACGTCATCTCATAAAAGCAAGTATCATGTTTCAAACCCACAACATAAGCAAATAACATATCAGAGTACAATCCCAGAAAACACTGTGCCGAAAATCAAATGTGTGTGTGATGCCATGTACGCTGCCGGCTCCTTCCCCTTAGACGAAGAGGTACCTGAAACCAAAAACTAAAACCGTAAGCACAAAGCTTAGTGAGTTCCCCCATCTTACCACATACGATACAATACCATCGGTATCTTTCAACCGGTAATCGTCATCGGTATCTTTCAACCGGTAACTAGCGACTATTCCACCCCTACCACTAGCATACAGTAGCAAGACAGAAGCACACAATCAGACATATCCGGGTACTGACCTACCCGTTGGTCCTAAGGACCACTATCAGGGAAACTATCCCTATCATGTAACATATCATACAGATATAAATCATAACCAAACGCACACTAGACCAAGATAAATTATCACAAGGAAAATTATCTTCTAGATACTCCTCATTGGTGGGCCAACATTGTGGCCTTAGACCCACCCCTACTGGAAGGTAACTCACCTCATACCAGTAGTTGCTGATAAGCAGTGCGGGAAACCTCCGTCCGCTACTGCTCCAGAAATCCTCCGGCTACAAACCCCACAAACACTCAATTAGAAACTGATCTATATACTTAGGGTAAAATGACCATTTTACCCTCAACCAAGTCAAGTCAAAGTCAAATTCAACTTCCAGTTGACCCGACTCGCCGAGTTGGGCCATCAACTCGCCGAGTCCCTCACTCTCCACTCGTCCCCATTCGTGACCCTACTCGTCGAGTTGGGCCGACAACTCGACGAGTTCTTCGCCCATTCATAAGCCACAAGGAAACTCATCTGACTCGCCGAGTCCGGGAACAACTCACCGAGTCCCACGAGCAGATCCCCTACTCGCTTCCAAATCCTCACCAGAGCATCCATCTTGAGGATTTAGGTTTCTGGGGCTATCGCTACTCGATAAATTGCTAATTCCGCGAGCAGTGATGAAGGGTTGGACCTTCTACACTTAAACCCCTCTTAACTCAGTAACTGTTCATATGACTCGCCGAGTTTGAAGAACAACTCGTCGAGTTCTAGGTAATCTTCATAGGACTCGCCGAGTGGTTCGTCCGACTTGTCGAGTCTAAGACCATCTTCATAGAACTCGCCGAGTGCACTTTGGCACTCGCCGAGTCCATTCAACTCTCCTCCTATACATGCCAAATCTGAGACATGCAACGGTTCCAAACCATAAATCTAAGCTCCTAGGGCATGCTTATCACGTAAAGTTGCAAACTTTACGTGCATGCATGGCCCTATGAGCTCCAAAAGGCAATTCCAAGCTCTTTATGAGGTCAAACACTTAATAGGGACGTCAATCACTTCAACCACATAAACTTTACACTTCTAAGATGTCCATAAGGTCCAGATCTGAAGCCCTTTCAGAACATAGAGCATAAACACATAGAGTTTGAGGTTTTAGGGCTTAAAAACCATAAATTAGGGACAAAAGGGGATCTAATGAACTAGAGATCAAGGTAGGAACTTTTCTACCTGAATGGAAGCCTTTCACATAGTAGATTTCGGATCTACTTCCCCTCCTTGAACCCTTCAACCTTCTCCTTCTTCTTCTAAGCTCCAAAATTCCTTCACAAAGACAAAATCACTCACAAGAACAATATGGGGGCTAGGCTTTCGCTCTACATCTCTTCTGGAAGTGTTAGGGGCAAAGGAGGCTGAGTTAGAGTGTTTAAATATGGTGCACACTCCTGGATTAGGGTTTTTGTCCACACAACAACTTACTCGCTGAGTCCGGGACCCGAATCGGTGAGTCCACAACTTAAACCCCGTGCCCCTTCCCGCTTCTATTCGGCGAGTCGATCCTTTGACTTGCCGAGTCCAAGGCCAAGATGCAAAATGCACAAAGAATTAAATAAAAGAATACGTACCAAGAACCAGGTGCTACAAATCTCCCCCACTTATTTTAGACTTTGTCCTCGAAGTCTGCTGCTCGATCCTGAAACAGCTCGGAGTAATGCTCCAGCATCTCGTCCACTGGATCCCAAGTCTACTCCGACCCCTTACGGTGTTGCCATTACACCTTCACGAGTTCCACTTTCTTGTTCCTCAGATCCTTCGACTTCTGGTCGAGGATCACTACAGGTCACTCGATGTAATTCAAGCTATCATCAACCCGAATGTCCTCCAAAGGTACCACTGCTGAGTCGTCCACCAGGAACTTCCGCAGCTGAGAGACGTGGAAAGTACTGTGGATCTGACTGAGTTCGGCTGGTAGATCTAGCCGGTACGCCACCTTGCCCACCCGGGCTACAACCCTGAAGGGTCCAATGTACCTGGGCCCAACTTGCCCTATTTCCTGAATTGGATGACGCCATTCCATGGCGACACCTTCAGGAGAACCATATCCCCGACCTGGAATTCCAGGTCTGATCGGTGCTTGTCAGCATAAATTTTCTGCCGACTCTGAGCAGTCTGAAGCCTGCTCCGGACCTGCTGAATCTTTTATGTCATCTTGAGCACTACTTCGGTGCTCCCCATTACCCTCTGGCCAACCTTGCCCAAGCATACCGGGGTCATGCACCTCTTCCCATACAACATCTTGAAGGGAGGACGGTCGATACTCGCATGATAGCTATTATTATACGAGAACTCCGCCAACGGGAGGTAGGTATCCCAACTACCTCCGAAATCTAAAATACATGCCCGCAACATATACTCCAGAGTCTGGATGGTCCGCTCGCTCTGGCCATCCATCTGTGTGACAACTCGATATGTGGCTTAAATGCTACTTAGTCCTTTCCCCGTGATTTTACCTCCCAAGAACGTTCTTGGGGAGTAAACTCCAATATGTGGCTTAAATGCTACTTAGTCCTTTCCCCGTGATTTGTAACTACCTTAGACTTATATGCTAGTGTGTATATGACTATAAAACATCAAAATCGGATTAAAACACCATGATTTGGGAGTTTACCGCCCAAGAACACTTGGGGAGTAAACTCCATTTTAAGGTCCTAAAGGGTTCCAATGACCCTCAAAGCTTTAGAACTCGAACTAGAACCCACCATTGCATGCTTAGGACACCAAAAGCTATTAGAATCATTGATAAAAGTGAGTTCACAGCCAAGGAGCTTCTTGGGTCGTGAACTCCATGTTTAAGGGTCAAAATGCCTTGAAAACCTTCCTTAAGCCAAGAGACAAATTAGGACAAGTACCCTAGTGTGTTTGGGGCTAGCAAACACCACTAAAACACCAAGAAAAGGGAGTTTACGACCCAAGATATTTTAGGGCCATGAACTCCAATATATGGTGCCAAATGGTGCCATAATTCCTCCTAAAGCCTTGAACAATTGCCTAGAACATATCCTATGTGAGTATGGGACTTGAAAGCATCTTAAACACCCTCCCAAGTGAGTTTACGGCCGTAAACTCCAAGGGAATATGGTCCCAGTGCCGTAAACTCCTCAAAGGAGTTATTAGGAAGCCCAAACATTTGTTTAAGTCTTGAAGAAATTCACCACATGAGTTGTATAATTGTTAGACTTCATTTAGGGACTTGGTTGAGAGTTTACGGCCAGGAGTTTACTCCCCTGGGCCGTAAACTCCAAAATATATGGCCATTAGACCCCTTAATCAATGTTTTAAACTGTTTTTAAATGTTTTATGGGGGGGGGATACAAGTAGAATTATGCTAGTTATTATATCAATCACATGTGATTAATAAGTAGAATTACGCTGGTTATTATATCAATCACATGTGATTAATATGCAACATTCAAATGATTTACTACACATTAGCCGTTTTACCAAACAGTTTCCTTCAAATGATTTTTATAAACATTTTATATGTTTTAAACTCCTTATTACACTGTACATTTTACTCTGTATATTACATTTCAAACTTATTTACAATTGTGTTTCAAAAAAAATCTTTCTTTATACTAAACTGTTTTATCAAACCCATGCCTTCAAATGGTTTTATAGATTGACACCAAGTCGATCTTTTCTTAAAATAATAATTATGTTTCAAATGTCTTACAAAACTTATTTATGCTTTTATATTATAAATTGCATGCCTTTATATGTATAGTTATATAAGAAATGTTTAAAAGACTTAGGAAGGCTATCCACCCTATTTCCTTTTCGCGTTTGAGATGTGGTCTGGTGGGATATCGGGTACTCGTCCGAAGGTCGTTTAAATATTAGTTATATATCATGTGTACATATATAGTCATAAAAGGTCCTTCCAGTTTATCCCATGCCCTTGGGTAGCAAGGGTATACATCCATGTCCATACGTACAAGTTAGATTACTAGTAAACTACCAAACGGGTAGTTTAGGAAGATACTAGAACTATTACTAGAACGCAATATCATACAATGAGTCAGTTCATTCATGAGTCAATACTTTCTAGATCATTACTATACATGCTAGATAGAGAGAGACCACACCTTACAGCTAGCAAACGTAGAACATTACAGTACACTACTATACTAATACATGATCACACTTACATAAGTACAATTACATGATCACACTTACATGAGTACGCTTACATATACTTAGAACAGACGTCACTAGGTGCTATAGCACGGAACCAGTTCAGGATCTAACTATACTGATGAATCACAACGCAATTGTGATAGTTATATCAAGTGTATATGATCATAGTAATGTGGATGCTCACGGCTTGCATACATGCAGTGGTCGTGGGTAGGTCCCAAAATCCCTTTGAAAGGGGAGCGTATAGTCTGGGATCTAGACATCACATTATACCTTATCCCTCAAATAAGGCAGTTGAGTACCGATGTAGTTATTTATATCAAATACTACAGTACTTGGAAGTATTACCCTAGATTTAAGGTAATAGGTACGGTTGTAGTTCGACACTGCACCATAGTACTATTTCTTTTCCCATTACATTCGCTTCGTGAATTTTCACACGACGCACAGTAATGTAGAAACTATCTTTTGATAAATGGTAGTCAGACTTGGGCAAATATACACTCTTACAAGAGACACACACAGACACTAGATGCCTTGGTAGGAGGCTACATAGAGATCAGTTAAGTCTTGGTAGAAGACTCCCTATTATAATAGTAGGAATCATAGGGATTTCTAGGGTTTTTTCAAACGTTTACAGTTGTGTTACAAACATCTTCATACTTACAATTCATATACAAATTCTTACATACAAATACTTACATACAAATTAAGACACTAAAATACTTATGATCTCACCAGCTTCAAAGCTCATACTCGCTTTCAAAATTACTTGTATCCTCAGGTCATCTTAGACAGGTACCGATGCAAGGAGAAAGGAAGATGGAGCTTGTTCAAGACTCATCTTTCATTTTGATTTATGCTTTAGAGTTTATCAAAATTTGACAGAACACATTTGTATAATAATTATATTATTAATGCAATGGATGATGTTGTTGCTTGTTTACTACTTTACATTGTTGTGATATTATACATGACGTCCTCCACCCCAGAACATTTTCGCCGTTCTTGGTTTTGGGGTGTGACAGATTGGTATCAGAGCATTGTTTACAGTGAATTAAGTATATCAACCCATAAAAGATATACTAACTATAAATACATAAGGGATTAAAAATACTCTGACCAAGAGTTTATACTTTAAATAATAAAATATTTAAGTAAGTATACGTGCTGCATTCATACTAAAATCAGTGTCACTAGGACAGTACAAAAGAATTACGATTGTTGGGCAACACAAGTGGGCTTAGAAACATATGGTCAAAACTGGGAAGATATAGCCTGATCACCTATATTATCCGAGGGTTGACTAGCATGTTCCTAAGTTTAATTGTGTGGTTGCAACAATGCTAAAATCTTACCAACCCTACCACAGTGAGAACAATAGAACATAACATTAAAATTAAAGTACTATAGGAGTATTTGGTGTTACTATAAGTACTTTATACTTGAGAACTAAAACGGGATCTTCATTACTAAGTTGATAGTTGCTAAGTGGATACACTAAGGCTATATGTAATTAGGATGTTATAGACTTAGAATCTGTGGAAATTTTACTTCACCCCTATTCTGTGTGAATTTGGAGTTAAGATCACTTATTCGAAGGTCTATCCTGTTTAGATTACACATAGCTGGTATGCACTTCACAAATAGCGATATAACTAATGAAGGTTTTCTAAATAATTATCTAGATAGTTCGTCTAATAATTATTCTCTTACCCTAAATTCTCGCATAGAAAACATAGCTGGACTCAATCCCCTCGACAACCAGTATCTTCCGAATGAAGTCATAGCTGGTTGGTTTGGAGAAGAACCAGATAATGATCATCCTATCCCCTTGAATGATCACCATGATGAAGACCTTTAGTACGATGCTAACTCCGAACCAGAGGTTGAGAACCTACCCCGAGCAGCTCCCTTTCCAATTCCTAACCCTCGTCCGGCTTTTCATGGCCCAAACCTGAATGAGTGGAATGCTTGGAAACATGGAGCCAATGACAAGATCAGCCTATGCCATTTAATGGCGACTGAGGCTTTTACGACTTGAGCAATAGGGGCTCAACAGATAAAGTCTTGCCAATATTGGTCAGCAGAGTGGCCCGAAATGAGATTCAGGGCAGGACAGCCTCACATCAGATTTCCGAAGTTGTCGCCAATGCGAGAATGCATACCCTCCGCACCATTCGTCTAAAAGATACTCGCGAAATATCAGAGAGAAACCATGAAACCCTGCTTCAAGTACTAGCTGAATCATGAGCCGAAGTCATAAAGCCCCGAGTACACCAGAGGGTGTACGAAAGACACCTACTTGATGTAGAACGTTAACTGGCTGAATTGAGAGTTCACCAGAGGGGTGACCGTCGTTAGTAGTAGACTCTTTACTTTGCTTCCCTTGTAGAAAGTAATCGTTTTCTGTCTTTGCCTGATGTGGCATTTTATATGAAATTACCTTGTACTGTAAGTACTTTAGGTTCGGTCCTTGTGCTGTCAAGAACTATCTTCTCGAAATATGATGTAAGACCTTTACAAGGTCGTTTTCCCGAATCCTTACGTCATGAATATCAAAGATATTGACAGTTGGCTAACTCTCGTGTCCTCCTTTATTCAAGTACTCTTATCATATCTTCATAGGAGTTTATCTGAAACATGCATTAGTCAAGTCATTGGAATATAGTAATTTAGCTTCGGAGACAATTCCACGTCTCTTTCAGTGATTGGAATCATGTTATTCACCAACCAACGATACCTCTGCATGAACGACAAACGTCTTGAGAACATTCTACAAACTCACTTACATTCCGTACTAGGACTGCATCATAGGGATGTAGGTCAAACCTACGTAATCATACCTTCAATCTGTACTAGGACTGCATCATAGGGATGTAGGTCAAACTTTCGAGAACATACTTCTATTCTTTACATAAACAGCCGAACTACGTCTAGAGTCAACCAGAATCGCTCACAAATTCCTTGTCTTTCGTGTTACAGAATCATGTCGTCATCCGGAAACAATCATCCAAGCAATGAAACCTCTACTTTTCCTATGGACGCCGCTACTTTCCAAGCCGCCGTTACAGCTGCTATGATGGCTACCGTGACAGTTGTCCTAGCTAATCACAGCACTGTCAATGCAACCGAGACTGAAAAAGGAATTGACAATCCCGATCGTGTTAACGATCCGAGAAATCAACAAATAGTAAAATTCGCCACCGCTCAAAACAACAACTTAGAGTTCAAGAAACGAAAATGTCAAACTCAAGTAAAACGCAAGCGATTTCAGAGAATTGTCGTACAACAACCACAAGTGGAAACTACTGCCATCCCAGTACCGGACATACCATATAAAGGAACACTCCCGAAGTGTGACCGGTGCAACTACCACCACAAGGGAATTTGTCGAGCCTGGCAATGCAATAGTTGCAACAAGATGGGGCACATAGCTCGTTTTTGTAGAACTACCTCCACCACTAGAGCAAGCCTAGTTTGCTATAGTTGTGGTGAGGCAGGGCATTATCACATGAATTGCCCAAGAGAGAAGATCAACGAAAGCAACCGTGTCCCCATAACTCCTACTCGACACTTCACTTCCACCACCAATGTTGGTGTTGTCCAGATATGTCACCAATGCGGTGAAATTGAGCACTTCAAGAAAGATTGCCATATAACAAAGAACTCGGGTGCTGATGGGAAGATTCTCAGGATCACAGCCGCAGGAGAGCCTACTCCGAAACCCTCATTAATGTAATTTAGGGGTTTCGTTGTATCAGACTTATAAAGTATCCGGAACTAGTGCAACTAGAGTTTTACCCTTTTGCGAGATCTTGTCTGTATAGGGATTCTCGTGCTACGTAAACTTGTCTTTTGTAGTATATCTTATCCGCAGCAATAGTCTTGTGGTAAATCTAAAGTATTGTAACTCTATTCATGGTTGCACGGTTGGGTTTTGTCTGTAAACTTCTTATGTTCAAATCTAATGTCTTTAAGTTTCAGTATGATTTCGACATTATCATACGAATCGATTAAATTTGATCCGCACGAAAACAGCTTCATACGTACATCTCTTTCTTCTAGATCACTTTTCCAGCGAAGCCGTCATATCAGAACACCGAAGTACTCATGCCAGGAGTACCTCCTAGTTATTTTCTTTCCGAAGAAATCCCCGAAGTACCACTCGTGCAGTACGTCAAGTTTAATCCAAGGATTTATGCGATTGATCTATCACTGAGGAAGGTATACATAAGAGTGATATATAATCAAGCTTCTACAGGTTTAGAATTGATGATTCCACTTTAACTTCTTTTTCCCCGATGGGATGTGAGCTTAAAGAAGAATCAGTTATTCGACTACCTTTTCAATCTTAATTATATACGACTCGTATACCCGAAGTTGTGATTGTGAAACCATGTATGAATTCTAATATGAACTTCAGGACGGAGAACTGCTCAAGACTACGAGTAATCACATTGTCATGTGAACAAACTTAGAACCCAGTACGACTCTCGTAAACAGATCACCCTATAGTTTAAACACCTACGGAGATACAAGAACATTCCGGACAACTTAGCGAACTACACAGAAATAGAATTAGATGACTAGGTTTCTCACCCTAGAGAACCCCGGTCATATTCTTCCAGAGATCGATGGATCGCATTGTATGTACCTTGGTTATCGAGGACTCTGTCAAGATTTTTTTTCATTAGAAATCGTTATCTCTGCCTCACGTAGACGAATGGTTGAGCAAACGCAAGGAAAGAATTACTTTCAGAAATGGATCTGAGATCTGAATATCACCAGTTCGAGTGTTAGGAAAGGATGTCCGGAAGACTATCTTCCGAACTCGATGCGGACACTTCGAGTCCGTAGTGATACCCTTCGGATAGGACCAATATGCCCATAGCTTTCATGAGCTAAACGAATAGGGTACGTCTTTCTTACTTGGATCAGTTCTTCATTTCTCCATGTAATGACTTACTTATCTACCCTCATAGTAAGAAGAAAACCCATGGAAACATTTCCTACAGAGGAACTTTTAGCGATGTTCTCAAATCACGAGTTTTGAAATTGAAGAATCAAATTTCTATGACACAATGTTAGTAATGTGGGAAATTTGTGAGTACTCTTTCAACTTGTCAAAACCGTTGAGCATTTGTCGACACCTGAGACGCCGACAGTCATTCGCCAAATTCTAGGTCTTACAGACCTACTGTCATAGTTTATCTAGAAACCCTCGCAAATCACAGGAAACCGTACGACTTTGACCCAGCAAGGGGTGGCCTTGTCTGGGAAGTTAAACAAGAAAAAGAAACCATTGGAATTCCAAGTGAGTGACCAAGTTCCTTAGGAGAACTCACTCTGGGAATGACTTAATATGCTTTGGATCGCGTGGAAAGCTAAATCCAATATAGTTAGGACCTCCGAGATTCTTATCAGAATCGGTCCTGTGTCTCGCACACCCTAGACCTACTCCGCAAACTCAGTAACATACATCCTACTCTTCGGGTCTCGATCGTGAAACTATACCTTTCCGTTAGGACTCTTGTAAGTCCACTAGTCGAGATCCTCGCCTTCGTATTAGAACCGTAGTTACCCTCGACCGCGAGGTCAAGCGGACAAAGCAACGCCGTCGCCAGTTAGTGAAGGTTCGTTGGAATGCCAACCGAGAACCCGATTTCACTTAGGAGTGCTAGAACCAATCGATTAGGAAGTTTCCTCCTCACGACTCGATCATTCGTACCTACTTCCTTGCCTAAATTCTAATTTCGGGACGAAATTCCCTTCAACAGGGGGGTGATGTGACAACCCGAAATTTCCATTCTGAACAAACCATATCAAGCCAATAGAAGTAGAGCAGTTACAGTGAAAATTCAGACTTCGAGTATAAGTTTGGCAATTTTCAGGATTTTACACTTAAGGAGATATTAGGAGAGTGGATGCACTGGGATTTTGTGCAACACTGTTATTCCAAGACTCTAGGACATTAGAGTTCGTTCCAGGAATAAAAATATTTTCTGCCAAAAATATCTCCGGACTATAAATAGAATTCTGAACCAAATTGGTTCATTTGTTGGATTCCATTTAGAGAAAAGTCAAAATTCTCTCTCACGGATCTTCGGGTTTTTATCCCAAATTGTGAGTACTTCGATCTAGTTATGTTATATAGCTTAGATTGTGTTTAGAAACACCAATTACATATCAAATCTGTGAGACTCGGGAGTTTACCGCCCAAGAACGTTCTTGGGGAGTAAACTCCAATATGTGGCTTAAATGCTACTTAGTCCTTTCCCCGTGATTTGTAACTACCTTAGACTTGTATGCTAGTGTGTATATGACTATAAAACATCAAAATCGGATTAAAACACCATGATTTGGGAGTTTATCGCCCAAGAACACTTGGGGAGCAAACTCCATTTTAAGGTCCTAAAGGGTTCCAATGACCCTCAAAGCTTTAGAACTCGAACTAGAACCCACCATTGCATGCTTAGGACACCAAAAGCTATTAGAATCATTGATAAAAGTGAGTTCACAGCCAAGGAGCTTCTTGGGCCGTGAACTCCATGTTTAAGGGTCAAAATGCCTTGAAAACCTTCCTTAAGCCAAGAGACAAATTAGGACAAGTACCCTAGTGTGTTTGGGGCTAGTAAACACCACTAAAACACCAAGAAAAGGGAGTTTACGACCCAAGATATTTTAGGGCCGTGAACTCCAATATATGGTGCCAAATGGTGCCATAATTCCTCCTAAAGCCTTGAACAATTGCCTAGAACATATCCTATGTGACTATGGGACTTGAAAGCATCATAAACACCCTCCCAAGGGAGTTTACGGCCATAAACTCCAAGGGAATATGGTCCCAGGGCCTTAAACTCCTCAAAGGAGTTATTAGGAAGCCCAAACACTTGTTTAAGCCTTGAAGCAATTCACCACATGAGTTGTATAATTGTTAGACTTCATTTAGGGACTTGGTTGAGAGTTTACGGCCAGGAGTTTACTCCCCTGGGCCGTAAACTCCAAAATATATGGCCATTAGACCATAAACTCCCATTAGAGGCATTGCACTCCTTTGTTGCAACCCATTAGCCTCCTAGCACTTGACCAAAAGTGTTTTCCTCGCGTTTAAATGTTTATACTTGTATAATTAGTGTTTTAATCACTAATTATTTATTTACATATGTCTTCATATGTAATTAGGATCATTGTGTGTGTCTAAAGTCTTCACTTGACACCGAGCACATGCCCGATCCTTCCTTACGTTAACAGTCCGTTCAATTCCAGTCACTTACTGTAGGTGAGTTCATACCCCTTAATCAATGTTTTAAACTGTTTTTAAATGTTTTATGGGGGGGATACAAGTAGAATTATGCTAGTTATTATATCAATCACATGTGATTAATAAGTAGAATTACGCTAGTTATTATACCAATCACATGTGATTAATATGCAACATTCAAATGATTTACTACACATTAGCCGTTTTACCAAACAGTTTCCTTCAAATGATTTTTATAAACATTTTATATGTTTTAAACTCCTTATTACACTGTACGTTTTACTTTGTATATTACATTTCAAACTTATTTACAATTGTGTTTCAAACAAATGTTTCTTTATACTAAACTGTTTTATCAAACCCATGCATTCAAATTGTTTTATAGATTGACACCAAGTCGATCTTTTCTTAAAATAATAATTATGTTTCAAATGTCTTACAAAACTTATTTATGCTTTTATATTATAAATTGCATGCCTCTATATGTATAGTTATATAAGAAATGTTTAAAATACTTAGGAAGGCTATCCACCATATTTCCTTTTCGCGCTTGAGATGTGGTCTGGTGGGATATCGGGTACTCGTCTGAAGGTCGTTTAAATATTAGTTATATATCATGTGTACATATATAGTTATAAAAGGTCCTTCCAGTTTATCCCATGCCCTTGGGTAGCAAGGGTATACATCCATGTCCATACGTACAAGTCAGATTACTAGTAAACTACCATATGGGTAGTTTAGGAAGATACTAGAACTATTACTAGAACGCAATATCATACAATGAGTCAGTTCATTCATGAGTCAATACTTTCTAGATCATTACTATACATGCTAGATAGAGAGAGAACACACCTTACAACTAGCACACGTAGAACATTACAGTACACTACTATACTAATATATGATCACACTTACATAAGTACAATTATATGATCACACTTACATGAGTACGCTTACATATACTTAGAACAGACGTCACTGTTATAATAGTAGGAATCATAGGGATTTCTAGGGTTTTTCAAACGTTTACAGTTGTTTTACAAACATCTTCATACTTACAGTTCATATACAAATTCTTACATACAAATACTTACATACAAATTAAGACACTAAAATACTTATGATCTCACCAGCTTCAAAGCTGATACTCGCTTTCAAAATTACTTGTATCCTCAGGTCATCTTAGACAGGTATCGATGGAAGGAGAAAGGAAGATGGAGCTTGTTCAAGACTCATCTTTCATTTTGATTTATGCTTTAGAGTTTATCAAAATTTGACAGAACACATTTGTATAATAATTATATTATTAATACAATGGATGATGTTGTTGCTTGTTTACTACTTTACATTGTTGTGATATTATACATGACGTCCTCCGCCCCATAACATTTCCGCCGTTCTTGGTTTTGGGGTGTGACAATCTGCGGGTGAAAAGCGGTGCTAAAATGCAGACGGGTACCCTGCTCGTCATGAAACTTCTTCCAAAACCTAGAAGTAAACTGTAACATACACGTTTTGAAATCGTGTTTTAAGTAAATAATATTATGAAATATTATGTGAGTTTTAATGTTGAGTTCTAACAGATAGTTTTTACTAGAATTGAAGTAAAACTATGCTTAGAATCATTCAGAAAGTATTGGAAGTCTTATGAGATTCCAATCAAATGTCAAATAGTGAAATTTAATGAAAATATAAAATTTGGAGTAAGTAAAATTTCATTACTGAGAGTTGTAGATAATCTCGTTAGAAACATTTAGGCGAAAACCTCATCGAAATCCGAGTTATAACGAAGGAGTTATGACCAATCGAAGATTCGCGACAAAATTGGCACGGCGCCGAATGACGTAAAAAGTGAGTTTTTGATAAACAACTTTTTAGCCTTAGTAATATAAATGAAACTCGTAGTATTCGTTAAACCGAGAAGTTCGATAAAAAGAACGCCAAAATCTGACTTCGTATGAGGAAGTTATGATTTTTCGAAGTTTCAGCTTAGCAGTAGACAACTAAAAAATCGAATTTTAGATCGAGTGATTTTTATCCGACACAACCTAAACGAGAATTGAAGGTCTCGTCATTGGTAGTACAACGGTAAAATTCTGACGAAAACGGAGCTCGTATGCGAAAGTTATGAATTTTACAAGATTTGGCACATTTTTCGAGAAAATTCGCATGAATAGTACTGCCACATCATCCCTCGCATACAACCTCCACGTGTCGCCTTCTGATAGGAATGAGGTTGCTGTGTCGCCCTATGATTGGACCAAGTTCAAGGTCCACTAAGCTTGGGACACCTTCGCATGAGACACCCCCTGATCACCCTCGCACCAACGTGGAGCCTGCCCATTGGACCGAAGTTGGATCCAATCCGAAGCTACTGTCAGCGAGACTGCTGTTCCGACCCGCGCCATCCAACCAATACGAGGCGAGCACCTGTCCGTCCGATTCCTCTCCTTGATGCCAGCTGGTTCGAGCCTCGCAGCCACCTGCCTCCCTCGCATGTGCGCCATCTAGAGCCCCTCGCTGCTGCCGCGTGTTCCTCTTGGCTTCGGATCCGAGCTCCTCCTCCCCTATAAATAGAGGGCATGCGAGACCTCTCGGGTAGTTTGAGAAATTTGGCACTTTCACCCCTCTTTTTGATATTTTTACTATTCCGAATTCCCCCGAAGCCTCGGTACTGATTCCAAATCCCGAAACACCCCCCGAGACTCCCGAGAAGCCCGAAAAATTTATCTTTTCGGTTTTGAAGCTCTACCTTCGCAGAGCCCGGTTATTAAAAAAACTCTCGGTTTTCAACGAAAAAAGTGATATTTAGAGCCGATGTGCTGCCCAAATTAATATTTTAGCCCCCAGTTATTTCACTGTGAGTTTAATATATAGGAACGATTGTATGTTATGTGTTATATGTGCTACGTGCTTTTCAATGTTATTATTCCGGGTTATTTTCCCTGGTTATTTTTATTTGCTATTTTTAATTGCAAAGGAATACCTTTGACCATGTGATCAGTGAAAGGACTTAGATTCACGTTGGTACTGGTATGTAGCCTCTGGTCATGTAGGACATGTCTCCGTAAGAGAATGAATTCTATTCTCGGTTTTCAACGAAGAAAGTGATATTTAGAGCCGAAGTGCTACCCAAACTAATATTTTAGCCCCCGGTTATTTCACTGTGAGTTTAATATATAGGAACAATTGTATGTTATGTGTTATATGTGCTACATGCTTTTCAGTGTTATTATTCCGGGTTATTTTCCCAGGTTATTTTTATTTGCTATTTTTAATTGTAAAGAAATACCTTTGACCATGTGATCAGTGAGAGAACTTAGATTCACATTGGTACTGGTATGTAGCCTCTGGCCATGTAGAACATGTCTCCGTAAGAGAATGAATTCTATTCTATGGTATTGGCAGAAGGTTAGACAGGGCTATAAGCCTGAAACCTATCAAAATGTTAATCCGAAGTTGTATATCTTCTGTGCCGTTTGGGCCAAAGCTTTATTGATGTATATCAAGCATGGAAATCGTTATGTCTTATTGATTGTATATCTTTAAATCAAATCAATGATTGATATGGAATGTTTGTCACATGATTCACATATGCCCTTGTTGTTCCTTGTTCCTCTTTGCTTCTGCCATATTAAAGTATATATATGGCATAACGTTATATTGTATCTATTATTGAACTAACTAAGCGTCACCGCTTACCCTCTCAATGTTTAACAAATTGCAGGAGATAAGCATCCAGTATAGTTATATACTGGTAGAAGATTTTTGAATAGTTTGAAACTATTGTATGGATAGAAGCTTATGAATAGTTTGAAACTATTGTATTTTGCACTCCCATATGTATAAAACAATAGAATCCTGGGAAGTTATGTAATATATAACACTTTAAAATAGTCGGTTTGTATCCCGTAGTTTGTAACCTCTTTATCAATGTAAAATATTGTTTTTATGAATATGCAAGTATCATGTTTTGGAGTAACTATATTGTCGAGTATGAAAGTTTGGTTCTTTCATAAATACGAAAGTTAGGGTCTTTCAACCATGGTATCAGAGCAGTATTTTGAGTGAACTAAATTCCACGGATTGGTAGTTAGACTTAAACTATTGGAAGTTCAATATATGAACTAAATCATTGTAAGTATAGGGATACAAACCATAGAAAATATATAAGTAAAAGTATTAGGTAATAATAAACCCTAATATTCTAAAATACAATGCTACTCCGTATTGCAAAGTAATGGCTGAACAGGTTAGTAGCCATACCCCTGAGGTTGGTGGTGGTCCTCAACCCGAGGAAGTAAATACATCAGTATCTCCTCATGAGGAGCGACTCTTGGGTAAACTTACCGGCGTTATTCGATAGACTCTTGAAGAACACAAAAAGAATGGTGATAAGGGAAAAGAGAAAGCCACTGGAGAATCTTCAAAAGGAGAGGTGAAGCGTCCCTCATTCAAAGATTTCAAGAGTAGTGGTGCTACAGAGTTTTCCGGTGTTCTCAATCTCATTATTGTTCTTACTTAGATCCATAACACAGAGAAAGTGTTTCGTATTTCTCTGGTGGGAAGCAACATATGAAGCTCTCAACGGGTTTGACCAGGAGAATTTAGCCTGGGAAATGTTTAAAACTCGTTTGTTAGAGAAGTATTGTCCTCTAGACGTGAGGAGGAGATTGGAGAAGGAATTCCTCGAGCTTAAACAAGGAGGAATGACTGTGAATGAGTATGAAACTCAATTTAATCAAAGGGCAAGGTTTGCTACAAAGTATATTCCAACTGAAGACGAGAAAATTCAGTTATTCATGGAGGGAATACGACACGAAATCCATGATTTCATTGCCAATCGAGAAGTTCTGTCATTCGATAAAGCCGTTGAATATGCTCGAAGACGTGAGCATGACTTAGAAATACGTGGTGCCACTGTTACTGCTCCGAAGCATCCACGTACTGAAAGAACTGTTACTGTTCCTTCTTTTCTACCAGCTCAATCCGTTCAAACTGAACCTGGTAATCCAGTTCAAACTCAAAGTGTCTCTCGTGGACGCTGTAGATCACAATCTTTTTCTGTGCAATCGCCTTCATGTCGTATTTGTGGAAGGAATCATTCGGGCCAATGCAAAATAGACAAGGAATCCATTGTCTGTTATGCATGCGGAGAAAAGGGTCATATAAAGCCAGCTTGCCCAAGAAAGGATGTTACTTGCTAAGCATGTGGTATTATTGGCCACAAGAAGCGTTTTTGCCCTACTCTTACTAGTCAGATAACGGGAAGTCAATCTTCTGTTCAACAACCAGTGAGAAGTCAAGTCCTTGTTCAACAATCAAAGGGTACTCCAACTAAAAAGGAGGAGGTGCTAAAAGCTAAGGGTCGTGCATTCCAGATTACCTCAGAGGAGGCACGCGAGGACCCGAATGTTGTGACGGGTACATTTCTTGTCAACTCTAGACCTGCTCACATTTTATTTGATTATGGTGCCTCAGATTCTTTTGTGTCTTATGAATTTGTGCATTCCTTTCAAATTGCTTGCTTTGTACTCGCGCAACCATTTCACGTAGATACTGCGGGAAGTATATCATTACTTGATGATAAAGTCTATAGGGATTGTGTTATAGAAATTGAAGGTTATACTTTTCTTGCTAACCTAATCCCTATCTCCTTGCTCAACTTTGATATTATTCTCGACATGGATTGGTTATCAAAGAACCACGCATAACTCTTGTGTTATGAAAAGATAGTACGCATTCCTATTGAAGGGGAGAATCCTATCTATGTCTACGGAAAACAAAGACTCATAAAAATAATCTCTTTCCTTAAAGCTCGTAAATTCATATCGAAAGGATGTTCTATTTATCTGGCCTACACAATTGATATCTCAAATGAGGAGAAGAAAATTGTAAATGATATTCTCGTTGTTATCAAATATCCTGATGTTTTCCCCGATGACTTCCCTGGCCTTCCTCCGGATAGGCAAGTAGAATTCTGAATTGACCTTGTGCCTGGTGCTGCTCCTTATCGTCTTGCACCAGCTGAAATGAAAGAAATGATGCTTCAACTACAAGAACTACTTGACAAGGGTTTCATTCGACCGAGTACCTCTCCCTGGGGTGTTCTGGTACTGTTTTTCAAGAAGAAAGATGGATCGATGCGGATGTGCATTGATTATCGTGAGTTGAATAAGGTGACTATCAAGAACAAGTACCCACTACCTTGCATCGACGATTTGTTCGATCAAATTTAGGGTGTTAGCTATTTCTCAAAGATTGATTTAAGATCTGGCTATCATCAGTTGAAATTTCACGAGCAGGATGTACCGAAGACTGCTTTTCGTACTCGATATGGGCATTATGAATTCCTTGTTATGCCATTTGGTTTAACAAATGCTCCTGCTATATTCATGGATATGATGAATCGGGTATGCCGCCCAATGCTCGATAAATCATTCATCGTATTCATTGACGATATTCTAATATATTCCAAGTCTGAAGCTGATCATGCCATTCATATTCGTGTGGTATTGGAACTTCTTCGAAAGGAGAAACTATATGCTAAATTCTCAAAATGTGAATTTTGGCTTCTCCAAATTCAATTTCTCGGCCATGTTATTTCTAGTGACGGTGTATCCGTAGATCCTATCAAAATTGAAGCCATTGAAAATTGGGAAGTGCCCCATAATGCTTCCTAAATTCGTAGTTTCTTGGGTCTCGTGGGATACTACCATAGATTCATTAAAGACTTTTCTCGTATAGCCGTACCTCTCACGAGTCTTACACGGAAGGAAGTGAAGTTCAAATGGGGTGAAGCCCAAGAAAAATCCTTCTCAACTCTAAAAGATCTTTTGACTCATGCTCCAATCTTATCACTCCCAGAAGGTGATGATGATTTCTCCGTGTATAGCGATGCTTCAAGATTGGGACTCGGTTGTGTGTTGATGCAACGTGGCAAAGTGATACCCTATGCCTCATGTAACAACCCGATATTTCAACTCTTTGTAATGACCTAAAAAGTCAAGTATTGTAACCACCTTGGAGTTAATAAAATTAACTTTGATAATAAAATGACCAAAAAGTATCTATTTAAATTCCTACTATGTTTAATATCATTAAACCGGGATCGCACGTAAAAAGAATGCCCAAAATCCGGCTTCGTATATTGAAGTTAAGATTTTTTCCAAGTTCGGCTTAGCAGCAGACAACTAAAAACTCGAATCGGAGGTCGAGCGACTTTTGGCCGGAATGACCTAAACGAGAATCGAAGGTCTCGACAATGGTATTTCAGCGGTAAAAAGTCTGGCAAAAACCAGCGTCAGATAAAGGAGTTATGAATTTTTAAAGAAATTCCTTAATCACGATATTTTATAAATAAATAATAAAAATAATTTCATAATTTGCCAACGGAGTCTAAACGAAAGTTGTAGAGCATAGTCTCACCTACACGTGGATATAAAGACCATTGAAAACGGAGTTCGTATGAAGGAGATATGATTTTCTGAAGTTTATTAAATAAATTATATATAAATTTAATTCAAAAATCTGGTAATATCCGAAGGAGGAGTCAGCCTCCTCATCCGAGTTACGCGCTGCGTAGTCTCGTACGCCCCGCGTATGCGAGGGCCTTGGTCTCGGTCCGTCCACGTCGCCCCTATGCGAAGCTACCCCCTTTCCATCCCATCCGAAGCCGAGGCAGTCGAGGACTCGGTCATGCATGACGTACGCGTACGTGCTGCGTACGAGCGTACGCCCCGCGTACCGAGGCGGTTCAGCACTCCTATAAATAGAAATGCGAGGGTTCCCGAGAATTTTGCTCATTCTCTCTCTATTTTCTTGCGTTTTGCCTCGTTTTCCGTGCCCGCACTACCCCGAAGCCCTGATCTTTTTGCTCAGGTCCCGAAGATCGATTTTACTCCCGAGATTCCCGAGAATCCCGAGAAAAATCCGTTTCCCGAGACGAAACTCTGCCCGGTTTTCCATCTCGCTATCTTCAAACTTTCAAGTGAGTTCAGATTCCCTTCAAACACACTTTAAATACATTTTAAATGCTTTTATACTCTTTTAGGGGAGGAATACAAGTAAACATTCGGTTATTATCGTGTATTTCATAAAATTTCATTGTACTCGTCATTATCAAATGAATCACTTGTGATTTAGTACTACTATGTGAAAACTCTTGTCATACTTCGCATGCACTAGATTTATACAAAGTATTTAGTAATTCCAAAGTATCCTTCGTTTCTAAACCGTTTTATACATTCTAAAAACTTAAGATTTATGCTTTGTCAAACATTGTGAAAAAGGATAAACTTTGCACACAAAACTATTACTTTAATACAGACTTAGTTGAGAATCCATGAGACGTGTACATCTTCAAATACTGCCTTTTTGTTAAAAGGTATCGCTACAAGTCCTGTCTATAACCAGAGTCTCCCGTTCGGAGACCGTGTCAAATGTGTATAGATCTATACGGGAAGTCATGATCCCGCGCCCTGACTGTTAGCTACATTCCTTCCTTTGGGGTGACAATTTGTCATAACGCTACGACGCCTGAAGAACGTCGCTACAGGCATATTATGTTTAGTATGGTTATAAAACTCATCGGATACACAACTATTATAGTACTTTTGACTGATGAATGAGAAGCTACTACAGTTATTCATTTTCCAACAAACTGAAATCTTCTGATAGGTTTATTATATAAATCTATGTTTAAAATCTTCTAAAGCATGTGGATTGCTTCCAATTGTTAGTCTTGGACATTAAACAAACAACTATTAGGAAAATAAGGGATTTTCTTGGTTCAACTATCTACGTTTTTCAACACAAATACCCTCATGCACTACATACTTTTATAAGAAAATAAGGGATTTTCTTGGAAATTATACACTCATTTTGGAATGGCATTCAATGTTTCTAAATCACTTATGAACTCACCAACTTAATTGTTGACACTTTTTCTTTGAATTAACTTGTATTCTTAGGGAACCGTTAAACAGATTTGGAAATCAACTTTTGGAGATTCACGCACTGGCGTTAATTATTTCTTTTGAAAGATGTTTATGCATTTATCTTTTGAACATGTAAAGAATACAATGATGTAAACATTTTTAAACCTTTATATACGTATGGTGGTGTGTACTTTCCTTTCTATGAACTGTTATGATACTGAATATGACGTCCTCCGCCCCCGAACGTTTCCGCCGTTCTAGTTTGGGGGTGTAACACCTCAAGACAATTGAAAGATTATGAAAAGAATTATCCTACTCATGATCTCGAACTCACTGTAGTGGTATTTTCCCTAAAACTTTGGAGGCATTATCTTTTTGGTACAAAATGCCAATTATTTACCGACCACAAAAGTCTCAAGTACATATATACAGTCAGCAAACTTTGAATATGAGACAAAAAAGAGCCATGGAGCTGATCAAAGATTATGATTGTGAAATCCTATATCATCCTGGAAAAGCCAACGTAGTTGCCGATGCACTTAGTAGAAAGGTATATCGCAATAGTATGTGTTATGATATTACTCATACTACAGTAAAATTCACCATTTTAGATGAATTAGAGAAATAGCAAGAAGAGGCCCTAAAGCCAAAAAATGTGAATAAAGAAGGGATGATACACTATAATGATGCTTTACTTGATGATCCGTGAGGATTAAAAGTATTCAAGAATCGGTTGTGGATTCCAAAGATTGGTGGATTGAGACAGAAGATTTTAGATGAAGCCCATAAATCTAAATTGTCAATCCATCCTGGTACAAGTAAAATGTACTATGATGTAAGAGCTAATTATTGGTGTCCTAGATTAAAGAGAGACATTGGAAGATATGTATAGGCATGCTTAGTATGATTACAAGTTAAAGCAGAGCACCAAAAGCCTTATGGAACCCCAGAAAGTCTTAGTGTTCCTGTATGGAAATGGGAAGAACTGTCCATGGATTTCATTACCAAATTGCGAAAGACTGCTAGACAGCATGATAGCATTTAGGTAATTGTCGACCGCCTGACTAAAAGCGCTCATTTTCTTGCCATGCGTGAAACGAATCCAATGGAGAAATACGCACAGGTATACTTGGATGAAATTGTGGCATGACATGGTGTGCCACTAAAGATCATTTCCGATCGTGATACACGCTTCGCTTCTCACTTTTGGGCGAGTATTCAACGTGAATAAGGATCTCGAGTTGCTCTCAGCACAGCTTATCACCCCCAGACAGATGTTCAGACGGAGATAACAATCCAAACAGTAGAAGATATGTTTCGTGCATGTATCTTGGAGTTCGGTGGTAACTGAGATAAATACTTACCTCTTGTCGAATTCTCGTACAATAATAGTTACCACGCTTCAATCAAAATGCCACCATATGAAGCATTATATGGTCGCAAGTGTCGTACTCCATTATGTTGGCGAGACATAGGACAGAAGATCCTTGGAGGCCATGAAATGATTCAAGACACCACCGACAAAATTCAAATCGTACGAGAAAGAAAGAAGGCGGCCCAGGATCGACAGAAGTCCTATACAGAAAAGAGAAGACGACCCATAGAATTCCATGTGGGTGATTTCATAATGCTAAAAGTATCCCCGTGGAAAGGCATTATGCGATTTGGGAAGAAAGGAAAACTAAGCCCTAGATTTGTTGGTCCTTTCAAAATCATCCAGAGAATTGGAAAGCAAGCATACCGCTTAGAATTGCATGAAGATTTGGCAGGTATTCATGATGTGTTTCATTTGTATGGTCTATGTGCTTTTAAAATTAAAATTTACTATGAATTTTTCGGACATTATAGAACGTCTATAAATAGATGTGATTTTCTTCATTTTTCGCATAATTTTCACCCAAATCAACCGGGAAACTTTTCCGCACCTCTAGCCCAGATACTCCTAAGTTACCGACTACTTTATCAATTCTTTGAGCCAATCAGAGAGCCTAGAAAAATAGAGCTTTTAGAGTCGAAGTCCTATCCGCGACTTCCGGGTTTTCGACAGAAAAACTCTGTAAGTTAAGTTGCATTTACTACGCTTTAAGTGCAACTTATATCTATATTCATAGTCGTTATTTTGAATTTATAAATAAGATTTATCAATGATTCTTTTCAAATATAGATTGATCTACTTACGAGAGTGTTGTCTAGGCTAGATTTAGTGAGGTGTTTAAAGTGGATTTTCTAAACAATATACTTTGTAAACTAAACGGATCCTACCTCTGGTATGATCTTACCTGGTTATTCCTTATTTGATTTAACTTTCAGTATTCCTTGGGATTGTTGAGGAATCAGGTAAATAGTTGTAAAACACTTATAAATACGAACGAATACTAAGATGTAGTAATATTCATATTTAGGTTGTTTAAAAGAGATAAATCGAAGTATTAGCCGAGGAGCTAGCTTTCTCATGGATCCACCTCAACCAAGTGAGTGCATAGTTACGTTCATGAACATGGTTTTAATAAAAGTATTTATTTAAGGTATTAAATATATGTTGAAAGTTTATATGTGAATTAAATTCTTATTACATGGAATATGTGTTAAATGTATATTTGATGACATACACTATGTGAACCAGATACAATTATATATGTGTTAAGATGTATATATAATACATGATAATCTTAATAGAAGTACCATTACTGAGAAGACTAATGTGTATTAATTACCTAATACTCTGTGATAAGTATATATACACTAAATTTGGATAATTAATTGAGCTGGTATTGGAAGTTGATTGTAACATCCATAAAATTCATGCCCAATTTGAATTTTTCAAAACACTAAAAATCATTAAGTTATTACAAATCGTTTTTAAAATACTTCCATATCAGAGTATCCCAGAATTCCAAACCTAAATATGAGGAAGTATACGGTCATGCCTTCGCCTTCCCGCAGTCATCCGCTATACCTGAATCAATAATCGATAAATGTAAGCTCGAAGGCTTAGTGAGTTACCCCCAAAATACCAACATATACAAACCAAACAATGTAATAACAAACAGTATGCATAATGAGCCTTCATCATGACTGGACCGCCTCGCAGGGCCTACAACCTATCTGGACCGCTCCCGAGCCTTCGACATGACTGGACCGCCTCGTAGAGCCTACAACCTATCTGGAACGCTCACTGGGCCTTCGGCATGACTGGACCGCCTCGTAGGGCCTACAACTTATCTGGAATGCTCACTGGGCCTTCCGCATGACTGGACCGCCTCGTAGGGCCTACAGCCTATCCGGACCGCCCCAGGTATGTTGGTCTTCAGCACAAAGCAGGACCGCCTCAATCCAACCCCCAATCAAACAGATATGTGCACATAAATATCATACACTAGCATTCATAACAGTCAAACCGATCTAACAGATCAAATAGCATAACAACATCCTATAACCACGATATAGACCTCACCGGTCACTAACATATCATTATCCTATATACCAGGATACCGACCTACCATGTCACTAAGCATATCACCATCCTAAATACCAGGATGAAAATCAATAAGTATAACATGCAATAACCCATACACAAATCCGAAAAGGGCCGACCTTGGTGCCGTAGACCTTGTGATATAGTGAGGAGAACTCACCTAGCGCTACTGAAGTCCCGCGGATAAAACTCCAGTTGTTGGTTGACAGATTCCCGAACTGTCAACATCAAACAACACCAAATTAATAATTAGGTTCCAAGCCCAAGGTCCAACTCACACTCCAAAGGCACAATAGTCAACAAATGGACCAAAGCCCAACGTATGGCCTAATTTTCCATATTAGGCCAAACCCTTCACATGGGCCTTACCTCAAGCCCAATAACTTTCCTTAGTCTATAACCCTATTTCTAATTGGCCCATGAAGGCCCACATCAACCTAATCCAAGACATGGCCCAAACCAAGGCCTATAAATACGAAGTCCATTTCTATATTGGGCCACAAGGCCCAATAGACCCAATTATTCCAATATTGCCCTAAAGATACATCCAGGCTCAACAACCAGCAAATCCAAGCCCAAAAGCATTAGGGCCCAAAGGTCCGAAGTCCGCTAAGGCCCAAGCCTTCCTGAGAGCGTACGCCCAGCATACCTCTTCTGTACGCTTAGTGTACTGGGCAAAGGGATGTACATGCAGCGTACAACATACTACGCCCAGCGTACAAACAACTTATGCACAAAATCCTTAAGTACTTAATACTTCAAGACTTTAGGTCGCAAACTCAGATCTAAGTCCCAAATAACGTCACTGACTTGGTGACTTTACATGCCCCAAACAAGCCCAAAATCCAAATATGGCATTTTACTTCCATGAAAGGGACCTTAACTCATACATGAACCGATTAAGACTTTCAATATGGCAAGGGTGGCAACCCTAAGCGTAAGAATCAGATTCGACCCATAAAGTTTCATCCTTGGGACTAAAAAGGTCCAAAAACACAACATAAGAGATCTAACGAAATGACCACCAAGTTTAAGACTTTATACCTCAAATGAGAGCCAAAAGCTGGTGTACTTGTGGATCTAAAAGCTCTATCTTCTTCAATGAGTCTTCAAGAATGAACACCTTTTTCAAAAGACCAAAATACTCCTCTAATGGCCATCCAAGATCCAAAATCACACAAATGGGGGATAAGGGTCGATTTCTAGGGTTTAGAGGGATGGAGGCTGGAGATATTAGGGTTAGGTTATGAGATAAGTAGCTTAAATAGGGTCCAAAACCCTAAAATAGGGTTCTGATTTGATTGGCGTATGCCCAACGTACATATGGTACACCCAACGTACTCTGAAGAACATTCACAATCATCCTGGTCAGTATGCCCAACGTACTCCAAGGTATGACCCGCGTACTACCTTCTTCACTACTACTCCCCGCATAATCATTGTGTACACCCCGCGTACTCGGCTAAGCCTGAAAACCACGAAACTTTCGAAGGCCATAACTTCTTCGTTTTAACTTTTTTTTACGTTTTTTATATCCATGGAAAGGTAGAGAGAAGCTCTACACATCTATCAACTTATCCTCACCTCAAAACCTCCCGAACGAAAATCCAAAATTCATAAAGAGCTCGAAATGCCACTTTACCGATTTACCCCTTAGCTCCAAGACACAATCAAATTCCCGAATCACCTCAATTACATTATCCGCACCTAAATAGGTCTAGATATCCCTTTTTCCAAAGGCCCTAAACCTTACGACTGCCCATCTTCAAGCTACAATCCCAAATTAGGAAAACGATTTAGAACAGGGCGTTACATTGATTACATAAATTATAGTTGAGTCTAATTTCTAAACTAACACATATAAGGGATGTTTAGATCCAAATAAGTTAAATAGTAGTATAGTAATACTCTACATTGGGATGATATCATGAAGACCGTATTGAAGATGAATAGTGAACTAGTGTAGTTACAAAGTAAGGTTTGTCAAGGACATTATGTTCAAGTTAAGTTGAGAGAGTGTTAATTATACCTTGTATTGCAAAGATAATACATAGAAATGAAAATTTTGTATTGAGGTTGATTACAAGTTTTGTAATCTTGATATATACTACTACCCAAAAGAGGTGCTTAGTTCAATTAAGTTTGGATATTGGGTAGCATAATAATAAGGGTGTGTGTCAGATGAGAATGAAGAGTAGAACTATATTCTATGGTAATGATGTTTTATGGGGTACGAATCCATACAAGAGGACTATATCTGTATTCCCCCTCTTTTTCTTTTTAAATAGTCGAAAATGTTGAATTTGTATTAGACCCTCAACAGATATGTCATCTAGGCAGTTGGAAAGGGTGAGTCTATATCAGTCTATCAACATGTATGTCTAACTCATCTAGTGGAGTATAGATGACCACCATTGACATAAATGTATTGTTGTATTAATGAATCATACCAATCCACAAGGATTGTATGTTCATTGATGTGTTTGACCCCCCCCCCCCTCATGGTTGCCTTTAGTAACTAACGCTTGCTACAAAGGAATCCATGAAGCAATATAGCCAACTCGTTGCTTATAGTGATCCATCAGGATAGATGTCATAAGATCATTGTATTAGGATCAATATGTGAGGATCAACGAGATAGGTAACTAAGGTTAAAAAGTATTATAGATTTTATGATGGGTTGATGTATAACATTTGGTTTTGAAGGTTACTGAGTATAGATAATATCATAACAACATGTGTTGTTGTATAACAGTTGGTTTTGAAGGTTACTGATTATAGATAATATCATAATAACATTATGGGATTGAAAACCCAATGTATCTCTCTAGGTTTCCCAACCCGACCCACTCAATTTATATGCATCACATGTAGCAGTATAAAGACTGTTGAAGGCTTGAATATGATGTTGAGTGATTGAAGAGAAGACCTATAATAGTATTCAAGACCGTTAGGTCTTTATGCTATACATTATTTACTATATTGATTATGGCATCCTTAGTTTGATTCAATCATTTGTATTCAAAATGTTTTAATATACTCGAATTTTCTACAAACCACGATATTATGATTTTTTAAAGCGTAAAGAAAAAAAATATGATTCTGGAAAATAAGGGATATCACAGTAGTATATAAATATATTTTGCTCACAAAAAATGTTCATGTCTTTAAAGAGAATTTTGATTTAAATATGAAAAAAAAACAACAATAAGATTTTCCTCATCAAAATATATTCATGTAAGTGAGCTTCTTGGTGGAGGAATAGTGGAGTTCTGGTGATTTGTGGTGGTTTTGTGGTGTAGAGTGATGGTGTTGTTGTTGTAATTGTGAGCGGGGGAGAGTGAGATAGAATGAGAGCTTTAGAGATGCAAGATGGGATTGTTGAGGTGATATGGGTCCTTTTATAGCCAAGAATGCACACACACAAGATTTGAAGTGTCAAGCTTCCAACTCATTCTTGTACCTTTTGGTGAAGCTTATACACAAAGAAAAAGAGAGGGGGAGAAGAAAAACGTGGTGAAGCTTCTAAAATCATATGTGGGTCCCACATGGGGTTATACCCCCATTAAATGCCCAAAAACACACAAAACCTGGTGCGTCGGTATCTGTGGATTGAGAATTTTTTTTGAAAGTACCGTTAGATAGATTTTAATTCAAGGATTCTGGAACATCAAACATACTAATTTTTGGAGTTACGGAACTCCAAGAAGTTACGTTTGAAGTTTCGCGTCTTAACGGCTCGCATCGTCAGCTTTCGCGACTTTTGTAAATGTATTTTGTTTAAAATATTTCGAGTGTGAAATTAAATAATAGACTACAGTTTGATTCCAAATATGTTCTTGGAAATCCCGTCGACAAAGCGTAAGTGCCTCAATAGATAGATTTGGTTTTACGCGATAAAATAAAAAACTGTGTTTTACTATCTGTTTTCTTAAAACTGCCATATGTTTTGCATACGAATTTTGTTTTGAACATTCTTTATATTTTCAGAAATAGGGAACATGTATTATAATATTTTAATGTTTGTTTTTCTCAGAACTGCTTAATGCAAAATTTTAGTTTTTCAAATGCATTAATTAGCGTTGTCGTTTAAGCAGTTTGATTTAGTTTACACTTTACACATCTGGAAGTAAGGTATCATCTGCATCATATAAGAATTGAAATAACATTATTCATTTTACTTTAGATTCACTAAAACTCAATAAGTCAGATTATCACGAGATTCACGGTGAATTGGTCGGCTATAATTTTTGCCCTAAATTTCGGGATGTCACATTATCTCCCCGTTAAAGGAAATTTCATCGCAAAATTGATTTCGTACCGACAGTACACAGGGCTTCGATAAACAGTAATGTATTTTCGTGGTACATGATCCCTGCCTGGTCCTTCTATAATCACCTTCTGTATACATGTCGTTTATAATCAAGATCGAATAGATGATTGAATAAGTGATTCTACTGTAAGCCCACAACCAAATATGGAACATGAAGTAATGCGTAGTCATAAACCCTAACTCTATAGAATCCTAATTATATACAATCGTAACGTATAGACTTAACAAGCATAGATTACCAACAAGGGTCCTTAGTTTCTATATGAATAATGTGATTATTCAGGGTGAGAAGGTAATTGATGAGTATTTCTAAAGTACTTTCTATTTGGTTTATTGTCATATCTACTGTGTAAGTTTCATTAAATTCACAGAATTTATGTTTTGTCGTGTTTCAAAACATATGGTTGATAAAGCTCTTATCGGCACCAATATCAATTAATACCGAAGCCTAAACATTGTTGATATGAAACATACCAATAACCACAGGTGGTTCTTGGAGAGCATCTCCATCAGTGATCATAGGTACCCTTTCATTGCCACCCAACAGATTCTTTAGTTTCGGGCAGTACTTCCTAAAATGCCCTGGTTGATTCCATTCAAAACAGTTACAACTTCCTCCTGCCATAGTGGTTGGGGTCTTTCTGTAGTACCTCGAGATGTGACCTCTCATGTTACACTTGTTGCAGATTATCTATATGTAATTTCTGACATGATGGAAGTTGCACTCTGTACAGCGAGGTAAAGTCCCAATATAGGACTTAGCTGGGGTGGGAGTGTTGGTAGTTGCGGCATAGACAACCATAGGTTCCGGTTCAGTTTTGTGATGCTTGAAGTCGCCCTTTGATTTCCCATGAAACTTTTTTTTGGTACTTCTTGCATGATTCTTTTCTATTAGTAGAGCTATCGTACCCTGATGGATAGACTACTCAGTCAATTGATAGGCCAATTGCTTAGCATTATCAAAAGTGGATAGTCCGGATGCAGTAACCAGACCTTGAACCGGTGATGCTAGTACCTATATGTATCTCTCAATATTCTTATCTTCCGAGGGTACCATTCCTAGGAAAAGGCTAGCAAGGTCATTGAATCGGGAGGTGTAGGAAGCTATCTCAGATCCTTTCATGGTTAGGTTCTGAAGATCTTATTCTAGAGCCTGGATTTCCTGTTAGGGGAAGTATTCTATGATCATCATCTGTTTCAGTGGTTCCAACCCATGACATAAGCTTCCACGATTCCCATAGAATTTGCATGGGTATTCCACCAAGTTAAGGCAGAGTCCATAAGCATGCAGGTAGTGTACTTGACTCGACAGTCATTGGGGCACACATTGATGTGAAAAACTACCTAAATCTTTTCTGTCCAATGGGATAGATCAACAGCTCCTTCAGTGTTGTAGAAGAAGCAAGTTTCACAGCCCCTGAATTCCTTGTAAGAACAAAATCTAGGGTTGTTTTGGTGAATATTTAGAGTGTCACTTCCACTATTCCAAGTGTTTCCGTGTCGGGCTGCCTCATATGTTGCCAAGGATCTAGCAACTCCTTTAACAAACATGTTTTGCATCATGGTTTGGTCCATTTGGAATGTTGGGTTTACATTAGTTGCATTTGTTGTATTAGGTGTCTAAGCCCATAACTATTATTGGTATGTACTTGACCCGAGAGTAGCATGGTCCATTTGGGTTGCATAGCATCGGAACAAGTTGGATAGACTCTTGTGAGAAGAGGATATTTATGATTTTTTAATATAAGTTCTAATATATTAATATGAAATCATATTATTTAATTAGTATTGATGAAGAATTAGTTTGGAATTAATTTTGTGATCAAAAGAGACTAATTAAATAAATGGGGATTGCTTTGGTAAATCATTCATTCTTATAAAGTGGGCTTATGATCCACAGTTCTTCATGTTGGGCTAAACCCATATGGTGACCCATGGATATTCCATGGAGGTTAAAACCCATGGATCATGAGGAATGTGGAAAGTCCTAAGTTACATGGTGTAACCCTAATGTGCACACTATATAAGAAGCCTTATAGCTCATGAAATGTGACCTATGTTTTGGTAAGGACGACTAGCTGATTTCATGAAGTGCAAGTGTTCTTCTCTCAAGTTATTCCAATTGTTGGTGGTGTTGTGTGATTCCATTTGAGGTGCAACACTTGGGGCACTAAGTTGTTAAAGCTCCAAGGCTTCCAACTACAACATAAGGTATGTCTTCTAACTTGTATTTCATGTTGTTTATACTCCATTGTATACTAGTTAGGGTAATACCTTGGAAAGTTCAAGTTTGCATGTATAATAGAGAAAATATGGATCCAAGGTATTTACGGTTGCATGTACACCTTAGGAGTGTTAGAATGCTCAAAACCCAACAATGGTATCAGAGCCTAGGCTTGTTTTCAATTATACTTGATGCTACTTGCTTGGAAATGCTTTAAAATCGATCTTCTACTGTTTTGGATAGTGGACTCGCTGAGTCCATGCATAAATTCATCCAACTCACCGAGTTGGCTCATACACTCGACGAGTTGGTGCCCAAGAATGCAGATTTTCAAGATTTTTGGCTAGAATTGGACTAGGATCATTACTCTAAGCTGTTTTTGAACTTATAAACCTATTTTTGATGCGGTAATGATCATGCTAATCCAATTTAAAAGATCATTGTCAAATTTTCATGTTTTGTATTTGTTTATATGGTTAAGCTAATTACATGAAATTTGTTTAATGTGAATTGTCTTATTCTTATGAGTTTAATTTAGATCATTGACAAATTGTTCGTTTTTCTTGTTAGAATTTTGATCTAAATGATTTTAATGAATTCCATAACTTATCCTCAAGTTATGGGAAATGAAAAGTTTTCTTTTAAAGAAATCATTAAGGTCATAGGTTATGAACTTGAAGCGTCTTTTTCCCATAAATGGTTTTATGAACTTAATAACTTGTCTTCAAGTTATGGATTTTCAAGTGGCTTTTCATTTAAACCTATATTAAACTCATAAGTTATGGATTCCAAAAGGTTTTGGAAGTTATAAAACTTTCCCTCAAGTTTTGGAATTTTTAAATGTAAAAGTCTAACTTTTGAAGCATTTAGTTCCAAACCCTAGAATTTTAAATTTTAAAATTCAACCCTTATAATATCATAATATTATAGGTTTAATATTTATATATATGTATAAGAACAAAGTCAGTCTTACCGCTAGTAGGCCTCATTCACGAAGATGGTCTATAAGGAGGGTATAAGGTTACTGCCTATAAAATGGCAGTGTAATGGGTGTCCACTCTCACCCATCGCTTCCTTGACTGGTGGAGGGTCGTTAGCCGAACGGGTAGGATATGACTCTAATTCTCCCTTCATGAAAAGTATAATGGTAAATATAAAGTAACTAAACACTTATAAATTCCCAATATTATTTACTTCGGAAAATGTGAATATGGTGCTAATCCATGAAATTGCACTTTGCACTTTGTTAAGCCGTTAGTGGAGCGTGTGTGGTTAACCGGCACACTAATCTGAACTGACAGTGTGTGGCAAAGGGTAGCTTGATGTTAATCTTTGATCAATGGAGCATGTCTGGTTAACCGGCACATTGATTAGGTGGTTGTAACATTGGGTGTACCAAGCTAATTTGCATGGTTATTCATACCTTGTATGTGATCCTAGACATCCTAGTCACAAACTTGAAGGGAATAATCGATATTTAAACATGCCATTGAACTGTTCAATGAATCTCAAAGGATCTAGGAGTTTCAATTCACTTAAAACCTAAAACTCTTTTTTCGTTTTTTTGTGGTGGAAATTGGTAAATCGTCATTTACCTACCTTCAAATATTTTGCAGTTTGGTTACGGCATCCCTCTTCCAAATTGTAAAATATTGTGTTGGGTCATAGCCTTAATATTTCATTTGGGTCTTATATTAAGGACTTAAATCAACTAACTTGAATTTCTCCCATTGTAGATGTCTAGTTCAGACAACTATGGTCTTCCCAAATCTTATGGAACAAGCTTTCCTCTTGAAGATGATGTCCCGAGGTTAGATCGTGGAAGTCATACTTCACTTCCTCCACCTCCTCCAATAATTCTCCCTAACCCACAAATCCAAAGACTTGAAAAAAGTCAAGGTCACTCAAACCCTACTTGCAATGAAACATCAAGATGAATGCCTGTGCATACTCACGTCTTAGAGATGAAGTCACATATTGATAGGCTGAGAGTATTGTGTGTCGAGGTCTCAAGGAAGTTGGTTGTTGATTGGGTTCTTCAATGACTTCCTGAGTCATATAGTGAGTGCATTAAGGACTATTATATGATAGACCACAAAATGACCCTTGTTGATCTTACCTATTTGCTTGTTGCTGCTGAATCAACAATGATTTGGCGCACTGGGAAAGCACATTTGATTGGAAGATCTACTCCCCAAACTTCCATGGACATTGACAATGGAAACATTAGAAGTCCAAAAAAGATTTCTCTTTCCAAGGGAAAGAGAAAGGCTAAGTCTGAGATTGTCCCGTGTACCATTCCTAAAGAGTCCATATGTTTTGTTGCCAAGGGAAGGAGCAATGGTTGTGAAGCTGCCCTGACTACCTGAAAGATCTAAAAAAAGGTAGAATCGAAAAGTTTGACTCTGCGTCAGGTAAGTCTACTGTCTAACTCTATTATATTCCTAATTGTTGATTCTTAATACATGATGTGACAAGGTTGCATTTTGATGTTTTGTAGGGTCCTGCAAAGGGAAGGAAGCTTAAAGGAAGAGTATGTTGAATCTAATCTCGAAGATGGATTTCAATAGCATAGTTCGAAGATCGGATTTTTGAGCTGCTGCTTAGGAGTTATGATAGATTGCTAGGAAATACTTAATAACATAGTCTTTAATTGCATTGTAAGGAAAAAAAATTCGCATTTTATAAATAAATAAAATTTTGCTTTATTTTATTATATCTCCTTGCAATGGCTTTATGAAAATTGATGTTTGTCTATTTCTGTGTTAGCAATATGAACTTGATTATTTCGTTTGTGGTGATGTCGACTTTTTTTCAAATAAGGAAAGATTCTCATCACACAAGTTTCAATTGGACAGAAAATTGGAATCATGCAAGTTGTATTGTTTGATGAATGAGAATTTTCATCTTTTGGTAAATTAATACTGATTCCTTGTTCACATGTATATGTGAATCAAGTGAAGGAATAGGGGATCAGGTACACTGGGAGTGCACTGGTCAAGATCCACCACAAGGATCGATAAGACCATTCTTCATGATTTACTAAAGTTTTGTAAACCTGGTTATGCTTACAAGTTTAAGTATAATTCTGAAGCATTGGAAAAGGTCCAATGTAAGGCATAACGAATGTGAAGAATCAAATTAGGCAGAAAGATAAAAGTTTCACCAATCTGAAAAGATGGGAGAGTACTTTAATATAGTGTTTTATGATCATATTAATGGCTATGGAAAACCATATCACAATTGATCTTCTAAGGTCATCTTAGTGCACTAAGAAAAGGATTCATAAATTGTTGAAATGGTTCAATCAAGAAGACGAGTCATACTTCGTTCCAAATAAACAAGTCTTAGAGTCTTACTCCAAGATTGTAACCTAGAGTGACATAATCTTAACAAAGGTTTAAAATACTTATCATATGTAGAGTAAAAGTTTTTTTACTCTTGTACATTTGAAATTGGTAAGTTATGATGTTTTGGATAAAAAAAGACCAACTAAGGCTAATTTTGTGAGGTGTTTGTCTTGATAAGAATCTGCATTAAGTTTTGAATATTTGTTTTTCAAGTAACGTTCCTTGAAAAAGTGAATCTTATATGTCAAGAGGTCAGTAGGAGTCTTAAAGATCTTGAAAGTTTCAAGAACTAATCAAGAGTAAACCTATTGTTTATCACTAGCACATGACGTGAGGTTTATAACCTATCGTGTTGACATAATATTATTTTTGTGCCCATTCCAGTTAAAGTTGACTATGCATGTGAGTTCTATGAGTTCTTAGTTGTTTGCATAACTGCTTGAAAACAATGGTAGACGCTTGTGCTGCCAGGTGAAAAGAAATTAAGATTGAACAAGTTCAGTCCATATGAGTTTGGATTTGTCACTAACCTTGTCTTGTGATTATGGTTATGACAAATTCACATGGATAGGAACACATACACCATAAAATCTAAATGTCATGAGGTTTCTCTCCGATTCATGAAAATGATGGTGAGGAAACGCTTTCACTAAGTAGATTTTAAGAAGATAGCAGTTTTGATATTTGCATTCTCAAATTTGATTATGATTACGTTATCCCCTTTCATAATTCGAATTGTGAGAAATGGCAAAGGGTCTAAACATTTAGAACTTATTGTTGTAAGTTCTGAATAGTTAAGACACACATGTGAGCTATCTAAGGAAAGGTGTATGAGTTTGAGAAGCCTATATAAAATCTTATCAAAGCATCTCATATCAGAAATCTGAACTTTGGTAAGAAAGTCAACAAAGTGTTGATTTCTAGAAGTCCAACTGATTTTTGAGTACATGTCAAAGCTAGTGGGAGCATAATCATTATGCTAGTAAGATACTAATTATTATGCTAGTGGGAGGATAATCAATTATGCTGAATGTTGCAAGTTAGCAATGTTAATTATAGAAAACAAAAGTTTCAATTTGCAAGTTGCAAAGTTTGAAAAGTCGTTTTGCTATAACTAAGGGAGAGGAAATTATACTTCATTTCAATTATAAAATCTTAGATTGAGATTTTTATCACATTCAGTCAAATATATATATATATATATATATATATATATATATATATATATATATATATATATATATATATGAATGTTATGTGGGAATGGTTCAACATAAGGATTCTATATATGAAAATGTTAATTACATTCTCAAAATTTGATTATGATTACGGCATCCCTCTTCATAACCAAAATTATGAGAACATGGAAAATAAAAATATTATAGCAAAAGACTAATCAAGTATCATGTCTTTATGTTAGACATTATGAATCGTATCACATATGCTTCGAGTATAGGATCGATTGCATATGCTATATGCAATCGATCCTATACCCGAAGCAGACGGGATACGATTCATAATGTCTAACATATGATTCATAATGTCTAACATAAAGACATGTACACCTTAGGAGTGTTAGAATCCTCAAAACCCATGTGGGTTTAGCCTAACTTGAAGAACTATGGATCATAAGCCCACTTTATAAGAATGAATGATTTACCAAATCAATCCTCATTTATTTAATTAGTCTCTTTTGATCACAAAATTAATTTCAAACTAATTCTTGATCAATACTAATTAAATAATATGATTTCATATTAATATATTAGAACTTATAATATATTAATAAATCATAAGTATCCTCTTCTCAGAAAAGTCTATCCAAATTGTTCCGATGCCATGCAACCCAAATAGACCATGCTACTCTCGGGTCAAGTACATACCAATAATAGTTATGGGCGTAGACACCTAATCTAACAGTCTCCCACTTGGATAAGTCTAATAACTATTATTACAAGCATGACTCCAACCCGACTAGCAATCGTAGCTCTTAAAAGCCACTATCGAACTCTAATCTAGTCAATGACGTGTCCATTAGATAAGGGATCATATATTCCTCCATTCTAGATTAGAGTTCGACAATGGCTTTTAAGATTTATGATTGCTAGTCAGGTTGGAATCATGCTTGTAATAATAGTTATTAGACTTATCCAAATGGGAGACTATTGGCTTAGTTGTCTAAGTCCATAACTATTATTGGTATGTACTTGACCCGAGAGTAGCATGGTCCATTTCTGTTGCATGGCATCAGAACAATTTGGATAGACTTTTGTGAGAATAGGATATTTATGATTTATTAATATATTATAAGTTCTAATATATTAATATGAAATCATATTATTTAATTAGTATTGATAAAGAATTAGTTTGAAATTAATTTTGTGATCAAAAGAGACTAATTAAATAAATAAGGATTGATTTGGTAAATCATTCATTCTTATAAAGTGGGATTATGATCCATAGTTCTTCATGTTGGGCTAAACCCATGTGGTGACCCATGGATATTCCATGGAGGTTAAAACCCATGGATCATGAGGAATGTGGAAAGTCATGAGTTACATGGTGTAACCCTAATGTACACACTATATAAGAAGCCTCATAGCTCATGAAATGTGACTTAGGTTTTGGTAAGGAGGGCTAGCCGATTTCATGAAGTGAAAGTGTTCTTCTCTCAAGTTATTCCAATTGTTTGTGGTGTTATGTGAGTCCATTTGAGGTGCAACACTTGGGGCATTAAGCTCTTAAAGCTCCAAGGCTCCGAACTACAACAAAAGTTATGTCTTCTGACTTGTATTTCATGTTGTTTATACTCCGTTGTATGCTAGTTAGGGTAATACTTTGGAAAGTTCCAGTTTGCATGTATAATAGAGAAAACATAGATCCAAGGTATTTGGGGTTGCATGTACACCTTAGGAGTGTTAGAATGCTCAAAATCCAACAACATTAGTATTTTCTTCATGGTTCAGAGTTTCTACTTAGGTTTGAGTTACTTGCAGGACTTTCCTACAGTTCCCTCGAGGAGTTGGTGGGGGACGAACTCGTGGTTCCTTTCGTATAGGCATTGTCCTTCATGTTTAGAAAAGACATAATTATATTGTTTATAGTACTTAATCACAAACAAGCATGTAGGAATTGTATTGCATGATAGTGTATTAGTATAATCTATTCCTATCATCCCATAGATTTCCAAATCAAAGAGTGAGTATGATTCCTGAAATCCTACCGATTTTCAAATGACAGGGGAAAAGTGATTGGTTCAGAAATTCTCTAGATTTCCGAATGTTAGAAGGGGATCTTAATTACTAATTATTTTGAAATGTATTAGTGTTTTAAAATGTATATATGGATTCTAAGGTACTAGGTTGCTGCAACGAATCTAGAGAACATTCTTCAATCTCTAAAACTCTAAAACATTGTAGTTTGTCAAACTCCTTGCTCAAGGTTGGTTGTGCACTAGCCCGACCACAAATAACATAGGGGCGCGTTCCAAGTTTATTTGTAGTTTGGCTTATGTACGGTACTAACCTTTAATTGAGGCGTTTGACCTAAAGGTTTGAGTTGGTATATTTACTTGAAGGGATGTTTAGAATTTTATTAAGTGTTCTCATCATAGGTCAGAGTGTATATAAACTCTTGTATATTATGGTTGGTGGGGGTGTGTAGTATTACTAATTTTTTTTGTACTTTCCAACTATAGAGCACGGACGAGGGTCGGACATGAAGCACCGGAGGTCATGACCATTTTGACTATTAAACTGTTCTGAAATCCAACAACCATATGCGTCCCTTCAAACCAGATTAGTGTAATTAATAATAAAACTTTTATTATGATCTTGTTGCTATAGTTGTATTTCCTCTTTCGAGGATACAAGTTATCTATAGCCGATTTCTGATATTATTCTGTCACACCTTGGCCAAGGCGAAACATGTTGAGAGTGTGACTAAGTTAATGGATCATAAATAAACTCAATATATATCAAAACAACATTTTTATTCCATCATTAAGTTTGAATACAGGGTTCTTACAGATAATAATAACAGAATAGTTGCCTTAAATATGTAAGCAAATAACAAAAGCTAGATAACTAGGTCGTCTGTAATCCATGACCAATCGTCTGTTTGAACGCTTGTCTAATGATCTACTGAGAATACATGTAAGTTTGAGGGTCAACACTAAGGTTGGTGAGGGTCACAGGTTTTTTAAAATAATGATACTTTCAATATGATCTAAAAAGTATTGCCTTTGTTGTAAGTAAAATTGTGTTTGGAAATGTCTAATAAAGATAAAAATCTAAACTGTGCTTTCTAGATAATGAAATCTATTTAAAGTTTATAGTGACAAAGTTGTATGGATAATAGATAAACAGACATACGTATATACGGATAAATTTATCTCCCAACGTTGTACTTAACAACCACAGATACGGATAAACGGATAAACAACAAGTATATTTGATAAGCGTAAACTTAAACGTGTACGATACTTGTTTAAACAGTTGATAAATCTCAGGGTAGTGTACACAAGCACATGTATGAGCCTAAGATACAAGTTCCATAATTTGTATAAATATATAAACCTATATATTTTTGTGTATGTATGAGGTATATTGAAACTACCAAATTGATAACCGTCTATACAATCATAGCACATTTGTAGTCAGAATGTTTATGTTATTTTTATTTGTTGTATTATTTTAACATCATAACATATGTAAATATTGATGTTTTAAAATGATTTTCTTTACTTAACATATAAGCATTTGAACAATTATTTCTCAAACTAGTAATGTATTTATACAAAACAATGATATTTCATGTATATTTTGTATGATAAATATTATTTGGTATACGTACTACCATGTACAAACGAGGGCCAGACATGAAACACCAGAGGGGAGAATCATTTTGGCATTTATGTTGTTCTGAAATCCAACAATCCTATGTGGCCCTTCAAAACTGATTCTCCATACTGTGAATAGTAAAGTAATAAATAATATTTTTTGTGTGATTTATATTGCATAAAAATAATGATGTTGTTCGTATAAAAAAGCATTTAGGAAGTATATATAATATATATTTCAAGTAGTACATGTATACCGCCCCCCCCCCCCCCCAAAAAAAAATGTAAAAGTAGGGTCGTAACACTCACCTTAAAGTGCGATTGACGAATGGTTTTCGTGAATGGATGCGAGAAAATTTAGATGTAGTGCCGTGAACACGATATTCCAAGAAAATTTAGTTTCCTAAGAAAATATTAACATAAATTAATATGTAGATGGTAATTGGTATTTTAGCTAATTATAAGAATTTATTTAATAATTTCCAAGGTTTTGTTAGTCCAAAATTTATTTAGATAATTATTTATTTATATAAATTTTATCTAATTTTAATATTTTCCAAAATATTCAGATAGTTTAAAAATTGATTTAAATTTAAATCAAATTAATAATTTCTAAAAATTTATTTATTCTCACTTTATTTAATAAATCAATATTTATAAAAAATATATTTAATTTTGTATTAAAAGTTTGGATTCGTTTTTAAGGATTTTTCCAGCACAGGGTAAGTTTTGCACATTTTGATTGAAGTTTCATTAACTTGAAAACATGTTTTGAGAGGGAGGGTTTAAAGTTGGGCAAATTCAAAATTAAGGGGCTGCATCTATTTAAATTGAAATTTTATGTAAGTTTGGTTTAATATTGATGAATCAGGAGGAGGTTGTCCTTCTGATCCCTGATCCACGTGACTTGAATACGAGGAAAGAAAACAAAAAAAAGGTTTTGATGGTCCGTGTGATTCTCGGCGATGCACAAACGAAACAAAAGAAATGGAGTAGACTTACGAGGGTGGAGTAGCAGTTGCACAGGTGGTGATGGCGGTGGTTTGGAGCTACGACAGGAGTGTGACGGAGGTGGCAGGAGGCCACTCCAGTGGTCTTCTGTTGCCTCTTCCTTGCTTCTTTTAGTGGTTTTCGATGAATGGGAGGTGGAGAGATCTTTGGGGATAAAAACCAAAAGGAAACACATGTTTGTGTTGGGGTTTCCCGGTGGTGGCAGTGGGGTGGTCGGGGGTGGTTCCGGTGGTATTTTTACCTTTTGTTTTACTGGAATAATTACTGTTTGAGGATTGTTTTTTATTATTCCTAGATAGCATGAGGGTGTAAATTGTAAGTAGTGGAGTTAGTTAGCTGATAGTAAGTAGTAATTAGCCGATGTTATATTGTAATGTTCTAACTTCATATTTCAATTAATGGAACATCTTCACAATTTTCTCTGCTTCAAGATGGTATCAGAGCAGATCATTCATCACGTCGATTCATTTTCTTTGACTTCCATTTTAAATCACTTTCAACAAATTTATCATTACAAAATAAATCCCCTCCTTCAGTTTTATCACATTCACCATCATCTTCTTCAAACTCTTTAACTCCCACTCCTCCTATTCTTAGAAGATTTGAAAGAGTTTCACATGCTCCTACAAAATTTCAAGATTATATATGTGGAAGTGCAATTGAAAATTGTCCACATAGTATCACAGATGTATTGTCTTCAATTTTAGTTTGTTTTTCTAATCTCAATTCTGAAAGTAAAGATCTTATCAAACATATGGATGTTTTGTTTGAACTGTAGCACCTAGTTTCTGGTATGGAAAATTTATCTAAGTATTTTGCATTTTTAGCCTTGGACTCGGCGAGTTGTAGGCCCGACTCGCCGAGTAGAGCCGGGATATGAGCACGTTTAAGTTGGCGACTCGGCGAGTCCATATTCTGGACTCGGCGAGTCCCCGCTGTCTAATGAAACCCTAATTTCAAGGGTTTGCACCCTATTTAAACCATCTTATGCGCCCCCAAGCTCGCCCCCTTCACCCTTAGAGCTCTCTATATCGTCCTAACCTCGTTCCTTGTGAGATTGAAGTGTTTTGGTGTGATTTCTTGAAGATTTTGAGAGAAAAAGGAGAGTAGACCAAGAGGAGAAGAAGGAGGCCAAGCATCTTGGTGTTATTTCAAAGATTCCTTGAGGTATAACTCAGTTTCATTCTGTTTTCATGCTAAGAGTCCCTTAGAGCTCCATTAAAGTCCTTCTTAAGCCATTTCCAAGCTTGATTATGAATTAGGGTTTATGATAAGTTGATTAACCTTCAGATCTAGGCATGATTGAGCTCTAGGAGGTCGGATCTACTACCTTTATGGAACCATATTGCATGAAAGCCCTAGATCTACTCTTTTGGTGCATTTTGAGCCCTAAAACCTTCATTGGTGTTTATCTTTACGTATTAATCAAGCCCTAAGAACTCATATCTATGCATGGCATGAGCTGGATTCAAGCAAAATCGAGTATATAGTAATTGCATGTGAATGACTCAGCGAGTCGTTCATCGGACTCGGCGAGTTGAGTCGCGAGTCCCCGAGTTTTCCCCTTTTCGTGTTTGCTGAGTGGGGTCATGAGTCATGGGGGGTGACTCAGGGAGTCGGAAGCTAGACTCACTCATGGAGGAACTCGGTGAGTCCATGCACTGACTCGGCGAGTCCAAGGCAATCTTCTTGCCTCAAGAACAGACTCGGCGAGTTGTTCATACAACTCGGCGAGTCTCAGCATAGAATGTTCTTCGGATGAAGATGAACTCGACGAGTTGTTCATACAACTCGGCGAGTAGAATGAAGGACTATTGGACATCAGTTTAGAAGGAAAACTCGTCGAGTCAATGCCTAACTCGATGAGTAGAAACAGGATTATGGTCAATCGACTGGATAGGGACTCGACGAGTTGACGAGCCAACTCGGCGAGTCGGGGCAACTGAAAGTTGACTTTGACTTTGACTCTTGGCTTGGTTAGGGGTAGATGGTCATTTTTACCCTGAGGTCGATTAGCAGTGTTTGACTAAGTGTTTTGTGGGAATTATAGCCGGAGGATTTCCGGGACAGCAGCAGCAGAAGGCAGTCAGTTCCCACGCAGATAAGCAGCTATTTTGAGGTGAGTTACTTTCCAGTAGCGGTGGGTCTACGGCCACAATGTCGGCCCACCAGTAGGGGTTGTATGATAAATGATTGTCTCTGTGATAATCATCTAGGGTTGCTACTATCTGTGATGTGATTATGTGTTAGTATGATATGATGCTATGTGCTAGTGACAGTAGGGAGATAGTCCCCAGATTACCGATCAACAGGGCCGAAGGGGCAGTCATGCCCAACCATGCTAGATAGATTATGTGATATACGTTATGTGGTAGTAGTAGTAGTGGGTGAAATAGTCCCCAACATCCGGTCGAGAGGACCGAAGGGGAGACCAGCACCCAGATATGTTAGTCAGTACCCTGTCGAGAGGACCGAAGGGGAGGCCATCACCCAGATATGCTAGTCAGTATCCGATCGAGAGGACCGAAGGGGTAGGTTGGGCACCCAGTTATGCCTGACAATATATGTATGTTATGTGGTATGTGGTACAATGGGGGAACTCACTAAGCTTCGTGCTTACGGTTTACAGTTTTGGTTTTGCGTACCTCTTCTTCGAAGGGGAAGGAGCTGGCGCGGTAGCGGCACATCACATACATGCTTTGTATTCTGCACTATGAGATCTTCCTGGGGATTTGTACTCTGACATTGTTATGTTTTATAAAATGGTTTCCAGACGCGCAACATCTTTTATGAAATGATATGATCGGTGAATGTTTTACTTCTAATGTTTTGCAAAGTATATGTTTAAAAATGAAATTTTTGGCTCGTATTTTTAGGATGTTACATGAACCATCCAGTTATGAAGAAGCAGTTCAACATGAACAATGGAGAGAAGCCATGAATAAGGAGTTTGAAGCTTTGGAAGCCAATAAAACTTTGATTATTACAGATCTTCCTAAAGGGAAGAAACCAATTAATTGCAGATGGGTATATAAAATAAAATACAAAGCTAATGGACAAGTTGAAAGATGTAAAGGATAGGGGTGTTCTTTTGGATGGATCGGTTTGATCCGATCCAATCAAGTGAATCAAAATTGATTTCGGTTTTAAAAACATGGATCCGAATAGTCCAAACTAAATTCAAATCCGATTCGATCCAATCCGATTACTATTCGGTTGGATCGGTTTTTATTATTCGGTTTTCAAAAACCAAAACATTTTAAAACGACATATAATTATAATATTATCCAACTTTACACAAGAAACGAAAAAAATTATTTAGTTGTGATTTAAAATTTATAAACAGCTACTAAAAAGATATATTATAGTTAAATATTTTATAGATATAAAACTTTTGAGAGAAAATGCATATTAATGTTTTTTTTTATCTGATGAAACGTTTTAAACCTATTTGAAAAACTAAATTACAAAATTAATAAATAACTATAGATATATATTATAAATAAATAAATAATATGTATTCGGTTTTTTTGGACTATTCGGTTCTTATTTTATAAACCAAAACCAATCCGAAATCCAAAATAATAATTCGGTTTTTTCGAAAACCAATCTAAAAATCCGAATGCCCGAACCAAATAGTCCAATCCAAATTGTCCAATTGGACAATTCGGTTTTATTCAAATAGTGAACAACCCAAGTAAAGGAAGATTAGTTGTCAAAGGTTATACGCAAAAGGCTGGTGTTCATTATACTAAAACATTTTCACCGGTTGTCAAAATGACAACTATTCGTGCTTTAATTGCTACTGCTGTTAAATATGGCTGGAAAATGCATCAATTGGATGTGAAGAAAACATTTTTGCATGGAGAATTAGATGAAGAAATCTATATGCAATTGCCACCTGGTCTAGAAGTTTCAAAGCCAAATCAATTATGTAAATTGTAGAAATCATTATATGGATTGAAGCAGCCATCCAAACAATGGTATGCCAAATTGTCATCTGCCTTGAAAGACAAAGGATATCAACATTCCAAGAATGATTATTCTTTGTTCTACAAATCTATGGGGACTTTTGTTACATATGTGGCTGTGTATGTTGATGACTGGGAATAATAATGAAGAAGTCTCTCAATTGAAATCTTTTCTTGATGAAAGATTTAAAATTAAGGATTTAGGACTCCTTAATTTCTTTTTGGGAATTGAAGTTCTTTATGTACCTTTTGGAGTAGTGTTAACACAAAGAAAGTTTGCTTAAGATCTATTGAAAAAATTTAATTGCTCTGGAAAATCAATATGTCCCCTTCCTTCAACTGGAAAGCTTACAATTAATGAGGGTGCTTCTCTTTCAGATCAAGAGAGTTATAGAAGGCTTGTTGGAAAGTTGAATTTTCTAACGAATAAAAGACCAGACCTTGCATTTACAGTTCAAAATTTGAGACAATTTATGGTTCATCCTAGAGTTCCACATATGGAGGCTGCTTTGCGTACTCTACGTTATATCAATAATGATCTAGCTTAAGGATTGTTTTTTAATAAAAAAAGACGATTTTACCCTTCAAGCATATTGCGGTTCTGATTGGGCTGCATGCCCACATTCAAGAAGAAGTGTCAGTGGTTTTTTTGTGATGCTTGGAGGAAGTCCTGTCTCGTGGAAGTCAGAGAAACAAGTATATGTAGGGCTATTCACTATTTGGATAAACCCGAATTGTCCAATTGGACAATTTGGATTGGACTATTTGGTTCGGATATTCGGATTTTTGGATTGGTTTTCAACAAAACTAAATTATTATTTTGGATTTCAGATTGGTTTTGGTTTATAAAATAAGAACTGAATAGTCCAAAAAACCGAATAACAATTTTTTATGTATTTATTTTCAATATACCCATAATTATTTATTAATTTTATAATTTTTTAAAGTAAGTTCAAAAGGTTTTACCTAATAAAAGACATTAATATGTACTTTCTGTCAAAAGTTTTTTTATCTATTAAATAATAAACTATAATATACCTTCTTAGTGGTTATTTATAAATTTTAAATCACAAGTAAATAATTTGTTTTTGTTGTTTTTGTAATTTAGATTGTATTATAATTCTATGTCCTTTTAAAATGTTATGGCTTTTGAAAACTGAATTATAAAAACTGATCCAACCCAATTGTAATTGGATCGGATCTGATCGGATTTGAATTTAGTTTGGACTATTTGGATCCATATTTTGAAAATCGAAATCAATTTGGATTTACTTAATTGGATCGGATCAAACCTATCGATCCAAACGAACATCCCTAAGTATCTGTTTCTTTAATTTCATCTGAAGTAGAATATAGAAGTATGAGACGAGTTACAGTTGAATTAGCTTGGTTATCCAGACTCCTTCATGAACTTTCTGTTCCAAATGTTCTTCCAATACCAGTCAAATGTGATAATCAAGTTGCGATTTATATTGCTCGAAATCCAGTGTTCCACCAGAGGACAAAACATGTAGAATTGGATTGTCATTTTGTAAGGGAAAAAGAAGGATTAATATCTTTACATCATGTTCCTACTATTGAACAACTTGCTGATATGTTTACAAAGAGTTTACCAAGTAAAATTCATTATAATATTCTTAGCAAGTTGGGAGTTAATCACTCTCCAACTTGAGGGGGGATATTGGAATAATTACTGTTTGAGGATTGTTTTTAATTATTCCTAGATAGCATGAGGGTGTAAATTGTAAATAGTGGAGTTATTTAGCTAATAGTAAGTGGTAATTAGCAGCTATTATATTGTAATGTTCTAGCTTCATATTTCAATTAATGGAACATCTTCGCAATTTTCTCTAATTTAAGACGTTGGTGCTGAATCCGATAGAGGGTGGCTTAGGGGGGATTAGATAATGATAATGGAGGGTGTAAGGTAGCTTCTTGGTGGAGGAATGGTGGAGTTATGGTGATTTGTGGTGGTTTTGTGGTGTTGAGTGATGATGGTGTTGTTATAACCGTGAGAGGGGGAGAGTGAGATAGAGTGAGAACTTTAGAGATGAATGTTGGGATTGTTGTGTGCTAATTGAGGTGATATGGGCTTCCTTTTATAGCCACGAATACACACACAAACTTTGAAGAGCCATGCTTACAACATATTTGTGTACCTTTTGGTGAACCTTGTACACAAAGAAGAAGAGAGGGGGAGAAGAAAAACATGGGGAAGAAGTAGAGGACCAAAAAGAATCTGATTTTAGCTTCTAGATTCATATGTGGGTCCCACATCGTAACACTAGTCCAAATACGTTAATAGACAATCACATGTGATTATGTCAATCATGTAATGTGATTATGTTAACCTAGTAATGTGGTAAGAATGTTATGTAGTTCATGATAAATTATAATACAAATATGAACTTTCTTCATGATACAACTCAAAGTATACGTCCATACGATTCCAAAAATATAGAGAACGTCTGAATCTGACTTCGCATGAAGAAGTTATGATAATCGAACACTATAAATGTCTATAATTAGAGAAATTTAAAATAGACTTATAATTATCTATTTAAGTCTAAAAGAGAGTTGTAGTACTCGTAAATACCTATGCATGCATATAAAGTGTTGAAATAGTGTCTAAGGCTGTAACTATATTATGCAAGTATTTGATCCGGTTGTGCATGGTCCTTTTGGGTTGCCTTCACCATAGCAACTTGATAGGATGATTTAATAAGAGAGAGTAAATATTATTAATATATTATGGGAATAATATAATGAATAATATATTATTTGATTAATATAAGTCATAGAATTAATTAGAATTAATTTGGTGACTTAAAGAAGTTAATTAAATAAAGGGGTATAAACTGTCAATTATTTGATAGTTAAACTTTAGACTGAAAATCCATTGGGATATGCTTTGGACGAATTCTAAGAGATATAGGATAGCTAAAATCGTCCATATGGGTTATCTAGGAATGGATTTCGATAGCCTTAAGAGAAGATTATCCAATTAGGGTTTAGGTTGTAACCCTTAAGGAGTCTACAAGTATAAATAGACCCTATGACTGATGGAATTCGACACTTGACCTAAAGTAAGGAACCTCTGGTCGAAATTCCTCCCCTCTCCTCTCTCTTAAATCATTCTTCTTGCTTTGGTGTTTGTAAGCCATTAGAGGAGTGACATTTGTGACTCTAGAAGCTCCAAGACAACAAGGTCAACAAGGAATTCAAAGGTATGATTCTAGATCTGTTACAATGTTGTTATTTAGCCTAAATAGTTATTAGAAGTCTTGGATTCAAAGCATGTTTAATTAGAAAGCCTAGATCCGAGCATTAGGGTTTTGGATGCGCACATAGGAAAGTTCTTATGGCTAAAACCCATCAGTGGTATCAGAGCCTAGCTTGGTTTTCTTTAAATTGTTGCTTGATTAACTGAAACAAACCTGCAAAATTCGATTTTTGGTTTCTGAGTCATGGACTCGGCGAGTCTCAAAGTGGACTCGGTGAGTCTCAAAGTGGACTCGGCGAGTAGGCCTGACTCGGCGAGTCCCTTTGTGCACTCGGCGAGTCCAGGCGTCAGGAATGACCAGATTCGGGATTTCTTTGTAATTATCTTATGGAAACTTACCTTAATCATAATAGATCAACATAAATCCGATTTTTTGATAAATATAACAATTATCTTGATCTAGTTAAAGGTAATTATCAACTAATTAAATATTTAATTTCCTTATATGATAATTAATTAATTATTTTGATTATTTTGGTAATTATCTTAAAAGAAATCTTGAATAAATCAAATATAGATAATTAGGATATTAATTGTTAATTGGAATTATTTGTTATTTGATCCTCCATGTTTTAAATGTTTAAAACTTGCCCTCAAGTTTTGAAATTTATATTTATGATTAAAAGTTTTAATTTAGACAACTTAAATTTCAAAACCCTAGATTTTAAAAAGTTTAAAATACAACCCTATACTAATATGATATTACTAGTATAATATATATATATATATATATATATATATATATATATATATATATAACTAAATGCTAGTCTTACCGTTAGTAGGCCTCATTCACGAAGCCGATCTATAAGGTGGGTATAAGGTTGTGGCCTATAAAATGGCGCTTAATGGGTGTACACTCACACTCACCGCTTGCTTGATTGGTGGAGGGTCGTTAGCCGAACGGGTAGGATAGGGCAACCTCATCCTCTCATTAAAAGTATAATTAGAAATATAAAGTAACTACACATATTTTTAAAATTCCCAATCTTAGTTACTTTAGGAAAAGTGAATTGATGCAATCACATGAAATTACACTTTGCACCTTGCTAAGAAGTTAGTGGAGCGTGTGTGGTTTACCGGTATACTAATTGGTTCTAAGCGAAGGTGGCAAAGGGTGATTCATTGTATATCATAGTTCGATGGAGCGTGTGTGGTTTACCGGCACATCGAATAGGTGATCGTTACAATGAAGGCACCATGTGAATTTGCATGGTAATTCACACCCGCTTTGTGATCCTCGGCATCCCAGTCACAAACTAGAGGGGCATATCGAGATTTAAACATGCCATTGAATAGTTTCAATGAATCTCATCCGAACCTAGGAATTCTCAAAACACTTAGGACTAATAGTTTAGGTTTTTGTGATGGAGAATTAGTGAATCGTCATTCACTTACCTTCAATTTATTTGCATGTTAGATTACGGCATCCCTTTTCTAATATGTAAATGTCATTGTTGGATCCTAGCCCTAATTTTTCTTATTGGGTGATAATTAGGGATTCATATTCTAATCTATCTTTGTCCTTTTCTAATTATAGATGTCGAACGCAAACAACGCTGCTGCTAGTTCTTTCACGTTGATGAGCCTTTGCCAAAAGGTCACTTTCGATGGAACGAACTTTAGTGAATGGATAAGATACATTCGCACCATTTCTCGCTATGAGGACAAGGAGTATGTCCTTGATGAGAAGCTCGAGAAAATCAACACCGAAATCGCTACTCCAGCCGAAATCACCGCCTTTGAAACTCATGAGCGAGATGCAACGAAGGTACATTGCATCATGATTGCTACCATGAACTCCGAATTCCAAAAGTCCTACGAGGACATGTACTCGTACGAGATGCACCAAGACTTATTGGAGAGGTACCACCAAAACGCGAGACAAGAGCGGTATGAGATTTTCACTAACATGATTTCCGTGAAGATGGGTCATGGAGAATCTCTTATCGTGCACTTGCAAAAGATGCAAAGGTATGTCGACCGCCTTCGCAAGTTAAATGTTGACTTCGGGGAAGACTTGGCGATCGACATGGTGCTTCACTCTTTTCCTCCGATGTACAACCAGTTTAGGATGACCTACCACATGAACAAAGAGGAGGTCACCCTAAGCAAGCTCCAAGGTCTCTTGAGGGTTGCTGAGAGCAACTTCAAAGACAAGTCTGCTGCACCGACTCCTAATCCACCTGCTGCTCCTGTCTTGACTATTGGTCAAGGAAAGGGAAAGAAGAGGAAGGCTTCATCGAAGAACTATCGCAAGGTCAAAGCCCGAGATGGTGCCTCTTCTAGTGGGACCAAAGTTGATCCCGCTAAGCCCTGTCCTAAACCGAAGGAGGCAGAGTGCCACCACTGCCAAAAGATAGGACATTGGAAGAGAAGCTGCCCAGAGTACCTGCAAGCAATCATAGAAGGAAAGATCAAGCCATCTTTCACAGGTATATATGCAATTAAATCTAACTATTCTAATCATGCTATTTCTTGGGTCCTTGATACCGGTTGTGGTTATCACATTTGTTCTAATGTGCAGGGACTAAGAAGAAGTAGGGATGTGGAGCAAGGAAGGATCAATCTAATCATGGGGAACAGAAGATCGTCGCCTGTAACCAAGATTGGAGTGTATTCTTTAGTGCTTATGAATAGTTTGGTTTTAGATTTGAACAATTGTTGCTATTCGCCAGAAATGGCAAGAAACATCATTTCATTTCATGGTTTATATAGACAAGGATTTAGATTTTCTTTTAATAATGATAATGGTTCTATTTTGGCTTATCTAAATGGTGTCTTTTACTTTGAAGCTATACCATGTAATGGAATATATGAAACTGTTATGATTGTTGATAACTTAGGAAATGATGTTTTGAATATTGATTCTTCCACTAGTATGGATAAAGCATCCTTGTGGCATTGTCGTCTTGGACATGTCAACAAGAAACGCATAGCCCAACTCCAAAAGGATGGAGTGTTGGAATCATTCGACCTTAGGGAAGATGACACATGCGAGTCTTGTTTACTTGGGAAGATGACTAAATCACCCTTCACGAGTACATGTGAAAGAGGTAAAGGTCTATTGGACCTAATACATACCGATGTATGTGGACCATTTAGATCAACCACAAAGGATGGGAACCGCTTCTATGTGACTTTTACAGATGACTATAGTAGATATGGGTATATCTACTTAATCAAGCAAAAGTCAGAAACCTTTGAAAAGTTCAAAGAGTTCAAGAATGAAGTGGAGAATCAATTGGGCAGGAAAATCAAGATGCTTCGATCCGATCGAGGAGGAGAGTACCTAAGTCTTGAATTCCACGATTATCTCAAGGAGTGTGGAATAGTTTCGCAATTGACACCTCCTAGGACACCGCAGTTGAATGGTGTGGCAGAAAGGCGTAATCGAACCTTATTGGATATGGTTCGCTCTATGATGAGTCGTGCTTCACTACCTATCTCTTTTTGGGGGTATGCCTTAGAGACTGCCGCCCATATCCTTAACCGAGTCCCTACCAAGAAGGTTGCCAAAACACCTCACGAGATGTGGACAGGGAAAGCTCCCTCGTTGGCACATATCAAGGTTTGGGGTTGCGAGGCTTTCGTAAGACGAGATACTCACGACAAGCTTGAACCTCGAAGTGAGCGATGTATTTTCATCGGATACCTGCAGACATCCTTTGGATATGTCTTCTATAGACCGAAGGACAATGTTGTCTTCGTTGCAAGGAGAGGAGTTTTCCGAGAGCGAGAACTCATAAGCCAAGGAGACAGTGGGAGGCAAATCGAACTTGAAGAGATTCAAGAATCGATAGATGAAGGAACCTCTACCGCTGGCACTTAACCCGAGGAGGAAACTCCGGTTGAACCAATTGACGAATCCTTACCTCTTAGACGTTCCGATAGAGTTAGAATTCATCCCCAGTTTTATGGCCTTCATATTACTACCGAAGGGGACACGTATATTAGTGATAGTACACTAATAAATCTCGATGAACCTAATAGCTATAAGGAAGCCATGGCAGGCCCGGAGTCTGCGAAATGGAAAGAGGCAATGGATAGCGAGATCCAATCCATGTATGATAACCAAGTTTGGAATTTGGTTGATTATGTGCCCGGACGTAAGGCCGTTGGGTGCAAATGGATCTTCAAGAAGAAGACCGACGTGGATGGAAACGTGCACACATATAAAGCGCGATTGGTTGCGAAGGGCTTTACTCAAACTCCTGGAGTTGACTATGATGAGACCTTCTCACCAGTTGCGAAGATTAAATCTATTAGAGTGATGCTAGCTATTGCCGCATTTCATGATTATGAGATTTGGCAAATGGATGTCAAGACCGCTTTCCTTAACGGGAAGTTGGCTGAGGATGTTTACATGGCTCAGCCCGAGGGGTTTGTGGATCCGAAGCATCCGAATAGAGTGTGTAAGCTTGAGAAGTCCATTTATGGACTTAAGCAAGCATCTCACAGATGGAATCTTTGCTTTGATGAGAAAGTCAAAGAGTTTGGATTTGTACGAAGCGAAGACGAGTCTTGTGTATATGTCAAAGCCAGTGGGAGTATAGTAAGCTTCCTCGTTCTATATGTCGATGACATATTACTCATAGGAAACGACATCCCGACTCTGCAGGAAGTTAAGTCCTGGCTCGGGAAGTGCTTCGCTATGAAGGACCTCGGAGAGGCTTCTTACATTTTGGGAATAAGGATAGTGAGAGAAAGAAGTAAGAGACTAATTGGACTTAGTCAGAACACTTACTTGGAGAAGGTACTGAAACGTTTTAGTATGGAAAACTAAAAGAAGGGAGAATTACCAATACAAAGTAATGCCAAGTTGAGTAAGACTCAAAGTCCGAGTACCGAAGCTGAGATAGCAGAAATGAGCCGAGTACCATACGCTTCCGCAGTTGGCTCAATCATGTACGCTATGACTTGTACTCGCCCTGATGTAGCCTTCGCTTTGAGCATGGTTAGCAGATATCAAGGGAATCCTGGCAAAGCACATTGGATTGCGGTGAAGAATATCCTTAAGTACCTTCGGAGGACGAAGGAATGGTTCTTAGTCCTCGAAGGGAGTGATGACTTGAAGGTGCGAGGGTATAGTGACGCCAGTTTTCAGACCGACAGGGACAATTACCGTTCGCAGTCGGGCTTGGTCTTTACCCTAAATGGAGGAGCAGTGACATGGAAGAGTTCCAAGCAGGAGACCGTAGCTGATTCAATGTGCGAATCAGAGTACATTGCAGCGAGCGAAGCGTCGAAGCAGGCAATATGGCTAAAGAACTTCATCGGTGATCTTGGAGTCGTACCTGCCATAAAGAAGCCCATGGAGATTTTCTGTGATAACGAAGGCGCGGTTGCCTTGACCAAGGAACCGAGGGATCATGGTAGATCAAGACATATTGACAGAAAATATCACTTCATTAGACATCGTGTAGAAGAACGACAACTCGTAGTAAAGAGGATATCATCAGAAGATAACCCAGCAGATCCGCTTACGAAGGGACTGAGTACGGTTAAGCACTTACAGCATGCTAGGAGTATTGGGCTGAAGGATGATATTAGCATAGATTAGATAGTAATAGAAACGTGTAATAGATAAATGTAATTAACATTTGATGATTAAATAAAGGAGTTTTATTTATGAGTAATGTTACTGTCTTATGTTAATTGTTTAACTATTGTTTCACTTTGCATGTTTTGACTTCCAGAATAATTGAAATTATTAGGAATAATAGAATTGTTCAAATTGTCCACAATCGTTCATATGTTGGAAGTAGATATGAATGAAGATTGTCATGAATTGGTGTGTAGATTGTCTAAATGGTGTTAGACATAGCAAAGGGTTTCTGCAACGTTCATGAGTGCTTATGAACTAGTTTTAAGCATTGGAACAAACCCGCGCTTGCTGGAATCACCTTATGGAATAAGATATAAATGGGTGATCGCAATACGATAATATCATATAGTCTTAAAACCTAGATATATGGTTTGTTATTTGTTAATTGGTTGTACATTGATAATGCGAAAACGCATCAGTAACTTGGTGTTATAAAACGCATTGTTGTGAATAGCTGGTTAATGAATAAGTAAATGCATATAAGTCGAAGTTTATCTGTAACTTTTATCTAAGAAGGTAAAAGCGATATCTCGGCCGCTCGATGATTTGATTTGACTTATGTGTCGGGCCCGGTCAGAACTGAATTGATGTGTTCGATTAAGTTCTATGTCAAATAAATCAGAGATCGAGAAACCTAAATGCTTGACTAACCATTCCATAGGATTGTCAGCATGATATCTAACAGAGGACTGTACGATCCCTTATCTAAAGGACAAGATTGATTAGATCAGAGTTTGACAGCGTCTTTGAGAGCTACGATTGCAAACCGAATTGTACTTGTATAGTTACTAGACTTATCCAGGTGGGAGACTGTTGGAATAGTGTCTAATGCTGTAACTATATTAGGCAAGTATTTGATCCGGTTGTGCATGGTCCTTTTGGGTTGCCTTCACCATAGCAACTTGATAGGATGATTTAATAAGAGAGAGTAAATATTATTAATATATTATGGGAATAATATAATGAATAATATATTATTTGATTAATATAAGTCATAGAATTAATTAGAATTAATTTGGTGACTTAAAGAAGTTAATTAAATAAAGGGGTATAAACTGTCAATTGTTTGATAGTTAAACTTTAGACTGAAAATCCATTGGGATATGCTTTGGACGAATTCTAAGAGATATAGGATAGCTAAAATCGTCCATATGGGTTATCTAGGAATGGATTTGGATAGCCTTAAGAGAAGATTATCCAATTAGGGTTTAGGTTGTAACCCTTGAGGAGTCTACAAGTATAAATAGACCCTATGGCTGATGGAATTCGACACTTGACCTAAAGTAAGGAACCTCTGGTCAAAATTCCTCCCCTCTCCTCTCTCTTAAATCATTCTTCTTGCTTTGGTGTTTGTAAGCCATTAGAGGAGTGACATTTGTGACTCTAGAAGCTCAAAGACAACAAGGTCAACAAGGAATTCAAAGGTATGATTCTAGATCTGTTACAATGTTGTTATTTAGCCTAAATAGTTATTAGAAGTCTTGGATTCAAAGCATGTTTAATTAGAAAGCCTAGATCCGAGCATTAGGGTTTTGCATGCGCACATAGGAAAGTTCTTATGGCTAAAACCCATCATAAAGAACGTCAAAAACGGAGTTCGTATGCAAAAGTTATGGCCTTCCGAAGATTTAGTTTTTAAAAACCCTAAACTAGCTAATTCACGACGTGATTTTTATGACACTCACGACGTGAGGAGTCATTCTGTCATAATTCTGAATCTAGAAGCTGCGAGAGGATAGGATCCAAAATTCACGACGTGAGCTTTATGACACTCACGACGTGAGGAGTCACATGGCCACCTTCCGAAGCTAGGGACGCAAATGGCAAGTCTACGGAGTGAATCAGGCAGACTCACGACATGAGTGACATAAAATCATAGTATAAATAGCAAGATCGACCCCAGCCATTCTTACACCTGATCTCCTTTCTCCTCTCTCATTTGCTGAAGCCATCTTGCATCCCGAGCCCCAACGACCTCGTACGCTGACCGTTTCTTCTTAGATTACATAAAATCACGTTACTAAGGTGAGTTTCACGGCGCCACTTTCTAATATTTCGGGGGAAAATGCATGCTAGTCATTGTATATATGTTATTATTATGTCTATATGATAATAAATTAGTATCAACATAGATAGTTATAATAACCGAGATATAGTTATTTCGTATCTGAAAATATACAACTATTGTAACGTTGTTAACATGTTATTGTTATACTAGTATATTAATGTAGATCTTGAGTTATACTTTGGATTCTATATATATTTTGTGTGCGATATAGTTCCAAAGTTATATTCAGAAGTTTTATATGTTAAGTTATATAGTATGTTGCAATTAATAGTTTTATGTCAAGATAAAACTAGATATGTTATATGTTGTTATTATTAGTTTTGTGTCAAGATAAAACTAGATATGTTATATGTTGTTATTATTAGTTTAAAACTAGATATGTTATATGTTGTTATTATTAGTTTTATGTCAAGATAAAACAAGATATGTTGTTATTGTTATTTATATGTCAAGATAAAACTAGAAACGTTATATGTTGTTATTATTGGTTTTAGGTCAAGATAAAACCTGGTTTTTACTTCAAGATATAGTTGTTATACTGCCTAAATATTATGAAGTTAGGAGTAATGTTTAAAAGCAAAGTCTAGTAAGTTAAGGTTTTAAACATGAAGATGTTTTTGTTGTTATCGCTATAGGAAGCCGTCAAAGTCTACATGAGTAATTGTATTCATCAACTAAGATTGGGGATCTTAGCGGAAATCCTCTGAACTATAACCGTTAATCCTGTGTGAGCGAGGAAGTCATGTATAATTAGTATACGGGCTGACCACCCAACTTGTGACTGTTAGCTATAGTCAACCAAAAACAAGTGATGAACTATCCTTTTATTTGTTATTGTTCCGGCGTCGATGAAGTATACGGTGTTGTTTCTCATGTTAAATCATGAGTGTATTTGTTCTCATGGTAAATCATGAGTGTATTGTTCTATCAGAGGTATTATGTCATAGCAGCGGTTACAGGCTCATGGTAGCAAATTGTTAGAAACATTATACCTTGTCGTATACAAGTATTAATGTTAAGTATAAGTTTTCGCCTGCTTATACCTTAAGATTAAGAAATGTTTAGGTATAACACTTAATTGATAAGTATACAATTATACCTAATGTTGGAGAGTCAAAATGATACTTTCAAAACTATACTTTTGAATGTGTAAAAATGTATTATTTTATGGAGTCAAAACCTTTGGACTCACCAACTTTATGTTGACGTATTTTAAAATGCATGTGTTTTCAGGAACTTGAAAAGCGCGTATGTATTCGAACAGGAGAAGTTTTACTAGTATCTTTATGTTTTTAAGAAGTATGTCATAGTCGGATATTATGTAATAAATACTAGGAAAAACAATAATGTAATTTTCAATCATGAATAAAGGTATGTATTTTCTTTAAGTATTGTCCAATGTATGTTATATAATTGTGATACGAAAAATGACGTTACACTACCTGGCGTTTCCACCGACGGCCGGGGTGTGACAGATTGGTATCCGAGCTATTAACTATAGTGAACTAGTACTTTCTTAGGAAAGCACGTCTATAGTTTAGGGCTTACTCTATTAGGTTTAGGTATATCCCTTAGCCTATAAATAAAAAGTATTATTAATTATACTAGTGAAGGACTACTTACGGGAGCGGTGACAAGGATAGAGATGTCGATTTGGGTTGCTGGATTTCAGAATGGCTATATGCTAAAATGATCCTGCCCTTTCGACAGTCCTGACTGGCCGGAGCCTTATCAAATAGACCTGAAGTAACAAACAATAGTAAAAGCGTGAATGCAATAAATAAGAATATAGAGTCATATATAAAGACTCAGACCCGCAATGAGAATACACCTTAATACCCGGAATGTTTTTGATCTCACAGATTTAGATCAAATATTCCAACTAAAGTTTATATGTGCATAGATCCTATCACAACAAGGTGTAGGTGCGCAACTACATTTTATTATGATCAGATCATATGAACTATTTAATTTGGGAGAAATATTTGATAGACTAAAGTCTTGGAGATTCAAAATGTATAGGAATCCGACATGGCACATTCACGAGAATGGATAATCATCGAGGATACGGATGAAGAAGAGGAACTTTCATTCCCTATGATGTTAGGCGATCCTTACTATCATGTAACTCCAACCACCTTTCATCCAATACCTTCTAACAATGGAGCACTGTTACCCTCCAAGGAATGGGAAGAGAGTGAACCAATGGAAGAAAGCAAATCCATGGAGGAGACAGAGTCGGTGGCATCATCTCTACCACCACTAAACACTCTTTACCGTAAAGTTCCAGGAGGAGTAAAAATGAAACGCACTGCACGTAAATCTATACCGATATGGCAAAAGCTTAAGAAGATTCAGAAGGAAACATCTTCAGGAAGTCATAGAGTTCAAAATGAACCTGCACAGATCGCACAAACAGTTGATAAATGGGTGGCGGAAGAAAAAGCTGCCAAGATGTATGAGACTGGTCAGTCATCTCGACCACATCTCCCACATTCTTCTGAAGATAACACTTTATCTCAATTGTTTGAGAAAAGTGTGAAAATTGAAGATAAGATGGAAATTGTCGAAGGGAGGGCTACTCATATCTCTGGAAGAGTGCAAAGGCTAAAAGGACAAAGGACACGAGATCAGGAATCGGTGATGGATGTCCATCATCGTATAAATTTTGCTTATAATGACATGATTACTCACGATGCCAGGATTGCAGAGTTAGAGCTCTACAATCAAACCTCAAGAAATAAAGAACGCACTGGAAGTCTTGAGCAGAGAACTCAAGCACTTGAAGAGCAAGTGGTTAATGTCACTAACGTGCTGGGTCATCACTTAGGTTTCTGGTAGATAAGCTACAACTAGTGGTTATGTAAATAGAGAAAATCAGACTAGTTAAGGCGAAAAGAGGAAAGTTTATAGAAAGGATGTAGAAAACCTTACAAATTTTGCAATGTTTATAGAAACTTTTCTCTTATAAACCTAAATAAACTGATGTAACCACTAGTAATAATATGAAGCATACGTTATAGTAATCATTATGTTGTCTATTATGTTTTACGCTATGAATAATAACTAGAGTATTTAGTACTCGTATGTTAAATGATCAACAAAACTCATAAAAATTCTTATTATTTATAATAGGAACTAAAACAAAATGCCTAGAAGGAGTAATCGGCTAAACCCTAACCGACCATCAGCACCACAACAACAACCACAACCACCACCAGAAATAAACCCCTCAATAAGTACAGTGCAACTTGAAGAAATCATAGCTCAAAGAATTGTTGTGGCTCTATCTAATGTCACAAGAGATGGAGTTAGAAATGAAGGCCATGTAGGGACCGCTAGAACATGTACCTACAAAGATTTTATGAATTGTAGGCCAAAAATCTTTCATGGAAATGAAGGGGTAGTGAATTTGACAAGGTGGATAGAAAAGACAGAATCCGTCTTTCAAATAAGCTTTTGTCCAGATGATTGTAAAGTACGATTTGCAGCACGTACTTTCGCTGACGCAGCACTTACATGGTGGAATATCCATGTGAATACAATGGGAATTGATACTGCAAATTCCATGAAATGGGAGGAGCTAAAAATGATGCTAGTAGAGGAGTATTGTCCTAGGGAGGAAATACATAAACTGGAACAAGAACTGTGGACCCTAACCATGAAGGGTTCAGAGATAAAAGCTTATACCGCTAGATTTAATGATCTTGTTGTAATGTGTCCAACACTTATGACCCCTGAATATAAAAACATTGAGCGATATATCTGGGGTTTAGCATCGCAAATCAAAGGCATGGTGATCGCATCAAAGCCTATGACTTATGATAGCACCAAGAGGATAGCTTATCAGCTAACCCTCACAGAGATCCAAGGAACATAAATGGTCTCAAAGGCTGAGTCTCCCAAAGCTAGAACAAACAAGAGCAAGTTTAGTAAGAAGAATCCCAAACAATCATCTAAGAAAAGACAAGAAGTGGCAACCAACTATGCAGCCACAACAGTAGTACCTACTCAACCAAAGTATGCATGGTGCAACCACTGCAACCGTCATCACCCAGGTGACTGTTTTGTTTGCACAAAATGCAAAAAAAAGGGGCATACTGCTAGTTACTGCAGGAGCACAACACCTGCAACAGTCAATCAGGAAACAAATACTGGAAAAAGTCATGGTGAAGAAAGAAAGTGTTATGAGTGTGGAGAAGTTGGACATATCAAGAAAGAATTTCCAAAGTTAAAGAGTCAAGGAGGCATAGGACGTGGCAGGGCGTTTGTGATCGGAAGCGGAGAGTCTATCCAGGACCCTTCAGTTGTATCTGGTACGTTTCTCATAGATAATTTATACGCTAGCATACTCTTCGACTCTGGAGCAGATCGAAGTTTTATAACTTTGACATTTAGAAAATTTTTAAGTCATAAGTCTAGAAAATTAAAAGAAATCTACGAAGTAGAAATCGCTAACTCTTAATTACTACCTTTTTCACTTCAACCTCATGCCAATGTCTATCGGTAGTTTTGATGTCATAATTGGCATGGATTGGTTATCTTCACACCGCGCCGAAATTCTATGTCATGAGAAAGCTATACGACTATCCTTACCAAACGGTGAAGCCTTGATTATCTATGATGATAAGTCTGGGAAAAACCTCAAAGTCATTTCTTGTACCAAGACACAGAAATATCTACATAAGAAATGTAGCGCATTCTTAGCCCACATTGTAGATAAGATAAGAAAGATAAAAGAAATCAAGGACATACCTCAACTATGTGATTTCCCTGACGTATTTCCTAAAGATCTACCTGGAATACCTCCCATCCAACAAGTCAAGTTTCGAATCGACTTAATTCCAGGAGCAGCACCTGTAGCGAAATCTCCTTATCGGTTGGCTCCAGAAATGCAAGAATTATATAGTCAACTACAAGAACTTCTTGACAAAGGCTTTATCAGACCAAGTTTTTCACCTTGGGGAGCACCAATCTTGTTTGTCAAGAAGAAGGACGGATCCTTTCGAATGTGTATTGATTATCAGGAGCTGAACAAGCTAACGATCAAGAATAATTATCCGCTTCCAAGAATTGATGATTTATTCGATCAACTGCAAGGATCTAGCTACTACTCAAAGATAGATCTTAGATCAGGATACCATCAACTTAGGGTACAAGAGGACGACATTCCAAAAACAGCATTTAGAACTCGTTATGGTCATTATGAGTTCTTAGTTATGTCTTTTGGATTAACCAACGCCCCAGCAGTGTTTATGGATCTCATGAATCGTGTTTGCAAACCATACTTGGATAAATTCGTGATCGTATTTATCGATGATATATTGATATATTCACGAACCAAGGAAGAACATGGTCAACACCTGCAAATAATCTTGGAACTACTAAGAAAAGAAAAGTTGTACGCTAAATTCTCCAAATGTGACTTTTGGATTAGAGAAGTACAATTTTTAGGTCATGTAGTTAGCAACGAAGGAATTCATGTTGACCCATCCAAAGTTGAAGCAATCAGAAATTTGGAAGCACGAAAGACGCCAACAGAGGTGCGTCAATTCCTAGAACTTGCTGGCTATTACCGCAGATTCGTAGAGAATTTCTCCAAAATAGCCAAGCCGCTTACAACATTAAACCAGAAGGATACGAAGTTCAACTGGGAAGACAAACAAAAAGTTGCTTTTTTAGAAACTAAAGCAAATGTTGTGTAGTGCACCAATCCTATCCCTTCCAGAGGGGACAGAAGATTTCGTTGTATACTGTGACACATCAAATCAAGGATTGGGATGTGTATTGATTCGAAGAGGAAAACTTATCGCCTATGCATCACGACAACTTAAGCTGCATGAGAATAATTACACTAACCATGATCTTGAATTGGGAGCTGTAGTTTTTGCACTAAAAATCTGGAGACATTACCTATATGATACTAAGTGTACTATTTTTACCGACCACAAGACTCTCCAGCACATCTTCAACCAAAAAGATCTTAATATGAGACAACGAAGATGGGTCGACTTGTTGAATGATTGCGAATGTAAGATTCGTTACCATCCCGGAAAGGCAAACGTGGTAGCAGATGCCTTGAGCCGGAAAGAATATATTAAACCCCAACGGGTACGAGCATTAACCATAACTATCCATTCTAACCTTGCCGCACAAATTAGAGAAGCTCAACTTGAGGCTCTAAAAGAAGATAACATCAAGAACGAAGCCTTGCGAGGAATGGAAAAGCAACTTATACAAAAAGATGATGGAACACGACACTTTATGAACTGAATTTGGACGCCTAAGTTCGGTGGAGTCAGGGAATTGGTCTTAGAAGAGGCCCACAAGTCCATATATTCCGTACATCCAGGCTCTTACAAAATGTACTTAGACATAAAAGTACATTATTGGTGGCCAAACATGAAGATAGAAATTGCTACTTATGTGAGCAAATGCTTGACTTGTTCTAGAGTAAAGGCAGAACATCAAAAGCCTTCAGGTTTACTTCAACAACCGAAAATACTTGAATGGAAATGGGAGCAGATTTCAACAGACTTCATCACTAAGTTACCCAAAACTCCTAGCGGGTTCGACACTATTTGGGTAATAGTCGATAGATTGACTAAGTCTGCCCATTTCTTACCAATTAAGGAGAACGACAAGATGGAGAAGCTGAATAGAGTTTATCTTAAGGAAATTGTTAGATTACATGGAGTTCCAAGCTCTATTATTTCTGACCGAGATAGTAGATTCACTTCACGATTTTGGCAATCTCTAAAAAAATCCTTAGGAACACGTCTAGACATGAGTACAGCTTACCAACCACAGACTGATGGTCAGTGTGAGAGAACCATTCATACTTTAGAAGATATGCTCCAAGCCTGTGTAATAGACTTTGGAAATGCATGGGATACTCATTTACCATTAATTGAGTTTTCCTACAATAATAGTCATCACACCAGCATCAAGGCTGCACCGTTTGAGGCTCTTTATGGACGAAAATGTCGTTCCCCAGTATGTTGGGCAGAAGTTGGAGATACGCAGATGGCTAGAGAACATACAGGCGATACCTTACGTACTTGACTAGATATAATCCATGAGACAACTGAAAAGATCATGCAAATTAAGGATCGATTAAAGGTTGCACATGATCGTCAAAAGAGCTATGTTAACGTAAGACGTAAGCCTTTAGAATTCCAAGTTGGAGATAAAGTAATGTTGAAGGTCTGTCCTTGGAAAGGTGTAATTCAATTCAGTATCGAGGCAAACTAAACCCACGGTATATAAGACCTTTTGAAATTCTAGCTAGAATTGGTTCTGTCGCATACCAACTCAAGTTGCCTCAAGAGCTAAGTAATGTACACGATGTTTTTAATGTATCAAAACTCAAAATATGTCTATCCAATGACACTATTATGGTACCTCTCGACGAGATACAAGTCAATGCCAAACTCAACTTTGTAGAAGAACATGTCGAGATCATGGATCGAGAAGTCAAAAGATTAAAGCAAAGTCATATTCCCATAGTGAAAGTTCGATGGAACTCTTTGCGAGGACCTGAATTTACTTGGGAACGTGAATATCAAATGAAAGAAAAATACCCCCAACTATTTGCCAAAACCCTAACCACAAGATAAATTTCGGGACGAAATTGTTCTAACGGGGGGAGAATGTAACACTAGTCAAAATAGGTCAATAGACAATCACATGTGATTATGCAAATCATGTAATGTGATTACGTTAACCTAGTAATGTGGTAAGAATGTTATGTAGTTCATGATAAATTCTAATACAAATATGAACTTTCTTTATGATACAAGTCAAAGTATACGTCTATACGATTCCAAAAATATAGAGAACGTCTGAATCTAACTTCGCATGAAGAAGTTATGATAACCGAACACTATAAATGTCTATAATAAGAGAAATTTAAAATAGACTAAGAATTAGCTATTTAAGTCTAAAAGAGAGTTTTAGTACTCATAAATACCTACGCGTGCATATAAAGAACGTCAAAAATGGAGTTCGTACGCAAAAGTTATGGCGTTCCGAAGATTTAATTTCTAAAAACCCTAAACTAGCTAATTCACGACGTGAGTTTTATGAAACTCACGACGTGAGGAGTCATTCTGTCATAATTCGGAATATAGAAGCTGCGAGAGAATAGGATCCAAAATTCACGACGTGAGGAGTCATTTTGTCATAATTCGGAATCTAGAAGTTGCGAGAGGATAAGATCCAAAATTCACGACGTGAGCTTTATGACACTCACGACATGAGGAGTCACATGGCCACCTTCCGAAGCTAGGGACGCAAATGGCAAGTCTACGGAGTGAATCAGGCAGACTCACGACGTGAGTCTTATGACACTCACCACGTGAGTGTCATAAAATCTTACTATAAATAGCAAGATCGACCCGAACCATTCTTACACCTGATCTCCTTTCTCCTCTCTCATTTGCTAAAGCCCTCTTGCATCCCGAGCCCCGACCACCTCGTACGCTGACCGTTTCTGCTTAGATTACATAAAATCACGATACTAAGGTGAGTTTCACGGCCCCACTTTCTAATATTTCGAGGGAAAACGCATGCTAGTCATTGTATATATATGTTATTATTATGTCTATATGGTAGTAAATTAGTATCAGCATAGATAGTTATAATAACCGGGATATAGTTATTTCGTATCTGAAAATATAAAACTATCGTAACGTTGTTAACATGTTATTGTTATAGTAGCATATTAATGTAGGTGTTGAGTTATACTTAGGATTCTATATATATTTTGTGTGTGATATAGTTCCGAAGTTATATTCGGAAGTTTTATATGTTAAGTTATATAGTATGTTGCAATTAATAGTTTATGTCAAGATAAAACTAGATATGTTATATGTTGTTATTATCAGTTTTATGTCAAGATAAAACTAGATATGTTATATGTTGTTATTATTAGTTTTATGTCAAGATAAAACTGGATATGTTGTTATTGTTATTTATATCTCAAGATAAAACTAGAAACATTATATGTTGTTATTATTGGTTTTAGGTCAAGATAAAACCTGGTTTTTACTTCAAGATATAGCTGTTATACTGCCTAAATATTATGAAGTTAGGAGTAATGTTTAAAACCAAAGTCTAGTAACTTAAGGTTTTAGACATGAAGATGCTTTTGTTGTTAGCGCTATAGGAAGCCGTCAAAGTCTACATGAGTAATTGTATTCATCAACTAAGATTGGGGATCTTAGCGGAAATCCTCTGAACTGTAACCGTTAATCCCGTGTGAGCGAGGAAGTCGTGTATAATTAGTATACAGGCTGACCACCCCACTTGTGACTGTTAGCTACAGTCAACCAAAAACAAGTGATGAACTATCCTTTTATTTGTTATTGTTCTGGCGTCGATGAAGCATACGGTGTTGTTTCTCATGTTAAATAATGAGTGTATTGTTCTATCAGAGGTATTATGTCATAGCAGTGGTTACAAGCTCATGGTAGCAAATTGTTAGAAACATTATACCTTGTCGTATACAAGTATTAATGTTAAGTATAAGTTTTCCCCTAGTTATACCTTAAGATTAAGAAATGTTTAGGTATAACACTTAATTGATAAGTATACAATTATACCTAATGTTGGAGAGTCAAAATGATACTTTCAAAACTATACTTTTGAATGTGTAAAAATGTATTATTTTATGGAGTCAAAACCTTTGGACTCACCAACTTTATGTTGACGTATTTTAAAATGCATGTGTTTTCAGGAACTTGAAAAGCGGGTATGTATTCGAACAGGAGAAGTTTTACTAGTATCGTTCTGTTCTTTAAGAAGTATGTCATAGTTGGATATTATGTAATAAATACTAGGAAAAACAATAATATAACTTTCAATCATCAATAAAGGTATGTATTTTCTATAAGTATTGTTCAATGTATGTTATATAACTGTGATACGAAAAACGACGTTACACTACCCGGTGTTTCCGTCGATGGCCGGGGTGTGACACACATGGGGTTATACCCCCGTTAAATGCCCAAAAACACAAAAAAAACTAGCTGCGTCAGGATCCGTGCATCGAGAATTTTTTTTTCTAAAGTACTATTAGATAGAGTTTAATTCAAGGATTCTGGAACATCAAACAGACTAATTTTGGAGTTAGAGAACTCCGAAAAATTGCATTTGAAGTTTCGTGTCTTAACAGCTCGCGGCGTCCGTTTTCGCGACATTTGTAAATATTTTTGTTAAAAATATTTCAAGGGTGAAATTAAATAATAGACTATAGTCTGATTCCAAAAACGTTCTCATAAATCCCGTCGGCAAAACGTAAGTGCCTCAAAGGACCGATTAGGTTTTATGCGATTAAAGAAAAAAAATGTTTTACTGTCTGTTTTCTTAAAATTGCCGTATATTTTTCATGCGAACTCTGTTTTGGATGTCCTTTATATTTCCGGAAACAGGGGAACATGTATTATAATATTTTAATGTGTGTTTTGCTCAAAACTCCTTAATGCAAAATTTCAATTTTTCAAACGCATTAATTAGCATTGTCATTTAAGCGGTTTGATTCGGTTTACAGTTTACATATTTAGAAGTAAGGTATCATCTGATATCATGTAATAATTGAAATAAAATTATTTATTTTACTTTAGATACACTAAAACTCAATAAGTCAGATTATCATGAGATTCACTGTGAATTGGTAGGTATAATTTTTGCCCAAAATTCCGGGATGTCACAGTGCACTAAGTTTAACAAGATTTTCATGACACTAGAATCACAAAAGCAAAGTGGTCTTGTAATTATAGTTCGTTTGACGTTTCCGAAATGGATTAAGTCGTTAACATCATCGGAGACACAACCAAAGTGGTCTTATAATTCTAGTTCGTTTAACATTTCTGACGCATGGACTACCATCGACCTAACGTTGACACGGATGACATCTCCAATAACATCAAAGAGATCCCCCCTCCCCCATCCCCACACCAACCGATCAGGCGCGACAAAGCGAAGCGCTTAACGTCATGCGGACGAAGCTACTAGAAGGACACAAGAGTTGGCGGAAATGAAAGAAAAGTTTGAGCAACACAATCTAATCACAGTAAGCAAGCGCAAGAATATCAAATACTGAATGATTTAGCAATTCTCCATAATAACAAAGAAAATATGGTACCACGAAAAGTGCATGTGCTCCGGAAGTTGAAGGAGACAATAAAAAACAAATATATTGGTGACTAGTGTATCGTTTTTATGTTTTTAGGGCTATAGTTTTTTTGCATTAAATGTTTTTTTTGTGTAATATTATTTTTAGTTTTTAAATATTATGGTTACTCTAGGATTTAATTAAATTGTATGTTTCATTTTTTTTAATATAATGTGAATATGAAAACAAATTGAAAAATTAAAAATAAATAAATAAAAAATAATTAAATTGAAAAAAAAAAAATGACGACATAGAAAGTTGAGGGGGTTATAAGTAGTTGACTATTTCCTCCATTTTGTGTTATAAGGCTAGTGAGTGTAGTGCCACACTTGTCATAGTCTATGTAAGCGTCACATTATTTTGTCACACTTTAGCCAAAACTTGTCATTTGCTAGGCGCGGGTTGTCACACTTGTCATACTAAATATATATTTTCTTTAATAAATTTAGAAAATAAATACTACAAATGTATTATTTTTTTTAAACTTAAATTCCATTAAAAACATAGAAATTAAAAAAATTAAAAAAAAAATCACATTAGACTCACCTCGCATATTTCGGTAACTCGTAAATCCCTGAAATCACTAGTGCTCGATCACCCGAGCTATAGTCCTCCTATAACACAATTACATCTCTAATTAACACTTTCCAAACTAGGGTTGACTAACTCTATCAAGTCAACATCGGTCAATGGTCAACGGTCAACCCAACTCGCCGAGTCTGGCGTGCACTCGCCGAGTCCCTTCGGGGACCCGATTCCTCTGAATCCCCTTCCGAGTCACTCCCCCAACTCGGTTCCTCAACCCCTGGTTCGAAAACATGGAACCACTCGCTCCAACTCGTCGAGTCTGCTAATGGACTCGACGAGTGCATTCCATGCACAACCCCAAACGACCTTCTGAGGTCAGATCTGTTCCACTAACTCATAGATCCAGTCTTTCCAAGCTTATTTATCATGTAAAGTTTATGTCTTGGCGCTCATATCACACCTATTGACTCATAAATGGTGTTTTAACCTCAAGCTACATCTCTCTTCATACAGGGCCACCAATATTCCCTTTTAAGATCCAGAAACATCTTAGTGGCCCCGTGATGGATCGAGAATCTCGATCCATGCGCCTCCTCCATCAAGATGGTACGCGTTCCTCCAACAAACGGTACCCAAATCCGACCCTGGAAGGTCATAAGCCCTCCGCTATCGGTTATGAACTCTGATACCTGACCGAAACCTCGTTCTCTCTTACGGTTCTTCGGTCTTACTGCCTCAGCCTGAGCCCCTCTGATGGTGTCCAACACCGGAGTCATCACCATCAATCTCATACAAATATCCCGAATCGGGGCGCTCTCTGCCCTACGACTCAGGGCGTCGGCTACCACATTAGCCTTGCCCGGGTGGTAAAGGATCTCACAATCATAATCCTTTACTACATCGAACTATCTTCTTTGACGCATGTTCAGGTTTGGCTGATCCATCATATACTTCAAACTCTTGTGGTCCGTGTATATCATACACCGAACCCCATACAGGTAATGGCGCCAAATCTTGAGGGCGAACACCACAACCCCCAACTCTAGATCGTGGGTGGGATACCTTGCCTCGTGAGGCTTCAGCTGCCTCGATGCTTACGCGATCACATGCCCCCTCTACATCAACACCGCGCCCAACCCAGATATCGATGCGTCACAATACACCACGAAGTCCGCCATTCCATCTGGAAGAGTCAACACCGGGGCTTCGCACAATCTCTGGCGAAGAGTCTCAAATGAGGCCTGCTGCTCTGGGCCTCAGCTGAACACCACACCCTTCCGGGTCAACCTAGTGAGAGGAACAACAATCTTGGAGAAACCCCTGATGAACGTCCAATAATAGCCGGCCAACCCTAGAAAACTCATGATCTCGGAAGGAGATTTCGGCACCTCCCATCTCAACACCGCCTCGATCTTGTCCGGATCGACCAAAATCCCTTTTTGGTTAACGAGGTGACCAAGGAATTGCACCTCTCGTAACCAAAAATCGCACTTGGAGAATTTGGCATAAACCTCTCCGATCTCAGCACATTGAGGATTTCTCGCAAATGTTCCTCATGCTGCTCCCTGGACCTCGAATAAACCAATATGTCGTCAATGAACAGAATCACTGAACGATCCAGCATCGGTCTGCATACCCTGTTCATGAGATCCATGAACGCTGCAGGCGCATTGGTGAGCCCGAATGGCATCACCACGAAATCGTAATGTCCATAACGAGTCCTAAATGCAGTCTTCTGGATATCCTCCTCGCGCACCCTCATCTGATGATATCCAGATCTCAGATCAATCTTGGAAAACCAAGATGCTCCCTGCAGCTGATCGAACAAATCATCGATCCTCGGCAAAGGACAACGATTCTTGACCGTCAACTTGTTCAGCTCTCGATAATCTATGCACATTCGGTGTGAACCATCCTTCTTCCTCACAAAAAGGATCGGTGCTCCCCACGGCGAGCTACTCGGCCAAATAAACCCCTTCCCCAGCAGCTCCTGGAGATGCGAGGATAGCTCCTGCATCTCTAGAGGTACAAGGCGATAGGGCGCCTTGGCAATAGGAGCTGCCCCCGGAATCAAATCAATGCGAAACTCAACCTGCCTCTCGGGAGGCACACCTGGTAACTCCTTGGGGAAGACATCCTGGAATTCCTGCACTATCGGAGCCTCCTCAACCGAACTCGGTCTCTCTGCACCAACTCTCGTATCCACCACATATGCTACAAAACCACTACAACCCTGTTCTAGGCTCTGTCTCGCCCAAGCAGCCGAACAAAACGTTGAATCGGGACGGGTACCCTCGCCGTACACCATAAGAACTCCCTCACTTGGGTCTCGTATAGTCACCAGCTGCCTCTCGCAATCGATAAGGGCTCCAAATCTGCTCAACCAATCCATGCCTACGATGACATAGACGTCCCCCATCGCAATCGGGACCAAATCAATAGGAAACTCTACACCGAAGATCTCGAGTACACACCCTCGCGTCACCTCCGTGGCATACACTGCTCTCTCATTGGCGATGGAGACTCTCAGAGGTCGACTCAACGCCTCCAGACTAATACTGATGTGCTGAATAAAAGCCAACGGTACAAAAGTGCGACTCGCACTCGAGTCAAATAACACCAAAGCAGGTACAGAACTCACAATAAAAGTACCTACGCATAGCATAAAATAAGCACAAAATCTCAAACATTAAAATAAATACATGAAAGAATACATACCAGCCACGACATCGGGCGCTGCGCGGACCTCCTCCGCAGTCAACTGGAAGGCTCTCCCCCAAGCCTTCGGCGTCTTGGTCTTCACTGGCCAACTATCCGAAGCTCTAATCGCAGCAGGGGTAGTTCCCTGAGAAGCTCCCTGTGCTGACCCTCGCAGCAGTGGACACTCGGTCTTCCGGTGTCCGGTCTGCTTGCAGTGGAAACACACTGCAAACCCCTTGGGGCAGTCCTTGGCCATATGCCCCTCCTTGCCACACTTTTAGCGAGATCCAGCTCTAGAAACTCCATCATGACCCTTGTCGCATTTTCCATAAGTGCGGCCCTTCTGGCTCCCTGCTTTGGGATCAGCGGGCTTGGCCCGCTTGGCTGCCGGCTGGTATTGTGTCGGTCGCCGATCCCTCCCTTGACACTCCGCCTCCTCCCTAGCCTGAGTCTCTAGCTCAATCTCCCTCTTCCGGGCATTTGCCTGAAGCTCGGCAAATGTCCGGTACGAGGAGTTCGCCACGAACTCCCGAATATCTCTCCGCAAAATACTCAAATAACGGCTCATACGTGCCTGCTCAGTAGACACGTGCTCAAGGCAGAACATCGCCCTCTCATGAAACATCCTGGTGATAACCGTAACGGACTCCGTACCCTGCTTAAGGGTCAAAAACTCCTGTGTCAACCGATCCCGTTCCATCGGGGGAACGTACTCATCACGAAACATGGTGGTGAACCTCTCCCAGGTCACCGCAGCAAGCTCTGCTGGAGAATAGTGTGCTGTCGTGAACTTCCACCAATCCTTCGCCCCCAAGCGAAGCTGGTTCAGCGCAAATCGAACCCTCAAGTGCTCCGGGCACGAGCATGTGTAGAAACACCCCTCAATGTCAGATACCCATCTCATCGCTACAATCAGGTCCTATGTCCCGTCAAACTCTGGTGGCTTCGTGTTCCTGAACTCCCTGAACAACAACGAGTCACCCCCTTGCGGCCTAGCAACAGCAATGGTTGCGGTGGCCGCCGCAACAACAGCTTCAGAAAGAGCGGCATAACGCTCGTCAAAAGTCTCAATCAGTGTGGTCTTGATAGACCCGAACATCTCTGTTATCTCTGTCCTGATGGCCGCAGCCACCTCCTCATGGATGATCCGGCGGATCTCCTCATCACTGGTCTCGCTGCTCTCTGGCGCATGACGTGTCCTCACCATGATCTACCTCTAAAAAACAACATACGATATATTAGAAACTCACTCGAGCATACTCGCACTCGATAACTCGTCCCTCCTTGTTTCCCGGCATCCCGAAGATTCTTACTTGAACTGTACTCTGTCCCGGTGTTTCCAGTAGTACAGGCCCAATACTACCTTCTACACCGCGTCAGTATACAACCCAAGTCCTCCTCCTAGGATCCCAAGTCCCAAGTACTCTATTATGCAAAATCCTTTCTCTAATAGATCTCTCATAAGCTCCTCACTGCTACCTACTCACTCTCAAGCATCTCATAGCAGCTCACCCCTCCCTAGGCTAAGGCATCACAAATCAGGCCACTCAAGACCTCATAGGAGTACCTAGCCCACTCTAGCACGAGAATACATCATATCAATATCATAAGCATATAACATAAAGGTATCTTGGGAAATCACCGTTCGGGCGCTGACTGATCGTACACACGACTCTGCTCTGCGTTTTCCAACAAATCTCTTACTCTTTTTGAAAATATTTCTCAAATCCTCAGTTTGAGTTCAAATACGCCCAAAGGTGTACTCGAATCCCTCAAACCAAGGCTCTGATACCAACTTGTAACACCGTAAATTTCAAAACAATTTTTCGCATTTTATAAAAACATAATTCATTTAGTATTCATAAAAACATCATTGTTTGAAACTCAAATCCATAGCATATAAAAATCCCAAGATCTCATAACATAAAAATTCCTTGTGTGTACTGATCAGGCCGACGCCTTCCCGCGATCCTCACCAGTACTTGAAACAAATAACACCAAACACTATAAGAACAAAGTTTAGTAAGTTCCCCAAAATACCATATATATATAACACATATTAGCCACTCGAGGCTACAACTCTTTGGGTCCGTGCACCCAACTCCATGAACCCTCAGGCTCTATCTCTGTGAACCTTCCGGTTCTAACTCTGTAGCATGCACAGCATAAATCACATAGAATAATGCAGTGCAACACATAAGACATATATAACATACAACACTGTATCACATAACTCTAATTACCTACTCAAGGTAAAGTATAGTGAGAAGACTCACCTTGCGTATCTCGGTAACTCGTAAATCCCTAAAATCTCTAGTACTCGATCACCCGAGCTATAGTCCTCCTATAACACAATTACATCTCTAATTAACACTTTCCAAACTAGGGTTGACTAACTCTATCAAGTCAACATCGGTCAACTCTGGTCAACGGTCAACCCAACTCGCCGAGTCCCTTCGGGGACCCGATTCCTCTGAATCCCCTTCCGACTCACCGAGTCACTCACCCAACTCGGTTCCTCAACCCCTGGTTCGAAAACACGGAACCACTCACTCCAACTCGTCGAGTCTGCCAATGGACTCGACGAGTGCATTCCATGCACAACCCCAAATGACCTTCTGAGGTCAGATCTGTTCCACTAACTCATAGATCCAGTCTTTCCAAGCTTATTTATCACGTAAAGTTTATGTCTTGGCGCTCATATCACACCTATTGACTCATAAATGGTGTTTTAACCTCAAACATAATGATCCCAAACCAAAATCTCCATAGACTCATATAAAGCTTGGACAAAGAGGCACTTTGGACCTCCATGGGTCCAAATCCAGAACCTCACTCACTTAAGGGACCATGGGAGCACTAGATGTAGTCACAAAAGGGCTCAATAAGCCCTAAATCAACATGAGCATCACCTCAACAGAAAATGATTCGAAAACAGTACCTCAAACATGATGTTTTTGACCTCAGATCTTCAGGAAGTTAACCCTCTTGCTTCCTCTTGGATATAGCTTCCTTTCCCTTGCTAGACAACACCACCAAGGTCAACAATGGCTCCTTCTCTCACTCTAAACGCTCAAGCTCGCTAGGGTTTCGCTCTGGGGGCTGGCGAGCACAAATGACGGCCATAAGGCCCTTTAAGTAGGCCCCAAACCCGAGAAATTAGGGTTTCATTAAACAGCGCGGACTCGCCGAGTCCACCAATGCGACTCATCGAGTCCGGTCATTAATCCGGGTGAGAAATCACGTCTCTACTCGGCGAGTCTACGCACCAACTCGCCAAGTCCTTTCACAAAAATCAAAATAAAAATGAATATATATAATACCTGAAATTCTGGATTTTACAATTCTCCCCCACTTGTTTCTGACTTCGCCCTCGAAGTCTCATCCCTGAAATAGCTCCGGATGCTGCTCCTGCATCTCACGCTCCAGCTCCCAGGTCAATTCGGATCCTCTCCGATGTTACCACTGAACCTGTACCAGAGTCACCTCCTTGTTCCTCAGAACCTTGATCTTCCGATCCACAATCGCAACTGGTCTCTCCGCGTAGTTTAGGCTCGCATCCACCTGAATGTCCTCTAACGGCACCACCGCTGACTCGTGGGCTATACATTTCCTCAACTGAGACACGTGGAAGGTATTATGAATCCGCTCCAACTACGCAGGTAGCTCCAAGCGATACGCTACCCTGCCCACCCTCACGATCACTCTGAACGGCCCAATATACCGGGGCCCTAGCTTGCCCCTCTTCCTGAATCGAATCACTCCTTTCCAAGGAGATACCTTCAGGAGAACATAATCACCGACCTGGAACTCAAGCTCGGATCAACGTCTATCCGCATAACTCTTCTAGCGGCTCTGAGTGGTCAACAATCTCTGCCTGACCCGCTGTATCTGCTCTGTCACCTGAAGCACAATCTCTGTGCTACCCATCACTCGTTGCCCTACCTCTCCCCAACAAATGGGAGTCTGAAACCTCCTCCTATACAACAGCTCAAAAGGCGGCATACCAATGCTCGAATGATGGTTGTTATTGTAGGAGAACTCTGCTAAGGGCAAATACGTGTCCCAACTCCCGCCAAAATCCAACATGCATGCTCGGAGCATGTCCTCGAGCGTTTGAATCGTCCGCTCGCTCTGACCGTCAGTCTGCGGGTGCTATGCGGTACTAAAATGCAGCCTCGTACCCAACTCCTCATGGAATTTCTTCCAAAATCTAGAAGTGAAATGCACATCTCGATCTGACACAATCGAGATCGGCACCCCATGCCGCGATACCACCTCTCTCACATATACCTCTGCTAACTTTTCCGCAGAAGAACTCTCACTAATGGCGAGAAAGTGAGTGCTCTTTTTCAAACGGTCTACTATCACCCAAATCGCATCGACACCCCTCGCCGTTCTCGGCAATTTGGTGATAAAATCCATGGATATCTGCTCCAATTTCCATTCTGGGACTTCCAGTGGCTGCAACTTGCCATGCGGCCACTGATGTTCGGCCTTAACCCTACAACAGGTTAGGCACCTCTCAACAAACCACGCTACATCTCTCTTCATATAAGGCCACCAATATTCCCTTTTAATATCCCGAAACATCTTAGTGGCCCCGGGATGGATCAAGAATCTCGATCTATGCGCCTCCTCCATCAAGATGCTATGCGTTCCTCCAACAAATGGTACCCAAATCCGACCATGGAAGATCATAATCCCTCTGCTATCGGTTATGAACTCTGATACCTGACCGATAACTCGTTCTCTCTTACGGTTCTTCAGTCTTACTGCCTCAGCCTGAGCCCCTCTAATGGTGTCCAACACCGGAGTCATCACCGGCAATCTCATACAAATATCCTGAATCGGGGCGCTCTCTGTCCTACGACTCAGGGCGTCGGCTACCACATTAGCCTTGCCCGGGTGGTAAAGGATCTCACAATCATAATCCTTTACTACATCCAACTATCTTCTCTGACACATGTTCAGGTTTGGCTGATCCATCAAATACTTCAAACTCTTGTGGTCCGTGTATATCGTACACCGAACCCCATACAGGTAATGGCGCCAAATCTTGAGGGCGAACACCATAGCCCCCAACTCTAGATCGTGGGTGGGATACCTTGCCTCGTGAAGCTTCAGCTGCCTCGATGCGTACGCGATCACATGTCCCCTATACATCAACACCGCGCCCAACCCAGATATCGATGCGTCACAATACACCACGAAGTCCGCCATTCCATCTGGAAGAGTCAACATCGGGGCTTCGCACAATCTCTGGCGAAGAGTCTCAAATGAGGCCTGCTGCTCTGGGCCCCAGCTGAACACCACACCCTTCCGGGTCAACCTAGTGAGAGGAACAACAATATTGGAGAAATCCCTGATGAACCTCCAATAATAGCCGGCCAACCCTAGAAAACTCCTGATCTCGGAAGGAGATTTCGGCACCTCCCATCTCAACACCGCCTCGATCTTGGCCGGATCGACAAAAATCCCTTTTTGGTTAACGAGGTGACCAAGGAATTGCACCTCTCGTAACCAAAAATCGCACTTGGAGAATTTGGCATAAAGCCTCTCCGATCTCAGCACATTGAGGATTTCTCGCAAATGCTCCTCATGCTGCTCCTTGGACCTCGAATAAACCAATATGTCGTCAATGAACAGAATCACTGAACGATCCAGCATCGGTCTGCATACCCTGTTCATGAGATCCATGAACGTTGCAGGCGCATTGGTGAGCCCGAATGGCATCACCACGAACTCGTAATGCCCATAACGAGTCCTGAATGTAGTCTTCTGGATATCCTCCTTGCGCACCCTCATCTGATGATATCCAGATCTCAGATCAATCTTGGAAAACCAAGATGCTCCCTGCAACTGATCGAACAAATCATCGATCCTCGGCAAAGGATAACGGTTCTTGACCGTCAACTTGTTCAGCTCTCGATAATCTATGCACATTCGGTGCGAACCATCCTTCTTCCTCACAAAAAGGATCGGTGCTCCCCACGGCGAGCTACTCGGCCGAATAAACCCCTTCCCCAGCAGCTCCTGAAGATGCGAGGATAGCTCCTGCATCTCTGGAGGTGCAAGGCGATAGGGCGCCTTGGCAATAGGAGCTGCCCCCGGAATCAAATCAATGCGAAACTCAACCTGCCTCTCGGGAGGCACACCCGGTAACTCCTCGGGGAAGACATCCGGGAATTCCTGCACTATCGGAACCTCCTCAACCGAACTCAGTCTCTCTGCACCAACTCTCGTATCCACCACATATGCTACAAAACCACTACAACCCTGCTGTAGGCTCTGTCTCGCCCTAGCAGCCGAACAAAACGTTGAATCGGGATGGGTACCCTCGCCGTACACCATAAGAACTCCCCCACTTGGGTCTCGTATAGTCACCAGCTGCCTCTGGCAATCGATAATGGCTCCAAATTTGCTCAACCAATCCATGCCTACGATGACACAGACATCCCCCATCGCAATCGGGATCAAATCAATAGGAAACTCTACACCGAAGATCTCGAGTACACACCCTCGAGTCACCTTCGTGGCATACACTGCTCTCTCATCGGCGATGGAGACTCTCAGAGGTCGACTCAACGCCTCCCGACTAATACTGATGTGCTGACTAAAAGCCAACGATACAAAAGATCGACTCGCACCCGAGTCAAATAACACCAAAGCAGGTACAGAACTCACAATAAAAGTACCTACGCATAGCATAAAATAAGCACAAAATCTCAAACATTAAAATAAATACATGAAAGAATACATACCATCCACGACATTGGGCGCTGCGCGGACCTCCGCAGTCAACTGGAAGGCTCTCCCCCAAGCCTTCGGCGTCTCGGTCTTCACTGGCCAACTATCCGAAGCTCTAATCGCAGCAGGGGCAGTTCCCTGAGAAGCTCCCTGTGCTGACCCTCGCAGCAGCGGACACTCGGCCTTCCGGTGTCCGGTCTGGTTGCAGTGGAAACACACTGCAAACCCCTTGGGGCAGTCCTTGGCCATATGCCCCTCCTTGCCACACTTATAGCAAGATCCAGCTCTACAAACTCCATCATGATCCTTGCCGCACTTTCCAAAAGTGCGGCCCTTTTGGCTCCCTGCTTTGGGATCAGCGGGCTTGGCCCGCTTGGCTGCCGGCTAGGACTGTGCCGGTCGCCGATCCCTCCCTTGAGACTCCGCCTCCTCCCTAGCCTGAGTCTCTAGCTCAATCTCCCTCTTCCGGGTATTTTCCTGAAGCTCGGCAAATATCCGGTACGAGGAGTTCTCCACGAACTCCCGAATATCTCTCCGCAAAATATTCAAATAACGGCTCATACGTGCCTACTCAGTAGACACGTGCTCAGGGTAGAACATCGCCCTCTCATGAAACATCCTAGTGATAACCGTAACGGACTCTGTACCCTGCTTGAGGGTCAAAAACTACTGTGCCAACCGATCCCATTCCACCGGGGGAACGTACTCATCACGAAACATGGTGGTGAACCTCTCCCAGGTCACCGCAGCAAGCTTTGCTGGAGAATAGTGTGCTGTCATGAACTTCCACCAATCCTTTGCCCCCAGGTGAAGCTGGTTCAGCGCAAACCGAACCGTCAAGTGCTCCGGGCACGAGCATGTGTAGAAACACCCCTCAATGTCAGATACCCATCTCATCGCTGCAATCGGGTCCTGCGTCCCGTAAAACTCTGGTGGCTTCGTGTTGCTGAACTCCCTGAACAACAACGAGTCACCCGCTTGCGGCCTAGCAGCAGCAATGGTTGCGGTGGCCGCCGCAACAGCAGCCTCAGAAAGAGCGGCATAACGCTCGTCAAAAGTCTCAATCAGCGTGGTCTTGATAGACCCGAACATCTCTGGTATCTCTTCCCTGATGGCCGCAGCCACCTCCTCATGGATGATCCGGCGGATCTCCTCATCACTGGTCTCGCTGCTCTCTGGCGCATGACGTGTCCTCACCATGATCTACCTCTGAAAAACAACATACGATATATTAGAAACTCACTCGAGCATACTCGCACTCGATAACTCGTCCCTCCTTGTTTCCCGGCATCCCGAAGATTCTTACTTGAACTGTACTCCGCCCGGTGTTTCCAGTAGTACAGGCCCAATACTACCTTCCACACCGCGTCAGTATACAACCCAAGTCCTCCTCCTAGGATCCCAAGTCCCAAGTACTCTATTATGCAAAATCCTTTCTCTAACAGATCTCTCATAAGCTCCTCGCTGCTACCTACTCACTCTCAAGCATCTCATAGCAGCTCACCCCTCCCTAGGCTAAGGCATCACAAATCAGGCCACTCTAGTCCTAATAGGAGTACCTAGCCCACTCTAGCACGAGAATACATCATATCAATATCATAAGCATATAACATAAAGGTATCTTGGGAAATCACTATTCGGGCGCTGACTGATCGTACACACGACTCTGCTCTGCGTTTTCCAAAAAATCTCTTACTCTTTTTGAAAATATTTCTCAAATCCTCAGTTTGAGTTCAAATACGCCCGAAGGTGTACTCGAATCCCTCAAACCAAGGCTCTGATACCAACTTGTAACACCGTAAATTTCAAAACAATTTTTCGCATTTTATAAAAACATAATTCATTTAGTATTCATAAAAACATCATTGTTTGAATCTCAAATCCATAGCATATAAAAATCCCAAGATCTCATAACATAAAAATTCCGTGTGTGTACTGATCAGGCCGGCGCCTTCCCGCGATCCTCACTAGTACCTGAAACAAATAACACCAAACACTATAAGAACAAAGCTTAGTAAGTTCCCCAAAATACCATATATAGAACACATATTAGCCATTCGAGGCTATAACTCTTTGGGTCCGTGCACCCAACTCCATGAACCCTCAGGCTCTATCTCTGTGAACCTTCCGGTTCTAACTCTGTAGCATGCACAGCATAAATCACATAGAATAATGCAGTGCAACACATAAGACATATATAGCGTACAACACTGTATCACAAAACTCTAATTACCTACTCAAGGTAAAGTATAGTGAGAAGACTCACCTTGCGTATCTCGGTAACTCGTAAATCCCTGAAATCTCTAGTGCTCGATCACCCGAGCTATAGTCCTCCTATAACACAATTACATCTCTAATTAACACTTTCCAAACTAGGGTTGACTAACTCTATCAAGTCAACATCGGTCAAATCTGGTCAACGGTCAACCCAACTCGCCGAGTCTGGCGTGGACTCGCCGAGTCCCTTCGGGGACCCGATTCCTCTGAATCCCCTTTCGAATCACCGAGTCACTCACCCAACTCAGTTCCTCAACCCCTGGTTCGAAAACACGGAACCACTCGCTCCAACTCGTCGAGTCTGCCAATGGACTCGACGAGTGCATTCCATGCACAACCCCAAACGACCTTCTAAGGTCAGATCTGTTCCACTAACTCATAGATCCAGTCTTTCCAAGATTATTTATCACGTAAAGTTTATGTCTTGGCGCTCATATCACACCTATTGACTCATAAATGGTGTTTTAACCTCAAACATAATGATCCCAAACCAAAACCTCCATAGACTCGTATAAAGCTTGGACAAAGAGGCACTCTGCACCTCCATGGGTCCAGATCCATAACCTTACTCGCTTAAGGGACCATGGGAACACTAGATCTAGTCACAAAAGGGCTCAATAAGCCCTAAATCAACATGAACATCAGCTCAACAGAAAATGATTTGAAAACAGTACCTCAAACGTGATGTTCTGGACCTCAGATCTTCAGGAAGTTAACCCTCTTGCTTCCTCTTGGCTATAGCTTCCTTTCCCTTGCTAGACAACACCACCAAGGTCAACAATGCCTCCTTCTCTCACTCCAAACGCTCAAGCTCACTAGGGTTTCGCTCTGGGGGCTGGTGAGCACAAATGACGGCCATGAGGCCCTTTAAATAGGCCCCAAACCCGAGAAATTAGGGTTTCATTAAACAGCGCAGACTCGCTGAGTCCACCAATGCGACTCGTCGAGTCCGGTCATTAATCCGGGTGAGAAACCGCGTCTCTACTCGGCGAGTCTACGCACCAACTCGCCGAGTCCTCTCACAAAACTCGAAATAAAAATGAATAAATATAATACCTGAAATTCCGGATGTTACACTTTGACAGTTTCAAGATGGTAAACCTCAAAAACATTCTTAGCAAATTAAGTATTTTTGCTTTTAGCATTTTCGGCATCATGCATCACCCTACAAAACACAATGGTAAAACTAGTTGTGAGTGCGTGTGGGTTTCTCCATTTGGCGTAGAGTAGATCCTTTCTTCGAGGTTGAAGGGCTTAACAGTTGTATATGTCGACGACTTTACTCCAAAAAGTAGTTAAAGGTAGTCACTGTGGTGTAGATCTTTTGTTACATCAATCCATGAACGAGTGAGTAAGATCTCTTCATCAGTCTTCAAAATAATAGCCAATTTTTGTGATCATGTGTAGAAAATGATGAAAAAAACAAAAAAGTTAAGAGAATAGAATTAATGAGATTTGAATGGGTGAAGAGTGAATAAGGTTGAGCGTATTTATAGTTGAAGATTAAGGTTTTAAAATTTGAATTTTGAAAAAAAAATAGTTATATTTTTTAAATTGGGTATTTTTTTGGAAAGAAAGTAATTTTTGAAAAAGAGGTATAAATAATAAATGGGTTAAAAGAAAAAAAAATCTCTCTTATCGGTTAACCATCGCCGAGTTGCAGCGCCGAACTCGGCGTGCCGAGGCCTCACCCTAGTGTTCGCCAAGGTTGCCGAACTGGTAGTCGAGTCCACACCCACTAGCCTAACAACTTATTGACATAACATGTAACGTGACACTTTTGAATGTGATAATATCCATTAACTAGTTGTCCAAACCTAGTTGTCTTAAAGACTATCATGGCGGAAAAAATAATATTTAAATATTACAATTTACGGTTTACCTAATTCACTCTTTAACTTAATAATTACATTTAATATTTTTAATATTCAACCGGTTACTTGTGTTATGCGGTTGCAAAAATAGTAAATCAATTAAAACAAAATTATTCTTTAGGTACCGAGGAATAATAAGTTGATATTTTTAGTTTTGTCAACTTCTATCCTAAATAACAAGACACAATCACTTTTATCCTAAATAACAGTATGTAATTTATCATATGATATATATATATATATATATATATATATATATATATATATATATATATATATATATATATATATATATATATATATATATATATATATATATATATATTCAACATACAAGGATCGACGTCTCTGTAACATTCGACGATATATATGTCTCTCTCTCTCTCTCTCTCTCTCTATATATATATATATATATATATATATATATATATTGTTAAAAGTTAGGTGATTTTGAATTCATAGGTAGATAAATATATAAGGTCGGTAGTATCAACTATCTATATATAACATCGAATGAAAACGTATTATATATGACCGAGTTTATACGTAGGAAATGTATATAAAAATTAGCATGAAAACATAAAGAAACTAAAATTTATATGATCATATACATAAACATAAGTAAGTGAGCTTTTTTTTTAAGTGAACAAAAGAAAGTTAAAATAATCAAAAATATATTATATGAGACCTGACTAATACATAAGAAACGTATATATACAAACGCCTGAAACATAAAAAAAAATCGAAATGTAAATAAACTTTAATTTATGCTAACACGCACATAAAAAAGCAAGTACATTTTATATAATTAAACAACGAAAGTTTTAAATTTACATGTAAAAATTGACCACCTCGAATTTATATCGACATTTACATAAATATAAGCATGTAAAAAATTAGTTTTTGTAAAGTCATTTTGTAAGTTAAGTTTTTGTAAAGTCATTTTGTAAATTAAATTCTGACAATTGTGTTGATAAAAGTTAGGTACCGTTTCATTTGTTAACAAATAAGTATATAAGGTCCGTAGAACCAACTAACACCAATATACATTGTCGAATGAAAACGAATTATACGTGATCAAATTCATACGTTGAAAATTGTACATAAAAATAAGCACGAAACTGAAGTTTATATCGATATGTACATAAAAATAATTAAAATTTATTTATTTAAAAGTTAACGAACAAAAATTCAAATAATAAAAACCATATTATATATGGTCCGACTCATATGTAGGAAGCGAACGAAAAAACACGAAAATGTAAAAAAAAAAAAAAAAAGAAGTGATGTCGAAACGAAAACAAACTCGATTTATACTGACACATAAATAAATATAAGCAAGTAAGTTTTTTATTTATTTTTTTAAATTAAGGAATGAAAGTTATAAATTTACATTGAAAGATTGTCCACCTTAAACTCATACCAATACATACATAAAAATAAACATGTAAAAATTAGTAATTTTTTATGGTAGTGAACGAATATTATTAATGAAAATCAGAGTATGAATACTACGGAAAATAAACATTAAAGTTTATAAAATAAATGGGTGATAATGATATTTTATAAAGTTGAAAATTGAAGTGTCAATATGACATATGCAGTTATCGCGTTCAAAATTTTAGTAGCGGTCACATGCCGTTATTTGAAATCACGGTTATCGCGGTAATATAACGGTTTTTTAATATTATGTATAATTTATAATTTTATATTATATATTTATATAGAATTTATATAGTAGAGTATTAATATTATATATTACATAGACATATATTATATATGGATAAAATTAAGAATTTAAAATCATAACTTTATAAATTCACTAATTTATATTCTTAAAAGCTAAATCACATATTCATAGTGAGTGGTTGATTGCTTGCTTGATGAATTCAGAAATTGTATTGATCGTTTTAAAATTTCATAAATTAATGAGTTCATAAGTTTGAAGCATTAAAAGAGAAACATTTAGGATAAAAGGATTAAAAGAAACATGGAATTTAACTTCTAACAAAGATTCGCAGGGAGTGATTAAAACATTTGATAGTAACTAGATGGGAATCATGCGCGCTCGTTGGCGCTGATTCATATTTTTTTTTTGTTCTTTCAGGTATGTACTGCAACATACCATTATATTGATGAAGATATATTTAACATACAGGAGATTTTTGGATAGGTCTTATATAGAAATTTAGGAATGGAAGTAGTTGAACGCAACATATCAAAATATTATAAAACAAACAAACATATTACACGTATGGATATTTGTCTTCAGGGAGGTTTTTGATATCTTTTTTGAGATTGTTGATAAGTTCGTCATATTTGTTTTCCATTTCCTGCATGGCCTTCAGCGTTTTTGAAGTCTCATAGTTGTTGTCGAACACCAGCTTCTGCATAAAGAAATGAAAGCATATTGCAATAAATGTAATAAACAAATAAACAAAAGTACGTTGCTATTTTTTGACTTACAGTAGAGCTCCATTGCATCGAATTTATGTCCATCTCATGAGCTTTTTCCTTCTTGAGGAGAAACTTATACAAAGCACCATCCACCTCAATAACCAAAAATCAATCCCATTATGTAACCCATACACAGTACACAGTTTTAATATATGGTTATTTTTATTCAACAAAATACATAACAGGAAATCAGTTTTTTTTTTTTTTTTTTTTTTTTTTTTTTTTTTTTTTTTTTTTTTTTTAAGGGTAAAATAAATCATCTTATCTTACCAAGATTGATTGCCATCACCAGATTGCGAACTTATAATATCCACATCTCACACCTTAATGGTAAGATCATCACTGCAAATGTCACCAAAACTAATTTTAAATTATTTTAAATAATTATATTAGTAATCAAATATTACTATACGTGCATGTAACTATTTTATCTCCAGTGCTATTAAAAGATAACGCCAATACTGTTGATGAGTGTCCACTGAAAATCATTGTAATTATTAATTCATTAAATTTTAGCATTCCCGAAAATGTTAACAGAAAGAGTGTTGGATACCTGTTTGATTCGCCTAAAGGCTGCACACAACGCCAATCATCATTATGACCATCATCTGCCCAAACCTGAAAATAAAAACATAATAGAATATGGTGTACAATTTGATACATTATAACAACTCCATTGGTTGACAAATCATTTAAAAAGTAATCACAAATGTAAAAGATTCAATGAAAATACATCTTTAAAAATAGTTTTCTTTTTTGCTTACATACCCATGTTTTATTTTCCAGGACTCGGCTAATTCACTCTTCAAGTGATAAGATAAAATTCAAAGTATATTGGTAGTTGGTGCTTCTTTTTGAAAAAAAAAAACTAATTTAAGAAAACCGGGAAAAACTGTTAATTGAAAATACAGTGCTATTTACTGCACTTATAATCAAGAAATGGAAAATGAACCAAATTGGAAAAAATAATAAAAGACCCACTTTACCACAGCAGATCCGATGCTTTCACATAAATATGCGTAAACCAATAAGTTTTTTGCTCTTATTGGTTAAGAAGATGTGTATGTTGCTATAATCGGTTAAAAAGATAAGCATGTGGCTATTATTGGTTAATAAGAGACACATGTTGTTATTATTGGTTATAAGATTAGTACATTGTTTTTATTGGTTAAACATATTAGTACTTTTTAATATTGTTTAAAAAGATAAGAACGTTTCTATTATTGCTTAAAAATATAAGTAAGTTGCTATTATTGGTTAAAATGTAGGTTGTTATTATTGGTTAATTCAGTTACGATTTTTTTTTAATTTTTATTATTAGCTAACAAATTAATCCCATATTGTTGGTAAAATGTAAGTGTGTTAGGAGGTGGAAAGAAAGATAGAAACATAAATGTTAAAAGTCTAAAATAATGAGTTGAAAGAATGTGAAGACATTTTTTATTCATTGTATTCTAATTTTGGATATAATAAATTTGGTACTAAAGGAGTTGAATAAATTATTAAGAAAGATACACCAAGCTATGAATGGATATATTACTCGTTGATTTTTCTACTAAGTACACATATGATCAATCAAAGCCCTCGTCAGATCCATCTCTCAAAAACCCAATTCGAATTCAATTGTGATTGATATGCAGCATGTTTATGTAATTTAGTCTAAAATAGGAGTCAAGTGAAAATTATATCTGTAACTCCAAATATGAAATAATGGCTCGTTTTTTTACCATTTAACACTTGGATCATTTAGGTTGATGGATAAAAGGAACTCCACTCTGTGTCCATGTGTTTGTAAGCAGACTCTGATCCAGCTGAATGACTAATTTGCCACCTATAAAATTAGGAAACAAAAATATTTAAGAATTATGTAAAATATATTATTTTATTATCTAAAACTAAAACATATTGATGTTAAATATAAATTACCTGGCTAAAAGGGTAGAGTTTTTTCGGCTTCAACTTTTAAATCTTTCTGTCATAGATCACATTGAACAAAGAAAAGATGAATGAAACAATAACATCCTGTAACACCTGAAATCAGAAAGGTCAAAAAAGGAAAGGAAAAACCCTAAGTTGAAGAGGGTTGACTCGTCGAGTCCAGGGAGAAACTCGGCGAGTCGGAGCGGGATCCGGGTGTAAAGCAATTGACCGACTCGGCGAGTCGGCAAGTGGACTCGGCGAGTCAGGTCTGGGTTTGGAAACCCTAATTTCGGGACTTGGTACCCTATTTAAGCATCTTATTCTCTTTCCTAGGGCTCAGTTGCGGCCCTATAGTCCAGAACCAGAAACCCTAAGCCTCCATTGTTGCTCATTCAAGCTTTCTTGCTTTTTGGGTGATTTGAAGGAAGAAGGAAGAAGGCACACATTGGGGATTCAAGAATTGGCAGTAGATCCATAGTTTGTGAGGTTTTCCAGAGCATTTGAAGGTAATGAGTCGTGACCTTCCCTCTTTTGCATTAGATCAACCTTTATCATAGGATTTGGGGCTTTTAGGGCAAGTTCTTGAGCCATTTCGAGTTAGAAGCCCAAATCTGAAGTTGCTACTTCAGATCTATGTGTATCTTGGCCTAGAGAATCATAAAGCATTAGTCTATGGGTTGATTGTTGAGCCCCTTTGTCTTAAATTCTAGTTTATGTTGAATGGTGCCTAGATCTCCTTCTCTACACGTAAAGTTTGCAACTTTACGTGGGGAATAGGCTTGGGAAGGGTAGATCTACAGTATGGAGTCCATGCATGACTCAAAAGTCCTCTGCATGTATGGAGATCTGAATAGACTCGGCGAGTCCTTCGAGTGGACTCGGCGAGTAGCTTGAAGATGAGAAGGAACTCGACGAGTGGGATGAACAGCTTGTCGAGTCGGATGAAGTTAAGCATGAACTCGGCGAGTTGGAAGAACAACTCGACGAGTTGGTTGAAGATTGCCTTGGACTCGGCGAGTCTATTAGTGGACTCGGCGAGTCAGGTCGCGAAACCTCAAACCCTTCGAGTTGACACTCGAATCAGTGAGTCGGGTGGTGACTCAGCGAGTTGGTCAGGACAGGACTTGGAACTAGTTGGACTCGGCGAGTCATAGAATGACTCGGCGAGTAGAGTCGCGAATAGAAAGACCCTGAGCTTATGAACTCGGTGAGTCATTAGGAGGACTTGGCGAGTAGGGTTGACCTGGAAGGTTGACTTTAACCAGAGTTGACTTAGTTGACTGTCAGACTAAGTGTTATATGCATATTGATAGCTCGGGGAGCTAGAGGAGCAGCGGTTCAGGGGACTGTCGAGTAGCAGCCAGAGGTTTATCAGCAGAGCTCAGCAGTTCAGGTGAGTTTCCCTTCAGTAGGAACGGGTCTAAGGCCACAATGCCGGCCCGTTTAGCTAGCAGTAATTTTCGGACTTCGGTCCGATGTAGGGGACGAATGTCCCAGTCAGCTTCGGACTTCGGTCTGATGTAGTAGTTAGTATGTTTGATGCCTTCGTGGCTCAGACAGGGTTTATGTGTTTATGCTAGTGGATATGTTTATGCGATGTTCAGTCAGCTTCGGACTTCGGTCCGATGTAGGGCACAAGGTCCCAGTCAGCTTCGGATTTCGGTCCGATGTAGGGGGCAAGGCCCCAGTTAGTCCGGACTTCGGTCCGATGCAGTGGGCAAGGCCCAGTATGTGCTTTATATGTTATTGTGTGGTATGTGGTAGATTGGGGGAGCTCACTAAGCTTCGTGCTTACGGTTTTCAGTTTTGGTTTCAGGTACTCGGTTTTCAAAAGAGGAGCTCGGGAAGATTGCAGAGCACACACCATAGTCAGTTAGCCTGGGAATGTTTGACTCTGATAATGATATTATGTTTTGAATTTAATACTCGAAAGTTATGTTTGACTTATGATATGTTGTTTATAAATCTAGTTTTAGTAATGTTTTAAAAGAAATTTTTAGTCGTGATTTTTGGGTCGTTACAAGTTGGTATCAGAGCCTTGGTTTGAGGGATTCGGATGCACCTCCGGGTGTATCTGGACTCAAACTAAGGGAAAGATAAAAAGATTTTCAAAAAGGAAAAACGTTTTCAAATGGAATCTTAAAAAGCACTTAAAAAGAAAAGAATTCTTAAACAAAATAAAGGTGTGGTGCATGCAATCAGCCGAGCTCAAGTAAGTACTCACAATTCACCCATACGAGTTATGTTATGATTATCAGTATCAGTTTCAGTTTCAGTTTCAGCTTCAGTAGAACAGCATGCTAGAATAGGACTAAGGATCTAGGATGATGCCTTATGTGCCTGCTTTATGTGTTCCAGCTTGATGAGAATTGCATGCTAGTATTGAGTAGACAGTAGTAGGATAGCCTGTGTAGGTTATGCCTGATAGTATGAGCTTAGCATTGTATGCTAGTGTAGTTTCTTGTTATGAGAATAGTTTTGCCTGAGTACGTTTCCTTTATCCGAATGCTGTTTGCTTTGTGCTTTGTGGGACTTTGAGTGGTGGGAGTTAGCCATTAGGTGAATACGTCACATCACATGTGATTAGGGTTGAATAATCTTAGAATGCTGGATTTGGCCCTATTGCGCAGCTCTTGTCTGAGTCCAACCGTTGTAGGGACGAGTCTTTTACTCGAAGGATTATCCGAGCCTCATTGCATGTGATGATATTCAGGTGGCGGCTAATTAGCATTACAAGGAGGCCTTCGGCAGCTGAGGACTGGTTTGGGTGGAGTCAGAAGTTCCCTAGGGCAAGCCTAGGATGAGGGTAGCAGAGATCAGTAGTAGTAGAAGTGATTTGGTGGAGTTGAGGTAACTCTTGAGGAAAGTGCGGATAGATGTGGAAGGTAGTAGGGGCCCATACTACTGAAAGCAGAGGATCCGCACTTGATTCAAGAGGGGCCAAGACGAAACCAGGGAATGGTGGAGTGAGTGAGAAATCCCTCAGCAGTAGTGTGTAAATTGATCAGGAATTGTTATATTTTCAGCATGGTGACATTGCGTGAGCTACCAGTTAGCAGTTCAGACGTCGAGGAGGGATCTGGCTCGGGCTTTAGAGTCGGGCAGCTTGATGATCAGATGAGGGATTTCATTTCCGCAGAAATCACGCGCAACATCATTGATCAGACTCCAGTGATTTTCGGTTCGGTTAGAGAGGCCATTGTGGAGCTCATGGACCGTCATCTTGAGGCCTTTAAGGCCGGGATAGTTTCAGGACAGTTTGGGGCTCGTCTAGGTCCCGAATCTTATGGAGTTCAGGGATCCATCAGGGAGGGAGATCCCATTTCTAGTTTTTGCCATCAGGGGACAGGAGTGAGTGGGGCACCCTGTCTCCTGGAGAGACCTCTGTATGATTGGATAGTTGAGGAAGTTTCGCGAGCCATTCGCGAGGATTTGCCCGACATGGTCGTGAGGATCACTGATAGATTGATCGAGAGGCTCCAGGATCAGACAGCTGTTGTTCAGTCGGCGGGCAGGGAGTCGGAAAGGAAGAGGAAAACGGATGAGACTCAGGTAGCCTCAGGTTCGGGTAAGAGGCCCAAGGGTTCGGATTTGAGGACGGGGAACTATCAGAACCGCAGTCGATGCGGGAAGTGTGGAAGGACGCACATGGGTGTGTGCAGGCGTAGAAATGGTGATGATTTGGGCTGTTTCAGATGCGGTCAAATGGGTCATATCAGCAGGGATTGTACTACTACCATTGCCCAGGGACTTGACCCGATATGTTTCCATTGATGTCAGAGAGGCCACAAGAAGGCCCACTTTCCGAGTTTGTATACAGCAGGGCAAGTGCCAGCTCCTGCCCCTAGGACTTCGAAAGCCACCAGTGGACATCAGGGCCGGGCAAGGGCGCCTACGGCTCGGAGCCGAGTTTTCCGGTAGATTTCAGCAGGGATTCGAGCAGCACTGAGTGATGGAGGTATGTATCTTTTGCTTTTCTGTCATCTATTATTGTGATATTATTGTTTTGTTGCTGCACGGTTATCAGTAAGCTTGAGTGTGGAGGTATTATATTACCTGCTTGTGGTCGAGTTTTATGCCATCTGCATACCTTGGAATTTGAATGGTGAAATGGAGGTCGTTCCCTCTAGATCAGGTTATTTCGGATACAGTAACTGTACCATGTATATGTAAGATGCAGTAGTGCTTTACTACTTGTGGAGGGCGTTAGTCGAGTAATGATCAGTTATATTCTCAGTTGTGATAGTTCAGAGTTTTTAGTGGAGTAGCTAGCGGTCAGTAAGAAAGTGGGTTGGGGAGGTGCACCCCAAACGCAGATTCTCGGGATGTAGTCCCTAAAGCAATTACAGTTAAGGATCGAAGGGTGCTCAGTCAGATAGCAGGAAGGGTGCAGACCTGGCAGGAGTTAGTTGGAGCGCTGGCAAGGGTAAACGTCGGCGGTCAGCATATCGCCCTTCTAATGAAAGGAAGGTTGGAAATCCTTTCGACCAGTGAGCAGTAAGGATCTAGTCGAATCCAAGTGGGGGATAACCCTTCCAAGTATACAAGAATAAGAGCCACGTAGACTCAGAATGATTGCGTGGCCTCTGAAATGATTGTAGTACAGTAATCGATAGATTGAGGAGTTCAGATTTGGGAGTTCGAGGACCTTTCCAGCAGTTAGTCCATGTAATCGAGATGGTTAGAAGCTGGTTGAGAATCCAGGATTGGAGGACCACCTGTAGAGGCTCAAGTGAGTCGGAATGAGGATCCTGAGAGCGGTTAGCAAGAGATTCTTCGTATTGTAGCCAGTGGCAGAGTCAGCATGCAGGATTGCGTAGATTCAGGAGTTGGGAGTTTGGAAACTTCCCAACATTAGCTTCTTGTATCCAGATTAGTGGACGGTTGGTTTGGGAACCAAGCCGAAGAGTTCCTCGACGAAGCGCTAAGTATATCAAGGATATAAGATGTCGAGGATGATGCAGTATTCAAAGATTGAGGGCTGGTTTTGAGAAATCGGGATAAGGAATCACTAGCGGGACTAGGGATAGTCAGGATGTCCTCGAGATAGTAGTAGTAATGTTGTAAGTCTACGGGGGTAGCCGTAGCATTCACTAGCAGTCAGATAGTAGTAGTAGTGTTGTAAGTCTGCGGGGGTAGCCGTAGCATTCGCTAGCAGTCAGATAGTAGTAGTAGTGTTGTAAGTCTACGGGGGTAGCCGTAGCATTCATTAGCAGTCAGATAGTAGTAGTAGTGTTGTAAGTCTGCGGGGGTAGCCGTAGCATTCACTAGTAGCCAGATAGTATTAGAGAGTTGTAAGTCCGCAAGCGTAGTCGCAGCCTTTATCAGATTGGTAGGTAGCATGAGTGCGTGTTGGACGTGGGAAAGCAGTGGTACCCACCAGTCCGAGTGCAGCAGTGAGGATATGGGAATCCACGGGTTAGATTTCGGATTTCCCAAATGGTTCAGTTATGGTTAAGTCGGCGATTTGTCAGTAGATCGTCGCATCAGTTATGAGATCAGAGTAGCAGCGGACCGTTGGGGTTCGGGTATGTTAAGGGCTACCGTCAGTCTGGGAGCCATCATGATATTAGTCGTGGAATTGATGATGTCAGGATGTGACGTATGGACCCGATCAGTTGGATCAGAAGATCGTTAGAGCCGCAGTGACAGGATAACTAGTGGAAACTACTCCCAGAGGAAGATTTCGTTCAGAAGTCGTGGAAGCAACTAAGTGAGGAGTCCTTTGACTCCACAGTTGGGTTGGAGTTCAGTGTTTCAGTCAGTTCAGTGTTTCAGGCAGCTCAGTGTTTCAGTCAGATCAGTGTTTCAGGCAGCTCAGTGTTTCAGCCAGTTCAGTGTTTCAGGCAGCTCAGTGTTTCAACCCGTTCAGTGTTTCAGGCAGCTCAGTGTTTCAGTCAGTTCAGTGTTTCAGGCAGCTCAGTGTTTCAGTCAGTTCAGTGTTTCAGGCAGCTCAGTGTTTCAGTCAGATCAGTGTTTCAGGCAGCTCAGTGTTTCAGCCAGTTCAGTGTTTCAGGCAGCTCAGTGTTTCAGTCAGTTCAGTGTTTCAGGCAGCTCAGTGTTTCAATCAGTTCAGTGTCTCAGGTCGTTCAGCGTTTCAGTCGGTTCAACGTTTCAGGCAGTTTAGAGTTTCAGGCATGTTCAGTATTGCAGGCAGTTCAGTGTTTGGAAAGTTTCAGAATTTTGGACAGTATTAGTATTTGTGTTGGAATGCAAGTGCTGACGATATAGTTGGTTGATTTGGAAATGGCAAGTCCCTCTCAGCAGGATCAGTCGAGCCTTCTGCCAAGTATAAGTGATCTGTAAGGATAGCTAGGCAGGCACTTTTTCCTTCAGGATGGAAGACTCGAGTTAGTAGGAGTTGAGTAATCAGATGAGAGATAAGCAGGCTGGCTCCAGCATCATCGTTTCAGTATGGATGGCAGAATGGATAGAACAGTTATAGATAGTCGAAGTATCTTCAGGAGTCGTCGGGAACGACTAGGAGATGGTGTCGGAGTACAGTGACCGGTGGGAGTCTGGTAACTCAGATATTGACAGATTAGTTAGACCTGGGTAGTCTCAGTGCATCCGGTAGGCGGATGAGGGGAAACAGGATTTCAGTCGGAGGAAGTAGCCTAGAGGAAATTATAGAAAAGAGAAGGATTCAGTATGTACCAACAGTAGTGACAGGCACAGTGAGTGGCTGGAGTGATGGACAAAAGGGTGTTAGTTTTTCCAGGCAGAGAGTTGGAGGCAGTTCGCAGAACAGTTGGCCATAGCAAACTTCGAGGACGAAGTTTAGTTTAAGTGGGGGAGAGTTGTAACACCCAAAATCAGAAAGGTCAAAAAAGGAAAGGAAAAACCCTAAGTTGAAGAGGGTTGACTCATCGAGTCCAGGGAGAAACTCGGCGAGTCGGAGCGGGATCCGGGTGTAAAGCAATTGACCGACTCGGCGAGTCGGCAAGTGGACTCGGCGAGTCAGGTATGGGTTTGGAAACCCTAATTTCGGGACTTGGTACCTTATTTAACCATCTTATTCTCTTTCCTAGGGCTCAGTTGCGGCCCTATAGTCCAGAACCAGAAACCCTAAGCCTCCATTGTTGCTCATTCAAGCTTTCTTGCCTTTTTGGGTGATTTGAAGGAAGAAGGAAGAAGGCACACATTGGGGATTCAAGAATTGGCAGTAGATCCAAAGTTTGTGAGGTCTTCCAGAGCATTTGAAGGTAATGAGTCGTGACCTTCCCTCTTTTGCATTAGATCAACCTTTATCATAGGATTTGGGGCTTTTAGGGCAAGTTCTTGAGCCATTTCGAGTTAGAAGCCCAGATCTGTAGTTGCTACTTCAGATCTATGTGTTCTTGGCCTAGAGAATCATAAAGCATCAGTCTATGGGTTGATTGTTGAGCCCCTTTGTCTTAAACCCTAGTTTATGGTGAATGGTGCCTAGATCTCCTTCTCTACACGTAAAGTTTGCAACTTTACGTGGGGAATAGGCTTGGGAAGGGTAGATCTGCAGTATGGAATCCATGCATGACTCAAAAGTCCTCTGCATGTATGGAGATCTGAATAGACTCGGCGAGTCCTTCGAGTGGACTCGGCGAGTAGCTTGAAGATGAGAAGGAACTCGACGAGTGGGATGAACAGCTCGTCGAGTCGGATGAAGTTAAGCATGAACTCGGCGAGTTGGAAGAACAACTCGACGAGTTGGTTGAAGATTGCCTTGGACTCGGCGAGTCTATTAGTGGACTCGGCGAGTCAGGTCGCGAAACCTCAAACCCTTCGAGTTGAGACTCGAATCAGTGAGTCGGGTGGTGACTCAACGAGTTGGTCAGGACAGGACTTGGAACTAGTTGGACTCGGCGAGTCGAGTCGCGAATAGAAAGACCCTGAGCTTATGAACTCGGCAAGTCATTAGGAGGACTCGGCGAGTAGGGTTGACCTGGAAGGTTGACTTTGACCAGGATTTTGACTTTGACCAGAGTTGACTTAGTTGACTGTCAGACTAAGTGTTATATGCATATTGATAGCTCGGAGAGCTAGAGGAGCAGCGGTTCAGGGGATTGTCGAGTAGCAGCCAGAGGTTTATCAGCAGAGCTTAGCAGTTCAGGTGAGTTTCCCTTCAGTAGGAACGGGTCTAAGGCCACAATGCCGGCCCGTTTAGCTAGCAGTAGTTTTCGGACTTCGGTCCGATGTAGGGGACGAATGTCCCAGTCAGCTTCGGACTTCGGTCCGATGTAGTAGTTAGTATGTTTGATGCCTTCGTGGCTCAGACAGGGTTTATGTGTTTATGCTAGTGGATATGTTTATGCTATGTTCAGTCAGCTTCGGACTTCGGTCCGATGTAGGGGACAAGGTCCCAGTCAGCTTCGGATTTCGGTCCGATGTCAGCTTCGGACTTCGGTTCGATGTAGGGAACAAGGTCCCAGTCAGCTTCGGACTTCGGTACGATGTCAGCTTCGGACTTCGGTTCGATGTAGGGGACAAGGTCCCAGTCAGCTTTGGACTTCGGTCCGATGTAGGGGGCAAGGCCCCAGTTAGTCCGGACTTCGGTCCGATGCAGTGGGCAAGGCCCGGTATGTGCTTTATATGTTATTGTGTGGTATGTGGTAGATTGGGGGAGCTCACTAAGCTTTGTGCTTACGGTTTTCAGTTTTGGTTTTAGGTACTCGGTTTTCAAAAGAGAAGCTCGGGAAGATTGCAGAGCACACACCATAGTCAGTTAGCCTGGGAATGTTTGACTCTGATAATGATATTATGTTTTGAATTTAATACTCGAAAGTTATGTTTGACTTATGATACGTTGTTTATAAATCTAGTTTTTATAATGTTTTAAAAGAAATTTTTAGTCGTGATTTTTGGGTCGTTACACATCCCCTGAGATTATTTCCTCTGAATATTACTAAAAAAAAGAGCAATATTCATAAACAATTTCCAAAAATTTAATTCATTTACCTCTGGATAGTACTAGAGACCATAAAAGTTGGTGGGAATCTTTGATCCCAAAATTGAAAGCAAGTGATAAATATAATCTTTCCATGGTTCTATTGATGACCTTCTAATCTTCACAGCCACCATTTTTCCATCAGGAAACATCCTTTTGTTTGTTTAAACCTAGAAAAAAGTTGATAATAAGATGAATGATGTTACTAAAGGAAGAACACCTTTAATGATGAGGTTGAGATTTGAAGATGAACCTTCTAATTCCTCAAATGAATGTGCCCAAATACTCTTCAACTTGTTGCTGTAAAGCAGCTTCCATAACATCAATGCCTGAGCAGGTCTATCTCCTTGAGAACTCACACAATTCTGTTTAAATTTTCATGTATTTAGAAACGATTACTTTCAAGAAGCACATACAAAAAGTCCCTAACTCGTGGGATATTAACTCAAAAACCCTACAGTACCATTTTTTGAAGAATAAAAATTAAGGAAAAGATAGATGTATACATACTTCGAATTACATGTATTGAAAGAGAGCCGAAGTCAAAAATATCAGTACTGGTGAAGAAGAAAGGAGAAGACGGTAGGTGAAGGTTTAACCAATAGCAGAACCTTAATAATACATTTTCTACTGAATTTTGTTCAATTTTTGCTACCCTCCATCTCCAATCAGAAGCGTTGAAAGGGGTTTAAGCCCTGAAATTGAGAGCAACGGTGATGCTTAGGGATAAAAGTCGTTGCTTGCGTATAGGGGCGCATAGAGCTTAAAGAACAGTAACCTTCAAAACCTTATGAAATCATGGTCCATGGTTGCATCGGTGGTGATAACGACGTGGAGGGTTTCTAGATGGCTGGCTTCAAAGTCACTTCCATTCTGTTCCCAAATAGCAGTGGCGGCATCAAAACTTGCATTTGCTAAATATTCACCGGATGGTGACCAAGCACACGGTTTACCAGATGGCGACAACACATTGAAAGTCACTTCAACGAATCGAATATCAATTGTAAAACAGAGTGATATTTGACTAACCTCTTTCAATGACAACTGCAAGTCTGCAAACTGCAAAATGAGATGTCATATAAAGTCCGTCCTTTACCTATTTTAACAAAAATCCAATAAAAACCTTAAAAAAAATCATAAAGAGCATGTTAGCTAAAATATTTGGTGATCAAAACATAAAAAAGGAAGAGACATGAAAACCCCACCATGAAAGAAACGTATTGATGTTTCTCAAATCTTGTAAAGAAGATGGCAGCAGGAATAGAAAAACCTAATTTGAGGTCTAGGATTCTCAGTTTCTAGTATATCGATTCACAATCAGCATCAGAGAGCGTAATCACGGCAACCAAAATCAAAGGACATATCCGGTTCTACACCAACCCTCACTGAATAGAACCCAAAAGAAGCATCTTTGTCGGTGGTGGTAGAATCAATGGCACCAGTGATGATATAAGTGATGGCCGGTGATATTGGTGCTGAAAAATCGAAATCAGAGGAAAAATCGGAGAAGAGGGGCGACTCATGGTTTGTAGACGGCTGGTGATGCAAGAAAGGGGAACGCCGGAGGCTTTGAGGAAGAGAAGATAACCATGGGTTTTCGTGGAGATAAAGAGAGAAGAATGATCGTTATCACAAAATTTTCAAGGCGGTCTGTAAAAAAAATATTAAAAATAAAAGTAGCGGCGAAGCGAAAAGAAGCAAAGAGTCGGTTGGCCAAATTATTAAATAACAACTCGTGTGCCAAAAGTAGGGGTGTGCCAAAAGTAGCAAATGAAGGAAAAAGTGTGGCACAAATGAGAATTGTGAAAGGTTACTGTTCCTCAAGTTTTTAGCAATTAATAGTATATATAATGAGTTTATAAGTGGGAAGTGTGAAGTATGTCGGAGTGTGTGTACAAATAAAAGGAATAAAGGAAACAACACATACCTAATACTGTGGAGTAGCCAAATGGAAAAATGTGAACGAAAGTAAAAATCGGTTCTAGCGCCGCTATAGCGGTGATGCATATCGCGGTAAATAGCACTCAATAACGCCGCTAATAACATCACCGCTATTCGCAAACATTATTTTGAATTAGCTGTTTTGTACCTCGGGTAAATGCTATAGCACCGCTATAACGCGCTATTGATAGCATAAAATGTGACATTTTTAAAAAATTGATGGGGAGAAAAGTCCCGATTATCTAATTTTATACGATAACCTATTATTTTCGGTTGAAAAAAATAATGACTGTTTCGTTAATCTCGGCAAAAGATAAAATAATCAGGAATTTTATGTTAAAAAAATAAAAATTGGGATTAAACCCTAAACTGTTCCAAAATATTGAAACTTTATGGGAGATTTCCCTTTATATAGAGATAATGTTTTAGGATATATATCTCTACTAAAGTTTGATTGAATTTCAACTTGCTAAGTAGGTCGGGATGGAAAATTCATTATTTCAAAATCATATATTGAAAATTCTCGACTTGGCCACCAAGTGTTTCTAATTAATGGCTACTTGCTTGCTTTTGTTCATCTGTTTTTATGGGTGCTTAAAAATCATAGTGATACAACTTGAATACGTGCCCGTCTTTGAAGATGCAATCTTTAAAGAATAAATTCTATTAATTAGCATCAAACCAAGTGCTTGATGAGTATAATGAATTGAAATTCGAGAGAGAATATGACGCATTTCGGTTGCCATTCGAGGAAGTAAAGGAATGGGGACAATTTGCTAGTGAGTAAAAGCCAACCCATGCTTCCATAATATCTATGGATAAACTTAAATTCCAAAACTGTGGTACAACTTTCTGTATCAACATTTCTGGATCTAATTTAGTTGCCTTGGGTAGCCGTTGATTAAAGTATAAGATTTTATCGTCTTTAGCAATTATAATATGTATATGCACTAACAAAAGATTTAAGGCTTGTAGTTCAGAATTCTTTTGAATCTACATGTTAGATAAGGCTTAATGACTTATAAGGGTAGTGAATATTGTTTTGTGTACGGCGTTTAGTCACTAAAGTTTGTTTTTTTATATGATTAGCATTGAACTCTCTTATATTTTCAAAAAATTCCAATATGACTATTTAGTGTAGGTTATTTATGATTTGGCATCCTTTGTGGCTTTTAAATGTTGTAAATGTAAAGTTTAGGACTTGTAAGTTTAATGAACTTTGTCATATATAACATTCAATTTACACATTTAGTCATTGAAGGTTTTTTATATGCGATTTATTGATAAATTCTCTTAGTGTGTTCAAAAACTACCAATATTACATTCCCTTGTTTTTTTTTTTTTGAAACGGCAATTCTCTTGTTTTTTTTTAACCGGCAATATTATTAATAAAGAAAATCTACCTACTAGCAAGTAGCTAGATAGGTTGTTTGCATACCGTAGTTCAAATACAGAGAAGAGGGGATAAGACCCATGAATTCCAATCTATACTATTTTTATCTCCTCTATGTTTCACCCAAACATACGTTAAGGACTTTGTAGCAGCCACAATCCTTTTCGCACTCACATCAACCTTTTTAAATACTCGATCATTCCGGGCTTTCCACAAGGACCATAAGGCTCCGAATAATATCATAGTTAGAATGTCCTTCCTTTTGGGACAGTTACCCCAATTGGAAGCATAATTGATGATGTTCTGTACTGACTGACTAGTTACACGTTCATTTATGAAAAAATGATTAAAAACTTAATAGGTAGAAAGTGTCTTTGATACTATGCCTCTTTTAAAGAGGTTGCATGTATATTACATAACTCTTTTTTATTATGCTTATTAAATTAGGGCACAACCACTTCTTCCCCAAAACATTTCATCGAGCCTGATGATCAATTCACGCATGGCTTGGCAAGAAATCAAAGGGAGTTATGGAGGCCATGAAGTAATTTTGGGAAGGAGTTGTACCCTAATTTCATAGAGTAATGAAAGAGAATCTCAAAATATTTGTATAAACTCTTTAAAAGAGGTGTGTTATCCATGTAATTTCCATGTATTAAGCTTTTAATCATTTTTTTCGAATCACCTGTGTAAGCATATATTCATACAACATACATTCATAATGGTATTTTTTAAAAAACACTAACAAAGTTCAATGAGAAATCATGTACATAAAACTCTTTAGTGACTTAATGCTTACACATGTAATAGTTCATTACCGTTACAAGTCGTTAACTCTGCATTTTACAACATTCAGTAGTCACATAGGATGGAAACTCATCAATAACCGGTCATATTGGTAATTTTTTTGAACATGCTAAAAGAGATCAATTGTAAACAACATAGATAAAAACATTCAATAACTACATATGCATACGGAGCAAAGTTCATTTCCCTAACAAATCATTAAACTTTTAGATAATAATTTCAAAAAGTATCATAACCTTTCTTACAATTTAGCATGGTCATTTGTAGTGTGTTGAGCCCAAGTAAACGTCGAAGTACCAAAAGCATCTCGCCTTATTCTAGCATAGATCATGTGCTGCCTATAATCACCTACAAAATGTACATACAACAGAGATAAAATAAATTTTTCGAAGTGACATGCATTGTTCCCTCTTTTGGGAAATCAACCTGGCATGTTAAGAACTTCAGACAAATGATAAAAGAAATCATTAAAACATGTAGAATAAAATTTATGAAAATTGCTTAAAAAACCTAAACACAATATTTAACATGGTTCGGTCAATTTGGCCTACATCCACTGATGAATGAGAAAGAGAGAGGATTATATGAACTCCAAGAACAATTATAATCACTCACACAATTGTGAACCTTACTTGATCTCTTAAACAAAGGGAATAACTCTTTCTTATAAATGGATCCAAAGGATGTGCTCTTAACCTCACCATGATTTCTTTCTTGAATGTGCTCATAAAATCTAGCACTAGGAATAATAAAGGGGATATGTGCCTATTTATCAATGATCATGGGAAATCCTAATTATAATGTGTCATACTCATCTATAATTATCGCATGAAGGGGATTTCTTAATTGTTAACCAATCACAAGATCTCATGAAACTACTTTCAAAATCTTCAACCTTAAGCATGTGTATGGCCACCTATCGTGCACATGGGATCATATTATTCTTTCCCTATTGCATCATAGGAGCACTTTTAGCTCCAACATGATCACATTCTGGTATTGTGACATCCCAGAATTTAGGTCTAATATTATGAACGGTTAATTCATAGTAAATCTCTTTGTAATTAAACTCATTGAGTTTTGGTGCATCTAATGTAAAATAAATGGGTTCATTTCAACTGTTATAAGATACTAGATGATATCTTACTTCTAAATGTGTAACCTAGCAAACGAATCAAACAACTTAAACAACAACCCTAGTTAATGTGTCTGAAAAACTGAAAATTTGTATTAAGCAATTGTGAGCGAAGCAAACAATATAATATTATAGTACATGTTCCCCTGTTTCCAAAAATATAAAGAACTTTCAAAACGGAGTTCGTATGCAAAAGATACGACGATTATAAGAAAACAAACAGTAAACATTGACTTTCTTTAAACTGCTAAAACTGAATCGATCCGTTGAGGCACTTGCACAGCTCCGATAGAAATTTTGAGAGCGTTTTTGGACATAAGCTACAGTCTAATATTGAATTTCTTACTCGAAATATTTTTAGCAAAAATATTTGCAAAAGTCAAAAAATCGGGCGTTCTAGCCATTTAGATGCGAAACTTTAAACGTAATTTCCCGAAGTTCCGTAACTCGAACAATTATTCCATTTGGGTTTTTGGAGTCCTTGAACCCGACTCTATCTAACGGAACTTTTGGAAAAATTTCTCAACATTGGGATCTCAATACACCAAAATTAGATGGTTTTGGGCAATTTAAGAGGGTGTGACACCTTTGTGGGACCCACCAAGAACCATTAGGCACCAAAAATCTGATTTTCCTTGGCCTTTCTCCTCCCTTCCATGCTTTCTTTCCCCTTCACCCATCTCTTGATTGTGTACACTCAACCAACTAGTACAAGCATGGAAAGATGAAGTGTAGACCTAGTTGTAAGAGTATGGTGTACAAGCATGTGCGTGTCACTCTTTGATATAAAAGAGAGCCTCTCCTACTTCATTTATCATAACATTTCCAACTCTCAATCTCTTCTTACCTCTCTCCCTCTCTTGGTTCTTAAAACTACACCACACACCAGCATCGAAAGGACCATACTCCACCACCTTCAAAACCACCCCCATTGATCAAGATCACCACCCAAAACCACCTCAACCTCCTCTCCACCCTCCCATATCTTCCCCTCATCGAACCACTGCCAAAAAGAGGCAAAAAATGGCACCAGGAGACTGCCAAAGTTCCCTTTGCCACCATCAAAGAACACCACCTCCGGTCGGGGCTGCTGTTGTGTTGCTATTTTGGAAGGCTTCCCCATCATCTCCTCCATTCCGCTGGACGAACTACCACCAGAGTAAAGGTAGAAAAAGGGCATAAAGAGTCGTTAGACTCCTACTGCCACCACCAAACATCCCCGCTACCACCCTCTGCCACCGTGCACCACCACCCTTTGACGTTGCTGCTGCTGCCTCCCCTTTCATCGTAAGTGCACCACCACCATCAATATATTTTTATGTCGATCGCCACCACAGTTGAGTCCCGATCGCGTTTGTATATGTTTTTTTTCTTTTGGTGCATGGTTATGAACACAGGAGGAGGAGGGGGAGGATGACCTCCTCCATTATTCAAACGTAGTTTTGAAATTAATTCCTATTACCCTATTTCGAATTTTATTAGAAATCAAGTACAAAGCCTTTAAACTTTAATTTAAAATGTACAAAACCCACCCCATATGAAAACCCCTTGCAAATGAAGACCATGTCAGCAAACATCCATTTCATTTATTTAAATTACACCCCTCCCTTGAGATTTATTTGCAAAACAAATCCTAAACTCAAGCTTAGAATATAAATAAACTATTGTTGTCCCTTATTTGGAAATTATTAACAAACTTAATCCCATTTAATTTATCTAATTTAGTATACTTGGTTAAATTACCAAAACACCCTCCACATATTAATTATATTAAAATTTTCTAGGAAACTAAATTACTCTCGGATGTTCGTGTTCGAAGCAACACATCTTGGTTCCTCGCATTGAATACTCAAAACGACTAGGCAACCAAACTTTAAGGTGATTGTCACGGCCCCTATTTTACATATTTTTGGGGGAGAATACACATACTACATGTGCTAGATAATACAATAATAAACATAAAGTATCTTTATTTTATGTAAAAACTATAAGTAGTTTATAAATTGTCACACCCCAAAACCGAGAACGACAGAAACGTTCTGGGGCGGAGGACGTCATGTTCAGTATCACAACAATGAAAAGTAGTAAACAAGTAACAACATCATCCATTGCATTAATAATATAATTTTAATACAAGTGTGTTCTGTCAAATTATAATAAACACTAAAGAATAAGTCAAAATGACAGATGCGTCTTGAATGAGCACCATCTTCCCTGAACCTTGCATCGGCACCTGTCTATATTTGACCTGAGGATACAAGTTATTTTGAAAGAGAGTATCACCTTTAAAGCTGGTGAGATCATAAGTATTTTAGTTTCTTAATTTGTATGTAAGAATTTGTATGTATATGAATTGTAAGTATTGAAAATGTATGTGAATCGTAAGTATTGAAAATGTATGTAAAACAACTATAAACTTTTGAAAAACCCTAGAAGTCCCTATGATTCCAACTATTATATAAGGGTGTCTTCTACCAAGACCTAACTGTTGGGTCGTATTTTGTGTTGCGTCTATTGGGCTCGTTAGTTAGTCTAATATGTCTCTCCGGTATGGGTCTGTCCATCCGTGAGTTTAGTAGGGTTTTGTATGTATAGGTGCTTGCATGCATCTTAGAATGAGGGGACGATCAGTAATGTTTAGAAGTTTATTTGTTCAGCAAAGTTATCGTTCTTGTTTTTGTAACCCTAAGTATCCTCTACAACGGAAGTTCTTAGTCGAGCTCTGCTGAGGATTGAGTAATCTAATCATTCGACACATCTTGATTCATTCTTGGCTTATTTACTGTTTTTGTATTCATCGCTTACCTGTTACATAGATCTAATCGATCATCAAGTTAATTAATAACTTATCAATTGGTATCAGAGCAGGAGGCTGTGTAATTCATACACATCTTTTTTGTGAAAGAGTTTGCGATTAGGGTTATTCCACATTAACTAATATTTATTGAGCCGTCATTCCATAATTGACGTAACTCAGCATTTATTTGTTTTGCCCTAATATTATTCATTACAAGTCTGATCTTTCAAACAGGTTAAACGATCAAGCATGGACGAGTCACAATCAAATCCCATCAATATCTCAAACAACATCGGATTAACGACGAAGATTCCTATTCTTTACACCCAGGATTATGAAGTCTGGGCACATCACTTCGAAGATTATGTCATTGGATCGGAAGACAATGGATACCTTATTTGGGAAGCAATAGTTTCTGGACCATTTGCTCATTCTGCAACGTCAAAAATCATTAAAACTCAGAAAGAGTACAATGATCTGTTAAAAGACGTAAAGGATATTGCTCAAGACGAAAAGGAAAAGTTTCAGTGCAACATTAAAGCATTGAGACTGATTCGATTCGCTCTTCAATCCGATACGTTCAGGCTAGTGAGTTCATGCAGCACTGCTAAAGAGATCTGGGATAGGCTGCGAGAGTTATATTCCACAGATGAAGATCTGGAGCATTCCATTCAGACTTTACTCTTATCAGAGTTTGGCGAATTTAAGCAGAATCCTGATTAAACTGTTACTCAGACGTTCGATCGCTTCAATCATCTTCTTAGTAAGATGATCAAACACGATATAGAAAGGAAGCTGATTGAACAAAAGGTTACCTTTTTGAATGGTCTTAGATCTGAGTGGAGAGCAGTTGTGTCCACTGTTAAAGCTCATGAGCAATTCAAATCTTATTCTTTGGCAAAGCTAGTAGGGATTCTGAAATCCCAAGAAAAGATAGTCTTACAAGAGAAAAGTGTGGTTTCAAGCTTGGGATCATTGGCTCTTCTGTCCAAAAGCAAAAGTGTAGTAGAGGATGAAGATCTCAACCTAGAAGATTATGATCTTACATCTGAAGATTATGCAATGATGGTGTCAAATCCAAAGAGGTTCATTAAGAAAAGATTCCCTAAAAATAAGAATTGGAATTGGCAGGGAAGCTGTAGTTCTGAAAAGGCGAGGGAGGAACCGAAGGCAGAAGAACCAAAGAAAGAGCCGAAAGCTGAAGGAGATTCTGGTATGAACTGCTACTACTGTGGAGGAAAGAACCACTATGCCAAAGACTGTGTCTTGAAGAAAATGGCAGAGAAGGACGAGGAAAATGATGAAGAGGCTGTGCTGATGAAAAAGCTGGAAGATATCAAGAGAAAGAAAGCTACTGCTAACCCTTCAATGAATGCTTTAATTGTGCAGGGTTCGACAGCGGATGATGAGTTCGGTGGTGTGCAGGTCTGGTCAACCGAATCAGAGGATGATGAAGTCAGGAAGCCATCTCATGGAAAGGCGTATGTAGCTAGAGGCAAAGAAAGCAATGGGAAGTGCTTGATGGTGACGGATGTATCTCAAATGAGGGGATACAATACAGACGGTGGGAATGAAGAAACGAAGGAGCGAGAGGACTTATGCTTCACAACAAAACCTCTCAGCGTGCAATTCAATGAGCTTGATGAATTAATCAAGAAGGTACAATCCGTTTTTATTTCATATAAAGTCCCACAAAACTCATATGAAAAAGAATTGAAAAGCTTAAACTCAAGAATCTCAAATCTAGATAGCAGTTTAACTCAAACACGGGTCACCAATTCTAACCTAACTGACCAAATAAGCAGGGTATCATCAAAGAGTGAGGAACGGAGGATGTGGATAGAGCTGAAGGAGTCGGAGTTGATTAAATCCAAACACGAAAACATTTATTTACAAAGAGACAATTTGAAGCTTTTGAAACAAAGAAATGTGTTTTGTTTAATTGCTAAGCGTCTTTATTATAACATCACTCAACTTCATTTGAACTGTGAAATAGGGCAGAAAATTCATCGCATGATTTTACCCTTTCTTGAATTTAAGGAAGATGAAATCGACGCTGAAGCATATAATTGCGAAAGTGTAGTTTCGTCTGATGATGTGAATCCAACCTACATGTATGGTTTAGACAAAATTGAATCTTTCATAAAATCCAAGGACCATAAGGACATGCTGAAAAACCTTTTGGATGAAAATGATAAACTGAAACTAAGGACCGAAACCATACAAAAATTTGACTCATTGAATGCCAACTTGAGCTCAGAAAATAAAACAGATGTTGAAAACGCGTTTGAGCTTAATGAGGATGATGATATGAGTGAAATTTCTGTAGAGGATGAAGTTGACTGTTCTGAGTTTATCAAGAGCGAACCCGAAAACCACAAAAATCTTATTTCTGAAAATTCTGTGGAGTTTGCTCGTTTGTCCCAAAATAAGTCCCCGATTCTAGAAGAAAAGGCTGTTGTGTACCAAAAGGTGAGAACAACACCAAATCAGGTATATAAGGTCACAGGAGTAACCGAACATCAGACAGCCGAACTCACAGCCATTGTAAACGAAGATAATGCAGATGGTTGTGATGAGTTCTTCTGGTCTGTTCCTATAGATAATGCAGACGAAACTGTTGGTCAGTCAGAACGGACTTCCTGGAAAACCAAAGGCAGATATGTGCCGGAGCCGCTAAACAAGCCTGATAACTTCGACGTGCCAAGTACTAGTGGTACAAAAGAAGTTCATGTAGAAGAAGTCACTCCTTTGAGCGAAACATCATCAGTTCAAAGTGAACCGGCTGGCAAAAAGCAAAAGCAAAAAGCCAACATCCACCGACAGCGGAAGCAAGTAAAGGATCAGAAGCAGCAAAGGAATCTGAGATACAAGAAGAATCTCTCAGAACGAAAACAGTTTTGGCAATCTCAAAACGCCCATTTCTCTTATCATTACAAAAATTCCAAGTCAGAGAAAAGTACTATGAGGACGCAAGAAAGAAGTTACAACCGAAAGGACAGGTTCGGTTCTGAAGGGAATAACAACCGAAGGGAAAGGTTCGGTTCAGAGAACACCAGCTACCGAAAGCATAGGTTCGGTTCCGAGAGCAAAAGCAATCAAGGTTCAGGGTTCGGTCCCACTAATGACCAAAAACAAAAGGGGCACCTAGAACCTCAAGTCAAGAAAACTTCTCAGTCTAACTTCTCTCGTTCTAATTCTTCTCAACCCCATTCTAAATCCAATTCTGTTCAAACTCAAAATCCAAAACATTCAGCAGATTTGAAAGAAAATCGAAGGTTTCCTTAGTCAAGAATGCTCAAAAGCATGCCAAGGCCCAAACGTCAAATCCTGAACCCAAACCGTCTGTAACAAATCCCAACAAAATTAAAGTTTTCACCATTAAAAAGAAAGATGAAACAACTTTAATAAAAAGAACATATCTTGTTGACATCTCTCTTGCTATTCCTGTTCCTGTGAAAGGCTCACGTGGACCCAAGAAACTTTGGGTTCCTAAATCTGCTTGATTTTTGCAGGTTATCAGTGACGAGCAGTTCGACGAAGAATAGTATATTGACAGTGGCTGCTCATGTCACATGACAGGGAGGAAGGAAGAGCTGAGGGAATTTCGATCTCTTCCAAATGGTGGGAATGTCAAATTCGGGAACAACTCATACGGCACAATAAAAGGTTATGGGATGATTACAAATGGAGACTTCACGATTAGAAAAGTTGCATATGTTGAAGGACTACAGCATAACCTCATCAGTGTATCTCAACTTGTTGGAGGTACCGGTCTTAAAGTTTCATTTGATGATGAGGGTTCGGAAATAATAGAGAAGAAAACAAAAAGAGTGATTCTCAAATCAGAGTGCAAAGGCGAAATGTTTCCTCTCAATCTCAAACCTATCAAAGGAAATCCAGCTATCTGTCTATTATCCAAAGCACATTCTGACGAAAGCTAGCTGTGGTACCGAAGGCTCTCCCATCTCAATTTCAAGGATATCAACAAACTTGTCACGGGAGGTCATGTTCGGGGTCTTCCATTGCTCAAGTTCGATCGAGAACATTTGTGTGCTGCGTATGAAATGGGGAAGCATAGTCGTCAAAGTCACCCATCCATCATAAACACTAAAGTTGTTGAACCACTTGAGTTGATTCACATTGACTTGTGTGGTCCATCGTCTATCGAAAGCATTGGTGGTAGCAAGTATATTCTTGTTATTGTTGATGACTTTTCACGTTTTACATGGGTGTTCTTTCTGAAGCACAAATCTGAGGCAACTCTCAAGCTAAAGATGTTTATCAAGCAGGTCGAAGTGCAGCTGAGGAAAGTCGTTCGCAACATCAGAAGCGACAATGGGCTGGAGTTCAAGAATAAAGAATTTGAAGACTTTTTAGCAGAAAAAGGAATCAGTCACAACTTCTCAGCTCCCTACACCCCTCAACAAAACGGAATTGTCGAAAGACGAAACCGATCTTTGTGTGAGGCGGCCCGAACCATGCTAAGCTTCGCTTCTCTACCTCTATATTTCTGGGCTGATGCTATTGCTGCAGCATGTTTTACGCAGAACAGATCCTATCTCAATAAGCGTTTCACTCTTACTCCTTATGAGATCATCAAAAACAGAAAGCCAAACGTCAAATTCTTCCACGTATTCGGCTCACGATGCTTTATCTTCAATTCTAAAGAACATCGTAACAAGTTCGATGTAAAAGCCGATGAAGGGATTTTTCTGGGATATTCTCTCACTTCGAAAGCATACAGGGTTTTAAACAAGCGTTCGAGGAAGATTGAAGAAACGTATTATGTGACTTTCGATGACAGCTATGTCAAGAAGCTGAAGGCCACAGAAGAATCAGTTGGAGAAATCTTTTCTCAAACAGGCCAAGTCACAGCCTCGATTGCAAATTTGTTTGAGCAATTTGTGGAGTTATTCGATGAATCGGAGAAGGCTACTCTCTCAGAAGCCAATGCAACAGATAACAAAGTTGATCATCTGAAGCAAATCGCCGATGACGCTGCCAAACGACTGGGTGAAGGAGAATCAGTTCCAACTGAACCTTCTCAGCACAGTGCTTCAGTTGAGGGGGAGAAACCATCTTCTTCAAAACAGCCAAGTTCACAAGTTGAGGGGGAGAACTCTTCTCCAGCTGCTCCCGAAAGCTCTACTGCACCCGAAGGTACTGTTGCTACCAAAAGCCCAAATGCTCCCGAAACTCTTGTAGCGCCAGAAAGTCAAGATACCCCTGAAAGCTCATCAGTCGAGGGGGAGAATGTTGATATGTTTTACGACGATGACAGTCAATCTGAATTAGAAGAGATGGTAAATGTTGAATTGGATCCATCCTATGATCCGAATTACCCTCCTTTTGTCAAATGGACAAGAGATCATCCTGTTTCACAGGTAGTGGGAAATGTCTCTGAAAAGGTCCTGACCTGATCTCAACTGAAGGCAAAGCAAGCATCTCTGTTCTCAAAAGTAGAGTTCTGCATGTTTAACTCTTTCGTCTCAAAAGTTGAACCGAAGACAGTAAATACTGCTCTTGATCACTCTGATTGGGTTCAAGCTATGCAAGACGAACTTAATGAGTTTGAAAGAAATAAAGTTTGGCGCCTCATTCCAACTCCTCAAGATGCCTCGGTTGTTGGTCTCAAATGGGTCTTTAGGAATAAAATGGATAAGGAAGGCAATGTAATAAGAAAGAAAGCTCGTCTGGTTGTGAAAGGATACTGCCAGGAGGAAGGAATCGATTATGAGGAAACTTTTGCTCCTATAGCTAGGCTGGAATCTGTTCGAATATTTCTTGCCTATGCTGGACACAAGAACTTTGAGGTCTACCAAATGGACGTGAAGTGCGCATTTCTAAATGGAGAACTTGAAGAAACGGTGTACGTGGAGCAACCTCCGGGATTTGTGAATGAAAAGTACCCTAATCACTGCTATATTCTGGACAAAGCGGTATATGGACTGAAACAAGCAACTAGAGCCTGGAATGAAACGCTAACCAAAATTTTAAAGATGTCCAAATTCAAACAAGGTTCGGTTGACCCAACCTTCTTTCGTAAGAAGGAAGGTAACCACCTTATGATTGTTCAAATTTATGTCGATGATATCATCTTCGGCTCAACGAATCCTAGCTTAACGGCTGAATTCAGAAAGCTGATGGAGACTAAATTTGAAATGAGCTCAATGGGTCCTATTAACTTTTTCCTTGGCTTAAATATTAGACAGGGACCCGAAGGCATCTTTATTAACCAGGAAGCCTACACCAAGACTCTCCTTGCTAAATTCAGCATGATGGGAGACTCAAAGGTTAAAGTTCCAATGGCGTTCGGCACCAAGCTCACTCCATCCTTGGATAAGCCAGCAATCGATATTACGCTATATCACCAGATGATCGGTTCTCTAATGTACCTTACTGCTAGCAGGCCTGATATAATGTTTTCTGTTTGTTATTGTGCTAGATTTCAGGCAAATCCTCGTGAACCTCATATGCTTGTAGTAAAGAACATACTCCGATATCTCAAACGAACTACCTCTCTCGGTTTATGGTATCCATCAAACTCAGGTTTCTTCGTTCAAGCCTACTCAGATGCAGACCTTGGAGGTTGTGGACTAGACAGGAAAAGCACCATAGGAGGCTACCAATTCCTTGACGGGAAGTTGGTTAGCTGGCAATCAAAGAAACAGACTTGTGTATCTTTGTCTACCGTTGAAGCAGAATACATCGCAGCTGCCTCCTGTACATCTCAAGTGATTTGGATCCAAAGCCAACTCCGGGACTATGGACTCAATATGAAAAAGATCCCACTATATTGTGACTCTGAAAGTGCAATTAGGATCTGTCATAACCTAGTGCAACATTCCAAGACTAAGCACATCGCACTGAGGTGTCACTTCATTACGGATCATGTGGAAGATGGGAATGTCGAAATTCATTTTGTTCGAACCACTGATTAACTGGTTGACATCTTCACCAAAGCTCTTCCTGAAGCATCTTTTAACAAAATTCTACAAGGGCTTGGAATGATGGAATCGGAGTCAGTACCAAAAATTACCTCTCAAGATCAAAAGCAAGAAGCGATATAGACCGAACGTTCGGGTTCCGGTCTCTTGTATGCCGAAATAGACCGAACGCTCGGGTTCGGGTCTTGATCTGGTATACCGAAATGAACCGAACGCTCGGGTTCGGTTGAATCATCTGATCTTCGCCTATCACTCAAAGGTGGTTTTCTTGGTTGTAAATCTTTTGTATTATTTTTCCAAACTTCATTTATCTTATTGTCAAAGTTCTTTTCTTTTTTAAACTTATTTTTCGGGAAACCGAAATGGACCGAACGTTTGGGTTCGGTTCCAAAATTTTTCTCACCCGAAATAGACCGAACGCTCGGGTTCGGTTCCAAAGTTTTCTCAACCGAAATAAACCGAACGCTCGGGTTCGGTTCCCACATTTTTTTTGTATAATTTTTTTTTATGTCTTAATTTTTTTTTTATCAAAAATTCCAAAAACCAATTTTTTTTTATTTATTTTATTTATTTATTCAATTCGTAAATTCAAAAATTCCAAAAATATTTTTTTTTGACTCTTTTTTTATTTTTATGTCTCGTTTTGGGTAAATTATTTCACTAGCTAAGTGTCCCTAGAAGCATGCTGCTGTATGTGTCCAAAGCCTCATCTGATTCTGAATAATAGCCTTACTGACTTGGTACAAACAAACTTTGTCTTCCCAATTAGGCTCTCATAATTATTCTAATCATGAGCTACCTAACTCTCTTCTCACATGAGATAAGAGTTGTCTGCTTGGTCCCTATCTTATAGCAGAGGTACTTTGGTTTCTTTACACCACCTACATTACTTTTCTTCATCACACTCGCTTCACTAACGTAACCCTTGAGACTCTCAGACATTACCACTGAGGTTTATGGTTGCACAATTTCTGTGTTCATGATCTTAGCTTCGTGTCACTACGTGCTAAGTGAAACCCACAATTCAATACCTACTATGCATTAACAGTGAACAATTAACTTGCTCTAGCTTTCACTAATGAATTGACGAACTTATCAATGGGAGTACAACATGAAATCTCTATTTTTCTTTTGAGTGATTCCTATGAAATTGTTAAATCCAATAACATTTCTTCCCTTGGGATCCAGTTTTAATTTTTTTTTTGAGATTTCACACATATATTAGTTTACCTTGCCAATTAAATTATCTCCAACCTACTTGTTCAACAGACTACATTGGTCTCACAAGTACTTCGTTCGATTTCTATCTTATATCAAGATTAGGAATTCTGAATCGAAGCGAAAGCCACCCTCATAAGCCTAATTAAAAGAAGCCTTTCAAACACTTCTTAATAAGTGTCTGATCGTTATTCAACGGGAAACCACACAAACACTTTAAAGTCTCTCTTGACTTTGAAGGAAGAGATTTGTGCCCGGGATCCACTGTTTCGTGTCTTTATTGACATCACATAATCCCTCAATAGTGTTGCTTTATTTCTCTTTCTTTTACACACTCAGCACGAAAATCTTTTTGATTTTCCAAAATTCTGGTTTCATTAATTCTAAGGAATTTTACTTGGGTTGGCTGTTATCAAAAGTTGTGGTTAATATTGATCCACGTGGCGATTTAATTTTACAGATGCCGTTTCATTCTAAAGGGATAAGATGACGAAATGATTTCAAACGGCGGGAGTCCAATCGATTTGATTTCAAAAGGCGCAACAGGGAAACGCATGCGAATAGGAACCGTTTCATCTCCAAACGGCGCCTGATGGGAAGGCGTGTAATTAGGGCCTGACATTCTCTCTCATGCGTGATCATTGACAACCCCAACTGTCACGCGTCAGTCACCTCCGAAAAACCCTTCGTTTTTCAATGAAAGATTTGGGAAGATTTTTCTCTCTCCTTTACCCACAATATAAAAGGCAATGTGATCCACCGTTTACCTCTTTACTGCAACTAAATTCCCAGAGCGCAAGAAATCCTTAAACCTTTACTGTTCATCATCTCTCCCACTTTCATTCAACAATGGCGGATTCTTCATCAGTTCACGCAACCTCTCACATCTTGCCCATTCGCCCACAATAGAGTTTGATCATTGATCTCACTCCCCAGGTGTACGATGCGTTCATGTCTCCCATTATAGAATGCCTGAAGTACTCTTCCATCGCTCCTGCTCTTACCAGGGCTGAAGCTGTTCCAATGGAGTTCCTGTCACAAATTTTCGCCACAGCACACTACGACAAGGTCGTCGATTTCAAAGCAGAGGTTTTGCTCGTTGTTAGGGTTTGACGCTGATTCTTCGAGGGTTAATCCGGAAACTATTCCTATGGGTCATCTGTTCAACATGTTCTACAACATGGGGTACACTGAGGTGCTCACTACTGTCACAAAATTCAAAAAGTCGTGCCTGCCCCCACAGTGGAATGGGATGTTCACTATTCTTTTCAAGGGCTTATCAGAAAGAAGTGTTGGATCCGATGGGGCCAGTCGTCTGTTCCTCTCCATCATGTACGGGATCTACAATGGCATCAACATGGACTATGGGTCAGTCCTATGGAAACAACTTATCCAGAGTCTCTCTTCGACCTCCCGACACTCAGAGATCTCATATGCCCAGTTCTGGACTATTGTCACGAAATGGGTGATGGACAAGTACCACGTCCCCATTGCCGCTGGTGCTCCAATATATTCGATTGGTACTTTCCATACCACGAAGATCATTGTGTCGGATGCTTCGAAATTTCCCTTCAACGGGTCTATCCCGGAAACGATGTATGGTGATGTTCTGGCTGACCGCAGGATTATCAGAACGTTCAAAGAGTTCAAACGTTCTGGTCCGAGGGATCTTACTCCAGAGATGCTGAAATCAATCCATGATGCTGACAAGCCTGCTGCTAGAGGCAAGAAGGCTGACAAGGGAAAACAGGTGGCAAAGGGGGCGAAAGGCCCATCTCCCAAGAAGAGGAAAAATACCAGAGTTGCTCAATCTCCACCGCTGAAGAGGAGAAAAACCCAACCGCGACGAAAGTTGATTATCGCTTCATCCTCAAGCTAATCTGAGGACGAGGTTTCTGATTTGGATGGATCTCAACGTGGCAACACTCCACCACGTTCGCCTACCCCAGAGACACATATTTCTACTTCTCCTATCTCTTCTCCACCCATTACAATTCCTATTTCTATTCCCCCCATAACTTCCACCACTCAAATACCACCTCCTTCTATCCCAATACCACCACCAATCTTTACCGAAACAACCACCACCACCACCACTGCAAATGTTAGAACCAACGTATCTGATACGGGGGTTCATACTGATGCACCAAAATCCACCTCAGCACCCGAACCCACACCAACAACCGAACACACCACCCAACCCGAACCTACCTTTACTACCGAACCTACAGTTTCACCACCACCATCTTCTCCTGCTCACGCATCAGAGGAAGAAGAAACACTCCTTGGCGGGGAGAATATGAATTTTGACTTGGTCTATTATAGTCTGTTTCAAGTACAAAGTGATGACGATGACGACGCTCCTGTCACCAAAAGGCATCTCAAGGAGCTACATGACAAAATCGACTCGCTCATCGCCTCCTCTTCTACTTCTCAGTCATCCATATCTGAAGCTGCATTTCATAAAATTGTTGAGGCTTTTTCCAAAGCTCATCAAGTTTCCCTTGATTCCGCCACTGCCGCCATCGATGCCTCAACCAAAGCCTGTGAGGCTGCGACCGAAAAAGTCGATAAACTATTTAATGATGCCTCTTCCCTGTTGAAATCTTTACAGGAAAGTGCTGAAGCCACCAAGACTACGCTGGAACCCATCATCAACCAGTTGGCTACATCAGTCGCTTCTAAGATGAAGTCGTTCGCTTCTCTCAGACAGTCTATTTCGGACGATAACTCAGCTTTCAGAATCACCATTGAGGAGCGTATCTCCAAGCTTCAAGAAGACTTAGCTGCCGAGAACTGTCTCATGGATGCTCTCGCAAGGAAGCCTACCGCTCTGAAGGTCAAGAGTACTCAACTCTCCAACTGTCAACAGGAGATTGACTCTCTTCGATCTGAAAGAGAGGTGGTTAAATCGTGTGTTTCGGATGTCCACTCTGCTATTTCCAACATCCTTGAAGCACATGACCCAATCATCAATTATTCAGTACGCCGTACCCTTGCAGAGAAGCTCGCTCCTGCCCTTTCTCTACTCAGAAATATCGAAGGGCTACTTGATTTCGTGTCCATTCCGAAACAAGGGGGAGAAAAAGAACAAGTGTCTCAACCACCTCCTACTTCAACGACAACACACACCACCGAACCTCCTCCAGTAGGCCTAGCCTCCGGTTCTGGTGTGAAAGACAAAGGCAAAAATATTGCTGAGGAGAGTGATGATGATGATAACGAGACAATTGCCGACATTCTGAAGCGGCAAAATCGAAACAACGAGGCTGACATTAATGCTCGTGTGGCTAGAGAGGCTGAAGAAGCCGAAAGAAGACAAAAAGAAGCCCACGACCTTCTTGAGAGAAGGAAAACTCTTTTTCCTCCATGGACTCTTGAGAGGCTGATTAAAGAAGCCATTGACACACCAAGTATCTTGTGGCTAGAACCTGTGATCTCTTTAGATCGTTCTAACACTATCGACTCACAGTTCGACATGCCACTGACCCGAAAGGTGTTTGTTTTTCATGCCTTTGACAACATTGCAGAGTTCCCTCATCCTCATCCACAGGTTGATCAGGACTTAATCGAATTTTATCTGAAGGCCACTCAACCCCAATACCAGACTTGGAGCGCTCAGAAAATTGTCAATGTTCGGGTCCTCAAGCCGTACAGGGAAGGAAAATTCACCAACGTTCGGTTCAAGGTACTAAGGGGATCTGCCAAAGCCGAACATGCCATCTCACTTGCAGGTCTTCCCAACCTTAATCCCCATGATTGGATTATCTTGCACAACATCCTTCTGACAAACGAAGCTGAATATGGTCCGATCATCGACCATTTTAAGAGGATGCTTGTATGCTATATCATGGAAGTTGCTTTGATGGATCAGGAGATTGTGAGCGTATTTAAGAAGAAGCCTACCATATCTCCTGTTGGCTCTGCCAGTGATCTCAACATGATGCAGATGGGGAAGATTGACCCAAAGAGAAACTCCGTCATGTTTACCAGGAACGAAGGACAGAAATGCCTTTTCTCCTTGGCAGACAAACATCTCTACACCACTGCATGTTTGGAACATGTTTTAGGGATCATCCATCGATGCAAGAAGAACACAACGGATGATATCAAGTACTTTGATGATATGATTCAATGGTACATTCGGTTCAAACAGACTATCCTTGCTCTTATCACACGTCTATTTGATACCGTAAAGAAGGCTCCCGCTGCTGGCCCAAGCAAGAAGAAGTAGTAGTCTCGCTCCAATTTGACGCAAAGGGGGAGATTGTTGGGTCGTATTTTGTGTTGCGTCTATTGGGCTCGTTAGTTAGTCTAATATGTCTCTCCGGTATGGGCCTGTCCATCCGTGAGTTTAGTGGGGTTTTGTATATATAGGTGCTTGCATGCATCTTAGAATGAGGGGACGATCAGTAACGTTTAGAAGTTTATTTGTTCAGCAAAGTTATCGTTCTTGTTTTTGTAACCCTAAGTATCCTCTACAGCGGAAGTTCTTAGTCGAGCTCTGCTGAGGATTGAGTAATCTAATCATTCGACACATCTTGATTCATTCTTGGGTTATTTACTGTTTTTGTATTCATCGCTTACCTGTTACATAGATCTAATCGATCATCAAGTTAATTAATAACTTATCACTAACTGCTCTGAATGTATTCTTCTACCAAGATTTAACTGTTCTAGTTGTTCGTTTCTTGTAAAAGTGTGTAATTTTCCCAAGTGTAACTATCATTAACAAAATATAGTTTTTACATTTAATGTTTAAGTGAAAAGATCACTAAATATATGTAAAGGGAAAATTAATCTAGTACTATAGTGTAGTGCTATAAGAACTACTGCTGTACTAACTACCTTAAACCGGATTTATATTAAGGCATCATGTGATTAATTTTACCATACTATCGACTGGGTAACAACGACAAATGTAGGTCGTAAAAAGGTATGACGTTTGGCACTCGCAGACCTGCAGGTGCGGCTGTAGCTAGCAGCAAGGTGTAGGATAGTCAATCCAGTATAGATCTATACGCAAACTAACGCTCTCCCTCCAAGAGACTCTGGCTACAACTCGGGCCATGACATTGAAGGCATGCTCCGATACACTGGATCACAATTATGTCAACGTATTCATGTATATGTAATATACTGAACTGTTCTACGTGTGCTAGCTGTAATGTGTGTTCTCTCTCTATCTAGCATGAATAGTAATGTACTGAAATGTTCTAGCTGTAATGTATGTTCTCTCTATCTAGCAAGTATTGATTCATGAATGAACTGACTCATTGTATGATATCGCGTTCTAGTAATAGTTCTAGTATCTTCCTAAACTACCCAGATGGTACTTTACTAGTAATCTAACTAGTACGTATGGACATGGATGTATACCCTTGCTACCCAAGGGCATTGGATGAACCGGAAGGTCCTTTATGACTATATATGTACATATGATATATAACTAATATTTAAACGACCTTCGGACGGATACCTGATACTCAACAGACCACATCCAAATCGAGGAAAAGGAAATAAAGCGGATAGCCTTCCTAAGTCCTTTAAACATTTCTTATATAACTATATACAGATATAGGCATGCAATTTATAATATAGCCTTCCTAGGATCACTACGTTTCTAATACGAATGCGAAGATCTCGTTAATCTTGATCTCGTCGAGTAGGCTTACGAGGGTCCTAACGGTAAGCTATGGTTTCAAAATCGAGACGCGAAGGGTATAATGTATGTTACTGAGTTCGCGGAGTAGGTCTAGTTTGTGAGGTACAGGACCGATTCTGGTAAGATTCTTGGAGGTCCTAACTATATTTGATTTAGCTTTCCACGCTTTACGAAGCGTTTAAGCCATTCCCAGAGTGAGATTTCTTAAGGAATTTGGTCTCTCACTTGGAATTCCAAAAGTTCTTTCTCTTGCTAAACTTCCCAGTCAAGGGCCACCCCTTGCTGGGTTAAAGTTGAAAGGGTTTCTGTGATTTGTGAGGAGTTCTGGATGATCTATGACAGTAGGTTTGTAAGACCTAGAATTTGGCGAATACCTGTCAGCGTCCCTGATGTCGACAAATTCTCAACGGTTTTGATAAATTGACAGAGTACTCAAGAATTTCCATATCACTAATAGTGTGTCTTAGGAAATTTTGACTCTTCAATTCCAAACTCGTGTTCAGAGAACTTTGCGAAAAGTATCTCTAAGGGTAATGTTTCCGTGGGTTCCTTCTTACTACGAGGGTAGATAAGTAAGTCGTTACATGGAGAATGAAGAACTGGTCCAAGTAAGAAAGACGGACTCTAATCATTAAACTCATGAATGCTTTGGGCGTATTGGTCCTATCCGAGGGGTATCACCACGGATTCGAAGTGTCCGCATCGAGTTCAAAATGTAGTCTTCGAGACACCCTTCCCTCACACTCAAACTGGTGATATTCGGATCTCAGGTCGATCCTGAAAGTAATTCTTTCCTTGCGTTTGCTCAACCGCTTCATCTATGCGAGGCAGAGACAACGATTTCTAATGGAAAATCTTGACGGAGTCCTCGATAGCCGAGGTACATATGATGCAATCCGTCGATCTCTGGAAGAATATGACCGGGGCTCTCCGAGGTGAGAAGCCTAGTCTTCTAATTCTATTTTTGTGTAGTTCGCTAAGTGGTTCGGGCTGTTCTTGTATCTCTGTAGTTGTTTAGACTGTAGGGCGATCCGTTTACGGGAGTCATACTGGGTTCTAGGTTTGTTCACATGACGATGCGATTACTCGTAGACTTAGGCAGTTCTCCGTCCTGAATTTCATATTATAATTCATACATGGTTTCACAATCAGAATCTCGGTATACGAGTCGTATATAATTAAGATTGAACAGGTAGTCGAATAACTGATTCTTCTTTAAGCTCACATCCCATCGAGGAAAACAAGTTAAAGTGGAATCATCAATTCTAAACCTGTAGAACCTTGATTATATATCTCTCTTATGTATACATTCCTCAGTGATAGTTCAACCATATGAATCCTTGGATTGAACTTGACGTACTGCACGAGTGGTACTTCGGGGATTTCTTCGGAAAGCAAAGAACTATGAGGTACTCCATGCATGAGTACTTCGTTGTTCTGATATGACGGCTTCACTAAAACGACGTTTACTGGTAAAGATATGTACTTAAGAAGCGGGTATGGTGTGGATCAAATTGAATCTAGTTGTATGATAATGTCGGAATCATACGGAAACTTACAGACATTAGATTTGAACATAAGGCGTTTACAAACAAAACACAATCGTGCAACCATCAACAGAGTTACAGTATTTTAGACTACTAAAATATCATTGCTGCGAATGAGGTATACTACAAAAGACAAGTATACGCAGCACGAGCATCCTTATACCGACAGGATCTCGCAAAAAGGTAAGACTCTAGTTGCACTGGTTCTGGATAGTTTATAAGTATGTTACAACAACACGCCTAAATTACATTAACAAGGGTCCAACATAGTTTCTCCTGCAGCTGTGATCATGAGAATCTTCCCATCAGCACCCGAGTTCTTCGCTATCGGGCAATCCTTCTTGAGGTGTCCAATTTCACCGCATTGGTGACATATTTGGACAGCACCAACATTGGTGGTGGAGGTGAGGTGTTTAGTCAGTGTTATGTGGACACAATTGCCTTCCTCATTACTCCACCTTGGAAATTGCTTCCTAAAGCGTTCGGCTTTATCACTACTCTTGTGTGTAGGGTTGGTCCCGATGTTAGGGACTTGAGTGATGGGTCGTGTCGGTGCTCCACAGCTACGAGCATGGTGCCCTATTCTTAGGCAATTGCAACATTGCATCTCATGGCAAGCCCCATGATGATGGAAAATACACTTATCACACTTCGGAAGTTTTCCCTCGTATGGTCTGCTCAGTACGGGGATGGCAGGGGTTTCCACTTGTTGTTGTTGCATGGCACGTTTTTGGGATTTCTTGCGTTCTTTCTGGGCTTGGTGCTTTCGTTTCTTGTTCTCTGTTTTTCGGCTTTGCGAGCCCGTGGCTGTTACCGTTTGATGACTTTCTGGATGGATACCCTGATTGGAAACTTCAACCCCATCATCAACATTGATTGTGCTGATAGCGCTACGGTGCGCACGGACAGCGGTTACGGAAGCCATCACGGCAGTTTTAACTGCGCTTTGGAAGGTAGCGGTGTCCATAGGAAAGGTAGAGGTTTCGTTGTTCGACTGATTGCTTCCGGATGACGACATGATTCTGTAACACGAAAGATAAGGATTTTGTGAGCGATTTTGGCTGACACTAGATGTACTTCGATTGCTCAATCAAAGAGTAAGAGTATGTTCTCGAAAGTTTGACCTACATCCCTATGATGCAGTCCTAGTACGGATTGGAGGTATGTTCACGAAGGTTTAACCTACATCCCTATGATGCAGTCCTAGTAATGGGTAGAAGTAAGTTCGTAGAATGGTCTCAAGACGGTTGTCGTTCAAGCCTAGGTATCGATGGTTGGTGAATAACATGATCCAACCACTAAAAGAGACTTGGAAATATCTCCGGAGTTAAATTACTATAGTCCAATGACTTGACTAAAGCATGTTTCAGATAGAATCCAATGAAAGAATGATAAGAGTACTTGAATAAAGAATGACATAGAAGTTAGCCGACTGTCAATATCTTTGATATTCATGACGTACAAGTTCGGGAAAATGACCTTGTAAAAGGTCTTACATCATATCCAGAGAAGATAGTCCTTGACAGCATAAAGACTTAACCAAAAGTACTTACGGTACAAGATAGTTTCATAGAAAATGCCACATCTGGCATAGACAGAAATTGATTCTTTTCTAACAAGGAAAGTAAAGTAAGGCATCTACTACTGGCGACAGTCATCCCTCTGGTGAACTTTCAGTTCAGTCAGTTGACGTTCCACATCAAGTAGATGTCTTTCGTACACCCTTTAGCGTACTCGGAGCTCTATGACTTCGGCTCGTGATTCAGCCAGTGTTTGAAGCAGGGTTTCATGGTTTCTCTCAGATCTCTCACGAGCATCTTCTAGACTAATGGTGCGGAGGGTATGCATTCTCGCATCGGCGACAACTTCGGTTATCTGATGTAGGGTTGTCGTGCCTTGAATCTCATTTCGGGCCACTCTGCGGACCAAGATTGGCAAGAATCTCTCTGCTGAGCCCCCATTGCTGAAGTCGTAAAAGCTTCGATCACCATTAAATGGCATGGGCTGATCCTGTCCTTGGCTCCATGTTTCCAAGCATTCCACCTACTCAGGCGTCGGGCCATGAAAAGTCGGACGAGGGTTAGGAATTGGAAAGGGAGCTGCTCGGGGTAGGTTCTCAACCTCGGGTTCGGAGCTAGCATCGTCCGAAAGGTCTTCATCATGGTGATCATTCAAAGGGATAGGATGATCATTCTCTGGTTCTTCTTCAAACCATCCAGCAATGACCTCATTCGGAAGGTATTGGTTGCCGTGGGGATGGAGTCCAGCCATGTTATCTACGCGAGAATTGGGGTAAGAAAATAATTATTAGACGAACTATCTAGATAATTATTTAGAAAAACTTCATTAGTTACATCGCTATTTGTGAAGTGCATACCAGTTATATGTAATCGAAACAGGATAGGCCTTCGAATAAGTGACCTTAACTCCAAATTCACATAGAATAGGGGTAAAGTAAAATTTTCACAGATTCTAAGTCTATAACATCCTAATTACATATAGCCTTAGTGTATCCACTTAGCAACTATCAACTTAGTAATGAAGATCCCGTTTTAGTTCTCAAGTATAAAGCACTTATAGTAACACCAAATGCTCCTATAGTATTTTAAGTTTAATATTATGTTCTACTGTTCTCATTGTGGTAGGGTTGGTAAGATTTTAGACTTGTTGCAACCACACAAATACACTTAGGCACATGCTAGTCAACTCTCGGATAATATATTTGATCAAGCTATATCTTCCCAGTTTTGACTATATGTCACTAAGTCCACCTGTGTTGCCCAACAATCGTAATTCTTTTGTACTGTTCTAGTGACACTGATTTTAGTATGAATGCAGCACGTATACTTAATTAAATATTTTATTATTTAAAGTATAAACTCTTGGTCAGAGTATTTTTAATCTCATTGTATTTATAGTCTGTATATCTTTTATGGGTTGATATACTTAATTCACTATAAACAATGCTTTGATACCAATCTGTCACACCCCAAAACCGAAAACAGCGGAAAAGTTCTGGGGCGGAGGATGTGATGTTCAGTATCACAACAATGAAAAGTAGTAAACAAACAGCAACATCATCCATTGCATTAATAATATAATTTTAATACAAGTGTGTTCTGCCAAATTATAATAAACACTAAAGAATAAGTCAAAATGAAAGATGCGTCTTGAACGAGCACCATCTTCCTTGAACCTTGCATCGGTACCTGTCTATGTTTGTCCTAAGGATACAAGTTATTTTGAAAGAGAGTATCAGCTTTAAAGTTGGTGAGATCATAAGTATTTTAGTTTCTTAATTTGTATGTAAGAATTTGTATGTATATGAGTTGTAAGTATCGAAAATGTATGTGAATCGTAAGTATTGAAAATGTATGTAAAACAACTATAAACGTTTGAAAAACCCTAGAAGTCCCTATGATTCCAACTATTATATAAGGGTGTCTTCTACCAAGACCTAACTGCTCTGAATGTAGTCTTCTACCAAGACTTAACTGTTCTAATTGTTTGTTTCTTGTAAAAGTGTGTAATTTTCCCAAGTGTAACTATCGTTAACAAAATATAGTTTTTACATTTAATGTTTAAGTGAAAAGATCACTAAATATATGTAAAGGGAAAATTAATGTAGTACTGTAGTGTAGTGCTATAAGAACTACTGCTGTACTAACTACCTTAAACCAGATTTATATTAAGGCATCATGTGATTAATTGTACCATACTATCGACTGGGTAAAAACGACAAATGTAGGTCGTAAAAAGGTATGACGTTTGGCACTCGCAGACCTGCAGGTCCGGCTGTAGCTAGCAGCAAGGTGTAGGATAGTCAATCCAGTATAGATCTATACGCAAACTCACGCTTTCCCTCCAAGAGACTCTGGCTACAACTCGGGCCATGACATTGAAGGCATGCTCCGATACAGTGGATCACAATTATGTCAATGTATTCATGTCTATGTAATGTACTGAACTGTTCTGCGTGTGCTAGCTGTAATGTGTGTTCTCTCTCTATCTAGCATGAATAGTAATGTACTGAAATGTTCTAGCTGTAATGTATGTTCTCTCTATCTAGAAAGTATTGATTCATGAATGAACTGACTCATTGTATGATATCGCGTTCTAGTAATAGTTCTAGTATCTTCCTAAACTACCCATATGGTAGTTTACTAGTAATCTAACTGGTACGTATGGACATGGATGTATACCCTTGCTACCCAAGGGCATTGGATGAACTGGAAGGTCCTTTATGACTATATATGTACATATGATATATAACTAATGTTTAAACGACCTTCGGACGGATACCTGATACTCACCAGACCACATCCAAATCGAGGAAAAGGAAATAAAGCAGATAGCCTTCCTAAGTCCTTTAAACATTTCTTATATAAATATAGAAATATAGGCATGCAATTTATAATATAAAAGCATAAAATAAGTTTTGGTAAAATCTTTAAAGACTGTAAACTACTAAGAAAGATGACTTGATGTTAGTTTGTAAAATGGATTGAAAGCAGTATATAAGAACAAATATAAGTATAAGGAAAACCTTTGTTTGAAACACTATTATAATATAGTTTTGACAAGAAACATTTAGTAAGTAAGACAGTTTGATAAAGAGTTTTAAAAAAGTAAAAACGTTTTGGAAAGCTATTTGAAGTAATTGGTTTGGTAAAACAGCTAAAAGTGTAGTAAATGCATTTGAATGCTGCTTATTAATCACATGTGATTGATATAATAATTAGCATAATCCTACTTGTATCCCCCCCATAAAACATTTAAAACAGTTAAAACATTGATTAAGGGGTATGAACTCACCTGTTGTAAGTGACACGGATAAACTGAAGAGGTAGGACTGCTAGGTGTCAAGTGAAGACTTTAGACACACACAATGGTCCTAATTACATATGAAGACATATGTATATAAACAATTAGTAATTAAAACACTAATTAACCATGTATAAATATCCTAATGCATGGAAAACACTTTGGTCAAGTGTTAGGAGGCTATCGGGTTGCAACAAGAGAGTGTAAGACCTCATACGGGAATTTATGGTCTAAAGACCATGTGTGATGGAGTTTACGGCCCAGGGGAGTAAACTCCTGGCCGTAAACTCTATATTGGGTCACTAAATGAAGCTTAAAGTTATTACAACTTAAGTGGTGAAGTGCTTCAAGGCTTACTAGAGTGTTAGGGCTTCCTTTTAACTCCTTTGAGGAGTTCACGGCCTTGGGACCATATCCCTTGGAGATTACGGCCGTAATCTCCCTTGGGAGGGTGCTTGTGGTGTTTTCAAGTCCCTAATCTAACTAGGAAGTAAACTATGCTAGTGTACAAGGCTTTAGAAGAGTTTATAGCACCATTTGGCACTATTGTTTGGAGTTCACGGACCTGGAACTTCTTGGGCCGTGAACACCTTACTCTTGGTGTTCTAATGGTGTTTGCTAGCCCTAAACTCATTAGGGTACATGTCCAAATTAGTCTCTTGGCTTAAAGAAGGCTTTTTGGGTGTTTTGGCATCTAAAAATGGAGTTCACGGCCCAAGAACATCCTTGGCCGTGAACTCACTTTCAACCCTTGATTCTTGACGTTTTAGATGCCTAAACTAGCTATGGGTAGTCTCAAGGTTCATTTCCAAGGTTTGGAGGGACATTGGGCACACTTTGGCCCTTATAAAAGAGTTTACTCTCCAAGTGTTCTTGGGCGGTAAACTCTCAAATCTTGGGGTTTTGATCCGATTTTGATGTTATTAGGCACAATCTAAGCTATATATTACAACTAGATAGGAGTACTCATGATTTGGGATGAAAACCCGAAGATCCGTGAGAGAGAATTTGACTTTTCTCTAGTTGGAAATGTAACTAATGAATGAATATGGTTCAGATTTCTATATATAGTCCTGGGATTTTTGGCAGAAAATATTTTATTCCCGAAATGAACTCTAATATCATAGAGTTTTGGAATAACAGTGTCGCACAAAACCCTAGTGCATCCACTCTCCTGATATCTCCTTAAGTGCAAATCTTGAAATACTCAAACTTATACCCAAAGTCTGGAATTTCACTGTAACTGTTCTAACTTCTATTGACTTCATATGGTTTGTTCAGAATGGAAATTTCGGGTTGTCACATAAATTATTGGTTTAACGTTTATATGTTATGAACACATAAAGTAGTTTTAAACTTCAATATTTTCATATGTTATGTTGTTAAAATAATACAACTATTAAAAATAACATATAACTTTTTACTACAAAACCCTATGTGTCACACCCCCAAACCAGAACGGCGGAAATGTTTGGGGGCGAATGACTTCATGTACAATATCATAACAATTGAATAATAGAGATCAAAGCATTACAACCATTGTATTGAATATTTAATAAGTTTACATTGTGTTCAAAACATTGTTTACATGATAACAATTGCATATGACAAAAATAAATAACGTGATGTGACGACATCCCATCCACCAAAAACTCTTGTCGTTACCTGTTTACTGGTTTCCTGAGAATACAAGTGATTTTGAAAAGTGTAAACAATTAAGTTGGTGAGTTCATAAGCGTTTTGTATGAGAAGAATTTGTAACTGTTTTGTGTAAAATGATAGTGTAAACTTCCAGAAAATCCAATATTTTCGTTATAACTGAGCTGTAAGTGTTAATCCAAAGACTAAAAATGTAAGTAATGTTGTGCTGAAATGTAGTGTTATTAAGTTTTATCTTTATATAAACTACTTGATTGTATGTTAACCCCATAAACCAAATGTATCGTTGTTTCCTCATGTGAGTTGTTATAACCATACTATAACTGATATGCCTGCTGCGACGTTCTTCAGGCGTCGGAAAATTAACGACATTTGTCACCCCAGACCTGCCGGTCCAGCTGTAGCTAGCAACTAGGGTGCGGGATTGTTAGTCCCATATATGTAACACCGTAAATTTTCGCACAAAATTTTCATTTTTAATATCACATAAATGACATCAACACTTTTCACAAAATCCCAATATATCATTTATCAACAACAGGTGTTCATAATTATTTGAATAAAATTCAGGATCCTCGAAACACAACTCCATCTTGTATGTACAATCAAGCCAGCGCCTTCCCGTGATCTTGAGAAGTACCTGAAACACATAACACATAACACGGTAAGCACGAAACTTAGTGAGTTCCCCAAAATACCACACGCATCACATTACCCACTCAAGGCTAACTCAATACGACCCTCCGATGCCAAAACTCGGGTGGACCCTCTGGTCCTAACTCAATAAGCTCATAATAATAATACTCAACATAAATCACAAAGACATAATGCAGGAAATATCAATACACAAGTAAGCACATAAGAGATCTCAGTCACACAAAGATACCACTCATGGTAAGTATAGTGAGACGACTCACTTCGGATGGCGGAAATATCCTAAAAATGTTGCTGCTATACTCTGGCCTCTAACACTGAGCCAAACCCACAATTAACCCCATTAGGATCTAAGACCGAACCTTCACATATTAGGTCTGAATATAGTCTACCAACCCATCCCATAAATAACCCAAACCCATTGGGCCCACCGACGCCGAACACCAAAGAGGTCCACAAAGGTCCACTAATGGCCCAACTATGACCCAATTTTCCAAATTGGGCAAAAACCCTAATATGGGCCTTACCCTAAAGCCCATCTACAAATTCTAGTCCACATGATTGTTCTCGGATGGCCCCATAATAGCCCAATCACCAAAGCCCAACAAAAAGACCCAACTCAAGGCCCAAGTAAAATTAGGGTTTTCACATAAAAGGACAATTAGGGTTAAGTCTTTCTCTGTAACACAGAAAATTTTCAAACAATTTTTCTCATTTTAAAAAGACATATTTTTATTCACAACCATAATAAAATCTCATCGTTTCACATATCAATCCAAATAACACATCCCAAGATCATAACGTATAAAAACTCCTCGTGTGTTTACTGATCATGCCAGCGCCTTCCCGCGATCCTCACTGGTACCTGAAACACATAACACCAGACACTGTAAGCATAAATGCTTTGTGAGTTACCCAAAATACCACATATAACACATATTAAACACTCGGGGCTATAATTATGTGGACCCCTGGTCCTAACTCTGTGGACCCTCTGGTCCTAACTCTATGGACCCTCTGTTCCTAACTCTGTGACCTTCCGGTTCTAACTCTGTAAACTCTGCATACACGACATGAGTCATATGGAAATAATGCAGTGCATCACAATCACATAAATATCATACAAGATACTCTGTCATATAACTCTAATTACCACTCTAGGTAAAGTATAGTAAGAAGACTCACCTCGGGTAACTCGGTAACCTCGAACTCTGAAATACTACACTAGCCTCCGCCTAATCACATAAATAATTACTCTAATCAATACAACCTCTAAAGGCTAAGCTAACCCCTCTCTATAAGTTCTCCAAGAAGGGTAAAAGACCATTCTACCCCTCTAATGGCTCATAAGTCCAAACACTGACTAAACCCTAAAAGTCAACAAAAGTCAACGGTCAACCTTTGACCCGATTCGTCGATTGCACTCAGGCGACTCGGCGAGTCCATGCGGGTCCCCTGAGTCCTTTTAGCCTCCCTAGGCTCGTCGAGTCATCCTTCCACTCGACGGGTTCCTCCTGACACGAATCGAGGGGCAACCCCGACTCGATTCATCGAGTCCACTTATGAACTCGGCGAGTTGCCTCCATGATCATACTCAAATGACCTTCTGAGGTCAGATCTGTTTCACTAATCCATAAAGTTGTTCTTCCCAACCATAATAATCACGTAAAGGTCAAATCTTGGTACACATGCAACAACCCCAAAGCTCCCTTTGGTGAAATAACCACTAAAAAGGCAACCTAAGCTCATTTCCTCCATGAAACCGCATAAAGCAGGTTGGCTATGGCTCTCTGGACCTCAAAAGTTCTAGATATAGAGTTTATCACTCAATGGGACAACATAAGCATCAAATCAAGCCAATAAAGGGTACAGAAAACCCTAAAATTCAAGGATCTCATACTAAATAGACAAAGGGATCGATTTTCTACCTCAAAGTTGTAGATCCAAGCTAGAAACCCTCTAAAATGCAATCCTCTTGGCCTCCCTTTTCCGGAACACTTCCTCCTTTGCAATATCACACCTAAAAATGATAAAAAATGCTTAAACTCTCTCACAACTTGCTCACACTCGCTAGGGTATCTTTCTCTGGACTGGTAGCCGCTATTGGAGGCCATAAAGGCCTTTAAATAGGGAACAGACCCCGAGAACAAGGGTTTCAATCCACAGCGCGGACTCGTCAAGTCCACCCTTCCCGACTCGTCGAGTCCGTTCATTAATCCAGTCAGCATTCGTGGTCCTACTCGACGAGTCTATGACCCAACTCATTGATTCCCTCTCTGATTCTCAAAAATAAATGATAAAATATAATACCTGGAATTCCAGATGTTAAATTCTCACTTTACCCATTAAGTCCATCACTCCACTAGGCCATTCACACAATCAAGTCGGACATAATTCACAATATCAATCTAACAGTCCAACCGCGGGTCCCGGTAAAATCCAAACTAACAAACCCGAAATTAGGGTTTCTAAACCCTAATTAGGCTTTTTAGCCCAATCACCATCCAATTAGTCCAGATGAAGCATTTGGGCCGATTAGGGTTCACTATGTCTAGCACCACCCACTACCACCTCAAGTAGTGGTGGTTAGTGGCAGCTCACGGCGGCGGCCATCACCTCATGGTGGTGGTGGTAGGTTTTCTAGCCACATGAACACGCATACAACCTCCAAAATACTAAAAAAGTGAAAAGACTCGAGAATAAACCAATAGCTAGCTCCCATAGTGGCTGCTGGCCGTGGGACACGACAGAAACGGTAGCCGCCATGGTGGTGTGTCCAACCTCCGGCCAATGCTCTCCACAAATCCTAGCAGCATCACACGCAAAAAGAGATGAGGATAGCAGCCAACAGCCACCACCTTGACGGCAGAAAACGTCAGGGTTGCCGAGAATAGCCGGCTGAGGCCAGCAATGGCGGTAATGGCGTTTCCGACGTCAACACGCAAGAAGAATAAAGGAAGAAGAAGAATTCCGGTTATAGCTAGCTTACCAAGTGCTTTCAATTGTCCATGACCCAACAACAGCGTTCACGGCTTCACCTAAGGGTCCCGGTGGCTCCTTTCGGCTTCTTACACCATCTCCAGCCGTAGGGATATTCGATGGCATCTAGTGGCGAGGCTGCTGAGGTAGGGTGGTGCGGTCACGACAGCGGCGCCGACTGAAGATGATACCATTGGTGGTGGCGGCTGATGGTATATGATTTAGGGTTAGGGTTCCATTATTCCAACGAGAGGGAAAGAAAAGGAAGATTCGGGGTTAACCTTTGTCTCATTTTAACTTTGGCCATATTTCCGAAATCAACCCCTCCTCACAAAATCTTTTCAGCTTGAATCCAACATTTACCCCTTTAGCCCCTGATTCCATAAATTCATTTCATTTTAGGTCCAAAACTTACCATTCAGCCCCTTAGCCTCTCAAATCTCTTCAAATTAGGTCCCAATAATTCACCAAATAGTCCCGACCTTCATAATTATTTACAAACCACTTTGGAGCTTACACTTTTAACCCCCAACTTCTAAAATTGTATCAATTGGCTCCCCAATACCAACCCCCGCTAAATATTATTTACTTTAGGACTATTATTCATTCATAAATCTTTATCTACTTATTTATTTAGTAAACGGAATGTTACAATATAGATCTATATACAATTGTCTCGTTCTCCCTCCAAGAGACTCTGGTTATAATTCAGGACTTTTGTTGGCACTTAGATAAGTACATGAAGACATGTCTCACAAATAATTGATTCAATGAGTTTATGTGTGATGAACTAAAAATCCTTTTTGCTTTGTAAATAAAATAATTATACCTCTAGATAATTATTGTTTCTCTCGAAATGGTAATGTGGTGATTGTGACTCCCCCAAACTATACCAATTATAGTTTATCTTGTTTGTTTGTTGGGACTATTTATATACTCTTTTGTATAAATACATAGTAGATATCTTGTCTAGTGTCCAAAAGTATGGTCAAAACATCATATTTTTGGGTGGTAACCCACAAATGGTGAAATAAATAGAATGTACTCCTTTATGTTGGAAAATGTATATTTTGGTAAAAAGCTTCCAAAAACCTTGTAGTTTTCCAAATCATCATTTTCTCATGATTTTTATAACATATATCATACTTTGTTTTTGTTAGTTTTGCATTTCAAAACTAACCTATCACAAATAATTGTATAAAAAACTAGTGATAACCATATCTTGAGCAAATGAGGGCTTATAGTTTAACATAAAGATGAAATATGTAAGTATTTGTATGATAAACAAATTTTGACTTGTATTCCCCCACTAAAGCATGAAAATCTCGAAAATATGGGGGTATGAACTCACCTTGAGTGAATTTGTGGGTTGTTTGACCAGATGGTGTGAAGATTTCCATGCCTAAACACTTGAATGTGGCTGATGAACTTCCTTGGAAATGATCTTATCCTTAGAGTTTTAACACATAATAATTTGTGTAAAAAAGATGAAACTAACATGATAGTGTATACAAACACTAGATTAACAAGAAAAACTTACCAAGATTCTAAGAATAAGCATGGAGATTTAATCCTTGGAGGCTTGGACTAGGCTCCTTGAGGGAAATGAAGGAAAAATGAAAGAGAATGAAAAATGAGAGAATGGTTTGTGGAGTGATTTCTGTTGAATACATGGGGAAAAAGATGAAGTGACGTGTGCTTGGTTAACTTTTGATTAATGCTTTGATATTTGTTGGGTATTAATTCACATGGGAAAGGGTGAGATATCTAAATTCAACACCTTATCTTCATTTACAGCCAAAAAGTCATTGAAAAAACCCATTAGTATGACCAAAGTCACATGTGATTTCGGTTTTGGCCAAGTGTGTTTTCAGCGTAACTTGGATTTCGGCCATGGCATATGAATTCGGCCTCCTTACAACCGATATCTCAAGTTCTTGGGTCCTTAGCATGATTTCGGTCCTAGTGGTATTTCTAGCATGTGATTTCAGTTTTGGGGGTTTTCACCAAAGGGTGAATTCGACCCTAGCATGTTAACTTTCAAGGTTTATTACAAACTTGGTTTTCATTATATATATATATATATATATATATATATATATATATATATATATATATATATATATATATATATATATATATAATCATGCAAATGTTTCCCTTTTGGCTTTCACAATTTTATTGCAACAAATTACGTTATGAACTCACTTGTACACGGTTACAATTTAGACCTTGCTGGTTTCAAAAATTTTCCAATTGTCACATTTTCCCCCCGTTAGAGGGAATTTCGTCCCGAAATTTGCATCTTGGGCGGGTTCTTGTATCTAGAGGAAAAGTTGTGGGTATACGGCTTTGTTTTGTTCTCTTGATCTCCCTATCCATGATTTCTACTAGTTCCTCTTTGAAGTATAGACTCTCGTTTGCCTCAATTTTATTGAGTGGGACTACGTGGATGGTAGGGTGTATGTTACTGAATTCCTGTGGTAGTCGAAGTTTGTAAGCCACCAGGCCGATTCTAGCAAGGATCTCGAATGGTCCGGTATACCTTGGATTTAGCTTTCCATATTTTCAAAAATTTATCATTCCCTTCCAGGGTGAGACGTTCAACAGAATGAGGTCCCCAACCTGGAATTCCAAGGGTTTTCGTCGCCTATCAGCATAGCTCTTTTGTCGATCCCAGGATGCTTTTAATCATTAACAGATTTGAAAGATATTCTCCATGGTTTCTCGTATGATCTTTGGGCCGGTGAGAGTGCTATCATGCACCTGTCCTCTTGCTAGCTGCGTGTCACCCACTTCAGCCCAACACAAATGTGATCAACACTTATGTCCGTAGACGGATTCGAATGGCGCAACCTTGATGCTAGTGTGATAGTTGTTATTGTAGGAGAATTCGACGAGTTGTAAGTGGGCATCCCAGTTCTTACCAAAGTCTATCACACATGCTATCAACATGTCTTCCAACGTCCGAATGGTCCTTTCACTCTGCCTGTCTTTCTGAGGGTGATAAGTTGTACTCATGTCGAGTTGGTTCCCAACGACTTTTGTAGTGACTGCCAGAACCGTGAGGTGAACCTACTATCTCTGTCGGAGATGATATATATTGGCACCCCATGTAGTCGCATGATTTCTTTAATGTACGTCGTGGTTAGCTTCTCCATCTTGTCGGTCTCTTTTATTGGTAGGAAGTGTGCAGATTTGGTTAACCTGTCAACGATCACCCATATGCTGTCAAGTCCACCCATCGTCTTAGGTAAATTGGTTATGAAGTCCATGGTTATCCGCTCCCACTTCCACTTGGTTATGAAGTCCATGGTTATGAACTCCATGGGGGCAAGCAAAAGTCAAGTGTGATGTATTTTGATATATGCATATTTAGCTATATATTTCGTATAGAATTTTAATACTTTTTGGCTAATTTATATGCAATTTATGGACAAAAGGTACCTAATTATGTTTAAATTGTATTTTAAGCCTAAAATATGTGCTCGGAAGCAAAAGGAAGCAGATTTCGCAATTGGAAGTTTGGATCTTGGATCTTGGATTTTGAACAGCTTGACCCTTCGTCAGTGTTTAGGCCATATCTCATGAACCGTAACTCCGATTGACGAGATTCAAAATCTTTTGGAAGTTAGACACAATTCCAGACGACTTTCTTGTTTTGAGAAAATGTTGATTCCAAAAGAACTCGACGATTTGGGACTCAACTCGACGAGTTGATCAAAAAGTTCGAGATGCTCGACGATGACTTTCCGTACACGGGATTTTAAGCGATGGACTCGCCGAGTCGGTCACTGGACTTGCCGAGTCGCCCCAGTTTTCAAAATTTATATATAGAAACGCTTCTCATTCGAACCCTAACTAATGGGGGAAGCCTTGAACAATTTTTGGAGGCCAGAAGGGTTCTTGGAGCTCTAGTTTTCGAGAATTCAACCTAAGAAGCAATTTAGAAGAGATCAAAGGCAAGTAATTATTCTTGTTTTCTTAATCTTTGTTTTGAACTATGTGTGAACCAATTGATTTTGTTTTTTAGTTGTTTTCTGCTGTAATTATGAGCTAAAACTCATATCTTCTGTTTAGGGTAGATGAATATATGAATATGGCTTTGATTTTATGTTTTGGTGAATTTTGTTTTGTTAATCTTATTAAAGATCCTTATGTGTTAACAATAACTATTTTCTGTTAATTAACCAGTAATTAAGTTGCATGGACATCTCTTAGTTGCTAATCTCATATGATTTATGTGAAAACATTGTTATATGCCTAGGAATAGCGAACGTGAAACTAGGGTTAACTAGAAAATAGGTAAGTTAATGTGTGAGTCTTGTGTGACGAACCATCAAAAAGAGGTTAATTAAATTAGTAATTTGATTAGCTAATTACAAGTCTTACTTAACCCGAATCAATAATCTACGAAACTCATTAGTTTATGCAATTGGCCACTGTTTGAATTAATTTGTTTTCTAAGGATTAGTAATAGCGAACGTGAACCTAATCACACTAACCGGTAGCCAATAACAATTAATCCATTGCACTTACCATAAAATCAACCATAGGAGTAAATGAATCGAACCTAAACATAAGCCTTCTCCATTATTGAATTTAGTGATTGTGTATTTGCTTTAGTTGTTAGTTTCTTAGTTTGAGTTTTATTTCATTGTCAAGTTTCTAGTCTTGCAAAACTAGAGAAACCCCCTTTCTATTACTTGTTTTATTTAGATAATATTAGCATTTATTTTAATTGTTTACCGTTCCCTGTGTTCGATACCCTACTTGCTTAAACTATATTACTAATCAATAGGTACACTGCCTTCCATGTGTTTATTTTGTGTCGAAGTTAGTAGGATTAAAACTAGTGCATTTCACACACATCAGTCATCCTTAACCTCAAGGTTTTTATCCGTTCCCCACAGGGCCTCTCCCGCGACCTTTTTGGGTTTCAAGGCTTCTAACTGCACCTCCTTGATTTGTGTGGACATGTATGAATGGATGGTCATGTTCAACGATTTCACTTGGTGGCCCTGGTATTCTTTCCGACTTAGGGCGTCTGCTACTACGTTGGCCTTGCCCGAATGATAACGAGTTTCACATTCATAGTCGTTTAGCAGTTCAACCCATCGTTGTTGTCTCATGTTGAGCTCCTTTTGATTGAGGATGTGATGTAGACTCTTATGATCTGTGAAGATGGTGCATTTGGTTCCGTACAGGTAGTGTCTCTAGATCTTCGGGGAAAACACCATTGCTCCTAGTTCGAGGTTGTGCGTAGTGTAATTGACCTCATGAGTCTTGAGTTGCATTGAGGCATAGGCGATGACCTTTCCTCGTTGCATGAGCACACATCCTAGGCCCTGCTTGGATGCATCACAGTAGACCACAAAGTCTTCGGCCCCTTCCGAAAAAATTCAAGATTAGAGCACTGCACATGGTTTATTTAAGCGTTTGGAAGGCATTTTCTAGTTTATTCTCCCAACTGAAAGCCACTCCCTTCTGAGTCAAGGTTGTGAGCGGCTTCACGATCTTAGAGAAATTTTGTATAAATCTTCGGTAGTAGCCAGCAAGGCCTAAAAACTAGCGGATCACTGTTGGTGTTCTTGGTGTTGCCTAGTTTTCAATCGACTTGACTTTGGAAGGTTCCATGTGTATCCCTTCCTTGCTGACTACATGCCTCAAGAAGTCTACTTTTCGAATCCAGAACTCGCACTTTGAGAACTTTGCATATAGCTTTTCTGCCCTTAACGTCTCCAAGACCTACCGTAGTTGCTGACTATGTTCCTTCTTACTTCGTGAATAAATTAATATGTCGTCGATGAATACTATCACGAATTTATCCAAGTAAGGTCGGCACACACGGTTCATTAAGTCCATGAACACTATAGGTGCATTAGTCAAACCAAAGGGAATCACCACAAACTCGTAGTGGCCGTAGCGAGTTTTGAATGCCGTCTTTGCAATGTCTTCCTCTTGAATTTGCAACTAATGGTACCCCGACCTTAGATCAATCTTTAAGAAGTAGCTCAATCCTTACAGTTGGTCAAATAAGTCGTTGATTCGAGGTAGGGTATACCGGTTCTTGATAGTGAGCTTGTTTAGTTCTCTATAGTCTATGCACATACAGAAAGATCCATCCTTCTTTTTCACGAACAAGACCGGTGCTCCCCAAGGTGAGAAGCTCAGTATGATAAATCCTTTGCTCAGCAGCTCGTTCAGTTGGCTAGACTATTCCTACATTTTAGCCGGTGCTACGTGGTATGGGGATTTGGCTATGGCGGTGGCTCTGGGGATTAAGTCGATTGTAAACTCGACTTGGCATATGGGTGGGATTCCCGGAAGGTCTTCTGGGAATACGTCGGGAAAGTTACAGACCTCAAGAATATCCTTGATGTCTTGTACTTCTTGTTTCTTATCCACCACATGGGCTAAGAAGGTGTGGTATTCCTTGCGTAGATACTTCTAAGTCTTGATGCAGGAAATAATTTGTAGATTCATGTCAGGTTTGTCGCCATAAACGACGAGGGTTTTGCTATTTTGGAGGTTAACGCGAACAACCTTTTCGTAACACAGAATGTCAGCACATTTGGGACTTTACCAGTCCATGTCAATGATAACCTCAAAGCTACTTATTGTGACCGTCATAAGGTCAATTCTGAAGGAATGATTGTTTAGAGTTAGTGTGCATCCTACGAATATATCTTTAGTGCTTTCTATCTTTCCATTGGCCATTTCTACAGTGAATGTTTCATTTAGTGTTTGTGGTTTCTGTTTGAGTAAGTGTTTAAATTGGTGGCTCACGAAGCTGCGAGCACTCCCTTTTGAAATGCCCCGTCTCGCCGTAACCATAGCATGTGCAGCTCACCCCGACATTAGCTGCTTGGGTTCTATGTTGGGTGGGTGTCCTGTAAAAACTGGAGATATGCCCTTTCTTGTTTCAATCCTTGCAGTTCATCTCCCAGCAGGCTCCGTAGTGATGGAGGTTGCACTTGTCGTATTTTGGAAGGGCTCCAGCGTATTGTTTGGCTGGTATAGTGGTGGTATGGGAGGTGATGGCATGGACGACCACAGTTTGTTGTTTCTTGGCCGGGTCTTGAGCGGGTTGGCTCTTCTTTTTGTTCCAAAACTTCTTCTTGTGGTCACCCCCTTTTGGCTATTCGGGCATGGGGATTATAATGCCTTGACGAACTCCCTGGTCGACAAGAGTTTGTGTCAAACGCTTGGCACTATCGAGGGTGCTCGGGTTGGCGGATATGACCATTCCCTAGATCTGAGGGGATAGCCCCTAAATGTAACGTTCCAGTTTCTTGGCCTCCGAAGTGAGCATCCGCGGGCATAGAGTTGCTAGTTTGTTAAAGCGGGCAATGTAAGTGTAACGCCCTGTTTATTAAATAAATAAATTAATAAATGTAATTACTGGATTAATTTGTGAAGAATATTAGAAGTTGGGGGTTAAAAGTGTAAGTTCCAGATTAGTTTTGTAAGTATTTATGAAGGCAGGGACTAAATAGTAATTTATGGGACTCCTTTTGAAAAGATTTTAGAGGTTAAGGGACTAATTGGTAAATTCTGGATTTTAGTTGTAAAGATATTTAGAAGATGGGGTTAAAAAGGTAAATATGGATCTATTTTGAAATAAATAGGAGTTGGAGCGACCATTTGTGACATTATGGAATAAGTTTGATATGGGTGGTCGGGTATATAAGTTACCGAGTAACCCTAACCCTAGCTAGGAGTCCAGCCGCCACCTCCATTCTAGCGATTTCCAACGCTGCTCCACCACCTCCGTTGAGTTGTCATCGCCGCTGCTAAAACCCATGTCCACCAAAAGCGCTGTTGTCATCTCGCTGCAGGCGAGGAGGAAGGATTCGGGTTTTCAACATGATGTTCATAGGATTGGGATGAGTTCGTTGTGGCTGTTATTCCTCGATTTCTCCCGTTGCTGCACGACAATTCTTGACCACCGAGACCGGAGCATGGGCTGTGAACAATCGCCAGAATCCGTTGCTGCTGTTTACTGCCGGCGACTGCAGGAGACGAGGCCGACGTAGGAGCCGTCGTATCCCCATCTTCTCCGCTAAGGATATGATGTTTGTGAATGTTCTGTCGTCACCATGGGAGTGTGTGTGGGGGAAAGGGTGGCTGGAAACACTTGAAGACCACCATGACAGCCAACCATGGTGGCTGTTGCCGGGAGCTGCTGCCAAACGCCACCTCCACCCCAAGACCACTGCTGTTACCGCCGAGCGCCACCAGGTGGTGGCTGTAGTACTATTCTGAGCATAGGATGTGAGTTCGGTTCATTTCAGTGTTGTATGTTGGGTTTTGTGTTTGGAAAACCAAGAAGGCCGCCATCACCACCGTGAGGTGGTGGCTGCCGCCTCAAGCCATTGTTGGCCACCATTAGGGTGGTTGTGTGTGTAGTTAGCTTGGTTAGTGTGTGTGTGTTAGTTTGGAGTAAAACCTATAATTGTAATTAGCAAGATGAATAATAAAAATAAACTCAAAACCACCACCGTAAGGTGGTGGCCGCCGCCGCGAGCCGCCATTGACCACCACTACCCGAGGTGGTAGTGGGTGGTGCCCCACAAGAAAAACCCTAATGGACCTAGCCAAAACCCTAATGGGCTTAAAGATTAATTTTGGGCCTATTGAGCCATGTTTGGGTGGAAAACCCTAATTGTGAGTATTTGGGCCTTGGACTTATTTGGACCCACTATTGAGCTATTGAGATTGGATTGTGTTTAAGCCTAAATATCACATTACTTATCTAGTAGAGTAGAGGACTTAATGGGTTAAGTCCTTAATGGGTTAAGTGAGAAACACTTAACTCTAATTGTCATTTTATGAGAAACCCTAGTTTCACTTGGGCCTTGAGTTGGGCCTTTTGATTGGGCTTTGGTAATTGGTTTATTATTGGGCCATCCAAGAATAATCAAATGGACTAGAGTAATTAGTTGGGCTTTAGGGTAAGGCCCATATGAAGGATTTGGCCCAATTTGGAAAATTAGGCCATAGATTGGGCCTAGATGGTTGTATGATATTGGGCCCTTAGAATGAGACATGTTGGACTAGACTTTGGTTGGGCCTTAGATGAGACCATGTGAAGGGTTGGGCCCAATTTGGAAAATTGGGCCATATATTCCGCTTTAAGCCATAATTGGACTTTTGGGCCTTTGGATTGGGCCTTGGGCTTATGTCAAGCTAGGTGAGGGATAATGTAGTCTTTTACCCCAAGCATGGATTTATGGATATGCGTTAGAACCCAATTATTAATTGGGTGTTATTTTGATGTTGACATATTCGGGAATCTGTCATCCAGTAGCTATGGTTTTGTCAGCAGGACTACAGCTTCGTGAGGTGAGTTTTCCTTCAAGTAGGAACGGGTCTACGGCCACAATGTTGGCCCGTTTAGTTAGCAGTAGTTCTGGACTTCGGTCCAATGTAGTAGTTTAGTGTGCTTGATGTCTTTTTGATTCAATCATGCCTTTATATTATGTGTTCGGACTTCGGTCCGATGCAGTATGCAGTATATTTGTTTATGCTAGTAGTTATGATTATGCTATGCTATGTTCAGTCAGTTTCCGGACTTCGGTCCGATGCAGAGGGCAAGGCCCTGGTTAGTTCCGGACTTCGGTCTGATGTAGAGGGCAAGGCCCTGGTTAGCTCCAGACTTCGGTCCAATACAGTTTCCTGAATTTTGTCCGATGCAGTGTGCAAGGCCTAGTATGTGCTTTATATGTTATTGCATAGTATGTGGTAGATTGGGGGAGCTCACTAAGCTTCGTGCTTACAATTTTAGTTTTTGGTTTCAGGTATATAGTTTTCAAAAGAGGAGCTCAGGAAGATTGCAGTGCACACACCATTTGCTTAACATGGGATGATTATACTCTGATATATTTTGACATGAGATTTGATATGCGACTTATGATTTTTATGTGAAGGAGTTATTTATGGAATTATTATTAAATTAAAGCGAAAACTTTAGACTGTATTTTTGGGATGTTTCAGTAAGTGGTAATATCAAAATCCTTCATGGAGTGTTCCCACAATTCTTGTTCTAGTTTCTGCATCTCGCTTCTTAGAAAGTATTCCTCGAGCATCAATGTTTTCAAGTCCTCCAAACTCGTGGAGTTGGCAACAACTAGAGTCAAGGTTTTAACGTGGCCGTTCCACCACGACAAGGTCGAGTCCACAAACGTACTGTAACGACCCAATTTTCAAGTCCAAAAATTTCATATTTAATTAATTGACTTGTAAAAATATTTTTAAGAAAACGCCATCTCATCATAACTTTTCGTAAACCACAACTCATGTCTGAAAACCATTCTCAAAAATAAGAATAATGTCAGAGTACAAATCCCTTGAAACTCTAGTGCGGAAAACCAATATGTGTGTGTATGATGCGCCGCTACCGCGCCAGCAGTTTCCCCTTCGCTGTAGAGGTACCTGAAACAAAAACTGTAAACTGTAAGCACGAAACTTAGTGAGTTCCCTCATTGTACCACATACCATACAATCATATATCATACATACTGTCGGGCAATTCTGGGGTGCCCGACCTACCCGGTACGGCCATTCAGGGGTGCCGCCTACCTGTACGGCCATTTTGGGGTGCCGACCTACCCATGCGGCCATTCTAAGGTGCCGTCCTACCCATGTCAAACCATTCTAGGGTGCTGACCTACCCGTCGGTCCTAACAATCGACCCTCGGGGACTATTCCACCCCTTACTGCTACTGTGACATATATCATAACATAAACATACTATCAGATATATCTGGGGTGTCCGAACTGCCCTTCGGTCCTAACAACCGAACTTGGGGACTATGATGGGTTTGAGCCATAAGAACTTTCCTATGTGCACATGCAAACCCTAATCCTTGGATCTAGGTTTCTCTAATTAAACATGCAATGTATTCAAGGCTTACAATTCTAGATCTGGTGTAAACAATTGAATCATATCATATGAAATCGGATCTAGAAGAATACCTTGAATTGCTTGCTTAAGATTTCTTGTTCTTGGAGCTTAGAGTCACAATTGTCACTCATCTAATGGCTTACAAACACCAACTAGCAAGAGGATGATCTTGAGAGAGAGAGAGAGAGAGAGGAGGTGAGAAATCGGCTCTAGGGTTCTTCCTTGCAAGAGTATGGCTGATTTCCCTCACCCAAGGGGTCTATTTATACTATGGGATACTAGGGTTACACCCTTAACCCTAATTGAATAACTTAGGCCCTAATCAATCCAAAGATCCTCCTAGATATGAGGCTTGGACGATTTTAAGGTATCCTAACCCTAAAATCCGTCCACCCTAATATCCATAAGGATACATAGCCCAAAACACAACTATCACACATTTGACAGTTTATGCCCCTTTATTCAATCAACCTCTTTAAGTCACCAAATTAATTCTCAATTAATATATGACTTATGTCAATCAAATATTATTATTCCTTTAATATATTACTCTCATAATATATTAACAATAATATCTCTTCTCTCTTTAAAAATCATCCTGTCAAGTTGCTATGGTGAAGGCAACCCAAAAGGACCATGCACAACCGGGTCAAGTACTTACCAAATATAGTTACAGCCTTAGACACTAATCCAAGAGTCTCCCACTTGGATAAGTCTAGTAACTATATATGTAAACACAATCCGATTAGCAATCATAACTCTCAAAGACGCTGTCAAACTCTGATCTTATCGGTATCATGTCCTTTAGATAAGGGATCATACAGTCCTCTGTTTAGATATTGTGTGGACAATCTCATGGAACTTATTGTCCAACAGTTGGTTTCTCGATCTCATATTCATTTGACATAGAACTTAATTGAACACATCAATTCAGACCTGACCGGGCCCGACAATTAAGTCAAATCAAATCATCGAAGGGCCCTGATATTGCTTTTACCTTCTTAGGATAAAAGTAACAGATAAACTTCAACTAATATGCATTTACTATTTACTAATCAACTATACACAACAATGTGTTTTATGAAATCAATTTATGGATGCAGTTTCGCATTGTCAATGCACAACCAATTAATAAACAATAAACCATATATCTTGGTTTTAAGACCATATGATATTATCGTCTTGCGATCACTAAAAACCATTCCTTGGTCCTCCGAAGGTACTTAAGTATATTCTTGACCGCAATCCAATGAGCTCTGCCAGGGTTCCCTTGATATCTACTGACCATGATCAAAGCAAAGGCCACATCAGGGCAAGTACAAGTCATGGCATACATGATTGAGCCAACTTCGGAAGCGTAGGGTACTCGGCTCATCTCAGCTATCTTGGATTCTATACTCGGACTTTGAGTCTTACTCAATTTGGCATTGCTTTGTATCGGTAGTTCTCCCTTCTTCGAGTTTTCCATACTAAAATGTTTTACTACCTTATCCAAGTAAGTATTCTGACTAAGTCCTATTAGTCTCTTACTTCGTTCTCTCACTATCCTTATTCCCAAAATATAGGAAGCCTCTCTGAGATCCTTCATAGCGAAGTACTTCCCGAGCCAGGACTTAACCTCCTACAGAGTCGGGATATCGTTTCCTATGAGCAGTATGTCATCGACATACAAAACGAGGAAGCTAACTATACTCCCACTGGCCTTGACATATACACATGATTCATCTTCACTTCGTACAAATCCAAACTCTTTGACTTTCTCATCGAAACAAAGATTCCATCTATGAGATGCTTGCTTAAGTCCATAAATGGACTTCTCAAGCTTGCACACTCTATTGGGATGCTTCGGATCGACAAAACCCTCTGGCTGAGCCATGTAAACATCCTCAACCAACTTTCCATTAAGGAAAGCGGTCTTGACATTCATCTGCCATATCTCATAATCATGAAATGCAGCAATGGCTAGCATCACCCTAATAGACTTTATTTTAGCAACTGGCAAGAAGGTATCATCATAGTCAACTCCGGGAGTTTGAGTAAATCCCATCGCAACCAGTCGTGCCTTATATGTGTGCACATTCCCATCCACGTCGGTCTTCTTCTTGAAGATCCATTTGCACCCAACCATCTTATGTTCGGGCACATTGTCAACCAAATTCCAAACTTGGTTGTCATACATGGACTGAATCTCGCTGTCCATTGCCTCTTTCCGTTTCGCAGACTCTGGGCCTGCCATGGCTTCCTTATAGCTATTAGGTTCATCTAGATTTATTAGTGTACCATCACTAATATACGTGTCCCCTTCGGTAGTAATATGAAAGCCATAAAACTGGGGTTCAACTCTAACTCTTTCGGAACATCTAAGAGGTAAGGACTCATCAATTGGTTCAACCGGAGTTTCCTCCTCGGGTTGAGCGCCAGCGTTAGAGGTTCCTTCATTGCTTGAATCTTGAAACTCTTCAATATCGATTTGCCTCCCACTGTTCCCTTGGCTTATGAGTTCTCGCACTCGGAAAACCCCTCTCCTCGCAACGAAGACAACATTGTTACTCGGTCTATAGAAAAGATATCCTAAGGATTTCTGCGGGTAGCCGATGAAAATACACCGCCCACTACGAGGTTCAAGCTTGTCGTGAGTTTGTTGTCTTACGAAAACTTCACAGCCCAAAACCTTGATATGTGCCAACGAGGGAGCTTTCCCTGTCCACATCTCGTGAGATGTTTTGGCAACCTTCTTTGTAGGGACTCGGTTAAGGATATGGGCGGCAGTCTCTAAGGCATACCCCTAGAATGAGATAGGTAGTGAAGCACGACTCATCATAGAAAGAACCATGTCCAACAGGGTTCAATTATGCCTTTCTACCACACCATTCAACTGTGTTGTCCTAGGTGGCGTCAATTGCGAAACTATTCCGCATTCCTTGAGATAGTCATGGAATTCAAGACTTAGGTACTCTCCTCCTCGATCAGATCGAAGCATCTTGATTTTCCTACCCAATTGATTATCCACTTCATGTTTGAAGCGGTTCCCATCCTTTGTGGTGGATCTAAAAGGCCCACACACGTCGGTGTGTATGAGATCCAATAAACCCTCACCCCTCTCACAAGTGCTAGTGAAGGGTGACTTGGTCATCTTTCCAAGTAAACAAGATTCGCACGTGTCATCTTCCTTAAGGTCGAATGACTCCAACACTCCATCCTTTTGGAGTTGGGCTATGCGCTTCTTGTTGACATGTCCAAGACGACAATGCCACAAGGATGCTTTATCCATACTATTGGAAGAATCCATACACAACACATCATTTCCTAGGTTATCTATAACCATAACAGTTTCATAAATTCCATTACAATGCATTGCTTCAAAATATAAAACACCATTTAGATAAGCATAAATTGAACCATCTCATTATTAAACGAATATCTAAATCCTTGTCTAAATAAACCATGAAAAGAAATGATGTTTCTTGCCATATCTAGCGAGTAGCAACAATTATTTAAATCTAAATTCAATCCATTACTAAGCACTAAAGAATACACTCCAATCTTGGTCACAGGAGACGATCTTCTGTTCCCTATGATTAGATTTATTCTTCCATGCTCCACATCCCTATTTCTTCCTAGTCCCTGCAAATCAGAACATATGTGATAACCACATCCTGTATCAAGAACCCAAGAAATAGCATGAGATCAATCATTAGATTTAAATGTGTAAATACCTGCGAAAGATGGCTTCATCTTCCCATCCTTGATGGCTTGCAGATATTTCGGGCAGCTTCTCTTCCAATGCCCTATTTTGTGGCAATGATGGCACTCTGCCTCCTTTGGGTTTGGGTTGGGCTTAGCGGGATCAACCTTGGTCCCACTAAAAGAGGAACCATCTTGGGACTTCCCCTTGCGGTGCTTCTTTGAAGAAGCCTTCCTCTTCTTGCCCCTTCCCTGCCCAATAGCCAAAACAGGAGCATGGGTGGATTGAGAGTTAGTGCAACAGACTTGTCCTTGAGGTTGCTCTCAGTAGTCCTTAGGAGCCCTTGGAGTTTGCTTAGGGTGACCTCTTCTTTGTTCATGTGGTAGCTCATCCTAAATTGGTTGTAGCATGAGGGCAAGGACTGAAGAACAATGTCGATAGCCAAATCTTCCCCAAAGTTGACATTCAACGTGCGAAGACGATCAACATACCTTTGCATCTTTTGCAAGTGCACGGTTAGAGACTCTCTACTTCCTATTTTAGAAGTGATCATATTCGTTATGATCTCATAGCGCTCTTGCCTCGCGCTTTGGTGGTATCTCTCCATCAAGTCTAGATGCATCTCATAAGGATACATGTCCTCATAGGACTTTTGGAATTCGGAGTTCATCGTGGCTAGCATGATGCAATTGACTTTCGTTGCATCACGCTAATGGGTCTCAAAGACAACCATTTCTTCGGGAGTAGCAATTTCTAGATTAATCTTCTCGAGCTTCTCATCGAGAACATACTCTTTTTCCTCGTAACGTGCGATCGTGCGAATGTATCTTATCCATTCGCTAAAGTTCAATCCGCAAAAGTCACATTTTGACAAAGGCTCATTAGCGTGAATGAGCTAGCAGCAGCGTTGTTCGCGTCAGACATCTACAATTAGAAAGGAACAAAGTTTGATTAGAGTTAAGTCCCTAATTAACACCCAAAATAGAAAATTAGGGCTAGGACCCAACAACATTATTTACACATTAGAAAAGGGATGTTGTGATCCAACATGCAAACAATTTGGAGGTAAGTGAATGATGATTCACTAATTCTTCACCATGAAAAACACAAGCTTAAGTTTTAAATGTATTGAGAATTCCTAGATTTCTTTGAGATTCATTGAACTTTTCAATAGCATGTTTAAATCTCGATATGCCCCTCTAGTTTGTGACTCGGATACCGAGGATCACAAAGCGGGTGTGAATAACCATGCAAATCTACATGGTGCCTTCATTGTTACAGTCATCTATTCGATGTGCCGGTAAACCACACACGCTCCATCGAACTATGACAAACAATGAATCACCCTTTGCCACCTTTGCTTAGAACCAATTAATATGCCGGTTAACCGCACACGCTCCACTAATATCTTAGCAAGGGTGCAAAGTTTAATTTCATGGGATTGCATCAATTCACTTTTCCTAAAGTAACAAAGATTGGGAATTTTATGAAATACATTTAGTTACTTTTTACAGATTCATTATACTTATTAATGAGGAGAGGATTTCCCTATCCTACCCGTTCGGCTAACGACCCTCCACAGTCAAGCAAGCGTTGGGTGTGAGTGTACACCCATTAAGTGCCATTTTAGAGGCAGCAACCTTACACCTACCTTATAGATTGGCTTCGTGAATGAGGCCTACTAACGGTAAGACTAGCACTTTTAAATCATACATATGTATATATTAGGCTTGTAATAATATAATAGTATAGTGTTGAATTTTAAACTTGTAAAAATTCTAGGGTTTGAAATTTAAATTATTCAAATTAAACTTTTAATCACAAAACTTAAATTTCAAAGCTTGAGGACAAGTTTTAAACGTTTAAAAACATGAGGATCAAATAGCAAATAATACAAATCACCAATTAGATTTTTTAAATTTGATCTAATCAATACTACTTGCAAGACAATTCACCAATTTAATTCAAATAATCAATTATTATCATATAAAGAAATTATTATTCAATTAAATGGTAATTATCTTTTGTTTGGTCAGGAATATACTCTAATATATCATAAAATTCGGATTTTAAAGACCCAAAACAATTAAGGCAAGTATCCTCAAGCAAAACAACAAGAAATCCCGAAATCTCCTCTTTCTGGCGCTAGAACTCGCCGAGTTGGAGCTACTAGCCGAGTCCACATTGGAACTCGCCGAGTTCACCAGCCAAAAGCATAAAAATCAAATTTTTAAGAAAAAAGCAATTAACCAAAGCATCAATTCAATAGAAATCAATCAAAGCTCTTATACCACTGATGGGTTTGAGCCATAAGAACTTTCCTATGTGCACATGCAAACCCTAATGCTTGGATCTAGGTTTCTCTAATTAAACATGCAATGTATCCAAGGCTTACAATTCTAGATCTAGTGTAAACAATTGAATCATATCATATGAAATCGGATCTAGAAGAATACCTTGAATTGCTTGCTTGAGATTTCTTGTTCTTGGAGCTTAGAGTCACAATTGTCACTCCTCTAATGGCTTACAAACACCAACTAGCAAGAGGATGATCTTGAGAGAGAGAGAGAGAGGAGGTGAGAAATCGGCTCTAGGGTTCTTCCTTGCAAGAGTATGGCTGATTTCCCTCACCCAAGGGGTCTATTTATACTATAAGATACTAGGGTTACACCCTTAACCCTAATTGAATAACTTAGGCCGTAAGCAATCCAAAGATCCTCCTAGATATGAGGCTTCGATGATTTTAAGGTATCCTAACCCTAAAATCCGTCCACCCTAATATCCATAAGGATACATAGCCCAAAACACAACTATCACACATTTGACAGTTTATGCCCCTTTATTCAATTAACCTCTTTAAGTCACCAAATTAATTCTCAATTAATATATGACTTATGTCAATCAAATATTATTATTCCTTTAATATATTACTCTCATAATATATTAACAATAATATCTCTTCTCTCTTTACAAATCATCCTGTCATGTTGCTATGGTGAAGGCAACCCAAAAGGACCATGCACAACCGGGTCAAGTACTTACCAAATATAGTTACAGTCTTAGACACTAATCCAACAGACTATTCCCAATTCCTACTACCACTATCACATATAACATATCATGCCAGCATATAAACATATCATCACATACTGTTAGACATATCTGGGGTGTCTGACCTACCCATCGATCCTAACAACCAAACTCTACAACTATCACATATAACATATCATGCCAGCATATAACATATCTGGTAGTAGCAAACCTAGATGATATCACAAAGACAATCAGCTAATCATACAACTCCATCCGGTGGGCCGGCATTGTGGCCGTAGACCCACCGCTACTGGAAGGTAACACACCTCGAACAAGTAGCTGCTGATAATTTGTGCAGGAAACATCTGCCTGCTGCTGCTCCGGAAATCCTCCGGCTATTATCCCCACAAGCACTTAGTTAGAAACTAACTTCTACTCGTATGGTAAAATGACTATTCTACCCCCAATCAAGTCCAAGTCAAAGTAAACTTCCATTTGACCCGACTCGCCGAGTTGGGCCGTCAACTCGTCGAGTCCCTATCCCTTTACTCGTCCTTATCCACGACTCGACTCGTCGAGTTTGGCAACGAATCGATGACTTCCCCTTCTTCATGAACATCAATGAACCTTCATACGACTCGCTGAGTCGGATGAACACTTGCCGAGTTCACCTTCATCTTATGAACAAGTTCTGACCCCGACTCGCTGAGTTGTATGAACCACTAGTCGAGGTCATCTTCATCCATAAGAAGATTGCCTTGGACTCGCTGAGTCTGATCTAGTACTCGTCGAGTCCCATGAACTCCAGGTCTAAAACTAAGTCCAATGCGTTGGGTCACTCTTTCTGTCTTGCTACAACCCTTCTAATCACCCAACTGAGTTCTTTGACCCTCAACAGATATGGGACTCAAAGCCTTGGACTCGTCGAGTCCTAAGAACGGACTCGTCGAGTCGATAACATCCATGCTCTATTTCCTCGATTTATGATGTACAACCTTTGACCAAATGATAGATCCAAGCCCCTAAGCTCAATCTAGCATGTAAAGTTTCAAACTTTACGTGCATGCATGGACTTTTGAGCCAAAAAGGCTCTAAAATGACTCTTATGTTGCATAGGACCTTCCTTGGGTGCAAAAGCAACCCAAATCTGCTTTGTGACTCCTTCCAAGACATAGATCCGAAGTCTTGACCCCCAACCATGTTTGCAATCATGGTTAGCCACCTCATTTGGCTTAAAAAGCCCTAAATCTTTCCCAAAAAGGTATCTAACAAATGAACAAGCAATGTACAAACTTTATACCTTTCAAGGACTGGAAATGATGCACCAAACTTGAATCCTTCAGTCTCCTCTTGATCCTTCTATGCTCTTCCTTCTTCCTTGAGGTCAAAACCCACAAAATCACTCAAGAGCCTTAGATCTTGCACCAAAACACTTAGGGTTTACTAGGGAGGGTTTATAGGAGCATACAGGGGCGATGGAGGCTGTATAAGGTTGTTTAATTAGGGTGCAAACCCTCAGATTAGGGTTTTTCCCAGTTAGAGCCTACTCGTCGAGTCCGGGACCCGTCTCGACGAGTCCATCACGTAAATCCCGCGTCTCATCCCACTTCTACTCGGCGAGTTGGACCTTCAACTCGACGAGTCCCAAGCTAAAAATGCAAAAATTACTTAAATAAGATACATACCAGGAATCAGGTGCTTCAAATCTCCCCCACTTATTTTAGACTTCGTCCTCGAAGTTTGCTGCTAGATCCCGGAACAACTCTGGGTAATGTTTCATCATCTCCTCTACCGGCTCCCAAGTCCATTCCGAGCCCTTCCGGTGCTGCCATTACACCTTCACGAGCTCCACTTTCTTGTTCCTCAGATCCTTTGACTTCCGGTCGAGTATCGCCACAGGTCGCTCAATGTAATTCAGGCTGTCATCGACCTGAATATCCTCTAAGGGTACCACTACTGAGTTGTCTACCAGGAACTTCCGCAACTAGGAGACGTGGAAAGTGTTGTGGATCTGGCTGAGTTCGGCTGGCAGATCCAACCTGTACGCCACCTTGCCCACCCGGGCTAAGACCCTTAACGGTCCAATGTACCGGGGGCCCAACTTGCCCCGCTTCCTGAATCGGATGACACCCTCCCATGGTGACACCTTCAGGAGAACCATATCCCCGACCTGGAACTCCAGGTCTGATCGGCGCTTATCAGCATAACTTTTCTGCCGACTCTTAGCAGCCTGGAGTCTGCTCCGAACTTGCGAATCCTCTCTGTCGTCTTGAGCACCACTTCGGTGCTCCCCATGACCCTCTGGCAAACCTCACCCCAACATATCGGGGTTCTTCACTTCCTTCCGTATAACATCTCGAAGGGAGGGCGGTCAATACTCGCATGATAGCTATTATTATACGAGAACTCCGCCAACGGAAGGTAGGTATCCCAACTACCTCCGAAGTCTAAAACACATGCCCGTAGCATATCCTCTAATGTTTGGATGTTCCGCTCGCTCTGACCATCCGTCTGCGGGTGAAAGGCGGTGCTAAAATGCAGATGAGTACCCAGCTCGTCATGAAACTTCCTCGAAAACCTGGAAGTGAACCGCACATCCATGTCTGAAATCACCAATACTGGCACCCCATGCCGTGACACCACCTCCCTGATATAGATGTCGGCCAACTTCTCGGCCGAGATACTCTCCAAAATCAGAATAAAATGGGTGCTCTTGGTCAATCGATCGACGATTACCCATATCGAATCCACTCCCCGTGCGGTCCTGGGAAGCTTTGTGATAAAATCCATCGTAATGTCTTCCCATTTCCACAGCGGGAGATCCAATGGCTGCATCTTGCCGTGTGGCCTCTGGTGCTTGGCCTTGACCTTCCTGCAGGTCAAGAACCGCTCCATGTACCATGATACATCCCGCTTCATGCAGGGCCACCAATAGTCCAGACGAAGATCCCTGATCGGCACTGCCTTGCGGCTAAGCGCATCGGCCACTAGATTAGCCTTCCCCGGGTGGTAGAGGATCTCACAGTCGTAATCCTTCACCACATCCAACCACCGACGCTGCTTTATGTTCAGATTTGGTTGATCCATGAGATACGTCAGGCTCTTGTGGTCCATGTAAATCATACAACAAACCCCATAGAGGTAATGATGTCAAATCTTAAGGGAGAACATAACAGCCCCCAGCTCTAAATCACGTGTCAGGTAGCTCGCCTCGTGAGGCTTCAGCTGCCTTGAAGCGTAAGCAATGTCATGCCCTCTCTGCATCAATACTGCACCCAAACCCGAGATGGCCGCATCGCAGTATACAACAAAATCCTCCATGCCCTCCGGCAGGGCTAAGATCGGTGCCTTGCACAATCTCTGTCTTAATTTCTTGAACGTAGCCTGCTGCTCAGGCCCCCAACGGAAGACCACGACCTTCCTCGTTAGCCTGGTCAAGGGTACGGCTATCTTGGAGAAATCCTGGAAGAATCTCCGACAGTAGCCGGCTAATCCTAGGAAACTACGAATCTCAGATGGAGACCTCGGAACCTCCCATCCCATCACGTCCTCCACTTTGGCCAAATCTACCAAAAACCCGTTCAGGTTGACAAGGTGCCCAAGAAACCGCACCTCGCACAACCATAACTCACACTTGGAGAACTTAGCATACAAGTTCTCCCTTGTCAAAGTTTCCAGAACCTCTCGCAGATGTTCCTCGTGCTCCTCCTGTCTCTTGGAATAAACCAAGATGTCATCGATGAAAACTATCACAGACCGATCCAGCATCGGTCTGCACACGCGGTTCATGAGATCCATGAACGCGGCAGGAGCATTGGTGGGCCCGAAAGGCATCACCACGAACTCATAGTGGCCATAGCGCGTCCAGAACGCAGTCTTCTGTACATCCTCCTCTCTAACCCTCATCTGATTATATCCTGAACGCAGATCAATCTTGGAGAACCAAGATGCTCCCTGTAGCTGGTCAAAGAGGTCATCAATCCTCAGGAGTGGGTAACGGTTCTTCACCGTTACCTTATTCAGCTCCTGATAATCTATAAACATCCGATGCGACCTGTCCCTCTTCTTCACAAATAGAATCGGGGCTACCAGGGAGAACTACTTGGCCTAATGAATCCCTTATCTAACAGCTCTTGCATTTGTGTAGACCACTCCTGCATCTCAGGAGGAGCCAACCGATACGGTGCCTTGGCTATCGGAGCCGCACCAGGGACTAGGTCAATCCTGAACTCCAACTGTCGCTCCGGAGGTATCCCAGGCAACTCCTCGGGGAATACGTCCGCAAAATCTCGTACCACAGGCACATCGCCCACTGTCGCCTTTCCCGCCTCCCGGGTATCCATGACATAGGCGACATATCCTACGTAACCCTCCTGAAGGTAACGCCTTGCCCTCGCTGTCGAACATAAAGTTGGCCCTTGCTATAGCCTCTCGCCCTGAATACTAACTCTCCCCCTCCTGGGCTCCTGACCTGCACCAACTGTTGTGCATAATCCATCACTGCCCCATTGGGGCTTAGCCAATCCATGTCGATAATAACCTTGTTCCCCCGTAAGGGTATGGGAACCAAGTCTACCAGGTAATGCTCCTCAAACAATCTCAAAACACAATGTCGGAAGACCTCTGATGCTCTCACAGAACGGTCGTCCACAATCTCGACCTCTAAAGGGCAATCCAACATGCCCGAGGACTCAGGAAACTTCTTGCTAAGCGCAAGAGAGACAAATGATCGGGTAGCACCCAAATCAAACAATACCTGAACTGGAATATCGTTCACATGGAATGATCCTAAATAGAGAACATACATAACATATCAAAATCACAGCAGCATATCATAAAAGCATAAACAAGAAGTCATACCCGTCACCACATCGGGTGCACCACGTGCCTCCTCGGTAGTCAACTGGAAGTCCCGACTCCTCACCACTGGAGCCTCAGCCTTGGCCTGCCGGCCATTAGTAATACGTAGGGTCGCTGGAGCTAGCGCCTTCACTGGCGCTGTTGTTGTCAACTGGGGGAAGTTGGCCTTCTTGAGGCCCCTCTGGTTGCAGTGGAAACACAACGACTCAGACGTCTGAATAAACGGTGCAGGGGCAGTACAATCCCTGTTGAAGTGCCCCTTCTTGCCGTACTTGTAGTAGCCCGACGATCCCAATCTACACGCCCCCTTATGTGGCCTGCTGCATTTCCTGTAGCGGCTTGGTCCTGACTGGCCTTTCAGCCTACCATCTGATCCCATGGGCTTCTTCCCCGAAGCCCCAGTTGTCTACCCCTCCTCTACCTTCCTCTTCCGGACATGCTCCAGATCGATCTCCCTCTCCCTTGCCCTGGCAATCATGGAATCCAGAGTGGGGCAAGCTAAAAAACTAACATGCTCCCGAATGTCGGCTCGTAGCATGTCATGATAATGGGTCCTCCTCATATCCTCATCTCCCGCATACTGGGGCACCAGAAATGCCCTCTCCTGGAACTTGGCGGTGATCTCCACCACAGTCTCTGTAGTCTGTCTCATGCCCAAAAACTCTCTGGCCAGCTGTTGAAGCTCTACAGCTGGCGCAAACTCTGCCCCGAATCTGGTCACAAAGTCTGACCAGGTCATAGCCTCCACAGCCGAGGCTCCTAATGAGCCACCAACAGACTCCCACCAATCTCTAGCTTTGTCTCTCAAACATCCTGCTGCATACCTCACCTTCGACCCCTCTAGGTAGAAGCTAGTCAACTGTGCAGACTCAATGTCGGCAATCCATCGCCTGGCAGCAATGGGGTCCTTCGCCCCATGGAAATCCAGCACACCACTGCCCCTGAAGTCCTTAAAGGATAGTGTGTGGGATCCTAACCGGATGGTCGCCATGTCACTCCTGAACGCCCTAAGGCGATCCTCCATCAACTCAACAATCCCTTCCTTGATCGACCCAAAGATGACCAGGGTCGCATCAAGGATGCCTCTAGTGATCTCAGACGCAATGAACTCGCGTAGCCTCTCATCCGCTGGTTCGGAACCTAAACCCGAACCCGATCCCTCTCCTGAGCTGCCAACTGTTGGCCTCGGACATAGTACCACCATTCTGCAATATATCATGAGAACCGTCAGTGATACTGATACATCTATGGGGATCACACCTACTACAAGTTCCATGGCCTTGTCTCAGCCTTCCTTAATTTGAGTACGGATCCTATGCTTTCAGTAGTACGGGCCCATACTACCTTCCACATCTATTTGTACTTTCCTCAAGGACTGCCTTGACTCCACCAAGTCCCTTTTACCACTGCTAACCTTTGCTACTCTCATCCTAGGCTTACCCTAGGGAATCTCTGACTCCACCCAACCCAGTCCTCAGCTGCTGAAGGCCTCATTGTGATGCCAATTAGCCACCACCTGAGTGCTATCACATGTAGCGAGGCTCGGATAATCCTTCAAGTAAACGACTTGTCGCTACAACGCTTAGACTCAAATGAGAGCTGCGCAATAGGGCCAAATCCAACACTCTGAGATTATTCAATCCTAACCACATGTGACGCGACGTACTCACCTAATGGCTAACTCCCATCGTTCAGGGTCCTACAAGCACGAAGCAAGTAGCATTCGAACACAGGAACTACTCAAGCAACTCTACCCTTATAACGAAAACTGTACAAGCATACAATGCTGAGCTCATACTTCCAGGTATAACCTACACAGGCTATCCTATTACTGTCTACTCAATACTAGCATGCAATTCTCATAAGCTGAAGCACATAAAGCAGGCACATAAGGCATCATTCCTAGATCCTTAGTCCTATTCTAGCATGTTGTTCTACTGAAGCTGATAAACATAATATAAACTTGTAGGGGTACTTTGGGGAATACATACTTGAGCTCGGCCGGTCGCACACATCACACACTTTGTTCTTTCCCAAAACTCTTTTATCTTAGTTTTTAGGAAACCATTTTCTTGTAAAAATCTTTTAATCCCTCGATTTGAGTCCAGGCACTCCCAAGGGTGTGTTTGAATCCCTCAAACCAGGGCTCTAATACCAACTTGTAACGACCCAATTTTCAAGTCCAAAAATTTCATTTTTAATTAATTAACTTGTAAAAACATTTATAAGAAAATGCCATCTCATCATAACTTCTCATAAACCACAACTCATGTCTGAAAACCATTCTAAAAATAAGAATAATGTTACAGTACAAATCCCAAGAAACTCTAGTGCGGAAAACCAACATCTGTGTGTATGATGCGCCGCTACTACGCCAGCTCCTTCCCATTCGCTGAAGAGGTACCTGAAACCAAAACTGTAAACTGTTAGCACAAAGCTTAGTGAGTTCCCCCATCGTACCACATACCATACAATCACATAGCATACATACTATCGGGCAATTCTGGGGTGCTTGACCTACCCGGTATGGCCATTCTGGGGTGCCGACCTACCCGTACGACCATTCTGGGGTGCCGACCTACCATTGCGGCCATTCTGGGGTGTCATCCTACCCATGTCAAGCAATTCTTGGGTGCTGACCTACCCATCGGTCCTTAGAACCGACCCTCGGGGACTATTCCACCCCTACTGCTACTGTCACATATATCATAACATAAACATACTATCAGACTTATATGGGGTCTGCGAACTGCCCTTCGGTCCTAACAACCGAACTTGGGGACTATTCCCCTCATACTACCACTATCACATATAACATATCATGCCAGCATATAAACATATCATCACATACTGTCAGACGTATATGGGGTGTCTGACCTACCCTTTGGTCCTAACAACCGAACTCTACAACTATCACATATAACATATCATGCCAGCATATAACATATCAGGTAGTAGCAAACCTAGATGATATCACAAAGACAATCAGCTAATCATACAACTGCTACTGGTGGGCTGGCATTGTGGCCGCAGACCCACCGCTACTGGAAGGTAACTCACCTCGAACAAGTAGCTGCTGATAATCTGTGCGGGTAACCTTTGCCTACTGCTGCTCTGAAAATCCTCCGGCTACAATCCCCACAAACACTTAGTCAGAAACTGACATCTACTCTTAGGGTCAATGACTATTCTACCGCCAATCAAGTCCAAGTCAAAGTCAACTTCAAGTTGACCCTACTCGACGAGTTGGGTCGTCAACTCGTTGATTCCCTATCCATTTACTCGTCCTTATCCACGACTCGACTCGTCGAGTTTGGCAATGACTCTACGAGTTCCCCTTCTTCATGAACATCAATGAACCTTCATCCGACTTGCCGAGTCGGATGAACACTCGCCGAGTTCACCTTCATCTGATGAACAAGTTATGACCCCGACTCGCCGAGTTGTATGAACAACTCGCCGAGTTCATCTTCATCCATAAGAAGATTGCCTTGGACTCGCTGAGTCTGATCTAGCACTCGTCGAGTCCGAAGAACTCCAGGTCTAAAACTAAGTTCAATGTGTTGGGTCACTCTTTCTATCATGCTACAACCCTTCTAATCACCCAACTGAGTTCTTTGACCCTCAACAGATATGGGACTCAAAGCCTTGGACTCGTTGAGTCCCAAGAACGGACTCGCTGGGTCGATAACGTCCACGCTGTATTTCCTCAATTTCATATGTACAACCTTTGACTAAATGATAGATCCAAGCCCCTAAGCTCGATCTAGCACGTAAAGTTTCGAACTTTACGTGCATGCGTGGGACTTTTGAGCCAAAAAGGCTCTAAAATGACTCTTATGTTGCATGGGACCTTCCTTGGGTGCAAAAGCAACCCAAATCTACTTTGTGACTCCTTCCAAGACATAGATCCGAAGTCTTGACCCCCAACCATGCTTGAAATCATGGTTGGACACCTCATTTGGCTTAAAAAGCCCTAAATCTTTCCCAAAAAGGGATCTAAAAAATGAAAAAGCAAGGTAAAGACTTTATACCTTTCAAGGACTGGAAATGATGCACCAAACTCGAATCCTTCAGTCTCCTCTTGATCCTTCTATGCTCTTCCTTCTTCCTTGTGGTCAAAACCCACAAAATCACTCAAGAGCCTTAGATATTACACCAAAACACTTAGGGTTTACTAGGGAGGGTTTTTAGGAGCATAAAGGGGCGATGGAGGCTGTATAAGGTTGTTTAAATAGGGTCCAAACCCTCAGATTAGGGTTTTGCCCAGTCAGAGCCTACTCGTTGAGTCCGGGACCCGACTCGACGAGTCCGTCACTTAAATCCTGCATCTCATACCGCTTCTACTCGGCGAGTTGGACCTTGAGCTCGCCGAGTCCCAGGCCAAAAATGCAAAAATTACTTAAATAAGATACATACCAAGAATCAAGTGCTACACGTACACGCGACTTATTTGACCTTGAACTCGTCTGGGCAGGCGCAGGTTTCGAAGATGGACTCAGTTTTCTCGAGCCATCTTATTAAAATAATGACTCTGCCATCACCATGGTACGTCCTGGGCTTGCAGTTCATGAATTCTTTGTATGAGTACATCCGCTGGTGCCCTTGGTTTTCTCCTTGATTGGAACTATCACTCTCGCTTATGAGACCATTGTTGTTACTGCTGATTTGGGCCACAGTGGCTGTTACAGCAGCCTGGAACACAACATAATCCATTTGTGGAGGTGGTGGCGGTTGTGACAACCTGAAATTTCTATCTAGTACATCCATTCAATTCAATCAAAGTTAGACTTATTTATGCTAACTGTTAGCATTGTTTAGAGTCTGTTTGGGTGTTCTAAGCCTAGTACAATCAAGAATCAAGTGTCAGGAAGTATCTTCTAGGTTTCATTGTGAAACAAACAAACCTTAAACCCTATATGAGGTGTTTATGGCCAAACTTTAAGAGTTTGGGCCGTAAACTCATGCCTAATACATGAGTTTACACCCTTTTTTTCCTCATTTCTCTCATTCTAAGTTCAAGAACTTCCATTTCTCTCCCAAGTATCATAAGATCTTCATTTCAGTCTTCCAAAAATGTAAGTATTTCATCCTTTGATTTGTTGATACATCTCTCTATCTAGTACAATCCATTGATTTCATCCATGAAATCAATCATTTTGAGTTAGATCTTCAAGAACACCAAGAACACACACAAGTTTATTTGGACCTTAATCACCCTTTCAAGCTTCTATATTGAAAGTACTCCTTCCTTAGCTTGATATATGCTTGGATCACATGTTGAACACCTTGAAATCATCAAGAAATCACAAGTGAAAGGTGTTTACGACCAAGGCATCTCCCAAGGCCGTAACCCTAATTTTTGGGTGCAAAGTGGTCACAACCCCTTCCTAAGCCTTGAAACTAAGTCTAGAACCCTTCCTAGTGAACTATAGGACCTTAAACACCAAATGGTATTAGTTACCATGTGTTTACAGTTGTAAACTCATTGGGCCATAATCCCAGGGGCCTTAAACTCATGTGTGTATTACCATATGGGCCGTAAACTCCAATGTGAGGCCCTACTCCCCTATATGTAACCGTATGTGGTTTAACACTTCAGTACAAGTGTTTTCCTAGTCCCTAAGGTTGTTCCATTACATATTTAGTTGTTATAAACACTAATTGTAATCATATATGTGTCATTATATGCTAAATAGGATCCGTGTGAGCTCAAGTCTTCACTTGACACTTAGCATCCTTTATGGATCTTACATTCGTATCACTTACTTCAGGTGAGTTCATACCCCTTAATCTATCCTTTTAAATTATTTTAAATTCTTTTATGGGGGGATACAAGTAGAAAACATGTAGTTATATAATCAAAAAGATGTGATTTATAACTGTGTTTTAAATAATAAGATTTCACATACTTCAAACTCTGTTTCAAACAAAGGATTTCAATTACTTTAAACTATGTTACCAAAACAAACTACTTTTAATCGCTTTATAAATTGACATCAAGTCATCAAAATTTATTATTAAACTCTTCAAATGCTTTACAAAACTTCTTTCAAACTTATATATATTGTCCAATGCATGCCTATATATGTATAGTTACGTAAGTAAAATTTAAAGGACTTAGGACTGATAACTTGCTTTATTTCCTTTTCCTTGTTTGGATGTGGCCTTAAGGTATTGGTTATTTTTCCGAATTTCGTCTAAATATTAGTTATATATTATGTATTCAGATCGTTGTCTTCAGATTAGTTGGGCAGTTGTTGATCGGTGGATCTTTTTCAGAGGCGGATGTGTTCATTTCAATAAGGGTCTTGATTTCTTCTTTTGAATGTTAGTGTATCCTTGATCATTGGTCATGGGGGGTTCATCATTCAGTGAAGTTTCCTTGGCAGGTTTAGAGGTGTCAGCCGAGATTCAGTGATCGGTCTAATTTGTCGTTAAGTTCAATATATTTTGTGATTCCTTAGGCCTTCAGGTATGTTTACCCTCAATGGTGGAGTAGAATCTTGGTTCATAGCAGACTCAGGTTTTGGTAGCCTTCAGGATCATCTTGAAGGTTTTCTCGAGCTAGTGGGGGGTAGTGATGGAATCCGTTCAGTCCAGTATAGGGTCTTGTTTTGACCGATCGTGAAGATGTTATCTGTTTTGATTAAGGTGGCATGTCAATTATCTCTGGTGTTCCTTTTCTCTTTGGAGGAGATTTTGGGTCTCTTAAGTATGAGTATAGGGGAACTGTGTGAGTTGGGCAAGATGGCTTTGGGGCTCTTGGTTTGAGTTATGTGCATGGTTCTCTTGGGTTTCAGCTTCCAATTCGGATCAGGAGAGCAACCATTATCCTTTTTGCAGATCATATTCTACTTTGTTTTGTAAGGATTGCTTGGGTGGCAACTAGGTGGTTCACGGTGGCACTAGAATGTCGTCATGGTTTGTGTGTTATTGGAAGGATTCCAGTTATAGGTTGTAGGCCTAGTTGTCATATGGTTCATTCCTTTTTGCTTTTGGTGTTTTCAGGGTTGACGGATTGATGGGAGTCGGGCGAGTTGTAAATTTTTCAGTTGAATAAGGGGAGTAGCAAGGATTGAGGGAAGTATCAATCAGGTATTAGAAGGTCTGAACAGATTGTATGCAACAATTCCAGTTGTTCGCAAGAGGTTGTTAGATTTGTGATTCTCAAGTTGGAAATTCCTTATGATGTCGTAAGTTGTGAAATTCTTGGTGATTGTATCGAGTGGGTGCCCTGGTGGGAGTATACCAGAGTCGGTAAGGGTTGGATGTATCGCAAAAGTTCATGGGTTGATCGTAGCTGCTCGTTAACCAGTGGTCGGTAATGGCATAGATCAAAGTTAAGAGTATTAATATTTTAGGTTCTTCATATGGTTTGGTTTTAGGATAAGTTCGCAGTCAGTGTGTTTCGAGGATCATTTTTCATGGTTCGGGTAATGCCCCAGTTGGGGATTAGGGGTGGATTTAAATGGATGGTTCTACCATTATGGAAGTTAGGTAAGCAAGGAGGTTTTAGGCTCCTAGTATCAATGTTTTGGGCAGTGTCAGTGTTTCAGGCAGTATCAGTGGTGTGGGATTGCACATACGTGTGGAGTATCTGAGAATTTGGGAAATGATAAGTCACTCGCAGCAGCATAAAATAATCTCAGAGTAATTGGTTTGGCCCTTTTGTGTAGCTCTCGTCCAAGTCTAACCGATGCAAGGATGAATCTTCTACTCAAAGGATTATTAGAGCCTTCTGTTGAGCATAAGTGGTCTGTCGCTATGTATGGTCAGTGACTTTGTTTCCTTTTAAAGCAGCAATGTGATCAGGGGTCGAAATCATTTTGGTTGGTACGAGACTCTATGAGGTCGGATTGGTGACAATTCGGTGGGGGAAGGACTAACAAGGAGTCATATAATTAAGACTTTAGGTTTCGGATTTCAGGTGAGGTAAGATTAGGGGTGTTCAAAAATATCCGTATCCGAAATTCCAAAATTCCGAATCCGAATTATCCAAAAAATCGGATATCTGAAATTTTGGATATCCGAAATTTCGGATATCCGATTTTTCGGAATCGGAATTGGATAGTGATTTTTAGATTTTTCGGATAATTCAGATATCCGATATCCGAAAAAAAATTCCTCCAATTTTCTTATTTTATTAGTTTATTTGTATCCTTTTAGTTGGAATAAAACAAAAACCTCACTTTTTCTTCCCGATACACAGATTTAGTGATTCACTAACCGGCTAACCCTACCCACTTCAAATCGACGATACTTCTCGAGTTCCCGTTCTAAGGGGGTGTTTGTTTTATCTTTTAAAACATCTTTTAGCTTTTAGGAAAAGATAAAAAGGCAAAGGATGTTTGGTAATCTTGTAAAAGCTACTTTTTTATATAAGGAAAATGAACTTTTTGGAAAAGTCAGAGAAACCTGACTTTTTGCAACTTTTCCTAAAAGTACTTTTGCCATTTCAAAAGCTTAGCCAAACACCCCCTAAATTCAAAGGCTCAACTCGATTGTGTGGACATTCCAGCCAGCGGGCTGAAGACCTTCACGGTGGTAGTCGCTGATTGTGTTGTCGACTTGCGATTCGACTTCTCGTTCTAAATTCTTAGGGGTTGCGAACTTGCAATTCGATTCACAACAAGTTTCAAGTTTTGATTGCTTCCAGTTCCCAGTTTCGATTGATACCTTCTTTTGACACCAAGCTGCGATAAGAATTTAGGGACATTAGTCTTCAGATTCGTTGTACTAACTTCCAAAAAACAATACTTCTTCTGTATTTCAATTCCTTAAGGTTAGCTACTTATAAAACTTCTTGTTCTAATTCGTTATTTTAGTTATTCATTATTTGGTTAGGTTGTTCATTAATTTGTTTAATGAAGTGTTAAACACTTGAATAAAATTGTAATAATCAAAAACTCAAAAGCAGCAACTGTTTTTACATTGTTGTTTACTTATTTTTCTGGTTTTGTAGTTTCTATGGACAATAGAGCTGGTGATGCAAGCAACTCAAACTATGAGTTCGTGTCTGAAAGTGAAGTGGGCACAAACACAAACACCAAAGGGAAAACTAAACAGGGACACAACAAATCAAAGAAGAAAAAAGCTTCTAAACCACCTCATGCACCAAATGTAAGTGAGTCACCCTCTATACACACAAAGAGAAAAAGATCCCCATGGTGGAAACATTTTCGAGATACACCTGATCCTGATGTTGCCGAGTGCATTTATTGTGATAGACATATCGGTTGTGCAAGTAAGAGTGGGACTACCCCTTTGAAAAATCATGTTACTAATTGCAAACAATATGCTTTTAACATCGATAAAAAAACAAAAACTCATTGACCTTGAGTCTCGAACACATGTTAGTGATGATGGTTCGATTGAAACTTTAACTATTCCTAAGTTATGGGAGTTTAATGAAGATGTTATTAGGAAAGCACTTTCATACATGTTGATAGTTGATGAGTTGCCTTTCTCTTTTGTGGAGCGTGAAGGTTTCAGTAACTTTTGCAAGGCTATCAATCCACCTTTTGTTGTTCCTTCACGTCCCACCGCAACTAGAGATTGTTATATTTTTTTTATTGATGAAAGGAAAAAGTTAGCAAATGTCTTTAAAAAACTGTCTTCATGAGTATGTCTAACCACAGATACATGGACTTCAGGTCAAAATTTAAGTTATATGTGTTTAACGGCTCATTTCATTGATGATGATTGGAATTTACATAAGAGAATCATAAATTTTTGTCCAATCGTTGGTCATACCGGAGTACTGATTGGAAGGGCGGTTGAAAAATGTTTAATTGAGTGGGGGTTAAAAAATATCTTGACTATAACAGTGGATACTATTAGCTCTAATGATGTAGCTATTCACCATTTGAAAAATGTTCTTAACCATTTGGAATGTGGTGTTATGAAAGGGTTTTTTTTTTACATATGTGATGTGCGGCTCACATCTTAAACTTGGTGGTCAAAGATGGGCTGTTGGATGTCAGTTTGTCTATTAAAAAAATTCGCACTCTTGTAAAATATGTAAGGTCATCTCTCGCTAGGCTTCAAAAGTTCAAAGCCGTTGTTGAAGACGAAAAGATAGAAAGAAAGAGCATTGTTTCTATGGATTTTTAAACACGTTGGAACTCAACATTTCTGATGCTTGAAAGTACCATGAAGTTTAAAAAACCTTTCTCAAACTTGCTTCTAAAAGATTCCAATTGTGCGAAAGAGCTAAAAAAGTGTAATGGTGGTTTAATTAATGATGAAGATTGGGTTAATGTTAATAGTCTGTTGCCTTTTTTGAAGATCTTTTTTGATGCTACCAAAAGGTTTTCTGGTTCTCGTTATGTGACTTCCAATGCTTATGTACATGAGATTTTTGGAATTGGTAATGTTATTGATGGGTTTGCCATGCATGTTGATCGGTCCATTAAGTCCATGATACTTAAAATGCAAGCAAAATACAAGAAGTATTGGGGGGACATAGTGAAACTTAATCAGTTTTTGTTCATTGGGGTAGTTCTTGACCCAAGACGCAAATGGCAATATATTGCATGGCTTGTAGAAGAAAACTTTGAAGAAAAGAAAGCGCGAACTTTTCTTTCAAATCTAGATTCCAACATGCGGGTCTTGTTTGATCTCTATCATGCTTCCATGCCTCAAAAAGAAAAATATGAGTAGGTGTCATCTTCTACTTCTAAAGCTAGTCCTAGTTCTATGTGGGGGCATGTGGTAGTCATGGATATTGAGGAAATTATGACTAAACGTTTTGAAATGGCTATGGGGAGTTCTGAAACCATTTTGAAGAAAATAGAATTAGACAAATATCTAGGGGAAGACCGTGAAGCTATGGATGCCAACTTTGACATTTTAAAATGGTGGAATATTCAAAAATGTAGGTATCATGTTCTTGCAAAGATGGCTCGGGATTTGCTTGCTATTCCAGTTTCTACGGTTGCCTTTGAGTCAGCTTTTAGCACAGGAGGACGGGTGCTTGATTGCTTTCGAACATCTTTAACTCCTAGAACGGTGGAAGCCTTAGTGTGCACACAACATTGGGTGCGCGATTCTCATGATGCAATTAATGTTGATGACATATTGCTTGAAATAGAGAAAATAGAGGAAGAAGGTTAGTCTTAAATTCACAAAGTTTTATTTTTTATTTATATTTGTAATGTTCTCTTTTTATTTTCATTCACAGGTTTGAATGACTTAACTGTGGAGCAACCTACCATCATAATTGATGAAACAGTTGATGAATTAGCTGAAAACATTGGAGGTATTATTTAATTAAAGTTTCTATACATTAGAAACAATTTAAAAATGTATCTATATTTCTACCCCGATTCTGTTGTCAAAGAAATTAACGATTAATCAGATTTTTTTTGTTACTTCCTGCCATCAGATTGGAGTTTTTTAGAATCTGATTAAACTTAATTTCTACCCAGATTATACATGAATCAAGGTAATCTTAAGTAATAAGTAGGGCTGTAGGGGTTGAGTTGTATCTTGTATGATATTACATTGATGAACATTGAATTATAGTATTATTTTTTACTGATACTCTCAATTAATTTGGTTTGTCTTGATTTGGGTCTTGAATAGTGAATAGACATTTCATGAATCAGAAAGTGTCTGTTGGTTGTATTATTGAAACACAATCTATCAAGGTTTTTTTTTGTTTGTCTTGATTTTAATGTTATTTCTTTTTATTTTTTCAGGAATGGTGTTGAAGTGCTAGTTGTTTGTTGCATTCCTGGAAGCTAGAAATAGTGAATGGATATTTTGAAAACTTAATTGTGTGTTTTAAACTTTGAATTGTTATTTGGAATCTTGTTTGTGTGCTTCAAACTTTGGATGTTTTTTAGTTCATGAGGGTAAAAAATACACTAGAATGTTATATTTTGGATGTTTTAATGTTTGAATTGTTATTTGGAATCTTGTTATTTCTCTTTTTATATTGCTGACATTTGAAAAAAACAAATACTCAAATACTCAAATATGGATGATTGCATTTTCGAATATCCAAATTAATATCCGATTCCGTATCTGAAATTTTGGATATCCAAATTAATATCCGATTTCCTATCCGAAATTTCGGATACGGAATCGGATATCAATATCTAGTTTCCGAAATTTTCGGATATCCAAAATTTCGGATACGAAATCGGATATCAATATCTAGTTTCCGGAATTTTCGGATATCCGGTTATGAACACCCCTAGGTAAGATTGGTTTTATTTAAATATCGAGGATTCGTTCTTCATCCGGCTTGGAGAGCTATTCTAAAAATGGTCTCAGTAGATCTGGAGAGACCATGGTATAATCAGAGTTGGAAGTATTATGTTTGATCTGTTATCCGTTGAGTGTTTGGCATGGATCCGTTTCAGTATGGGCGGTCTGTTTGCGCGTCAGACCATTATAGATTTCAGGTCTCGGAAGGGTAGAATTATTTTGCATGGGCTAAAGTTTTGATTATTATCCTCGGGATAGAAGCTTCGATTTGGGTTTTGGTTTCCCTGGGAAGATTATTTTGTGCGTAGAATTTTCCATTATGGTCGTCAGGTCGGTTGTTTTGATATACGTGTCATCAAAGAGTGATTTCGAGGACGAAATATAATTTAAGTGGGGGAGAGTTATGACACTCGGAATCTAGAAGGTTAATTGTGGAATTATGCCAAATTCAAGTTGAACTCGGCTAGTTGGAGGAGCCAACTCAACGAGTTGAAGACTTCAATCATGGGTTTTAGTGGGTCTACTCGATGAGTTGAGGAGCCTCAACTCGACGAGTAGAAGTTAGCTTGACCTTGAAGTTTAATGAGGCATCTCGACGAGTTGAGGAGCCTCAACTCGATGAGTAGAAGTTAACTTGACATCAAAGTTTAATGAGGCAACTCGACGAGTTGAGGAGCCTCAAATCGGCGAGTTGGCCTCTCAGGAGGAAACCCTAATTTTCACGGTTTTGCCCCCTATTTAAGGCCTTAAACTTCCTTGACCAGCCTCCTTATCAGCCTCTTTGTCCGCCTAAAACCCTAAATTGAGTTGTGAGTCTCTTGTTGGGAATCTTGCAGTTTTGAGTGGATTTTTGAGTGTTTTTGGTGTTGGGTGAAAGTTTGGAAGAGCTTGAAGTTGTTTAGTTTGGAGGGAAGCTTTGCGATCTAGGAATCTATCATACTTTTGGCAACCATTTGAGGTAAAAAGTCTAGAACTTGGTGATTAATAGATTAGATCTTCTCATTTGGGTTTTATGGTGATTTTGGCCTCCTTTTTGAGTTATGGATAAGATAGGTGGTGTAAAGGTTCAACCTTTTAGATCTGAGTTTGTTTTGCTACCCTTGATCTTAAGGGTGCAAACTTTAGGAGGATCTTGATGTCATGCATGCATTAAGTCGAGTGTTAAGTTCATTTGAAGCATAAGAGCTTCATCTAGACATGAATTTACGTAAAGTTAGCAACTTTACATGGTTTTGCAACTCAAGGAAGTCATATATATGCTTTGTGGCCATGCCTTTATGGAGTAGTGCGTAATGAATTAAGCTGTTGGACTTTAAGCGAACTTGGCGAGTTTATAGATAAACTCGACGAGGTGGCTTTGTTTTCCCCAATATTTTCAAATAAATAGCGGAACTCGACGAGTTGGTGGGTAAACTCAGCGAGTTGACATGGTTTTTCCTGAATGTGTAGATTTATGGAAATACTCGACGAGTTGGGTCAACTTGGACCATTGACTTAAACTTTCAATTTATGACCTTGACCAAGTTTGTCCCGAGGGGTGTTTGTGATAACCTGATTTGGATTTAAAGAAAATATGTGCTTAGGATAAGGTCCATATGGGGTTGGGCCCAATTTGGAAAATTAGGCCATTAGTGGGCCATTCTGGATCTTTTGGTTTTTAGCCTTAGTCTTGGTGCATGTTGGGTTAGCATAAGATGGTGATTTTTACCGAAGTATGGATTATGGCATGGAGCCCAATTGCTAATTGGTTGTGTTGATTGCATTGATTGCTCGGAAGCTGGTATGGCAGCAGCTAGGGATTTCTTTAGTGAGCTTTTGTGTTCAAGGTGAGTCTTCCTCAATGTGCTTATGGGTCGAAGGTACCGGTGCTGGACCTTTTGGATTGGTATCCTGGTTTATCATATGCTTGTATGATGTATTGATCTGTTAGATTGATATCCTATTAGATAGGATGTTGCCATGTTGTGGTGACCTGTTAGATCGGTATCCCGGTAGATAGGATGGTTTTATGCTATTATGATCTGTTAGATATGTATCCTAGTAGACAGGATGATGATATGCTTAGTGATCTGTAAGATATGCCTATTTTTTTGTTGATTGGTTATATTTTTATTGTTACATATATGTTGATATATGTGTGTGTGGTTGTGTTGAGGTGGTCCTGCTTTGTGTTGAATGCCAACATACCCAAGGCGGTTTGGGTAGACTGAAGGCCTTGCGAGGCGGTCTAGTCAGGCCAAAGGCCCGCCGGGCGGTCCGGATAGAATGAAGACCTGCGAGGTCGTCCAGTCATGCCAAAGGCTTGGGAGCGGTCTAGACAAGTTGTAGGCCCGGTGAGGAGGTCGGTCCAGACATGTTGAAGGCTCTATATGCATGTTGTTATTTGTATATGTTATCTGTTTGGGTGTTGGTACTTTGGGGGAACTCAGTATGCTTCGGGCTTACAGCTTTAGTTTATGGTTTCAGGTACTTCTGTGAATCGTGGCAAGGTGAAGGTGTGACTGTACACATCCTCGCGTTTTGGACTTATGTTTTCTGCGAAAACTCAGATAATGTGAACATTTTGAAAGCTACGTTTTGGTTTTTAAATAATATTTTGGCAATAACGGTTTTTTAAAAAACTTCTATAAAAAAGGGTTGTTTTATAAAGTTTTAATTTTATGAAATTTTCAAGATGTTACATGTTCTTCAGGATGATATTTATTTTGATGATCGCCTGAATTATATTGAGAGACCAGTGGCGATCTTGGATCGAAAGACGAAGGCCTTGCACAGCAAGGTAGTATCATTAGTTAAGGTTCGGTGGCAACATTGGAAAGGTTCGGAATGGACGTAGGAACCCAAGTCATAGATGTGGGAGCATTACCCTGAGTTGTTCGCAACAACTGACTTCGAGGACAAAGTCTAGTTCAAGTGGGAAAGAATTATAACGTTCTCTTCTGGTGAGCAATTTTCAAGTTAAAATTTTAAAGGATTAATCCCTACTCACAATGTGAGGTATGTATGTCCCGTCGACATGAGATTAATGGGAAAGCACACCAATTTTAGGGCTCACAACGTGAGCACACATTGGCTCGCGATGTGAGAATTGCCTAAGAGGAAACCCTAATTTTAGGGGTTTTAACTTCGTATTTAAAGGAAGTGAGGGCTAGGGTTTTCCCACCCTTCATCCTCCATCACCTCTTTGTACTCCCCTTTGAAACCCCTAGCATCCATATTTGATCTTAAAGATTATATGTGGTGATTTTAGCCAACGAAAAGAACAAGAAGAGCATCTAGTCCATTATTTCTACATTCAAGTCCCACCACCAAGCATTTACACATCTTCTGGATCTTTTGTGAGCTTCAAGTTCATTGCTTTATTAGTCCATAAGCTTAGATCTTGATTTTTATGCTTAATCCTTCATATTCAAGATGATGTAGTGGTTGAAATCAATAAAGTTGCCAACTTTATGGATCTCCAGTGTCCCTTGAGTAGTATATATGCTAGATCTGGAAGATGGTTGAGTTTTATGGATTTTGCATGAGATTTGGTGTCATTTTCCCTTTTTGTGCCTTAGCTAGTGTTTGGGACATGCATTGGGCATACATGTCCAAAATGCTATGATTTTTATGATCTTATGGAGTAAATAACACACTATGGAGGGGGGGGGGTTGGTTGATTGACCGAAAAGAGATTAAGAGTCTCATGACGTGAATAAAAGGGGTGTCATGATTTGAGGATAGGGTTTCTCGACTATTTTGGACTTATTAGGTCACGATGTGACCACTAAGGGTCACGACGTGAATAGCGGCTGTGGGACTTTCAAGTGTGAATAGATTTTCACTTCGACTAGGGTTGACCAAGTTTGACCAAAGGGTATTTTGAGTTGTATTTGAGATTGGTCACTATTTGATGAACAAGTGACCAGTAGAGTTGATATTCAGAGTTGTATCCTATTCAAATATTTTCTTCTGACTGAGAGGTGAGTTTTCCTCACCGTACTTGTAGGTCGAAAGCACCAAGGCCGGCCCACTGGATCTGATATCCTAGAATATTGTATGATGTTATGCTAAATATATAGTAGATTTGGATGATTATCTAATGATTGTTTGTACGTGTTAGACCGGTAGATCTATATAACTACGTGTAATTACTGGCTATATGATTAACTATCTGTTGAATATGTTTGTTATATGTTATATGTCGACAAGGTATGTTTGGGGTTGGGACTGTACTGCTTTGTGCTGTCAGTCAACAGACCAGGGCAATCAAACCGGGAGGTTATGGGCCAAGACAATCCAACCGGGAGGTTGTGGTCCCAATACATATATGCAGGGCAATCCAACCGAGAGGTTATGGGCCAAGGTAAGCCAACCGGGAAGTTGTGGACCCAACATGTAGAATTGTATATGATATATGTTTGTGTGGTGGTACTTTGGGGGAACTGACTAAGATTTGGCTTCCAGTTACAGTTTGTTGTTTCAGGTACTCTAGATGACCACACCAAGGCAAATGCGTGATTGTGTACATCCTTCGGTTTTATGTTATTTTATTTTGGGATATTTTGATTAATTAAATACACTTTGAAACAATGATTTCATAATTAATTATGGTTTTGGGTTGTTTTTTTAAAGTTCAAATTTATTGTGATTTTTGCGATGCGTACAATAAACCAAAGCAAGAAAGTATAACCCAAGTTACCACACTGTTATTTGTTTTGATATGATAGAAACTGCATGCTAGTGATAGCAATATTCAAGAATTTCATGATAAAATCCACTGATATATGATGCTTGATAACTTAGGGTTACTTCTTATATGAAATTGACATCATTACTGTAGTTGCTTAGTGTATGCATCATGTACATAACTAAGATTTTATAGCTTGAGAATGTTTGGTTCAGCCTTATTTCCTATTCCGAGTTTGGTTGTGGGTTTACTGTAGAATCAAGTATTCGACTGTCTGTAGGATCCAATGTTATGTATGATTAGGATACGCAGGTGTTGCAGGGTTGGTGGAAGTTTCATAGATGAGTATATGTGTGAGCAACTGGCTAGATGTGAATGTTTAGCCACTCAATAGAGTGAGGATAGGACGTATGCACATCCTACTTGTTGTATTGGTGTTGGGAGTTGTGATGATCCTTGAGACAAATACGGGTAGGTGTGGTAGGTAGTATGGGCCCGTACTAATGAAAGCACAAGACCCGTACACGTAGCAAGGAAGTCATAAACCCCAAGGGTTTAGTCTTGTATTGTGATGTTTCTGATACGTTCCCGATTTTGTGAAGTATAAGTCAGTTCATTCGCAGCTTTGATAGTTTCCAAGTTTGAGTAGTTCGCTATTAGTAGGGTCTTACAGTTAGAGGAGAGGGGATGAATGTTGCATTTGAATGTTTTCAAGTGATTGGATTGTTGCTTACGTGATTAGATTGTTGCTTCGTGTCACAACCTCATTCTTTATCAGAGACTCCTTCTTCTTCTTAACAAAATTAGGATAAGTTAATTTGATTACTACAATTGAATGGTGTGTCATATTCTAATGACCTATCATCGTATGTAGCAACGCTTAGACTCAGTTCTCTTAGATTCAAATTCCAGAATGGAATATGCCTTCCTTCATGGTCTAATGTGATATAATCACATTTTAACATGTAGCATTTCTAGCTACCAACTTCTTTAACAACAAGTGCGATACTTCTATTAATTGCTTTGCTTTCAGTTGTTTAGTTTAAGTCGGATGCTACATCAAACTTGGTGCTCTGAACCACGTAACCTACTCATCGCAGTCGGACTCAATGTGATATGACCACTAGGGTCGGGATAACAACAATTTTTTCTTAGTCATTACCGAAACAATGGTAACGACATACCTAAATAAAAAGAAATCAATTACTAGCTTCTTGGTAACCTTGTGACTTTCCCTGATCCAAGTGTGAGTCCTGTGTTTTCGGTAGTATAGGCCTCTACTACCATCCACACCTACTCATACTCGTCCCAAGTATTGTCTCGCAGTTTTCCAAGTCACCGTACAAGAAAATCACATAACAGTTTAACACACCAGATAACAAAACGAAGGTTATTATTTCTTGAAACCATTACATAGGTGTTCAAGTTCACCCTAGACTATGCCTCTAATAGGCTACACCACGTGGTACTATCTACATGACTACTTCATAACTTGATCTTCGGTCATCCGTCCTTACTCTTGATTCCTTGCGTTACCAGCTGCTTTGTCAAGGATACTCCTTAGCTCTGGAGGTACATTCGCTCCTGCTGCTTCATTTTTCTTCGGGCAGTCCCTAGATAAATGTCCTTCTTTATTACAGCCGTAGCACACCTTACTCTTGGACGTACACTTACTGGCGTAATGCCCTGTCCTTCCACATTTGTAGCAAGTCACCTTCTCATCGTATCCCTCATAGTGTTTTAGCAGTACATTTGGCGTTGTTGCTCTCATCGGACAATCTTGCTTGAAGTGTCCCTCTCCACTACACTTAAGGCAAACTTCCTCCTTGGTTGAGCATTTATGGGCATAATGACCAATCTTCCCGCATTTGAAGCAGGTCACTTCCTTAGGGCATCTCCTATTACACCATTTTGCTTCACCTCTTCCTCCTCCAGACTGTGAAAATAAGTTTTTCCTGTTGGACCTTGAAGATCCCTCAATTTTCCTCTTCTTGCCAACCTCAACCTTGTTGGCGATCCTATCGTTGATCATTTCTTCGACAAACTTAGCAACCCAGATGGTTGCCTCAAGAGCGGGTGACTGGCGTACTGGCACAGTAAGTTCATCATTACTTTGTTGGATTAAGCACCTTGTTTCTCTCATCTGTTGATCCAACATCATCCACACCATTTCCTGTACTCCTCCCATCATGATTGGCTCGGGTACATCTTTTACTACAACAGGCATTTGCTGAATCATCGGGGGTTGATTCCTATTCCCATTTGTATTCCCATCTCCACTGCGGTTTGTCACCATTTGGATCTATACACCGATTAAGGTGAATCTAGATCTTAATTTAGGATTGACATTTAAATAATTCTTATCACTCCGAAATGTTTATATGCTAGTTCTAATATCGTAGTCGTACGTCTAGAATCCTAAACACATAAGGTTTCCAGATCCGCTCGGCAACAGACCATAGATCCAATCAAGCGATAGCATAAAGCATCACAAATCATTTAGCACGTAAAAGCAAATTAGGCATCATTCCTAAAATAAGCTAGTGCTTGTGTGTATTTAGGTGTACTCCCTAAAATATATTTGACACACTCCTCACGATCATTGCTTAGCATTCTAAGTTTAAGTCTAGAAATAAATTCATATTCCTAGTTCGCTTAAACTAATGCTTTGATACCAACTGTGAAATCCCCATTTTCATGGCTAGAAAAGACCGATTTTGTTTATGCTTTATAAAAATTAGAGTACCTCTTTTAATAAAAATGTTGCGGAATTTGTTCCCAGTAAAACATGATAAATACATTATCAAAGCATTTCCGAAGAAAAGTATTTTTATTTATTTTAGAACATTTGGGATGTCATCGTCAATACAGAAACACAAGCATAAACAAAACATACATTCATTATCACTAGTGATCTACATCTCTTTTAAATCTATCAGTGTAATGTGACTTCATATCAACACCTGTGATATAAATAAATTGAGTGGGTCAGGTTGGGAAACCTGGTGAGTATATAGGGTTTTCAACACACAATAATATAATCATTATGTTTAATCATCAAACAGTTAACCCAATTACCCATCCCTATTATCTTCTTTATTCTCAAGGATCTACCCTAAGAATCAGCTATTTCTTGTACATTCATTCCTAAGGAGTATCCTAAGGAATAGGTAGGAATTCCATCTTTGTAAATGATACATCTGTCAAGAACAACTGCTAGTTCTGTTACTTAGGAGCAGCAGCCAAAATTGTGACATTCTCTATGGGGCGCATCTGCCAGAATAGTCATTTAGCCGCATATGCCGGGGTTATGAGGTTCTCTATTAGGTGCTTCTGCCGGTAGAGTCCTTTAGGCGCATCTGCCATGGTTTTATTGACAGTATCATTTTCGAGAGTCCACTCGCAATACATATCAATAAGCTTTTAGAGTACACCGGTGAACACATCGTTCACAACACCTACAGGTTGCGAGCCTACTAGTGTTCCACTGGACTGTCTAGAATAGTCTGTGGTTGTCATCCATACTCTGCTAAATGACGGGGCCATCATTTGGGAAAAAGGCTTCTCACATCGTCCACCTCTCACCCTCAACTCACGGTCTATTTCACCTCTCAACTCATCATCCAACTCATACTCCATCTATTACATATACCCATGTTTTACCCCAACATTATCGTAGATATAAAATACATATACAGTTTAAATCATTTAAAACATGTATAAAATTGTTCATTCAGCATAGATAGCAATTATACAGATAATATTCACACATAGCACGTAATTTAAATAAAATACTTCATATCTATGTGTAAGATGAAAGTAACTATGCACTCACCTGAAAGGTGGTGACTCATCACTCGGACAACGCTTCGATATTCTCAAAATAATTTCCTTTGATAAAACCTAGTATCAATACCACTAGGGTTTAGTCTAACGATAACCGCGACAAATTAATAGTCTGACTATTATTATTATTATATAAGCGTTAAATAACACTCCATAAAACTCATAATAATAGCCCAAATAATTATTTTAAGGACCTAATAACATTACTATTATTATTTGAAAGTTATATTAAAAATTGTGTAAGCGTAGCTCACTTACAGCGGATTTTAAAGAAAACCAGGCTTTGCTTGGTGCAGCGTTTCGAAACCGAAAGACCCTTTTTCTTGGGACTCCGGGAGCCTCGGGGCTTCCTTCGGGTGCTAGGGAGGTTCCCTAGGGTTTAGGAGTGTTTAGGACACTTAGAGAGAGAAAGAAGTTAGAGAGAGAGTGAAGAAAGGTGTGAAAATGAAGGAACTCTTGGCCCCCTTTTATAGCCTGCGAGGCCTCGGATTACCCTGGGCGTAGTCCTTAGCTACGCTGGGCGTAAGGCTCGGATGAGGCTTCCAGCTGTCTTTGCATGTGGACTGATCTCGGAGTGGATAAGAACTGGAGTACGCGGGGCATACTCGTCCTCGGACGTGGGGTGTAGGCGATGGGTGGTGTGTCCTTCATCCGAAGCGAGACCGTGGGCCGCAAGCGACAGCTGTGATCTTGCCACGTCATCGATTGAGCAACAGGCTTCGCAAATTCGAATGAAATCTTTAAAAATTCGTAACTATCGCATACGAGCTCCATTTTTTACGTCCTTTATATCCACACGAAGGTGTGAACGTACTCTACAACTTTCGTTTAGACTCTGTTGGCTAATTAAGACTATATTTTAAAAGTTATATTATTAACAGGCCGGGACAAGATTGATCCGTTAAATTCTCATAACTTCTTCATCCGACGTCCGTTTTCGCCCATCTTTTTCTCGTTACGATACTCTTAACGAGATCTTCGATTCTCGTTTAGGTTGTGTCGGCTAAAAACCGTTTGATCTAATATTCGAATTTCGGGCTGTATACTGCTAATCTGAAACTTCCAAAAATCATAACTTCCTCATACGAAGTCAGATTTTGGCGTTCTTTTGATGGACGCTCTCGGTTTAACATATTCTATGACTTTCGTTTAGATTGCTAAGGCTAAAACTCGCTTTATCGAAATTTTACTATTCACGCTTCCCGGTGTCATGCCGGTTTCGTTGCGAAACTTCGACGGGTCATAACTTATTCGTTATAACTCGGATTTCGGTGTTCTTTATATGTATGGAAACCTTGTGACATATTCTACAACTCGGTTAAGATTATTTATTCTAAATAATCTTTTGTCGAAAAGTCATTTTTGACACTTATTGCCTCTAAATTGACTAGCCCGGATCTACGGGCGTTACAGCAATGTTGTATTAAGTGTTTAAAGCCATCGATTTGTGCCTTGAAGCAAAGGGTAAAATTGGTAGGGTGATATCTCAGGTTTCTTGCATGAATTAAGGAGTTAGTCCGATATGTTTTAGTCAAAACTAACTATATAATAATACGGGGCTCGTTTATACCTTTCTGTGTATATAAAGAACGCCGAAAATGGAGTTCAAACGAAGAAGTTATGATTGTTTGAAGTTGAATTGGAAGTTTGGGGTTTTCCCTACCCGTCGCATAGTCAAGCTATGCAGGGTGTAGTTTGATGAATTTTGATTGCTTTTCTAGTGGACTACACATGGCGTAACTTAGGTTACACATGGCCTAATTGCTACTAAACAAAACCCTAATCCTATAGTTTTAGTCCCTATTTAAGGGCTCTAACTTCTTTGAACCATTCCCATCACTGGCCTCCATCAACTCAAATCGTTATTTTGAAAACCTAGCCATCAATGGTGAGATTTGGAAGCATTAATGTGGTTTTTATGTGAATTCTTGAAGAAGGATTCCATTGGAGAAGCAAGTGTGAGCTGGAAGCTTTATAGATCCAGACTTTGCATCTTGATGTTCCTTTTGTTAGATCTAATTAGTTTATGGGTTTTATGCTTTTGTCCCATAATCCTGACCCTTGTGAGTATGGGTTACTCCAGACCATTTCAATGCCCCCTTATGATGTTTTTGAGGACATAGAGCCATAAAAATGAGAGGTTGGACATTCTTATCCATCCATGCATGAGTTTTTGATCAACAGATAACTTTATGAACCCAGTTATTGGATCTGTGCTCTTTGTGACCATGCAAATGAATAATTTCAAATACTTTATCTATTAAGATGTTCATCTATATTAGATCTGGGAGTTTGGGGGGTTTGGCTTTCTGTATGAAGAGCTTAATAGAAGTTTTTGGGATCAGGGGCACTACGCATGGCGTAGCTCTACATAGGGCATAGATTAGTTACGCAGGACGTAAGTTGACTGAGGGTTGACCGTTGACTTTTGGCCGGTTTGACTTTTGGACTTAGTATTGGAAGGGGATAATGGTATATTGCCCAAAGGAGGTTTAATTATGAGCCTAGACCCTTCTTGGACAAGTCATTTCCTTGATTGTTAATTAGGGCTTTATTGTGGATATGTGTAGCAAGAGGATGCTTGATATCGTCGACTGGAGTGGGTGGTTTATCTTATTTTCAAGATTAATGTGAGTTTTCTTACTATACTCCTGGGTCGAAGGCACCAATGTTGACCCATTCGTTTGTGTTATATATCCTTGTGTATATGATGTTGCTATGCTATAGTGATCTGTTAGATTGGTAGATTTGTATTATTATGTGTATTGTTGGTTATTGTTTACTTATGTTTTCATATGTCAACATGGTGTGGCTGGATTGAGGTGGTACTGCTTTGTGTCGTATGCGAACAAACCCGGGGCAATCCAGTCTGGACACTATGAGCCACGAGTAATCCAGTTAAAAGATTGTAGACCTAGGGGTAATCCGGTCGAGAGATCGTGGACCTATACGTAATCCAATCGGGAGACTATGGGCCCATGGGAAATCCAATTTTATACTGTGGGCCGGGTATGCATGTATTATTTATGTATTGTTGTTTGGGGTATTTTGGTGGAACTTAATAAGCTTCGTGCTTACCCAATTGTTTGTAATTGTTTTTCAGGTACCAATGGTGATTGAGAGAAAGTGAAGACGTGATCGTACACATCCTCCTGTTGGTTTATACTTAACAGAGTATTTGATACTCTGACTCTATGGATTTGATTTGAAAACAATGATTGATTATCTTGTAGGTTATGAAAATGCTTTTAATAAAAATGAAAAAATATTTGACGTGATTTCCAGGACGTTACATCTATATATGTTTATCACAAAAGGTTCCATTCAACCATATCATCCTCATGAACCCTAAAATTCCTTACCGTTTCACCTTACCACCCTCAAATACCCTAAAATTCCTTACCGTTTCACCTTACCACCCTCAAATACATACTTATAACACCCATACAACTACTGTCTCATTCTCATTAGAGATGCTCTTAGTGGTGACCTTTTTTGAATGAGTGTTGATATTGCAATGGTATAAATGATAAGTGTAAAAGATCATGTAACACAATTGAAAGAATATTCATATTTTATTGGCATGGATGATCTTACTCATAATGAAAGGCCAACCTAGGATATGAGAAAATTCATGAACTAGATAACATGACAACCTATCAACCTAATTACACTCACCATCTTACCATGAATTATGGGAGGACTAGGTTCTTATTACTTAACCATATTTAATAATTATATACCCATCACTTGATGATGGTGGGTTTGAATGTATCTTTGTTCTTTGTAATTTGGAACGAATAGCAAAAACAAAGTTTGAGTGTACCAATTACATGTGGGGTGTTTTCCTAGGTGGGATGCAAACTTTGATTGAATAATTGGGATGAACAAAGGTCCGAACCTGACCCAAGCTGTACCATTAATCGGGTAAAGGTAGAACCATGAGGGCACCGTAAAGTGAAATTCCAATTCGGTCTGGCACCGATTCCAGTTCAGGGTCAGTCTGGTTCTATCCCGGTTCTATCTGGCCGATCCAAATGCTCATCATTACAGGACATCCTTTGGTAATTGATGGTGTGTCGGGTTACTCGAAATAATTTTCTTTTGACTTGTACAAATAATTCTAGAACTATAAACAACATTATTATTATCCATTAAAACGTTCGATCTTTTCATTAAAACAAATTACCCAATAAATTTCAAATAAAAAATAGAGGCTTACTAACATTGTACATAATCAATTTCGATCTTTTCATTAAGACAAATTACCCAAAAGATTTCAAATAAAAAATAAAGGCTTCCTAACATTTTACATAGTCAATAATATCAATCTATCAATGGGTTAAGCAATGTATTTTCATAGATATTTTTGGGGTTTGGACGGATAATTCTTGTAGAACTTTAAACAGCATTATATTATCAATTAAAACGTTCAATTATTCATTAAGACAAATTAATAAAAGATTTCAAATAAGAAAATTGTGTTGCTAAATTAATATATTAACACATTTATCGAAAGCAAACTTATAAATAACTACTTATAACTATTTTTTTTTCGGAGAACAATATAATTTCAATAAATAAAAATTCATTAAAAACTAAGTAGGTTGTCTATATTGTAAAATATGGTTTCTTTTTAGCCAAACCATTAAAAAAATTAAGGGTGAACATAATAATCGAAAAACCAAACCAAAACTAAATTAATGGATATAACTAAACCATAACAACCAAATCATTTTTTTTAAAACCGATGGTTCTGTTTTATTTTTTGCTAACTGATAAGTAGTGGTTATATTATTGTTTTATAGATAATACAGTCCATTAAAAACCGAACCGGTAGCCATATATTTAGTTATATATAAATTATAAGATATAGATATATACACAAATAAATTCCGAGACCAATTTAAAAATTAAAAACAGTCCACTAATACAGAAAATAGGAATCGAAGACTCGTGTGGAATCTTTGTCAATTTTGGAAAAGATGCATTCAAGATGTTATACGTTCCATTTATTCTTTTTCTTATTTCAAATATATAATATGTTTTCTCTATTATTCATTGCAAGAGTATGTTTATACTTCCGGTTATTACTTATGTATATGGAGTTGTAAACAATCACCAATAAATCGATATATCAAGAAAATAAACTATTTATTGTTCACTTAGGGCTAGGGAATTGAAGATATTTCATCAAAATTCTTTAATTTTAGACCAATAAATAAATAAATAAATAAATAAATAAAAATAAACAAACAGTAGAAATTAAATGCATGTTTAGACAAAAAAAAAAAAATTCCAACCATTAGCTCAACTTCCTAGTTCAAACAGTTTGTACACCTTTTTATTTTTATTTTTATATATTTTTAAACCATTATGATTAACTAATAACCAAAACCATTAACTTGTTAAAACCGTTAATCGAAACCACTTTTAACTGACACCCAATGACTACCGAAAATAATTAACAGATCGAAATGATTATGATGGTTTGGTTTAGCCTATAACCGAACCAAACCTTCTCATACACAAAAAACAAAAAACAAAAAACAAAAAAAAAAAAAAAAAAAAAAAAAAAAAAAAAACTTATTAACATTTGACATAAATCTATAACATCAATCTATCAATGGGTTAAGCAATTTTAATAGATATTTTAATATGCGCTCCATATATGCCATCATTCTTGAACCAAAACCTATTGCGTGCATCTCGAGGAACCATAACATGGTATAATAGCTACAGTTCTTTGTTGTTTAAGGTCTGGCCAGTAGGTTTCGGCGCATTGCCAACCACAATGGTAGCTACTCCACACATACCATGTCACCAATCCAGAATTTAAACAAGCTGTTCAGAATTAATCCAGCCGTTTTCTCTTTGTTATTAGGAAATACAAAGTTACAAACCACCTTTTATCAATGAATTGTTAATTCTTTGTGGTAGTTGGTTCCTTAGAATTCTAGATTTTATCTTAGGGAAAAAAATCATTGCTCTAGGAAGTAAATTTGGCGTATATGTTTCTCAGTGTTTTCGATGGAGATGCAACTAGTCTTACTTTAGAAGTTTGAATGCATGTGTTTCAGAAACTGGTCCAAAACAAGTAGATTGATAGCGTATGTGTACGTATGCCAAAAACTGGTCTTTATTTGCTGGAGATGACCACCACCATGCATGTGTATATGATAACTTAATACTCACTCTCTCGAATGGGTATTAGTGTTTCCACATATAGAGGCTACTAGATCTTGAAAGTAGTTGCTTTTGTTTAACAGTTCATTTTACTCTAAAGCTGCCAAAACTCCATCATTTTCCCCATTTTATACTCATCCTGCACCCTTATCATTTTTTTCTACTTGTCAAATTCATAATGAACAAAGTTCATGTGCAACACTTCATAAACGTGGGTTTTAACCATTTTTTTTTGTAAAGTTAATTTAACGGGTTAAGTATATACTTCTTTATGAAATGACATAAAAACTTTTAATTAGTGCAAAATACTGATTTTTTTAAGATGAAACTATATTCAAGCTTAATTTTAGTAATACAATATATATATATATATATATATATATATATATATATATATATATATATATATATATATATATATATGTGTGTGTGTGTGAAAAATTAATATGTAGCTGTTATGTAGTTACGTTTAGGTATAGAACCTTTTAAACGATGTAGTTTTAAACAAAACAAATCTAATTTCATTTTCTTTTAGTTTTCTTTTAATAGAATACAATTAAATTAAGTTCAATTATAAAATGAAAAAGATACTTAAAGATCACAAATCTTTTTTTGACTTTATATTTCTAAAAATCGCAACTTGCTATCTAATTTTGAAGAATTTTTGTTTTGAAAAAAAACCAAACAAAAAAAAAGTAAAATAAAAAATAAAATCAATTTTTTAATTTTTTTTTTCCAGCAAATTTATAAAAAAGCTGCGATTTTTAAGAATATAAAGTCAAAAAAAAAAAAAAAATCCACCTTTAAGTATTTTTTATGATTTTTTTTTCATATAACACTTCCATAGTATAAAAAAGAAAATTTTGGTAGGCTTGTAAAAAAAACTTTATACCAATATTTTTTTAATAAACCAACAAAATGAATCAATAGATAAATCAAAAGTAACATTATTCACAAAAAAAATAAAAAGTTCTAAAACGCTTTCAAGATTCATTTTTTAGTAAATCAATCAAAAAATTATTTTTATGACAATTTTAATGAACAACATAATCATTATAAAAATGAATCATCGATATGTTTTTTCTAGATATTTTAATTAACAGTGTTATTTCTTATTCATATAATAATTAATGTTCTTTTAATTCCCAAAAATAATATGTAGAAAAGTAATTTCTTACTTTCATGCCAAAAGTTTCCTTTTATATATATATATATATATATATATATATATATATATATATAAAACCCATATAAACAAGTAATTAATTGAAAATAACTAACTTTTAAATTTTTTTGAAAATTAATCACTTAGTCTAGAATAGAATAATCCAGAGTTACATTCAGGATACTGCAACAACATTTCAGAGTGGTAGTATTCCGAAGATTATTTGTTTTGTGTTTCTTTTTTCTTTTTTTTTCTTTTTTTTTTTTGATTTGAGGAGTTTGTAAATAGGGAAATTTTAGTTTTTAATTTTACTTTTTGTTATTAAATAGAGAATTGTTTTGTGTTTATTTTTGGATATATATATATATATATATATATATATATATATATATATATATATATATATATATAGTAACGACCATAAAATTCGAGCCAATTTAAAACATTTTAAATCATTCAAAACCATAAGTTCATATATTTGTTTTCAAAATAGTTTAAACATCAGAGTATTTCTCAGAACCATATCACAATAATCATAAATCATAAGGAGCGGTACGATCACGCATTCGTCTTGCCACGATCTCCAGAAGTACCTAAAACAATACACTGAACTGTAAGCTTGAAAGCTTAGTGAGTTCTCCCAAAATACCAACCACACACAAACATACTCATAACATATCACAGATAGAACAACCATGCACATGGGGTCTACTGTGTGACTGGTCCGCCCGCACCGGGCCTTCAGTCCACCTGGTCCACCCTCCGAGTCTAGACATGTACATCGATTCTACAACGTGATTGGTCCGCCCGCACCGGGCCTTCAATCCACCTGCTCCACTCTCTGAGTCTACAGTATGACTGGTCCGCCCACACCGGGCCTTCATTCGGCCTAGTCCACTCTCCGAGCCTTGGCACGTCTGGTCCACCCTCTTGGGGCCTTCAACCTATCCGGACCGCTTGCTGGGCCTTCGGAATATCCGGTCCGCCCTGGGTATGTTGGCTTACATCACAAAGCAGGACCCGTCTCAACCCAACCCCCATCAAACAACCATGTGCACATACAACAATTAACCACATAACAAATCCTTAACCAGACAAACAGTCTAACAGATCACATATCATATCAACATCCTAACCAGGATTCCGACCTAACTGGTCACTAGTATTACATTACCCTATATACCGGGTACTCACCTTACCCAGGTCACTAACATAGCATTACCCTAAATACCGGGTACCGAACTTAACCAGGTCACTAACATAATACCATCCTAAATACCAGGATGCAGATCTAGCAATGCAATAACATAACAAACAATACCCAGATTTCCATCCGATAAAGGGCCGGCCTTGGTTCCATAGACCATGTCGATATAATGAGGATAACTCGCGTGCAATTGCCGAATGGAAAGATAAGACCAAGCTGCTCCGACCACCGACACAATCTTCACCACAGAACACTACCAAAGAACCAATTCCATAAATACCCAAAATTACCAAAATACCCTTGGAAGTCAGACTGGTCAACTCTTGATCAAAGTCAAAGTCCTCAGTCAAAGTCAACCTTCCTGGTTGATCTTACTCGCCGAGTCAACCCGTCGATTCGCCGAGTTCCCATTCCCAGAAAACTCTCCTAACACAACTCAACTCGTCGAGTTGAATGATTTTTGAATTCCATCTTGTCCAACTCACTGAGTCGCCAACCGACTCACTAATCCAAAGCTTTAACCAAAAGAGGTTGGGTTCTGCGACCAGACTCGCCGAGTCCAAGAACAGACTCGTCGAGTCCAAGGCAATCTTCAACATTCACGCCGAGTTGTTCTTCCAACTCGTCGAGTCTATGCACATGTTCATACAACTCGTCGAGTACACCATGTGACTCGCCGAGTCTCTCCAGTTCTTAACCCATTCAGAAGCTTTTCGAGCCATGCAGGGGCTCCAATCCATAGATCCACCCTTCTACAATCTAACCCTCACATAAAGTTGCAAACTTTACATGAAACCAAGGAGATATAGGCCCAAAACACACTAGGGCTTGGGTTTTAGACAAAGGGGCTTCACCAACAACTCAAATACTGAAGCTTTATGACATTCTAGGCCATCATGAGTCTAGATCTGGACTAGAAACCCTAGATCTAACTCCAAATCTGAGATAGGTCTCAAAACAAGCTAAGGAACTCCCAAAACAACCACCAAGGATGAATCAAAAGGAAATAGCTAAAGATAAGGGCTCCTTACCTTAGAGATGTGCCTAAAACTGATGTAGATCCCAGATCTAAACAAGCCCCCTGGATGCTAGCTTCCGATTTCTCAAACTCCTTCCACCAATTTCCTCTCCCAAGCCCGAATCTCCTCCACAATGAAGCCTCACATGAAATTAGGGTTTTCTGGAACTCTTTGGGGAAATAAGAGGCTGGGAGAAGGACATAACATCCTTTAAATAGGGTGCAAGCTCTAAGATTAGGGTTTTCTCATTCCAGCACCAACACGTCGAGTCTAGCTTCCGGCTCGGCGAGTTGGTCACTTAATTCGCGACCCAAACCCGCTCCGACTCGGCGAGTAAGCGTACCTACTCGTTGAGTCCCTTCCACTATTTACACTTAGCACCCTTCACTTCTTGTTCCGGACTTAGGATGTTACATTTCTCCCCCACTTAAATTAGGCTTTGTCCTCAAAGCCTGCAGTAACACAAACTTCCGGATGATACTCCCACAATGCATCCACTGATCTCAACCGACCCAGATTCCTTCAAACAATGTTATCATATGCCTAAAATCCATCTCTTCCCTTGCAGGGTCCTGATAACTACTTCAAGCCGGCCACCGGCTTCCTTTCTCTGATAACAACACTCATCGACTAAATGCCACCAAAAGACATTACCTTACTTCCAAATTACACATTCATTCGCCACCTGCGAAAACTGGATACCATTCTAAACCACCGGGTCTTGACCCAGTATTAGCTCACTATCTTTCGCCTAACCGGCACTACCTTTATCAACTTGCACCGATCGAAACTCATCCCGTTTCCTCCCTGGATCAAATCCCTTAGCGTGCTGACATGATGAAACAATTCACAGCTTCCGAGCAACCCTCCTGAACACCCATCTATAATATTCATACACATCGTACCTGGCCCAAACAGCCTCGAGTTGGAAAACCAGGCATGCCTACGATAGTCCAGCCACCCCTAGGATGGAACACCACTACATCCAAAGCTCATGACTACAACCATACTCGGACCAAGGACCCTGTCCTTGCGTCATCCTCGAACCCTTCGGTTCGATACAATGGAGTGAACCACCCACACTTCCCTATCACGATCTCTAGGTCCTTGACCTCCGACTATAGTATCCTTATACAGTCCTCAACACCGGTCCAGACTAATCCCGAGCCTGTTAACCTGATGTCTCATCTTCCACTGTCCTAATCTCCAATCTAGAACCACTAACCTCCTCCTCTTCCGAGGAGACTGAAAATATGCCTGCGCATCATCCAACATTGCCATAACCTCAAGGGGCATCCAACCCCTATGTGCTTCCATATATATATATATATATATATATATATATATATATATATATATATATATATATATATATATATATATATATGGTACAATCCCAATGCTTACTACCAATAAATGAAGCACTTTCGATCATCTATTTACTTTGCTGCTTTCCTCTCACAGGACCCACACTCCTTCCGGAGCTACATACCTTTCCTTTCCAGGAAGTCTATTCAACAACCCTTACCGCACCTATAAGTGCCACCGAGCTAAACTCTACTCTACACTATCCATGTAGAGCAACTGCTATTCTCGAACTCCCATATACTTCGAATCCGATTACATAACTAACTAGGCCCACACACAGCCTCCATCCAACTCCATCATCTTGATCAATACTTGGGACCATACCATATCGATTACCATTGCATGGCAACATAATCACCCATTCTCTTCATACCGATCAACTAACACATACATAATCTTTAGTATGACTGGACCGCCTTTTCAGGCCTTCAGCCTATCTGGACCACTCTCAGAACCTTCAGCATGTCTGGACCGCCCTCCTGGGCCTTCAGCCTGTCTGGACCGTTCCCCGAGCCTTCGGTTTGACTGGTACGCCTTCCGGCCTTCAGTCCATCCGGACCGCTCAAAACTGTCGTACGTCACCCTGAACCATCCTTTCCGAGAATCTCTCCCATGCAGTCTATTCTAGCCATCTTGGGGTTCCGAACTCCCATTCCGTTTCCGGAATCCTTTCCATGGCCTAAACCCAAGCCTCACATCGACCACTACCTTCCCTGAAACCATGGTCTGTTCCCTGTCCCACTTGTCTATTACTTGCTCCAATCATGCCACACTCTTGGATAACAGCACCGATAAATCTAAACAGCTAACCAACCCTTGATACTTGCTGTTTTATTGGAGAATTTTCCAATTCTTCCCACTTAGTGTACCAACTACTAACTTTCGCTGACAAACCGACATAAATCGATTGACCTTACTTGATAAAGTTTCCCCCTCTTCTCCAGGAACTAAATACTTTCGGACTGAGCAACCTCCACGGTTACTCTCCTGACATCGCACATCCCGAACTCCAAGGAAGTTCGAATCTTAACTGAACGCTTCTCGCATCGCAGTTGCTATTCCAAGCAACGAGACCATATACCTTATCTTTCGACCAAGAATCCTCCTGGACACTAACCAAAAACAACTTCTAACTACCAAGATCCTCAATCATACCACGAATCATGCGAAAAAAAAAACGAACAGATTTACAATACCACATAATCAGCAAATAACAAAATATCAAAATGGAAACATACCCACAGTTGCATTCGGCTCTGACCTGAACTCCTCTGTTGTAAGCTGGAAAGCGCATCCCTGAGCCCTCGGAGGCTCCGCTCCACCCTGACCTCCACCCGTAATCCACAAAGGGGCTGGTGCTGAAGCCTGCACCGGTCTAAGAACGAGTTGTGGACAGTTGACCCTCAAGTGTACAACCTGATGACAATGATAACAGATCCTCATATCCTGAGCCGAGACCGACTGACGGCAATCCCTCACGTAATGCCCCTCCTTCCCACACTTGCGACACGCACCACCGGACCTACAAGCTCCAGCATGACCCTTCCCACACTTCTCACAAGTGCGGCTGCTCTGATCCCCAACCCTAGAGTCAACGTTTTTGGACCGTTTCGACGATGGCTGTGACTGCACCGGGGCCTGCCTCTGCTCTCGTAACTGTAACTCCATCTCTAACTCCCGTCGCCTGGCGGCCTCCTACAGCTCTAACAAGGTATCACACCTCTATGTGGACACAAACTTCCTGATGTCCCTCTTGAGCGTACTCGGATATTGGGAGATCTGAGCCTGCTTCGAAGCAAACTCCGGGCAAAACATCGCCCTCTCAGTGAATATCCTGGTGATCTTCGTCACCGACTCTGAATCCTACTTCAGCTCCAGGAACTCTAGAGCCAATCTCTCTCTCTCTCTCTCTCTCTCTCTCTCTCTCTCTCTCTTTCTATCTCTATCTCTCTCTCTCTCTCGACCCGTGGAACAAAACGACTGCTGAACATCTCCCGAAATTGATCCCAAGAAATCGCAGCCCGTTGCGCATCAGAATAAGATCCCGTAGTCAACCTCCACCAATCCTTCGCCCCGAGCCTCAAAAGGTTCAGAGCACACCTCACCCTCTGATCCGCAGGGCATGAACACGTGAAGAAACAACCCTCCACGTCTGACAACCATCTCATAGAAACGATCGGATCCTGAACTCCATCGAAAGTAGGGGGCTTCGTATTATCGAAGTCCTGATACCGGAAACCTCGACCGGTTCCTCCCCCTACCGCTGTTACAGCCGTTGTAGCTGTCGCGGCAGCCGCCTCCATAAGAGCTGCATAGCGCTCATCCAAGTACTCAACCATGACGGTCTTGATCGACCCAAACATCTCCAGCAACTCAGCCCGGAACATAGCAGCAACCTCATCATGCAGGATCACACGAATTCAGACATCTAACTCATCCGTACTCATCTGACCAATGACCTCAGGTGGTACTGATCCATCCTAATCACCCTCTCCTGATCCCGATCCCGAACCGGATCCTGCCCCGAGACATCTCGTAATCTCCATACTGAAAGTACGCCACAAGATATTAGGCATTCCTCATAATAATCCCGGGAACTAGCTCCCAACAAAACCCTAGGGGTTGTAACTTCCTTGATACGCGTATGGATCCTGTGCTTTCAGTTGTACGGGCCCATACTACCTTCCACACCTACCCATATTTGTATCAAGTATCACTACAACATCCTAACAATAGCATATACATAACAAATACTCGATCCCCACTCCTAGAGGAGCACCACTATCCCATAACCGACCTACCGGTCTCACGCACCCCTCCCATCCATGAAACTTCCACCAACCTTGCAGCACTAGTGTATGCTAGTCATACATAACGCATGACCCTATAGACTTTTGAATATCCAATCCTACCCTAAGCTCCCAATCATACAAGAAAAGAACATAAGGCCAAATCAAACATTCTCAGGCTATAAGATCTTAATTATGTATAACCATCATGCATACACTAAATAACTACAGTAATGATGTCAATTTCATACAAAGGAAACCCTAGGCTAGCAGGCATCATATAATCAGACAATTCTATCATGCAATTCCTAAAGATCCCTAGCCTAGTACTAGCATGTTGTTCTAACATATCACATAATCAAATAACTTGTATGGTATTTTGGGGTCTACTTACTTGTTTCGGCTGATCGTACCCTCTACGTCCTCCCTTACTTATTTTGAAAACCTTTTGAAAGCTATTTTCGAAAATCTCTCCTTGATTTGAGACTGGATTCACACGGATGTTCCTCCAATTCACTCAAACCAAGGCTCTGATACCAACTTGTAACGAAAAAAAAATTCGAGCCAATTTAAAACATTTTAAATCATTCAAAACCATTAAATTCATACATTTGTTTTCAAAATAGTTTAAACATCAGAGTATTTCCCAGAACCATATCACAATAATCATAAATCATAAGGAGCGGTATGATCACGCCTTCGCCTTGCCACGATCTCCAGAAGTACCTAAAACAATACACTGAACTGTAAGCCTGAAAGCTTAGTGAGTTACCCCCAAAACATCAACAACACATAAACATACTCATAACATATCACAGATAGAACAACCATGCACATCGGGTCTACTGTGTGACTGGTCCGCCCGCACCGGGCCTTCAGTCCACCTGGTCCACCCTCTGAGTCTAGCCATGTACATCGAGTCTATAGTGTGATTGGTCCGCCTGCACCGGGCCTTCAATCCACCTAGTCCACTCTCTGAGTCTACGGTATGACTGGTCCGCCCACACCGGGCCTTCTGTCGGCCTGCTCCACTCTATGAGCCTTGGCACGTCTGGTCCGCCCTCTTGGGGCCTTTACCCTATCCATACCGCTCGCTGGGCCTTCGGAATATCCGGTCCGCCCTGGGTATGTTGGCCTACAGCACAAAGCAGGACCCGCCTCAACCCAACCCCCTTCAAACAACCATGTACACATACAACAATTAACCACATAACAAATCCTTAACCAGACAAATAGTCTAACAGATCGCATAGCATATCAACATCCTAACCAGGATTCCGACCTAACTAGTCACTAGCATAACATTACCCTATATACCGGGTACTGACCTTACCCAGATCACTAACATGGCATTACCCTAAATATCGGGTACTAACCTTAACCAGGTCACTAACATAATACCATCCTAAATACCAGGATGTAGATCTAGCAAAGCAATAACATAACAAAAAATACCCGGATTTCCATCCGATAAAGGGTCGGCCTTGGTGCCATAGACCCTGTCGATATAATGAGGATAACTCGCGTGTAATTCCCAAATGGAAAGATAAGACCAAGCTGCTCCGACCACTGACACAATCTTCACCACAGAACACTACCAAAGAACCAATTCCATAAATACCCAAAATTACCAAAATACCCTTGGAAGTCAGACTGGTTAACTCTTGGTCAAAGTCAAAGTCCTCAGTCAAAGTCAACCTTCCTGGTTGATCCTACTCGCCAAGTCAACCCATCAACTCGCCGAGTTCCCATTCCCAGAAAACTCTTATAACACAACTCAACTCGCCGAGTTGCCCCAAGACTCGTCGAGTTGAACGATCTCAGAATTCCATCCTGTCCACCTCACTGAGTCGCCAACCGACTCACTAATCCAAAGCTTTAACCAAAAGAGGTTGGGTTCTGCGACCAGACTCGCCGAGTCCAAGGCAATTTTCAACAGACTCACCGAGTTGTTCTTCCAACTCGTCGAGTGTTTGCACATGTTCATACAACTCGTCGAGTACAACCATGTGTCTCGCTGAGTCTCTCCATTTCTTAACCCATTCAGAAGCTTTTCGAGCCATGTAGGGGCTCCAATCCATAGATCCACCCTTCTACAATCTAACCCTCACATAAAGTTGCAAACTTTACGTGAAACCAAGGAGATATAGACCCAAAATACACTAGGGCTTGGGTTTTACACAAAGGGGCTTCACCAACAACTCAAAGACTGAAGCTTTATGAGATTCTAGGCCATCATGAGTCTAGATCTGGAGTAGCAACCCCAGATCTAAGTCCAAATCCGAGATAGGTCTCAAAACAAGCTAAGGAACTCCCAATATCACCACCAAGGATGAACCAAAAGGAAATAGGTTAAGATAAGGGCTCCTTACCTCAGAGATGTGCCCAAAACTGATGTAGATCTCAGATCTAAACAAGTCCCTTTGATGCTAGCTTCTAGTTTCTCAAGCTCCTTCCACTAATTTCCTCTTCCAAGCCCCAATCTCCTCCACAATGAAGCCCACACAAAATTAGGGTTTTCTAGAACTCTTTGGGGAAATAAGAGGCTGGGAGAAGGACATAACATCCTTTAAATAGCATGCAAGCTCTAAGCTTAGGGTTTTCTCATTCCAGCACTAACTCGTCGAGTCCAGCTTCTGACTCGGCGAGTAAGCGTACCTACTCGTCGAGTCCCTTCTACTATTTACACTTAGGACGCTTCAGTTCTTGTTCCGAACTTGGGATGTTATATATATATATATATATATATATATATATATATATATATATTTAAAAATAACTATATGTATTGCAAAAAATAACAAATAAAAGCAATTATTTCATAAACATAAATATCTTTTAAATAATACTGCAATGTTCAAATGAACCCAACTTTAGCCTCGCACCTCATACAACTTCTATGATTTGTTTGCGAGATGATGTGACCCATTTTTTGTTTGAATTTTCTGTCGTAAAAGATTTTCTAGCGATCAACGTCTCTAGGAACCAACATAGGAAAACCCCACAACCCCTTGACTATCAGACTATTTTAGTATGTTTGCACCATTTCCATGTGTGATTGTGAAACTATCAAGGGGATTACATCACTGGGTTTGGTACCCCAATAGTTGATACCCACTAGGAGTTTGCAGATACGGGCTCAGATAACTATGAACTAGGATCCATCTTTGTAAAAAGAGCTGCTCTTCCAGTGACTATCATATATAACTATTGTCAAGTTCTTGAAATCCAAAACTCCAAAAAATCAGTGGGAAATCTGTATATTGATAGACATTCAAAGTTACACAAAAGACCAGAATGTGTCAAAATGGTTGTGTAGTTTGTTCTACGTAATGTAGTAGAATAAAATTTGGAACCAGGTTTCATAAATTGAGCTCTGAAACATGTCAGAGTAGTCCAAAATAGGCATTCTGGAATGTACATTAATGGGCCAGTCCAGGTAAAGAGTTCGAAATGGTATCCAAAATGGCATATTCCAGAGACATTGCTTATTATATAAAAATCATTTTATAGTGGTTATTTTTTAAATTAACACAAAAAGTGGTTATATTAATCAATTTCATATATATATATATATATATATATATATATATATATATATATATATATATATATATATATATTGATTTTCTTCAAAAATAGTCTAATTATATAAGTGAAAACTACGAAATTAGCAATGGAAAGAATTTAAATTTGAACAAACTAAAATTATTTTACCCATTAAGGATCGTTTTTCAAAGCATGGAAAGATTAAAACACAACCATAGAAAGGAAAAACATACAACCTTTGAAGACTTTGGTTCATCTTTAGAGGTTAAAAGTTGATGAAGAAGGCAAGCAACTCAAAATAGATCTTCTCTAGAAGTATCCACCAAGCAAGAATAACCCACCATAGATGCTAGTATTCACTTGTATATATGTAACATCCCAAAAATCGAGACCAAAGACTTTTGTTTTAATTATATTGCTTATAAAATTTGTTTGAGGAAAACATTACTGATATCATATGAATTCATAAATAATAGTTACATGTCTCAAAACCATATCATCAAATAGTATTAATGTCAGAGTATAATCCCAAAAATCTTAAATGCAAAACAATGTGTGTGCGATGCGCTGCTACTCTGTCGGCTCCTTCCCCTTCGACGAAGAGGTACCAAAAACCAAAAATGAAAACCGTAAGCACAAAGCTTAGTGAGTTCCCCCATCATACCACATACCATACAATCATACATACTGTCGGGCAATTCTGGGGTGCCCAACCTACCAACGTCAAGCCATTCTAGGGTGCTGGCTTACCCATGTCAAGCCATTCTAGGGTGCTGACCTACCCGTGTCAGGCCATTCTAGGGTGCCTGCCTAGCCACTGGTCTATCTGAACCGGCCATGGGAACTGTTTCACCCCTACCACTATCACATAATACAATATCATAATCAACCTGTCAAACATATCTGGGGTGTTTGACCTACCTTTCGGTCCTAACAACCGAATCGGGGGACTATTCCCCTCCTACTACCACTATCGCATATAACATATCATACTTGCACATAAGACACATTAGGTAGTAGCAAACCTAGACAATTATCACAAAGACAATCATCTAAAGAAAACTCCTGCTGGTGGGTTGACATTGTGACTGTATAGCCACCTCTACAGGAAGGTAACTCACCTCAATGTCGTGTAGTGTCTGCACCGTCCTGGGTGTGAAAACTGACTCTTCTCGACTCCTCAATCCCTACACAACATCCTTTGTACATTACCATTTCATACTCATAACCCTTACAAGGGTCACTAAATTCCAAGTCAAAGTCATGGTCAAACCCTAGTCAAATTCAACTTTGGTCAAAGTCAACATCTGGTTGACTAGACTCGCCGATTTGGTTCACCGAATCGTCGAGTCCCGTTGTCCACGAAATGCTACAGCATCGTCCTTACTCGTCGATTCTAGCAAGACCTCGACGAGTTTGCCTTCAACAACACATCGAACCTTCTTCAATCGACTCGTCGAGTTCATCCTTGAACTCGTCAAATTCATCTTCATTCGTATTATGGAGTTCAGTCGTTTTCTCGCCGAGTTCCCCTTGAACTCGTCGAGTCCGTCTTCATGCGGTTGGGACATAGCCTTGAACTCGCCGAGTCCACTCATACACTCACCGAGTTCCATGATTTCCAGGTCCCTAATGAGTCTAGAAAACATAGTGTTCTTCAATCTTAGCATCTACTCCATCAACAATAGGATTTTATGGGAAATACGACCCAACTCGCCGAGTCCCATGAACAACTTGTTGAGTCCCTCTTTGTCAAAGCGGACCTTCAACACTTCTCGCAAGTGCTCCTCATATTGCTCTTGTGTCTTCGTATAAACCAAGATGTCATCGATGAAAACTTTCACATACCGATCCAACACCGGTCTGCACACGCGGTTCATGATATCCATTGTAATGCCCGTGTTTCGAGGCTACGCATTTATGCAATGATGTAATAGTCTAGGTCAAACATTGTAACCCATTTTAAAGTAATATAGATGAATTACTTGAATATTACGTGATTTATGTGCTTATGTGTGCTTATTACTTGTTTATAATAATATAATAAATAAAAGATAAAAAATAAGCATCAAAAATAAAATGTTAGATAAACCCGACATCTATGAAGAAAGTTTTAGAGGTCATGACAAGGATTACGAACTTGTAAAGAACGACAAAATCCGAGTTATAACGAAGAAGTTATGGTATGTCGAAGTTTCACAATAGAACCGGCACGACATTGCGTAACGTAAATAGTGAATTTATGATAGTGGACTTTTTAGCCTTGGTGATCTACACGAAATTCGTAGTGTTCGTTAAACCGAGAGCATGCATAAAAAGAATGCCCAAATCTGACTTCGTATGAGGAAGTTATGATTTTTCTAAGTTTCGGATCAGCAGTGCATAACTCGAAGTTCAAATTGTAGATCGAACAATTTTTAGCTGACGCAACCTAAATGAGAATCGAAAATCTCGTCAATAGGAGCTCAACGGTAAAAAAAACAGACGAAAACGGAATCGATATGTAGAAGTTATGAGTTTTACACGAACGTTAAACAGTGTAATCTTCTCATACTATTAAATTTAAAATCGGTCAAGAATTAGCTGACGAAGTCTAAACGAAAGCCGTAGAGTATGGTCCCGCCTAAGTGTGGATATAAAGAACGTTGACAATGGAACTCGTACATGAAAGATATGAATTCTTGAATTCGGAGAGGGAAATCATGAAGATTGTGCGAAGGGGTACGCCCAGCGTACCTTCGGACGCTCCGTGTTCACACTTCGCCCCGCGTACGAAGGAGGTACACCGTGCGTATTGAATTTTTCCTCGGTCCAAAACAAGCCACGTCGCCCCACCGAAGTCTCGCCATGTGTGTACAGATCAAGCATTACAGCCAGCGTAGGTCCAAGGTACGCCCAGCGTACCAAGGCCTCGCAGGCTATAAAAGGAGGCCGAGGGATGCCATATTTCTTCACCAATTTACCACTCCTTTCTCTCTCTACTTTCTATAACTACCTCCCTAACCCCCTACTAAGCCTTGGTAAACCTCCTAGCACTAGACGAAGGCCTCGGAGAGCCCGAAGGCTCCGAGAAAAAGAGTTTTTCGGTTGAAAACTTTGCCCGCGCAGAGCCCGGTTTTCAAGCAAACTTCCCGGTTTCGTTAAAGAAGGTTATTTTTAGAAGCGAGGTGTTATCCAAATCACTTCGTATCAGTTGAGTGTATATTAAGTTTCATCTTACACATATATATGAAGTATTTTATATAAAATATGTACTATGTGTTTATATATGTTATCCGTTTACCTGAGATATTTGTTTGATGAAAGATCTGAATTTCTATCTTTCAGATCTGAAACTTTTTCCTTCAGATCTACACTTCGTCATATCAGATCTAAACTTTTCCGTAGATCTAGATTGTATATGTTTTTTATGCCTTGAAAGTTATGCTGGATAAAAGATGTAAGCTTTGATTTACAGATGTGAACCATATATGTATTTTATATCTACAAATATGTTGGGTAGAACATGGGTAGATAAAATAGTACGTTGGTGTGTGGTGAAATAAAATGATGAGAGGCCTCAATGTTGACGTTGTTCCAGTCATCTAGCGGAATATGGATGACGACCACAAAATTGTTTAGGAAGTCTAGTGGAACGCTAGCAGGCTCGCAACCTGTAGGTGTTTGTGAACAAAGTGTTCACCGGTGTAATCCATCTCCTTATGGTTGCTTTATGGAAATTTATGGCTGAGGAACCCCCTTAGCAGTAGTGTCCATCCTGATGAAATTCCTTAGGATAGGTCCCTTATGATAGATGCTTTTGGGACGTAAGGTGAGGATAACGGGAACGGGTAATCGGGTTAAAGTTTGTTGAAAATAATGAACTTATTTATTGTGGGCTGAAAACCCTATATGCTGACCAGGCTCCCCAGCCTGAGCCACTAAGTTTCTTGTATTATAGGTAGTGGAAAAATCATAGTTGGATGACTTGACGAGAGATTATGGATTTAATGCCAGGTTATGTTTTGTGGCCTAAGATGTTTATTTCTTTTGGTTTATGCTTATGGTCTGTATCGATGATTGACATCCCGAGTTTTTGTAATGTAATGAAAATATATTTCTATAAGAAATGCTTTGATAAATTTATATCATATTTTGTTTTTGGAACAAATTCCACAATACTTTTTTTAGAAGTTACTTTGATTTTTTTTAAAAAGCATAAACGAAATCGGTCTTTTCTGGCCGTAAAAATGGGGATGTCACAGTTGGTATTAGAGCATTTGTTTAAGCGAACTAGGAATTTGAAGAATTTCTAGACTTAAACTTAAAATGTAAAGCAATGATCGTGAGATGAGTGTCTTCCATATTTTAGACACGAGCGCTAGTTTATTTTAGGAAAGATGCCTAAAATGCTTTTATGTGCTAAATGTTTTATGCTTTCCTTATGTGCTATTATTTGTTCGGATCTATGGTCTGCTGCCGACTGGATCTGGAAACCTTATGTGTTTAGGATTCTAAGCGTTCGATTACGATATTAGAACTAGCAAGTAACGTTTCAGAGTTAAGGGGAATTTAAACGTCTATCGTAAATAAAGATCTAAATTCATCTAAATTGGTGTATATATCAAAATGGCAAGAACCCGAAGTGGGGTTGGGAATGCAAATGGAAATAGGAATCAGCACCCTCATCCCGAAGTGATTGAGTAGGTGCCGATAGTCGAAGTTGCACCCGGTCCAGTCACAATGGCTGGAGTTCAAGCCATGATTCGGGCTATGATGGTTGAATAGAGGGAAGAAATGAGACAACTGTTACAGAATAACGGATATGAACCTTCAATGCCTGATGAACAACCAGAACTGAATAACGGAGAGTCCAAAGAAAGTAATAACAGCCGCACTGTCAGTCATATGGAACTGCCAGTGGTGAGAAGGAATGACCCGGAGATGGAAATCGACCGAGATGGACGTATGTACAAGAACTTCTTGGATGCCAAACCGCCAAGTATTTCTGGAAATCCAAAGCCTGTAGAGAATATGGACTGGATCTCCGAAATGGAGATGGTATTTGAAAGCTGCAACTGTAGTGATAAGTAGAAAACCGTCTTTGCAGTTCGACAACTGAACACCGGAGTCTTAAGTTAGTGGAAATTTCTGGCGGATATGATGCCATTAGGGGAAGCATTGAAGAAGTCTTGGGAAGCGTTCCTGGAGCAGTTGAAGATGCAGTACTGCTCCGAGATAGATCTGATCGATCTAAAGAATGAGTTCCAAAACTTGAAGAAAGGGAAAATGATCATTGATGACTATGCTATTGCGTTTACCGAAAAGATGAAGCTATTTCCATACCTGGTGCCAACTGAGCTCGCTAAGATAGAAAAGTTTGCAAACGGATTTCCGTCAGACTTTGGCCCAACAGTCAAAATGACAAGCACGTTGAACGTAGTCGTTAGAGAAGCAAAGAATGTTAAGACCGAATTAAAGCAAAAGGGTCTGGAGAGAAATGAGGTGGGTGAGAAGGGGAAGTTTGAGGGATCTTCGAGATCCAACAAGAAAAGTAAATCCTCGAAGTCTGGTTCGAGAGGAGGGGCAGGTTAAGCGAAATGGTGCGACAAGTGCAAAAAGAAACATCATGGGAAATGTGACGGGGAGATCACTTGTTTTAAATATGGGAAGCCTGGGCTCTACGCCAACGAGTGTATGTTCAACAAGAAAGTTTGTTATGGTTGTAACGAGGAAGGGCACCTTTTGAGTGACTGCCCAGAGAAGAAGGAGGCAGCAAGGCCTAATGTCCCACCGAAGCCAAAAGCCAGAGCTTTCCAGATGACACTCGAAGCCGCGAAGGAAGCAACAGAAGTCACTTTAGATACCTTTCTTACAAATGGATTGCCTGCCAATATATTGTTTGATTCTGGATCAAATTACTCCTTTATATCACATAAATTTGGTGGAAGACTAGGATTGCCTATAGAAAAACTTGATGATGCTCTAGTTGTAGAAGTTGCCAATGGAAAATTCATATCTGTTAGTGATTTCATTAGGAATACCGTCATCGAATTAAACGGAAACGAATTCCATGAGGAGCTATTACCTATTGAGCTGAATGGTTTCGACATCGTACTAGGAATGGATTGGCTTAGTGCCAACGATGCTGAGATTATGTGCAAGAAGAAGATAGTAAGAGTGAACCTGCCTGGGAAAGAGTCATTTATGGTCTACGGGGACAAACGTAGAGTGAATTCTGGAATCATCTCCCTGATGAAAGCCATAAAATGTTTGTCCAAAGGATGCACATCATACTTGGCATTTGTGATCCATACTAAGAAAGAGAAGAAGGAGATGCAAAATATACCAGTGATGTGTGACTATCCGGAAGTCTTTCCCGAAGATCTTCCTAGATTGCCCCCTGATAGACAAGTGGAGTTCCGAACAGACTTGTTACCAGGAAAACTCCAATAGCAAAAGCACCATAGCGATTAGCACCGACGAAGATGACGGAGCTTATGATGCAACTTCAGGAGTTGTTGGACAACGGTTTCATTAAACCTAGTTCATCACCTTGGGGAGCTCCAGTGTTATTCGTGAAGAAAAAAGATGGAAGCATGAGGATGTGCATAGATTACAGAGAGTTGAACAAGGAAACGGTGAAGAACAAATACCCATTGCCGAGGATTGATGACCTCTTCGATCAGCTGCAAGTTTCGAGTTATTTCTCCAAGATCGATCTTAGGTCAGGGTATCATCAGTTAAAGGTGCGAGAACAAGATATTGAGAAAACCACGTTCAGACCAAGATATGGACACTATGAGTTCTTGGTTTTGTCGTTTGGACTGACCAATGCTCCAGCGGCATTCATGGATTTGATGACCAGGGTTTGTAAGCCATTCCTCGATAAATCCGTGATAGTGTTCATAGATGACATTCTGGTTTACTCAAAAAGAGAACAGGAACATGGAAAGCATCTATGAGAGGTGCTAGAAGTTTTGAAGAATGAGAAGTTGTACGCAAAGTTCTCCAAATGTGATTTTTGGATTCGAGAAGTCCAATTCTTGGGTCATGTGGTTAACCAAGAAGGGATCATGGTTGACCCAGCCAAGATTGAAGCTGTAATTAAGTGGGAGCGACCGAAAAGCCCCACAGAGATTCGAAACTTTCTAGGATTATCCGGATATTACCGAAGATTTATCCAAGGCTTTTCTTCGATAGCTGTACCATTGACAGCTTTGACCCATAAAGGAGTTACTTATACATGGAGTGAGAAGCATGAAGAAGCATTCGAGAAGCTAAAGAAGAAGTTATGTGAAGCAACGATTCTTTCTCTACCTGATGGAGTTGAAGACTTCACAGTGTATAGCGATGCATCGGGAGTCGGGATTGGATGTGTTCTAACTCAAAGAGAAAAGGTGATAGCATATGCACCTCGACAATTGAAAGAGCATGAGAAGAACTACCCCACTCATGATCTAGAGTTGGCACCAGTAGTATTTGCACTAAGCATATGGAGACATTATCTTTACGGCACGAAGTGCATGCTTTTCCCTGATCATAAGAGTCTTCAGTATCCCTTTCATCAAAAAGTGTTAAATATGAGGCAACGACGCTGGACAGAGTTGCTTAAGGATTATGATTGGGAGATAATTTACCACCCTGGTAAAGCAAATGTCGTAGTTGATGCCTTGAGCCCAAAAGTGACCCTAGAAAGGAGAAGGCCAAGAGCGTTTAGAATTGAAGTTGTCTCAACGACTGTCAAAAGTATTAAGAAAGCTCAAGAAGAAGCTTCAGAGAAAAATGACCGAAAACAAGAGCGTTTGGGCAAAACACTGGTGTTCGGTATGAACAATCAAGGATTAAATTTATTCCAAGATAGGATTTCGGTACCTAAGATGGGAGGAATAAGAGATCTCCTGATGGAAGAAGCTCACAATACCATGTACTCGATTCATCCCGACAGCACAAAAATGTATAGGGATCTGAAACCCTATCACTGGTGGCCGACGATAAAGCTCGATGTTGCAAAGTATGTGGCCGAGTGTGTAACATGTGCGAGAGTTAAGGCACAACATCAGAAACCATATGGGAGTTTAGAACCTTTACTTGTACCCATGGGTAAATGGGAAGACATCACCTTGGATTTTATCACTAAACTGCCCAGAACGAAGGAGGGTCATGACATGACCTGGGTGGTAATTGGTCGATTCACTAAGAGTGCACATTTCATAGTATCTAACGAAAGATGGTCGATGGATAAGCTCGCCAATGCTTACCTGAAGGAAGTAGTAAGACTTCACAGTGTTCCGTTAACGATAGTATCAGACCGTGATAGTTGTTTCACGTGAAGGTTTTGGAGAAGTCTAAAAGAGGAATTGGGTACAAAACTGTGTTTAAGTACAGCTTACCATCCGCAGACTGATGGTCAGAGCGAAAGAACAATCCAAACGTTGGAGGATATGCTAAGGGAATATACCAAGGAATTTCAACGTAACTGGGATGCACATTTGCCTCTCGTAGAGCTTTCCTGCAACAATAGTTACCATTCAAGCATCAAGATGGGACCTTATCAAACCTTATATGCACAAAAGTGCCGTACGTTGTCTTGTTGGCTTGAAGCAGGAGAAAAGCAGTTTATGGGCCCCAAGATAGTCCATCAGACTGCTGAAAAGCTGAAAGTAATCAGGGAAAGGATGTTAGCAGCTTAGGATCGTCAAAAGAGCTATGCTAACAATAGCAGGCGACCGGTGACATTCGATGTTGGGGATTCAGTTTTGCTCAAAGTCTCACCATGGAAGGCACTTATCAGATTAGAGAAACGAGGAAAGTTGAGTCCATGGTTTATTGGACCGTTCAAATTTTTTCAAAGGATTGGGAACCAAGCTTACAAGCTCGAATTACCCGAAGAAATAGATGGTATTCATAACACATTCCTTCTGTGTTATTTGAGGAAGTTCACGGGAGAAGTTCCCGGCGTAATTCCGATTTCACAGTTAAGGATGGATGCGAATAAGAGGCTAATTGAAGAGCCCGAGGAGATTGTTGACCGAAAGACGAAGAAGTTGTGATGAAAGATGGTCGACTTAGTGCTTGTGCGATGTAAACATTTGAATGGGCCCAATCCCACCTGCGAAATGGAGAGTGACATGATGAGTCGCTATCCGCATCTGTTTGCTGATGCATGATTCCGAGACGGAATCATCCTAAGGGGGAGAGAATTGTAACGCCCGTGTTTCGAGGCTAAGCATTGATGCGATGATGTAATAGTCTAGGTTAACCAATGTAACACATTTTAAAGTAATATAGATGAATTACTTTAATATTATGTGAATTATGTGTTTCTGTGTGCTTATTACTAGCTTATAATAATATAATACATTAAAGATAAAAATAATCATCAAAAATAAAATGTTAGATAAACCCGATATCTATGAAGAAAGTTGTAGTGGTCGTGACAAAGATTTCGGGCATATAAAGAGCACTGAAATCCGAGTTATAACGAAGAAGTTACAGTCTGTCGAAGTTTCACGACAGAACCGGCACGACATTGCATGACGTAAATAGTGAATTTACGATATAGGACTTTTTAGCCTTGGTGATCTACAAAAAAGTCATAGTGTTCATTAAACCGAGAGTATGCGTAAAAAGAACGACCAAATATGACTTCGTCTGAGGAAGTTACGATTTTTCTAAGTTTCGGATTAGCAGTGCACAACCCGAAGTTCAAATTGTAGATCAAACGATTTTTAGCCGACGCAACCTAAACGAGAATTAGAGATCTCGTTAATAGGAGCTCAATGGTAAAAATACAGACAAAAATGGAGTGCATATGTAGAAGTTATGAGTTTTACACGAATGCTAAACAGTGTAATCTTCTCATACTATTAAATTTAAAATAGGTCGAGAATTAGCCGACGAAGTCTAAACGAAAGTCGTAGAGTATGGTCCCGCCTACGTGTGGATATCAAAAACGTTGAAAATGGAAATAGTACGTGAAAGATATGAATTTTTCAAGTCGGTGTGGGAAATCACGAAGGCTGTGTGAAGGGGTATGCCCAGCGTACCTTCGGACGCTCAGCGTTCGCACTACGCCCCATGTACAAAGGAGGTACACCCCGCATATTGACTTTTTCCTCGGTCCACAAGGAGCCACGTCACCCCATCGAAGTCTTGCCACATGTGTACGGATCAATCATTACGCCCATCGTAGGTCCAAGGTACGCCCAGTGTACCGAGGCCTCGCAGGCAATTAAAGGAGGCCGAGGGCTGCTATATTTCTTCACCAATTTACCACTCCTTTCTCTCTCCACTTTCTCTCACTACCTGCATAACCCCCTACTAAGCCTAGGTAAACCTCCTAGCACTAGAAGAAGGCCTCGGAGAGCTCGAAGGCTCCGAGAAAAAGAGTTTTTTGGTTTGAAACTCTGCCCGCACGGAGCTCGGTTTTCAAGCAAACTTCCCGGTTTCGTCAAAGAAGGTTATTTTTAGAAGCAAGGTGTTGTGAAAATTCCTTCGTATCAATTTAGTGTATAGTCAGTTTCATCTTACACATATATATGAAGTATTTTATATAAAATAAGTACTATGTGTTTATATATGTCATCCGTTTACCTGAGATATTTGTTTGATGAAAGATCTGAATTTCTATCTTTTAGATCTGAAACTTTTTCCTTCAGATCTACACTTCCTCATCTCAGATCTAAACTTTTCCTTAGATATAGAATGTATATGTTTTTTATGCCTTGAAAGTTATGTTGGATAAAAGATGTATGCTTTGATTTACAGATATAGACCATGTGTGTATTTTATATCTACAAATATGTTGGGTAGAACATGGGTAGATAAAATAGTTGGTGTGTGGTGAAATAAAATGATGAGAGGCCTCAATGTTGACGTTGTTCCAGTCATCTAGCAGAGTATGGATGACGACCACAGAATTTTCTAGGAAGTCCAGTGGGACGCTAGCAGTGTCGCAAACTGTAGGTGTTTGTGAACGAAGTGTTCACCGGTGTACTCCATCACCCCATGGTTGCCTTATGGACACTTATGGCTGAGGAATCCCCTTAGCAGTAGTTTCCATCCCGATGAAATTCCTTAGGGCAGGTCCCTTATGATAGATGCTTTAGGGACGTAAGGTGAAGATAACGGGAACGGGTAATCGGGTTAAAGATTGCTGAAAATGATGAACTTATTTATTGTGGGTTGAAAATCATATATGCTCACCAGATTCCCCAGACTGACCCACTCAGTTTCTTGTATTACAGGTAGTGACCAAAGCGTAGTTGGATGACTTGACGAGAGATTATGGATTTGAGGCCAGATTACGTTTTGTGGCCTAAGATGTTTATTTCTTTTCGTTTGTGCTTATGGTATGTATCGATGATTGACATCGCAAGTTTTTGTAATGTAATGAAAATACATTTTTTCAAAAAACTGTTTGATAAATTTATATCATATTTTGTTTTGGGAACAAATTTCGCAATACTTTTTTTTAGAAGTTACTCTGATTTTAATTAAAAAGCATAAACAAAATTAGTCTTTTCGGGCCGTAAAAATGGGAACGTCACAGTTGGTATCATAGCATTAGTTTAAACGAGCTAGGCATTTGTAGGATTTCTAGAATTAAACTTAGAATGCTAAGCGATGACCGTGAGATGAGTGTCTTCCATATTTTAGACACGAGCACTAGTTTATTTTAGGAAAGATGCCTAAAATGCTTTTATGTGCTAAATGATTTATGCTTTCCTTATGTGCTATTATTTGTTCGGATCTATGGTGTGCTGCCGATAGGATCTGGATACCTTATGTGTTTAGGATTCTAAGTGTTCGATTACGATATTAGAACTAGAATGTAACATTTCGGAGTGATAAGGGCAATTTAAACGTCTATCGTAAATAAACATCTAAATTCACCTAAATTGGTGTATAGATCGAAATGGACAGAACCCGAAGTGGAGCTGTAAACGCAAATGGAAACAGGAATCCCCAGCCTCGTCTCGAAGTGATTGAGCAGGTGCCAATAATCGAAGTTGCACCCGAGCCAGTCACAATGGCTGGAGTTCAAGCCATGATTCGCGCTATGATGATTGAATAGAGGGAAGAAATGAGACAACTGTTGCAGAATAACAGAAATGAACTTTCAATGCCTGTTGAAGAACCAGAACTAAATGACGGAGAGTCCGAAGAGGGGAAAAACAACCGCACTGTCAGTCAAATGGAACCCCCATTGGTGAGAAGGAATGACCCGGAGAGGGAAATCAACCGAGATGGACGTATGTACAAGAACTTCTTGGGTGCCAAACCATCAAGTCTTTCTGGAAACCCAAAGCTTGTAGATATTATGGACTGGATCTCCGAAATGGAGATGGTATTTGAAAGCTAAAACTATTGTGATAAGCAGAAAACCATCTTTGCAGTTCAACAACTAAAGACCGGAGTCTTGAGCTGGTGGAAATTGTTGGCGGATACGATGCAACATAGGGAAGCTTTGAAGATGTCTTAGGAAGCGTTCCTGGACTAGTTAAAGATGCAGTACTGCTCCAAGATAGATCTAATCGATCTAAACAATGAGTTCCAAAACTTGAAGTAAGGTAAAATGAGCATTGATGACTATGCTACTGCGTTTACCGAAAAGATGAAGCTATTTCCATACCTGGTGCTGACTGAGCTCGCTAAGATAGAAAAATTTGCTAACGGATTGTCGTCATACTGTGGGCCAACAGTCAAAATGGCAAGTACATTCAAGGCAGCCGTTAGAGTAGCCAAGAATGTTAAGACCCAGTTAAAGGAAAGGGGTCTAGAGAGAACTGAGGTGGGTGAGAAGAGGAAGTTCGAGAGATCTTTGAGATCCAACAAGAAAAGTAAATCCTCGAAGTCTGGTTCGAGAGGAGGAGCAGGAGACATGAAATGGTGCAACAAGTGCAAAAAGAAACATCATGGGAAATGTGACGGGGAGATCACTTGTTTTAAATGTGGGAAGCCTGGGCACTACGCCAACGAGTGTACGTTTAGCAAGAAAGTTTGTTATGGTTATAACGAGGAAGGGCACCTTTTGAGGGACTTCTTGAAGAAGAAGGAGGCAGCAAGGCCTAATGTCCCACCGAAGCCAAAAGCCAGAGCTTTCCAGATGACACTCGAAGCCGCGAAGGAAGCAGCGAACATCATTTCAGGTACCTTTCTTATAAATGGATTGCCTGCCAATATATTGTTTGATTTTGGAGAAAATTACTCCTGTATATCACATAAATTTGGTGGAAGACTAGGAATGCCTATAGAAAAACTTGATGATGCTCTAGTTGTAGAAGTTGGCAGTGGCAAAATCATACCTGTTACTGATTGCATTAGGAATATCGTCATCGACTTAAACGGAAACGAATTCCATGAGGAGCTATTACCTATTGAGCTGAATAGTTTCGACATTGTACTGGGAATGGATTGGCTTAACGCCAACGAGATTCTGTGCAAAAAGAAGATAGTAAGGGTGAATCCGCCTGGGAAAGAGTCATTTGTGGTCTACGGGGACAAACGTAGAGTGAATTCTAGAATCATCTCCCTGATGAAAGCCATAAAATGTTTGTCCAAAGGATGCACATCATACTTGGCATTTGTGATCGATGCTAAGAAAGAGAAGAAAGAGATGCAAAATATACCAGTGTTGTGTGACTATCTGGAAGTCTTTCCCGAAGATCTTCATAGATTGCCCCCTGATAGACAAGTGAAGTTCCGAATAGACTTGTTACCAGGAACAACTCCAATAGAAAAAGCACCATAGCGATTAGCACCGATGAAGATGATGGAGCTTATGATGCAACTTCAGGAGTTGTTGGAAAACGGTTTCATTAGACCTAGTTCATCACCTTGGGGAGCTTCGGTGTTAATCGTGAAGAAAAAAGATGGAAGCATGAGGATGTGCATAAATTATAGAGAGCTGAACAAGGAAATGGTGAATAACAAATACCCATTGCCGAGGATTGATGACCTTTTCGATCAGTTGCAAGGTTCGATTTATTTCTCCAAGTTCGATGTTAGGTCAGGGTATCATCAATTGTAGGTGTGAGAACAAGATATTGAGAAAACCGCGTTCAGAACAAGATATGGAGACTATGAGTTCTTGGTTATGTCGTTAGGACTTACCAATGCTCCAGCGACATTCATGGATTTGATGAACAAGGCTTGTAATCCATTCCTCGATAAATCTGTGATAGTGTTCATAGATGACATTCTGGTTTACTCAAAAAGCGAGCAGGAACATGGCAAGCATCTACGAGAGGTGCTAGAAGTTTTGAAGAAGGAGAAGTTGTATGCAATGTTCTCCAAATGTGATATTTGGATTCGAGAAGTCCAATTCTTTGGTCATGTGGTTAACCAAGAAGGGATCGTGGTGGAACCAGCCAAGATTGAAGCTGTAATGAAGTGGGAGCGACCGAGAAGCCTCACGGAGATCTAAAGCTTTCTGGGATTAGCCGGATATTACTGAAGGTTTATCTAAGGCTTTTCTTCGATATCTGCACCATTGACATCTTTGACCCATAAAGGAGCTACTGATACATGTAGTGATAAGCACGAAGAAGCATTCGAAAAGCTAAAGAAGAAATTATGTGAAGCACCGATTCTCTCTCTACCCGATGGCGTTGAAAACTTTGCAGTGTATAACAATGTGTCGAGATTCGGGTTTGGATGTGTTCTATCTCAAAGACAAAAGTTGATAGCATATGCATCTCGAAAATTGAAAGAGCATGAGAAGAACTACCCCACTCATGATATGGAGTTGGCGGCTGTAGTATTTGCACTAAAGATATGTAGACATTATCTTTACGGAACAAAGTGAAAGCTTTTCCCTGATTATAAGAGTCTTCAATATCCCTTTGATCATAAACTGTTAAATATGAGGCAACGATGCTGCCTAGAGTTTCTTAAGGATTACGATTGCGAGATAATTTACCACCCTGGTAAAGCAAATGTCGTAGCTGATGCCTTGAGCCGAAAAGTGAGCCTAGAAAGGAGAAGGCCTAGAGCGTTTAGAATTGAAGTTGTCTCAACGACTGTGGAAAGTATTAAGAAAGCTCAAGAAAAAGCTTCAGAGAAAAATGACAAAAAAGAAGAGCGTTTGGGCAAAACACTGGTGTTCGGTACGAACAATCAAGGGTTAAAGGTATTCCAAGATAGGATTTGGGTACCTAAGATGGGAGGAATAAAAGATATTTAGATGGAAGAAGCTCAAAAGACCATGTACTCGATTCATCCCGGCAGCACAAAAATGTATAGGGATCTGAAACCCTATCACTGGTGGTCGATGATGAAGTTGGATGTGGTGAAGTATACGGCCAAGTGTGTGATATGTACGAGAATTAAGAACAGCATCAGAAACCATATGGGAGTTTAGAACCTTTACATGTACCCATGGGTAAATGGGAAGACATCACCATGGATTTTGTCACTATACTGCCCAGAACGAAGGAGGGTCACGACATGACCTGGGTGGTCGTTGATCGATTCACTAAGAGTGCACACTTCATAGCGGCTGATGAAAGATGGTCGATGGATAAGCTCACCAATGCTTACGTGAAGGAAGTATTAAGACTTCATGGTGTTCCTTTAACGATAGTATCAGACCATGATAGTCATTTTACGTCAAGGTTTTGGAGAAGTCCACAAGAGGAATTGGGTACAAAATTGTGTTTACGTACAGCTTACCATCCGCAGACTGATGGTCAGAGCGAAAGAACAATCCAAACATTGGAGGATATGATAAGGGCATATACCATGGAATTTCATGGTAACTGGGATGAACAGTTGCCTCTGGTAGATTTTTCCTACAACAATAGTTACCATTCGAGCATCAAGATGGCACCTTATCAAGCCTTATGTGGACAAAAGTGTCGTACGCCGTCTTGTTGACTTGAAGCCAGAGAAAAGAAGTTTATGGGCCCCAAGATAGTCCATCAGACTACTGAAAAGCTGAAAGTAATCAGGGAAAGGGTGTTAGCAGCTCAGGATCGTCAAAAGAGCTACGTTGACAAGAGCAGGCGACCGGTGACATTCGAAGTTGGGGATTCAGTTTTGCTCAAAGTCTCACCACGGAAGGGACTTATCAGATTTGGGAAACGAGGAATGTTGAGTCCACGGTTTATTGGATCGTTTAAATTTCTTCAAAGGATTGGGAACCAAGCTTACAAGCTCGAATTACCCGAAGAACTAGATGGTATTCATAAAACATTCCATGTGTGTTATTTTAGGAAGTTCATAGGAGAAGTTCTTGACATAATTCTTATTTTAGAGTTAAGGATGGATGAGAATAAGAGGATAACCGAAGAGCCCGAGGCGATTGTTGACCGCAAGACGAAGAAGTTGCGAAGCAAGATGGTCAACTTAGTGCTTATACGATGGAAACATTTGAATAGGACAAATCTCACCTGCGAAACGGAGAGTGACATGATGAGTCGCTATCCGCATCTGTTTGCTGATGCATGATTCCGGAACGAAATCATCCTAAGGGGGAGAGAATTGTAACGCCCGTGTTTCGAGGCTAAGCATTGATGCGATGATGTAATAGTATAGGTCAACCATTGTAACCCATTTTAAAGTAATATAGATGAATTACTTGAATATTACATGAATTATGTGCTTCTGTGTGCTTATTACTTGTTTATAATAATATAATAAATAAAACATAAAAATAAGCATCAAAAATAAAATGTTAGATAAGCCCTATATTTATAAAGAGAGTTGTAGTGGCCGTGACAAGGATTCCGGACATATAAAGAGCGCCGAAATCCGAGTTATACTGAAGAAGTTATGGTCTGTTGAAGTTTCATGACAAAACCGGCATGACATTGCATGACCAAAATAGTGAGTTTACGATAGAGGACTTTTTAGCCTTGGTGATCTACACGAAAGTTGTAGTGTTCGTTAAACCGAGAGCGTGCGTAAAAAGAATGCCCAAATCTGACTTCGTATAAGGAAGTTATGATTTTTCTTAGTTTCGGAGCAGCAGTGCACAACTCGAAGTTCGAATTGTAGATCAAACGATTTTTAACCGAAGCAACCTAAACAAGAATCAAAGATCTCGTCAATAGGAACTCAACGGTAAAAAGTCAAACGAAAAAGGAGTCCATATGTAGAAGTTATGAGTTGTACACGAACGTTAAACAGTGTAATTTTCTCATACAATGAAATTTATAATAGGTCGAGAATTAGCCGACGAAGTCTAAACGAAAGTCGTAGAGTATGGTCCTGCCTAGGTGTGGGTATATAGAACATTGAAAATGGAACTCGTACGTGAAATATATGAATTTTTGAAGTTGGAATGGGAAATTACGAAGGCTGTGCGAAGGGGTATGCCCAACGTACCTTCGGACACTCAGAGTTCGCACGACGCCCCATGTATTGACTTTTTGCTCGGTCCACAACGAGCCACGTCACCCCACCGAAGTCTCGCCACATGTGTACGGATCAAGCATTACGCCCAGAGTAGGTCCAAGGTACGCCCAACATACTGAGGCCTCGCAGGCTTTAAAAGGAGGCCGAGGGTTGCCATATTTCTTCACACATTTACCACTCCTTTCTCTCTCTACTTTCTCTCACTACCTCCCTAACCCCCTACCAAGCCTAGGAAAACCTCCTAGCACTAGAAGAAGGCCTCAAAGAGCCCGAAGGCTCCGAGAAAAATAATTTTTCGGTTTGAAATTCTGCCCGCGCGGAGCCCGGTTTTCAAGCAAACTTCCCAGTTTCATCAAAGAAGGTTATTTTTAGAAGCGAGGTGCTGTCCAAATCACTCCGTATCAGGTGAGTGTATAGTCACTTTCATCTTACACATAGATATGAAGTATTTTATATAAAATATGTACTATGTGTTTATATATCTTATATGTTTACCTGAGATATTTGTTGGATGACAGATCTGAAACTTTTGCCTTCAGATCTGCACTTCCTCATCTCAGATCTAAACTTTTCCTCAGATCTAGACTATATGTGTATTTTGTGCATTGAAAGTTATGATGGATAAAAGATGTAAGCTTTCATTTACAGATCTGGACCGTGTATGTATTTTATATCAATAAATATGTTGGGTAGAACATGGGTAGATAAAATAGTTGGTGTGTGGTGAAATAAAAAGATGAGAGGCCTCAATGTTGACGCTGTTCTAGTCATCTAGCAGAGTATGTATGACGACCACAAAATTTTCTAGGAAGTCCAGTGGAACGCTAGTAGGCTCGCAACCTGTAGGTGTTTGTGAACGAAGTGTTCACCGGTGTACTCCATCCCCCCATCGTTGCCTTATGGACACGTATGGCAGAGGAATCCCCTTAGCAGTAGTGTCCATCCCGATGAAATTCCTTAGGATAGGTCCCTTATGACAGATGCTTTAGGGACGTAAGGTGACGATAACGGGAACGGGTAATCAGGTTAAAGATTGTTGAAAATAATAAACTTATTTATTGTGGGTTGAAAATCATATATGCTCACCAGGCTCCCCAGCCTAACCCACTCAGTTTCTTGTATTACAGGTAGTGGCAAAAGCATAGTTGGATGACTTGACGAGAGATTATGTACTTGAGGCCAGATTATGTTTTGTGGCCTAAGATGTTTATTTCTTTTGGTTTATCCTTATGGTCTGTATCGATGATTGACATCCCGAGTTTTTGTAATGTAATGAAAATACATTTTTTCAAGAAATTGTTTGATAAATTTATATCATATTTTGTTTTGGGAACAAATTTCGCAATACTTTTTTTTAGAAGTTACTCTGATTTTTATTAAAAAGCATAAATGAAATAAGTCTTTTCTGGCTGTAAAAATTAGGATGTCACATCCATGGACGTGGCAGGAGCATTGGTGAGCCCGAAAGGCATCACCACGAACTCATAATAACCGTATCACGTCCGAAAAGCAATCTTCTGTACATCTTCCTCTCCAACCCTCATCGGATGATAACCTAAACGCAGATCAATCTTGGAGAACAAAGATGCTCTGTGAAGCTGGTCAAAGAGATCATCAATCCTTGGGAATGAGTAACTTTTCTTCACCGTTACCTTATTCAGCTCCTGGTAGTCTATGCACATCCGATGCGACCCATCGTTCTTCTTTACAAACAGAATCGGGGCTCCCCAGGGTGAACTGCTCTAGTATCTCAAACGAAAGATGCTTACAGCTAGTGAGGAAAGGGTGATTTTACCCTCAATGTCCACTTTGTACAGATTCCAATATATCTCTTGTGTTTTTTTCATCACACCACCTAAGAGATAGATGTCCTGCTTCATATATTCCACCAATTCATCTATCATACTAACCAGCTTCTTAGTAGTGACTTCGCTATAGTTGATAGAACCCTTCGTGCCTAGATCAGGACAGAGACTCTTAGCCAGCTCACAAAGTTTACTAAGAAGTAGATTATAGGAATCCCTGAAGTGGAATAACATCTCTGATGAATCCCTTGTCTAACAGCTCCTGCATCTCAGGAGGAGCTAACCGATATGGTGCCTTAGCTATCGGAGCCGCACCAGGGACTTGGTCGATCCTGAACTATACCTGCCTCTCCGGAGGTATCCCAGGAAGCTCCTCTGGAAATACATCTACATACTCTCATACCATAGGCACGTCACTCACCATCGTCTCACCCGTCTCCCGGGTATCCAAGATATACGCGACATACCCTGTGCACCCTTGTTGGAGATAGCTCCTAGGTCTCGTTGCTGAACATAAAGCTGGTCCACGTGGTGGCCTCTCGCCCAAATCACCAGCTCTCCCCCACTTGGGGTCCTGAACCGGACCAACTGTTGCGCACAGTCGATCACTGCCCTATTGGGGCTCAACCAATTCATGCCTATAATAACCTTGTTCCCCCACAATGGTATGGGAACCAAGTCTACCAAGTAGCGCTCCTCGAACAACCTCAAAATACAATCCCTAAAAACCTCTGATGCTTGCAGGGCAATCTAACATGCCCGAAGACTTAGGGAACCTCTTTCTAAGTGTAAGAGAGACAAATGATCGGGTAGCACCCAAATCAAACAACACTTGGACTGGGATACCCTTCACATGGAACGATCCTAAAGAAAATATATAACATAACACATCAATATCACAAGCGACATATAATATTAGTTAGAGAGAACAAACTATACCCATCACCACATCGGGTGCAGCGTGTGCCTCCTCGACTGTCAACTGAAAAGCTAGGATCCTCACCACTAGAGCCTCTGACTTGACCTTCTGACCATCCGTAACCCGTGTAGTCGCTAGAGTTGGTGCCACTACTGGCGTTGCGGCTGCTGTTGTCAACCTAGGGCAATTGGCCTTTTTATGGCCCCTTTCATTGCAATGAAAGCAAATCGGGTCTGATGTCTGAATAGTTGGGGCATAGGTAGTACATTCCCTGCCAAAGTGCCCCGTCTTGCCGCACTTATACAAGCCAAATGATCCCACTCTACAAGCTGAATGGTTTTGAGCAATCTAACACTCCTATGGTGTACATGCAACCCTAAAAACCTTGGTTCTATGTTTTACTATGATACATGCAAATCTATTTTTCCAAGGTTCTTAACTTAACTAGCATGGCATAGGGAACTATTAAAACATAATAAGCTAGTAGAGTTACATACCTTTTAGTAGTGGTTGAATGCTTGGAGTTTGAGAGCCTAGCACCAATAATGTGGATGCCTCAAATGAAGTCACAAATCACCACAAAACCTGGGAAAATTGAGAGAATAGTATCACTCTTCTTGAAATCGGCCCTCTTAGTTTTCACACAAAAAAATAGCTTTATTTCAAGTGCCAAGGACTGCTTTATATAGTGTGGTGGATTAGGGTTACATCCATGTAAACCCTAAAACCCATGATTTTTCATTTCCATGGGATCCATGGGTTAAAGCTCCATGGACTATCCATGGACTTACCATGCAAGCCTAGCCCATTCTAAATAAGCATTAGCCCACACTATATAAATACAAGAGTCCATGTTTAATTAGTCACAATTTTGATCACGAAATTAATTCTAAATTAATTTTAGATCAATACTAATTAAATAATATGATTTCTTATTAATATATTAGAACTTACAATATATTAATAAATCATTACTTATACTATTCTCAAAAGATTATCCATATAAATTGTTCGGGTGAAGTGCAACCCAAATGGACCATGTCGGGTTGGGTCAAGTACATCTCAAATATAGTTATGGATATAGACACCTTATCCAAAAGTCTCCTATGTGGATAAGTCTAATAACTATAGTTGCAAGCATGACTTCAGGAACCGACCGACAATCGTAGCTCTTAAAACTCTGTTGAACTATGAAGCGCCATTTTTAGATAAGGGATCATATAATCCTCTGTTGTAGATATCTTCGAGGGGCCCATATATCTCTTCTAATCCAAGAAGGAACAGATAAACTTCGACTCATATGCTTGTCTACTACTTGTTGAATTATACACAAAGGCACGTTTTATAACATCTAGTTACCAATGAGGTTTCGTATAATCAATGTATCACCAATTCATAGGCAACAAGTCATATCTCTAGGTTTGAAGACTTATATGATATTACCATCTCACGATCACTCGAGATAAATTCCATGAAGTGATACCAATGAGCGTGGGTTGAATCTAATACTCAGAAGTTATGAGCACTCATGAGTGTTGTACCAAAACTTTGCAATGTCCAACATCTTAGACATCTACAACCAACTACATGACAGTCTTGATTCATATCTACTTTCGACATATGACCAACTATGGAGAATTTGAATAATATGATATACCATAACATAATTATTCTGAAAGTCAAAACATGCAAAATGAAATGATAGTAAATGATTGACAAAAGATAGCAACACTTTACTCATAAATAAACACAAATTTTATTCATCATCAAATGTCAATTACACTTTACACATTTCAAAGTTGTCACACCCCAAAACCAAGAACGGTGGAAACGTTCTGGGGCGGAGGACGTCATATAAAGTATCACAACACAGTATAACAGTAAATAAGCAAACAACATCATTCATTGCATTAAATATATAATTTTAATACAATTGTGTTCTGTACAGTTATAGACACCAAAATATAAATCAAAATAATAAGATGAGTCTTGGATGCGCTCCATCTTCTGAAAAAGTTGGCCTCGGTACCTGTCTACTGTCGACCTGAGAATATAAGTTATTTTGAAAGAGTTTATCAGCATTAAGCTGGTGAGTTCATAAGTATTTTAGTGTCGGTGTGTGTTATCAAAACGTTTGAACATGGTTTTAAGTATGAGTTTGTAAAAGGTATGTAAAGGTTTGTAAGTGTTTGTAAAAGTTTGAATCTCTTAGAAAAATCTATATTTTCTATTAAAGTAGCCTTCTACCAAGGCTTAACTGTTTCGTATGTTTGTTTGTTGTAAAAGTGTGTAATTTCCAAGTGTAACTATCATTAACAAAATATAGTTTGTACATTAATGTTTAAGTGAAATAATCACTAAATATATGTAAAGGGTAAATTACTGTAGTACTGTAGTGTTGTATTATAGGAACTACTGCTGTACTAACTACCTTAAACCGGATTTATATTAAGGTATCATGTGATTAATTGCACCATACTATTGACTGGTAACAATGAAAAAAGTATGGTCATAAAAAGAAATGACGTTTGGCACCCGCAGACCTGCAGGTCTGGCTGTAGCTAGCAACAAGATGTAGGATATTCAATCCAGTATAGATCTATACGCAAACTCACGCTCTCCCTCCAAGAGACTTTGGCTACAACTCGGGCCATGACATTTAAGGCATGCTCCGATACAGTGAATCACAATTTGTCAATGTATATATGTATATGTAATGTATTGTTACTCGATCTAGTATCGTTATATATGTTCTCTTTATAGTATAGTTGTATATGTTCTCTTTCTAGTATAGTTGTATATGTTCTCTTTCTAGTACAGTTGTATATGTTATCTTTCTAGTATAGTTGTATATGTTCTTCTCCTAGTATAGTTGTATATGTACTCATAGTAATGTAATGTATATGTTCTCATAGTAATAAGTATTGACTCATGAATGAACTGACTCATTGATCTAGCAATAGTATAAGTATGATCCTGTGCTACCCTGACGGTAGCTTACTAATGATGTAACTAGTACGTATGAATATGGAAGCACTTTTATGTCTATACATGTACAGATGATATATAATCAATATTGAAACGACCTTCGGACGACTACCCGATATCCCACCAGACCACATCCAAATCGAGGAAAAGGAAACAGGGTGGACGGCCTTCCTAAGTCTTTTAAACATTGTTTATATAACTATACATATACGGACAGACAATTTATTATAAGTATAACAAAGTTTAAGTAAAAGTATTTGATAAGTAAAAGAGTTTGTAAAGCAGTTTGAAGTAAAACAGTTTGATAAACAATTTGAACGGAAATAAAATCATTGGTTTTGTAGTTATTAATCACATGTGATTGATGTAATAACTATAATTATTCAACTTGTATTCCCCCCCATAAAGCATTTAAAACATTTGAAAGTATTTCAAAGGTTAATTAAATGGGTATGAACTCACATGTGGTGAGTGGATTGGATTGAAGTGTCGGATACTGTGCTAGGTGGCAAACGGAGACTTGTACACACGCACGAGCCTAGTTATCATATAATGAACATATATATAACTAATTAGCCAAATAATAACTAATAAATTAAGTTGGGACACTCTAGAACGTGAAAACACTTTGTATAAGTGTTATAAGTCCTAAGGGTTGCATCTAAGTTGTTGTGGGACAAGACTAAAGGGGTTTAGGGTTCCAAAAGACTTTATATATGAGTTTACTCTTCATTAAACCCCACACAAGGAGTTTACGGTCGTAAACCCTTGATTTTACAGCCGTAAGCTCCCAAACTTTATGATATTATGTGTTTTGAAGTGTTACTTGATTCCTAGAAGCAATTATACTTGGTAGTTAAATCCTTGGACTAGTTTAGGGCATTAAGACACTCCTTTTAGGAGTTTACGGCCCTAAGGCCATTTCCTTTTGAGTGTACTGCCGTAAAATCATATAGAAGTGGATATTTTTGTGCTTTCAAGTCCCAAACTCATGTAGGATAGGTTCTATACATTTTTCTAAGGCTAATGAAGGCCTTAGGCACACATTGGTGCCCTTCTTTCATGTTTACGGCCCACGAACCTTTTCCCTTAGAGATTACGACCGTAATATCTCTTTGGGAGGGGTTTATGATGTTTTAAGGTCCACAAATTAGCTAGGAATAATTCTAGGTAATTGTCCAATGCTTTAGGAGTGATTAAGGCACTCTTTGGCCTTGAATTTGGAGTTCACTGTCCAAGAACTTCTTAGGCGGTGAACACCAAAATCTTGGTGTTCTTGAATGTTTTCTAGTCTTAAATACACTTATATACAAGCCTAAGTTCGTTACTTAACATGGGGAAAAGACTAGGTAGCATTTAAGCCTCATATAGGAGTTTACTCTCCAAGAACGTTCTTGGGCTGTAAACTCCTGAATCTCCCAGTTTTGCTATGTAATATATGTTATTAAGCACATTATAAGCATTATAAAACAACTAGAGAATTGTACTCACGATTTGGGATGAAAACCCGAAGATCCGAGAGAGAGAGAAAATGGGTTTTCTCTAGTTGGAAATGTAACTAGTGAAATAATTTGGTTAAGAATTATATTTATAGTCCTGGGATTTTTGGCCGAAAATATTTATTCTGGAAATGAACTCTAATATCATAAGGTTTTGAAATACTCGAGTTTCACAAACCCATGTGCATCCACTCTCCTGATATCTCCTTAAATGTAAACCCTGAAATACTCAAACTTATTCGGAAAAGTCTGAAATTCACTGTAACTGGTCAAGCTTCTATTGACTTGATAATGTTCGTACAGAATGGAAATTTCGGGTTGTCACAAAAGCTGTCTAACTACTAAAACTAATATCATCCTTCAGCCCAATCCGCCTCGCATGTTGGAGATGCTTAACCCTGCCCAGTCCCTTCGTGAGAGGATCTGTCAGGTTCTCATCTGATGATACCCTCTTTGCCACGAGGAGTCCTTCTTCTATTCAATGTTTGATGAAATGGTATTTTCTGTCGATGTGTCTGGATCTCCCGTGATCTCTTGGTTCCTTTGCTAAGGCAACTGCAGTTTCACTATCACAAAAAATCTCTATAGGCTCCTTTATAGCTGGTACAACTCTAATGTCTCCAATGAAGTTCTTTAGCCATATAGCCTCCTTTGCTACCTCGCTTGCCGCTATATACTCTGGTTCACAAGTTGAATCAGCCACTGTCTCCTACTTGGAACTTTTCCAAGTTATTGCTCCTCCGTTTAAGGTAAAGACCCAGCCTGATTAAGAGCAGAAATCATCCTTATCAGTATGGAAGCTAGCATCAATATACCCTACTACTCCCAAGTCATCACTCCCACCGAGGGTAAGGGCCCAGTCCTTACTCCTCTGTAGGTACTTGAGAATGTTCTTTACCGCAGTCAAGTGATCCTTGCCAGGATTCCCCTAATATCTGCTGACCATGATCAGTGCAAAGGCCACATCAGGATGAGTACAAGTGATAGCAAAAATGATCGAGCCTACAGTGGAAGCATACGAAACTCGACTCATCTCTGCTATCTCAGCCTCTGTACTCGGGCTCTGAGTCTTACTCAGTGTGGCATTACTCTGGATTGGTAACTCACCTTTCGTGGAGTTCTACATGTTAAATCTTTTCAACACTTTATCCACATAGGTTCTCTGACTAAGTCCAATTAGTCTTTTACTCATGTCTCTCAAAATCCTTATCCCTAGGATATAGGCAGCTTCTCCAAGGTCCTTCATAGCAAAACACTTCCCAAGCCAGAACTTTACTTCCTGCAAAGTTGGGATGTCATTTCCTATGAGTAGTATGTCATCCACATACAATACCAAAAAGCTAACAATACTCCCACTAGCCTTGACATATACACAAGATTCATCTTCATTCCTCAAAAGCCAAACTCTTTGACCTTCTCATCGAAGCAAAGATTCCGTCTGCGAGGTGCTTAGTTCAATCCATAAATGGATTTCTCAAACTTAAAAACACTATTAGATTACTTTGTACTGACAAAACCCTCTAGCTGGCTGATGTAAACATCCTCAGCCAACTTTCCATTAAGGAAAGCGGTTTGGACATTCATTTTCCATAATTCATAATCATGAAATGCGGCAATGGCTAACATAACCATAATAGACTTAATCTTCGCTAGTGGTGAAAAGGTCTCATCATAATCAACTCCCAAAGTTTGAGAAAAACCCTTGCAACCAGTCGCGCCTTATAAGTGTGTACATTACCATCCATGTCGGTCTTCTTCTTGAAGATCCATTTTCACCCGATTGTCTTACGACCTGGTACATTGCCAACCAAGTTCCAAACTTGATTGTCATACATGGATTGTATCTCACTATCCATAGCCTCTTTCCATGTAGCACCCTCAGGGCCTACCATGGCTTCCGTGTAGCTGTTAGGTTCATCCAGACTTACCAGTGTGTTATCACTGATAAGTGTATCACGTTCTGCAGTAATATGGAAACCATAGTAATGCTCATGTGCATTTCTAACTCTCGTGGAACACCTCAGAGGTACAGACTCTTATGTCGGATCAACAGGAGTTTCCTCCTTAGGTTGATTGCTAGGGTTTGAGGTTCCTTCACCACTTGACTCTTGACTTTCTTCAAGGTCAATCTGCCTCCCACTATTTCCTTGGTTCACGAATTCTCTCTTGCGAAAGACTCCTCTCCTTGCTATAAAGACCACATTATCACTGGGTCTGTAGAAGAGGTAACCAAAGGATCTATGTGGGTAGCCGATGAAAATACTGTTGGATTAATGTCTATGTCCATAACTATATTTTGTATGCAATTGACCCGACCCGACATGGTCCATTTGGGTTGCACTTCACCAACACAATTTATATGGATAGTCTTTTGAGAATAGTATATTTATGATTTATATTAATATATTATAAGTTCTAATATATTAATATATAATCATATTATTTAATTAGTATTGATCAAGAATTAATTTATAATTAATTAAGTGATCAAAATGAACTAATTAAATATGGACTCATATATATATATATATATATATATATATATATATATATATATATATATAAAATGGGCCAAGTTCATTTAGGTAGGGCTAAGCTTTCATGGATAGTCCATGGAGTGTTTAACCCATGGATCATATGAAATGAAAGGTCATGGGTTTAACCCTAGTCTCCATACTATAGAAAGATGTCATTGGTTGGTGAAATTAGCACTAGTGTGGTTACACTAAGAGGGCTAGCCGATTTCACTAGAGAGAACCAAGTATCCATAGTCTCTAAAGTCTTTCAAGGTGTTTTGGTGATTAATGATTCCACTTGAGGCTTCCACACTATTGGGGCTAAGCTCTTAAAGCTTGAAGACATCAAGCTACATCAAAAGGTATGTCATCTAACTAGTACTTCGTAGTATAAGAGCTTCATAGTATGCTAGTTAGGATTAAAGCCTTGGAAAGTTCTTATTTGCATGTATAATAGAGAAAACATAGATCCAAGGTTTATAGGGTTGCATGTACACCATAGGAGTGTTAGAATGCTCAAAACCCAACAGTGGTATAAGAGCCTAGGGTTGTTTTCCTGTTATCCTTGCAAAACTGCTTAAAAAATCGAGTTTTTATGCTGTCTGCTCAGCAGACTCACCGAGTCCACTGATGGACTCGCCGAGTCCACAACAAAATGCATCCAACCCGCCGAGTTGGTTCGTGCACTCGACGAGTTAGACCCCCAGACAGCATAAATTCGACTGTTTTGGTTAGAATTGGACTAGGAACATTACCCTAAGATGTTTTTGGACTTATAAACTTGTTTTTGATGTGGTAATGTTCATGCTAATCCAATTTCAAAGATAATTGTCAATAGATTCATGTTTTGTATTAGTTTAAGTGTTATGCTAAATACATGAAAAAGTTTGATTCCAATTATCTTGTTTATATGAGTTGTTTAGATTAATAGAAAGGTTGATTGATTATGTGTCTTTGATCCATTTTAATCTAAGAATTGATTCTAAAATGTGTTTGTGTAACTTGTCCAAAAGTTACATGAAAAGTCACATTAAAGATTCATAAAACTCATGAAGGATGGCAAAGGTTACAAAAATGAAGAGTCTTGTCTCATTGAATGGTTTTATGACTCCATAACTTGTCCTCAAGTTATGGAAGTTCAAGAGTCACTTCATTAAGTAATAAAATGTGTAACCTTAATTAATTCCATAAGATATAAAATATAGAAAAGTTAATTCGTTTATTAGTTTAAAGTCTTCCATAACTTGTCCTCAAGTTATGGAACTTGAAGAGTTTTTAATTAAAACTACTTTAAACACATAAGTTATGAAATTAATTAGTTTTGAATAGTTTCAAAACATGCCCTCTAGTTTTGGAATTTGAAAAGTTTGCTCTTATGAATACTTTAATTCCAAGTTAGCCCTTAGAATTTTAAAAAGTTAAAATTCAGCCCTTATACATTATAATATTATAAGTTAATAATATTTATATATATGTTTAAGAGTAAAGTCAGTCTTACCGTTAGTAGGCCTCATTCACGAAGTCGGTCTATACGGGGGGTATAAGGTTACTGCTTATAAAATGGCAGTTTAATGGATGTCCACTCTCACCCACCGCTTCCTTGACCGGTGGAGGGTCGTTAGCCGAACGGGTAGGACAAGGACTATAATTATCCCTTCATTAAAAGTATTAATGATAAATACTAAGTAACTAAACCTTTTATAAATACCCAATCTTAGTTACTTAGGAAAATGTGAATAAGGTGCTAATCCATGAAATTACACTTTGCACTTTGTTTAAGTCGGTTAGTGGAGCGTGTGTGGTTAACCGGCACACTAACTCGTATTTAACTAGGTAGGAAAAGGTTAACTTAATGTTTATCATAGTATCGATGGAGTGTGTGTGGTTAACCGACACATCGATTGAGGGGTAAACACTTAAGGGTACCAAGTAATTTGCATGGTGACTTCACACCTTGTTTTGTGATCCTCGGCATCCCAGTCACAAAACCTGAAGGGCAAACTCGAGATTGAAACATGCCATTGAAAAGTTCAATGAATCTCAAAATATCTAGGAGTTTCAAATCCAAGTAAAACCTAATTAAATTATTTCGTTTTCATGGTGGAAATTGGAGAATTGTCATTCACCTACCTTCAAATATTCTATAGCTTGGATTTCGACATCCCTCTTCCAAGTTATAAAATATTGTGTTGGGTCCTAGCCTTAATATTTCATATTGGGTATTATATTAAGGACTTTAAATCAACTATCTTGAATATCTCCCAAAAAGATGTTTGCTTCAGACATCTATGATCTTCCCCAATATCTTGGAACTTCACTTCCTCCACCTCCTCCAATTATTCTACCTAACCCACAAGTTCAAGGTCACTCAAGCCCTATTAGCAAGGCAAGGTCTAGGTGTGATCACATCTTGGAGATGACGTCACATACTGACAAGCCGGGAGAGTTGGGTGTCAAAGTCTTGATAAAGTTGGTGGTTCAATCACTTTCTAAGTGACATAGTGAGTTCCTTTAGGACTCCTATGAAACAGACTATGACAAGACCCTTAATGATCTTATCTTTTTGCTTGGTACTGCTGAATCAACAATGATTTAGAAGGCTAGTGAAGCAAATTTGATTAGAAGTTCGACTTCCCAAAACTTTATGGACATTGAAAATGGTGACACTGGAAAGGCATCGGCCATAGTCAACTATGTTTACCAAATGGTAAAGAGAAAGGCTAAGTCTGAGATTATCCCATGTACCATTCCCAAAGGATCCATATGGTTCTATTGCCAAAAAGGAAACGACATTGGTTGCGAAGCTGTCAACTTTACCTGAAAGATCATAAGGCTGGTAAAGTCAAGAAGTTTGACTCTACTCCAGGTAAAGTCCACTATCAAACTCTATTAAGTTTCTATTCTTAGATTCTTAGTACATGATGTGACTGGGTCACATGTTGATGTTTTTAAAATCAAAGGAAAAGTGAAGGAAACTTACAAAAAGAGTATGTTGAATTTGATCGCGAAGATGGATTTCTTTCGCTTGGTTGAAGATTGAATTCTTGAGCTACTTCTTAGGAGTTATAATAGATTGCTAGGAAACATGTACTAACATAGTTTTCATTTCAAGTTACATTGTAAGGAAAAAGTTTTTTCCGCATTTTAAAATAAATAAAAGTTTGTTATACTTTATTTTTATCTCCTTACAATGGCATTCATGAAAACTTGATGTTTGTATGTTTATAAAAATATTGGAAATATGAATTTGATTCTTTCATTTGTGGTAGTGTCTAAATTTACCAAATAAGGAAAGATTCTCATCACCCAAGTTTTAGTTGGATAGAAACTTGGAATCATGCAAGTTGTATTGTATGATGAATGAGAACTTCCGAGCATTGGAAAATTAAGACTAACTGCTTGTTCACATGGATGTGTGAGTCAAGATAAGGACTAAGGGATCAAGTACACTTTCTTGTGCACTTGTCAAAGTCCACCACAAAAGATGGATAAGACTATTCGCCATGATTTACTAAGGTTTAATAAATATGATTATACTTACAAGCTTAAGTATAATTCTAAAGCATTGGAAAGTTTTCAATGTATGACAGAACGAATAAGAAGAATCAAATTAGGCAGAAGGATAAAAGTTTCTCAAATCTAAAAAATGGGAGAGTACTTTAGTATCATGTTTTAAGATAATCTTAATGATTTTGAGACCTTATCACAATTCATCCTCTAAGTACATTCTGATAGTTAAGAAGAGGAGTTATGAATTGTTGAAGTGGTTAAATCAAGAAGATGATTCATACTTCATTCCAAAACAATTCATAGAGTTATACTCTAAGATTGTAACTTGAGTGACATGTCTTAAAGAAGGTTTAAAACACTTGTCAAATGTAAGAGTAAAGGTTTTCTACTCTTGTACATTTGAAATTGGTAAGTTGTGATGTTTTGGAGAAAACAAAGACCAACTAAGGCTAATTGTGTTAAGTGTCTGTCTTGATTAGAATCCACACTATCTCTTGAATATTTGGCAACAAAGTCTTATAGGTCAAGGAGACAGTGGGAGTCTAAAAGATCCTGAAAGGGTTTCAAGAAGTAATCAAGAATAAAACCTGTATTTCATCGCTAGCACACAACTAGAGGTTTATAACCTATCGTCTTTAAACTTCATTTTCGAATGTAATCCCAAAGAATCTTCATGAAAACCAAACCCGCCATAAAACCCATCTCAGAACAAAGAAACTGAATCACTTCTTGTCTTTGAAGAGCTCCCCCTCCAAGTCACAACGATCTTCAAATAAGCTAATGATATAAGCCATCAAAAAATATCATGTAACAATCCAAACTTTAAGATTCGTAACGCCACTTGATCGAGAAAATACAAGAAGTCGGAGATATAACAATTCCTTAGCTGAGCTCGATGAAGAACTCTTGCTGTAAAGGATACTTCTCTGTAAAAACCTTAGTAGAGCTCGATGAAGAACTTCTGTAAAAAAGCTACCTTCATAATTCTCCCACAAGCTGTACAAGAAGTCGGAGATATAACAATTCCTTAGCTGAGCTCGATGAAGAACTCTTGCTGTAAAGGATACTTCTCTGTAAAAACCTTAGTAGAGCTCGATGAAGAACTTCTGTAAAAAAGCTACCTTCATAATTCTCCCACAAGCTTTATCAAAAATCTTCGACTTTGAAAAGTCACAAATCCAATTTCGAATGGCCATACCAAATTCTCCCCCGATTTATAATCAAAAACATGATTATAAAGCCTTCAAATGGTCATGAGAATGATCTTCAATGGATAAAAATTTACTATGCTCCCCCGTGACAAAAAGATATACACAAAAAAAAATCCGGAAAAAATCGTGAAAACTTGACGTTAAAAAAAAAACGACTTTCCGAACCGCCAAGACTTGATGGAATCTTTATTTTTCTGTTCACAAAAAAATATGAGCGTTAAAGAATCCAAAACTGTTCACCGGCCCTCAATGTAGTAACTTTTCTGAAAATTGGGCCGAAACTGTCACTTTCTGAAAGACAGGGGCTGGAATGGTAATTCAGCATCAACAAATTTTTTTTTTTTTTTTTTTTTTTTTATGTAACAAATTCTGCAAATGGTCCAAAAATACCAAACTGTGAAAACAACAGGGACCAAAAGAGCCAATTCACTGAAGTTTCAGGGACCAAAAATGAAACATTAAGTCTTCTTCCCCAATATAAAGAACACGACTGGAAGGTGATTTCAAGCGAACGGAGCCACAATCGTTTCAACCACAAGCAACCGAACCAAGGTTCGTTTCAAGATCGCCATGTAATCACGCGAACCGAACGTTCGGTTCGTTTCAAATCAAGCATTATCAGGCGAAACTACTTTCGCTTTCGGTTCATCCGTCGATCGCTCCAACCATTAACAACCGAACCCAGTTTTAAAAGCAAAACCGAGCATCCCGATTAGAATAAGGAGCGAAATCTTAGCCAAGCCGAATCACAGGTTCGCTTTCGGTTCATCTCCTATTACAGTCCCAGCATAAACACACGAACACAAGATCGAGGTTCGTTCCATGAGCTGCTAACGCGAATCTCCCCCCTTTCGTTCCAAGTGCTAGCACCCGAACCCAAGTTCGCTTTCTGTCTTCCTTTCTTTCGTTCCAAGGCAACAAACAAACCCAATCATAGATTCGCTTCAATTTCAACAATTATACCCCAATGAGAAGCACAGTAAACGAGCGTTCATAGGTGAGAATTTCACAGCGATTTTGACTTTTCGTTGTTCAGGAATTGCGAATAAGCACACAACCACCCCGATTTCATTCCGATTAAGATACCAAGCATATCCGATTTTGAAAACGAAACAGTGTCAACTGCAAAAGGTATCAAGATACGTCTTTTTGCCATCATTCAGTTCACATACGCCTTTAAACCAATTTTGACTTTATTAGTTTGACCCCAATAAACACCAAATAATTTTCTCAAATCGATTTCAAGATCAAACACCACTTCAATTGAGTTCATCATCATCGTTATCTGTACTCAAATCCCTAAATCATCGAATCTCCAAATCATCATTAACTTCTCAGATCAATACAATCAAGAAACAAACTCGATGTTGGAACATGAATAAACAGAAAGTCTCAATTAAAAAATAAAATCAATTGATAAAATCAAAATCGATTTTGATATTGGTATTGTTCATAGATATCGACTCAAGAACAAGAACAATAATTTTGAAGGAACAACAATCATAGATTCGAGATGAGTGAATTGCAGTATGCGATTTCAAAGAAAAGAATATATGGGCCAAACCAATGAACAGTAAACGAAAACAATGGGCTCAATGAATGGAATGAATGAACAGTAAGAAAAAATTGGATTCGCTGAATGCATATGGATCAAAAATTCGGCTAGAAGATTTGGTTTAGGGCAAAAGAACCAGATCAGATCCAAAAAAAACAGATTAAGAGAAAAAAGAGAACTGGATCAAAATAATACCCATATGAACAGTAGAAAACACCACAAATCTTCATGAACAGTAACTTAAACAAAATTTTGATTCCATACCGCCAAAACACCAAAAATCTTCAATAACTTGTGAAGAAAATCATCAAATCAAGAACCGATACTTCAAAAATCAACAGATTTTCAAAGACCCGCTCTGATACCACTTGATGGGATTAAAACCCTAATTGTGATTTGATGAACAAGATGCGGAAAATAAGAACAAACACAAATAACGAAGATTATGTCGAATGATCAATCGATTTATTGAATTGTGAGGAACGAATTACACTTAAGAAATAAGAATCTAACTCTACAAGAAACCTCACGTGGCGGCTACATTTTGCCTCACTCTCTTAACCCTAATAATGAATAATACATGACTATTTATAGGGAAAAGACAAGTCTTGGGCTTTTAACCTAGAATTCATCAAAGGGGCCCATTGCCATCATCCATGGAGTGCTTTGAAACCCTACAATGTCAAAGCTAGTGGGAGCATAAGTGTTATGCTATTAATCATCATGTTAGTGGGGGCATGATAATTATGATAAAGGTTGCAAGTTAGCAATGTTAATTATAGAAAACAAAAGGTCTCAATTGGTAAAAAGTTGTTTTGCTATAATTAAGGGAGAGGAAATCATACTTCATCTCAAACCTAAAAGCTTAGATTGAGGTCTTAATCGTATTTAGTCAAGAATATATATGAATTTCATGTTGGAATGGCTCAACATAAGGAAATTCATTATATGGGTTCATTATTTGCGTTCTAAAATTCGATTATGATTGCGGCATCCCTTTTCATAATCTGAATTATGAGAACTTGGCAAATAGAAATGGAAATATTATAGCAAAAGACTGGTTTAGTCTTTATGTGAGACATCATGAATCGTGTCCCATATGCTTCGGATATAGGATCGATTACATGTGCTATATTCATGCTTTCTAAAATTTTCCAAATGCCTGGGGCATTAAGAAGGGAAAAAGTTCTAGAAATTGATATGACTAAAATGATTAAGCAATTGTCAAGGACAATCTAAGGTTTACCAAAGATTGGTTGCTCAAGGACAGTTGGAAGTATAGTGTTAATTGGTGGAAGGACCATATTGACATATTTTGGAAAGAGGCAACTCTTGTTCAGAAGTGATAGTCAAAAGGGGAATATGGAAATGATCCCATAGGTGGAAGTTGTTCAATAAATGTGTGTCAGATTAAAAAACTTAATGCAAGAAGGATGTTTCCAAGGAGTTGATCTCCTTTGGAATACTCTGTAATGATTGTTTCCAAGTGAATTTGTGCATAATCATTACAAGAGGATCAACGCATATAAGTTTAGAATCTAACAGATTTCAGTAAATGACATGAATTTGGAGTTCTTGCATTTGCAGTAAGGGTTTGGGACTGTGAAATGAGAATCATTGGAGTTATATTCAATCGATCTAGTTCACAAAGTAAGGATCGTAGACAAACATAGAGTGCATACTTGGTGTATGGCAAAGCTATTGTTTAAGAAAAACATAGTGTACATGCTTGGAGCATGGAGCAACTAATGTTTTTAATTCAAGTATAAAGTTGATAAAACCGAAACAATGAATAATGAGTAATCAGTATGGTGATAAATAAAAGTGTTTATTTATATTCATAGGGTTTGATACCATATTTGATTCATTTATTCTTGTGTTTCACTTTTCATGTTTTGACTGCCAGAATAAACTAGGTTATTCTTCCGGAATGACTAAGTTATTCAAACCATCCATAGTCGGTCATATGTTGGAAGTAGATATGAATCAAGACTGTCATAGGTTGGCTTGTAGAGGTCCAAGTTGGTAGAAAAAGTTGTGCTACAACACTCATGAGTGCTCATAAGTTCTGAGTATTGGATTCAACCCGCGCTCATTTAAATCACTTCATGGATTTTATCATGAGTGATCATGAGACGATAATATCTTATATTCTTCAAACCTAGAGATATGAGTTGATAGTACATTGGTTGCACGAAAACGCATTGGTAACTCGATGTTATAAAATGTGCCTTTGTGTATGATTGAACAAGTAGCAGAACAAGCCATATGAATCGAAGTTTATCCATTCCTTTTACCTTCGGGATAAAAGCGATATATGTGGGCCCCTCGATGATTTATGATGACACATGTGAGTGCTTGGCCAAGCTAGGACTGATTTGATTTGTTCAATCAGTCGGTCGTCATGGATAGAGAGAATGATCATAATCCATGTCTCAGTCCATATGATATCTAGAATGGACGAATATATGATCCCTTATCTAATGGACAAGTCATTTGAAAGGTCAGAGTTTGACAGTGGCTTGACAGCAGCTTTAAGAGCTACGATTGCCAGTTAGGTTTTGAAGTCATACTCAATAATAGTTTTAGACTTATCCAAGTGGGAGACTATTGGATTAATGTCTAATTCCATAACTATATTTGGTATGTACTTGACCCGAGCCAGCATGGTCCATTTGGGTTGCACTTCACCAACACAATTTATATGGATAGTTTTTTGAGAATAGTATATTTATGATTTATATTAATATATTATAAGTTATAATATATTAATATATAATCATATTATTTAATTAATATTGATCAAGAATTAATTTTAATTAATTAAGTGATCAAAATGAACTAATTAAATATGGACTATTATATATATGGAATGTGCCAAGTTCATTTAGGTTGGGCTAAGCTTTCATGGATAGTCCATGGAGTGTTTAACCCATGGATCATATGAAATGAAAGTTCATGGGTTTAACCCTAGTCTCCATACTATATAAAGATGTCATTGGTTGGTGAAACTGGCATTAGTGTGGTTACACTAAGAGGGCTAGCCGATTTCACTAGAGAGAACCAAGTATCCATATTCTCTAAAGTCTTCCAAGGTGTTTTGGTGATTTGTGATTCCACTTGAGGCTTCCATACTATTGGGGCTAAGCTCTTAAAGTTGAAGACATCAAGCTACATCAAAAGGTATGTCATCTAACTGGTAAGTTGTAGTATAAGAGCTTCATAATATGCTAGTTAGGATTAAAGCCTTGGAAAGTTCTTATTTGCATGTATAATAGAGAAAACATAGATCCAAGGTTTATAGGGTTGCATGTACACCATAGGAGTGTTAGAATGTTCAAAACCCAACAAATACACCTCTCACTTCGAGGTTCGAGCTTATCGTGAGACTCGGGCCTTACGAAAGCCTTGCAACCCCAAATCTTGATGTGGTCCAGATTGGGAACTTTTCTGGTCCACATCTCATGAGGTGTTTTGGCAACCTTCTTTGTAGGCACTAGATTAAGGATATGGTGGGTAGTCTCTAAGGCATACCCCCAGAATAACATTGGTAGCGAAGCTCAACTCATCATCGAACGAACCATATCCAACAAGGTTCGATTGTGCCTCTCAGCCACACCATTAGGCTATGATGTCCTGGGAAGTGTCAATTGTTAGATAATCTAACATTCCTTAAGATAGTCAAGGAACTCTATACTAAGATACTCACCACCTCGATCGGATCGAAGCATCTTAATGTTTCTTCCGAACTGATTCTCCACTTCCCATTTGAACTCTTTGAATCTTTCAAAGGTTTCTAACTTATGCTTGATTAAGTAGACATATCCATATCTACTAAAATCATCAGTAAACGTCACATAGAAGCGGTTAGCATCTCTTGTGGCGGTTCTGAAGGGTCCACACACATCAGTATGTATGAGGTCCAACACACCCTCACCCCTAGCACAAAAACTAGTGAAGGGTGACTTTGTCATTTTCCCAAGCAAACAAGATTCACAACTATCATTTGACTTTAGGTCAAACGACTCCATGACTCCATCCTTTTGGAGTTGGGCTATGCGTTTCTTGATTACATGTCCAAGACGACAATGCGATAATGATGCTTTATCCAAACTAGTGGAAAAATCAATACATAATACTTTATTTCCTAGGTTATCAACAATCGACACAATTTCATATACACCATCACAAGGTAATGCTTTAAAATAAAAAAAACATTATTAAAGAAAGCATTAGTACCACCACTATCATTATCAAATGAAAAGGTAAAACCTTGTTTGTACAAACCATGAAAGGAAATAATATTTCTAGCCATTTCAGACGAGTAACAACACTTATTGAAATCTAATACTAATCCACTACTTAAAAACAAGGAATAAACTCCAATCTTGGTGATAGGTGAATCTTTCCTATTCCCTATGATCAAGTTTATCTTCCCATACTCCACATTCTCACTTCTTCTTAGTCCCTGCATATCAGTACATATGTGAATACCACATCGTGTATCAAGTACCCAAGAATTAGATTGGGTGAATTATTAGACAGTATAGTGTATGTACCTGCATGGTTAGGTTTTACATTCCCATCCTTCACATCTTGCTGGTACTTTGGGCAGTTTCACTTCCAATGCGACATTTCATGGCAATAGAAGCGTTCCGCCTCTTTAGGGTTAGCAGAAGGAGTGATGAAACCTTTCTTGGTTCCACATGAAGAGGAACCATCAAGGGTCTTCCCCTTGGTGCCCTTCGAAGGGCTCTTCCTCTTCTTCCCTTTGCCTTGCCCAATTGCCAAGATAGGGGACGCGGTAGGAGTAGGAGTGGTAACAACCGATTTACTCATAAGACCACTTTACGTGGTCTTCAAGAGTCCTTGAAGTTTACTAAGTGTAACTTCCTCCTTGTTCATGTGGTATGTTATTCGGAATTCATCATAACATGAAGGTAAGGAGTGCAAAATGATGTCGATTGCCAACTCCTCTGGGAAGTTCACATTAAGTTTCAGCAAACGGTCCACATACCTTTGCATTTTCAACATGTGACCCATGATGGGTTCACCATCCTTCATCCGAGTTGTTATCATAGAGGAGATGATTTCATATCGCTCTTGACGAGCACTCTGATGGTAGCAGTCCATCAAATACGGGTGCATCTCAAAAGGATAGTAGTCCTCATAGGACTTCTGGAGCTTGGCTGTCATAATGGCCAACATGATACATGCCACTTTGGTAGCATATCTTTCATGTGCCGGATATTCAGTGATCTCCTCGGGAGTAGTAGACGACTCAAGCTCCTTAAGCTCCTTGTCGAGGAGATATTCCTTGTTCTCATACCGAGTGACCATATTGATGTTCCTGATCTAATCCATAAAGTTAGATCCATCAAAGATGACTCTCCCATAAAGGTTAATGAGAGATAAGGAATCAGTAGGGTTTGAGCTAGAAGCAGCATTGTTGGAAGACATCTGAAAAAAGAAAGACAAGTTTATATTAGATATAAGGATAGTCCTTAATAAAACATCCATATGTAATATTAAGGCTAGGACCCAACACAATATTTTATAACTTAGAAGTGGGATGTCGTAATCCTAGATATAAAATATTTGAAGGTAGGTGAATGACGATTCACCAATTTCCACAATGAAAAATGAAATAAATTATTAGGTTTTAATTGGTTTTGAAACTACTAGATTCTTTTAGATTCATTGAACTTTTCAATGACATGTTTCAATCTCGAGTGTGCCCTTCAGGTTTTGTGACTGGGATGCCGAGGATCACAAAACAAGGTGTGAAGTAACCATGCAAATTACTTGGTAACCTTAATATTTACCACTCAATCGATGTATCGGTTAACCACACACGCTCCAGCGATACTATGATAAATATTAAGTTAGCCTTTGCCTACCATGTTAATGTTGGGTTTTGAGCATTATAACACTCCTAAGTGTACATGCAACCCTAAATACCTTGGATCTATGTTTTCTCTATTATACATGCAAATATGAACTTCCAAGGTATTATCCTAATCTAGCATACAAAACAATGAATATAACAAGATAGAATACATACCTCTTTCATGTAGAAAGTCTTCATGAAGCTTGAGTGCCTAGTGCCCCAAGTGTGACACCTCAAATGGTTCACACAACACCAAATACACTTGGAATAACTTGAGGGAAACTTGAACACTCCTTGAAATCGTCTAGCCCTCACAATCACACATAGTGCCCGATTTCTTGAGCCATGGGATTCTTTTATATGGTGGCTATTAGGGTTACACCATGTAACTCATGACTTTACCCATTCCTTATGCTCCATGGATTTTAACCTCCATGGAGCATCCATGAGTCACCCCATGGACTTAGTCAACCATAAGGAATCTTGGATCACAAGCCCACATATATAAGAATGAATGATTTACAAAATCAACCCATATATTTAATTCGTCTCCTTTTGATCACTTAATTAATTCCAAATTAATTCTTGATCAATACTAATTAAATAACCTTATTAATATATTAGAACTTATAATATATTAAAAAACCTTAAGTGTTATTTCTCTCATTTTAGTCTATCCAAATGCATGATGCCATGCAACCCAAATGGACCATGCCGGGTCGGGTCAAGTCTTACCAATTATAGTTATGGACTTAGACATTAATCCAACAGTCTCCCACTTGGATAAGTCTAAAACCATTATTGCGTATGACTTCAAGAACGGACTGGCAATCGTAACTCTCAAAAGCTTCTATCGAACTCTGACCTTGTAGATGAACTCTGACCTTTGTCAATGACTTGTCCATTAGATAAGGGATCATATATTCCTCCATTCTAGATATCATATGGACTGAGACATGGATTATAATCATTCTCTCTGTCCATTTGTTGTTTCCCGATTTCTGATTTATGACAACTGACTAATTGAACAAATCAAATCAGTCCTGGACCGGCCGAGCACTTCCATTTGTCATCATCAAATCATCGAGGGGCCCACAGATATCGCTTTTATCCCTAAGGTAAAAGGAATGGATAAACTTCGACTCATATGGCTTGTTCTACTACTTGTTGAATCATACACAAAGGCATGTTTTATAACACCGAGTTACCGAGTACATTTTCGTGCAATCAATGTACAACCAACTCATAGTAACAACTCATATCTCTAGGTTTGAAGAATATAAGATATTATCATCTCATGATCACTTGTGATAAAATCCATGAAGTGATTCCAATGAGCGCGGGTTGAATCCAATACTCAGAACTTATGAGCACTCATGAGTGTTGTAGCCCTTTTTCCAACATCTTAGACCTCTACAAGCCAACCCATGACAGTCTTGATTCATATCTACTTCCAACATATGACCGACTGTGGATGGTTTGAATAACTTAGTCATTCCGGAAGAATAACCTAGTTTATTCTGGAAGTCAAAACATGCAAAATGAAACACAAGAATAATTGAATCCAATATGGTATCAAAACCTATGAACATAAATAAAACACCTTTTATTTATCACCATATGATTACACATTATTCATTGTATATACTGTTTCAGCTATCAACTTTATTCTTGAATTTAAAACAATAATTGTCCCATGCTCCAAGCATGTACACTATGTTTTCTAAACACTAGTCATGCCATACACCAAGTATGCATACTATGTTTGTCTATGATCTTTACTTTGTGAAATAAATCAATTGAACATAACTCCAATGATCCTCTTTTCACAGTCCCAAATCCTTACTGCAAATGCAAAAATTCCAAATTCATGCGATTTACTGAAATCTGTTAGATTCTAAACTTATATGCATTGATCCTCTTGTAATGATTATGCACAAAGTCACAAGGACTTGACAACAAACATTACAAAGTATTCCAAAGGAGATCAACTCCTTGGAAACATCCTTCTTGCATTAAGTTTCCTTAATCTTACACAGATTGAAAATACTAACTTTGAAACATTTCTAGATTCATTTTGACTATCACTTCTGAACAAGAGTTGCCTCCTCATAGATTATGTCAATATGGTCCTTCCAGAATTATCACTATACTTCCAACTGTCCTTGAGCACCCAATCTTTGGTAAACCTTAGATTGCCCTCGACAATTGATTAGTCATATCCAATTCTAGACCTTTTCCCTTCTTAATGCCCCAGGCATTTGGAAAATTTTAGAAAGGATGAATATAGCACATGTAATCGATCCTATATCCGAAGCATATGGGACACGATTCATGATGTCTCACATAAAGACTAAACCAGTCTTTTGCTATAACATTTCCATTTGTATTTGCCAAGTTCTCATAATTCAGATTATGAAAAGGGATGTCGTAGTCATAATCGAATTTTAGAACGCAAATAATGGACCCATATACAAAATTTTCGTATGTTGAGCCATTCCAACATGAAATTCATATATATATCCTTGACTAAATACGATTAAAACCTCAATCTAAGCTTTTAGATTTGAGATGAAGTATAATTTCCTCACCCTTAATTATAGCAAAACAACTCTTTCCTAATTGAAACTTTTTTTTCTATAATTAACATTGCTAACTTGCAATACTTATCATAATTATCATGCTCCCACTAACATGATGATTATTAGCATGACACTTATGCTCCCACTAGCTTTGACATGTACTCAGAAATCAGGTGACTTTCTTACCAAAGTTCAGATTTCTGATACTAGATTGTTTTGATAAAACTTTATCAAAATCATACACCTTTCCTAAGATAGATCATAGGTGTGTCTAAACAATTATGAAGAGGGATGCCGTAATCATAATGGTTAGACCTTTTTGCCACTTCTCACAAGTCGAGGTTAGTGTGTCGGTTAACCACACACGCTCCACTAATGACTTTGAGAATGCAAATATCGTAATTGCTATCTAGCTAAAATCTACTTAGTGAAAGTCTTTCCTCACCATCATTTTCATGAATCGGAGAGAAACCTTATGACACTTAGATTTTTATGGTGTATGAGTTCCTACCCATATGAATTTTTCAAAACCATAATCACAAGACAAGGATAATGACAAATCCAAACTCATATGGATTGAAATCAATCTTAATTTCTTGCCACCTAGCAGCTCAAGGGCCTACCATTGCTTCCAAGTTGTTGTGCAACCAATTGAGAACTCTAAAAACTCATATGCAAAGCCAACTTTAACTGGAATGGGCACAAAATATGTCAACAGGATAGGTTATAAACCTCAAGTCGTATCCTAGTGAAGAACTTCAGGTTTTATTCTTGATTAGTTCTTGAGACTTTCAAGACCTTTAAGACTCCCACTGTCCTCTTGACCTAAAAGACACTCTTGTCAAACATCCAAGAGATAGTGCAGATTCTAATCAAGACAAACACTTCACACAATTGGCCTTAGTTGGTCTTTGTTTTATCCAAAACATCACAACTTACCAATTTCAAATGTACAAGAGTAGAAAACTTTTACTCTTACACTTGACAAGTGTTTTAAACCTTCTTTAAGACATGTCACTCAAGTTACAATCTTGGAGTATGACTCTAAGACTTATATTGGAACAAAGTATGACTCATCTTCTTGATTTAACCATTTCAACAAATCAAGTTCCTCTTCTTAGTTGATTTCCTTAGAGAACTAATTTTGATATGGTTTCTTAATCATTAAGATGATCACAAAAAACTGATACTAAAGCACTCTCCCATCTTTTCAGATTTGAGAAACTTTTATCCTTCTACCTAAGTTGATTCTTCTTATTCGCTCTTTCATACATTGGAACCTTTTCCAAAGTCTCAGAATTACACTTAAGTTTGTAAGTATGACCATATTTACTGAGCTATAGTAAATTATGACGAATAGTCTTATCAATCTTTTGTGGTGGACTTGACCACTACACAAGAATGTGTACTCGATCCCTTAGTCCTTTACATGACTCACACATCCATGTGAACAAGTAGTTAGTCTTAATTTTTCCAATGCTTGAAAGTTCTCATTCGTCATGCTATATAACTTGCATGATTCCAAGTTTCTATCCAACTGAAACTTGGGTGATGAGAATCTTTCCTTATTTGGTAAATTTAGACATTACCACAAATGAAAGAATCAATTTCATATTTCCACTCTTGCTATTAATGGAATCATATAAGCAACAATTTTTCCTCAAATGCCATTGTAAGGATATTTTAAAATAAATAAAATCAAAAATTTTCTTTTATTTTAAAACGTTGTGGAAAAACCTATCCTTACAATCCATATGAAAACTTGTTGTTATCTATTCCTAAGCAATATCTCATAACTCCTAAGAAGTAGCTCAAGAATCCGATCTTCAAACTATACGATAGAAATCCATCTACGCGATCAGATTCAACATATTCTTTCTTTAAGTTTCTTCACTTTTCTTTGATTCTTAAAACATCACCATGTGACCCAGTCACATCATGTATCAAGAATCTCATAATAGAAACTTAGCAGAGTTAGATAGTGGACTTTACCTGAAGCTGAGTCAAACTTATTGACTTTAACATCCTTAGGTAAATTTGGCAGCTTCGCAACCAATGCCCCTTCCTTTGGCAATTTAACATATGGACGCTTTGGTAATGGTACTATCTTAGACTTAGCTTTTTCTCTTTACCATTTGGTCAACATAGTTGACTATGGTTAATCCCTTTCCTTAGGAAGAGAATGCTTTTTTTGGATTTCCAGTGTCACCATTGTCAATGTCCATAAAGTTTTAGGAAGTTGATCTTAGCAAAGATCATTAAGGGTCTTGTCATAGTCTATTTCTTAGGAATCCGAAAAGAACTCACTATGTGACTTAGAAGGTGATTGAGCCACCAACTTTCTCAAGACTTTGACACCCAACTCTCCCGGCTTGTCAATATGTGACTACATCTCCAAGATGTGACCACACCTAGACCTTGCCTTGCCAATAGGGCTTGAGTGACCTTAAACTTTTTAAGAACTTGTGGGTTAGGGAGAATAATTGGAGGAGGTGAATGAAGTATGATTTCCATGGGACATCATTTTCATTTAGGAAAGCTTGTTTCAAGAGATTTGGGAAGATCATAAATGTCTAAACCAGACATCTTTTGGGAGATATTCAAGATAGTTGATCTAAAGTCCTTAATATGACACCCAATATGAAATATTAAGGCTAGGACCCAATAAACTATTTTATAACTTAGAAGAGGGATGTCGTAATCCAAGCTATAAAATATTTGAAGGTAGGTGAATGACGATTCACCAATTTCCACCAAGATAAACGAAATGTATTATTAGGTTTTAATTGGATTTGAAACTCCTAGATCTTTTGAGATTCATTGAACTTTTCAATGGCATGTTTCAATCTCGAGTGTGCCCTTCAGGTTTTGTGACTGGGATGCCGAGGATCACAAAACAAGGTGTGAAGTAACCATGCAAATTACTTGGTACCCTTAAATGTTTACCCCTCAATCGATGTGCCGGTTAACCACACACACTCCATCGATACTATGATAAACATTTAGTTACCCTTTGCCTACCTTGTTAAATACGAGTTAGTGTGCCGGTTAACCACAGACGCTCCACTAACTGACTTAAACAAAGTGCAAAGTGTAATTTCATGGATTAGCACCTTATTCACATTTTCCTAAGTAGCTAAGATTGGGTATTAATAAAAGGTTTAGCTACTTAGTATTTATCATTAATACTTTTAATGAAGGGAGAATTCTAGTCCTTGTCCTACCCGTTCGGCTAACGACCCTCCACCGGTCAAGGAAGCGGTGGGTGAGAGTGGACACCCATTAAACTGCCATTTTATAGGCAGTAACCTTATACCCCCCTTATAGACCGGCTTCGTGAATGAGGCCTACTAACGATAAGACTGACTTTACTCTTATACATACATATATATATATATATATATATATATATATATAACTTATAATATTATAAAGTATAAGGGTTGAATTTTAACTTTTAAAATTCTAAGGGCTAACTTGGAATTAAAGTATTCATGGGGAAAACTTTACAAATTCCAAAACATGAGGGCAAGTTTTGAAACTATTCAAAACTCTTGGATTTTCATAACTTATGAGTTTAATTAAAGTTTTAAAAACTTTAATGAAGTGACTCTTGAACATCCATAACTTGAGGACAAGTTATGGAGTCATAAAACAATTTAATGAGGAAAAAGACTCTTCATTTTGTAACCTATGGCAACTTTTATGAGTTTTAAGATTCATAAATGTGACTTATAAGTTACATAAACACATTTTATGAACTTCTTTTAGATTAATTTGGATTAAAACCAACTATCACATAATTTTATTCATTAATCTAAATTCACTCATAAAACAAGGTAACACAAAAAAACTTTTGGTGATCCATAACTTATTCTTAAGTTATGGAATTCTTTAAAGCATTAACACCAAATTTTGTAACTCCATAAAAACTTTGAATCAATTTTTTTAAAAACCTTTTCATATCCATAACTTATGGAGGTTTAAAAAAATAAAACTCTTTAGATCAAACTTTTAAAACTAATAAAATAATCATATCATTTTATCTTTTATTAAATTTGACCTAATTCAACTCATAAAGCAAATTATTCAAATTTTACAAACAATTAGTTTTTCACAAGAATAAGTAATTATCTAAAAATTTGACAAACTTCATGTTTTTTTTTCCTTTTTTTCCAACTTTGAAAATAAAATATTTGCATCAATATAACAGAAAACAACCCGTGGCTTTGATACCATTGTTGGGTTTTGAGCATTATAACACTCCTAAGTGTACATGCAACCCTAAATACCTTGGATCTATGTTTTCTCTATTATACATGCAAATATGAACTTCCAAGGTATTATCCTAATCTAGCATACAAAACAATGAATATAACAAGATAGAATACATACCTCTTTGATGTAGAAAGTCTTCATGAAGCTTGAGTGCCTAGTGCCCCAAGTGTGACACCTCAAATGGTTCACACAACACCAAATACACTTGGAATAACTTGAGAGAAACTTGAACACTCCTTGAAATCGTCTAGCCCTCACACTCACACATAGTGCCCGATTTCTTGAGCCATGGGATTCTTTTATATGGTGGCTATTAGGGTTACACCATGTAACTCATGACTTCACCCATTCCTTATGCTCCATGGATTTTAACCTTCATGGAGCATCCATGAGTCACCCCATGGACTTAGTTAACCATAAGGAATCTTGGATCACAAGCCCACGTATATAAGAATGAATGATTTACAAAATCAACTCATATATTTAATTAGTCTCCTTTTGATCACTTAATTAATTCCAAATTAATTCTTGATCAATACTAATAAAATAACCTTATTAATATATTAGAACTTATAATATATTAAAAAACCTTAAGTGTTATTTCTCTCATTTTAGTCTATCCAAATGCATGATGCCATGCAACCCAAACGGACCATGCCGGGTCGGGTCAAGTCTTACCAATTATAGTTATGGACTTAGACATTAATCCAACAGTTAAGTCCAGGTTAGTGTACCGGTTAACCACACACGCTCCTCTAACGACTTAATCAAAGTGCAAAGTGTAATTTCATGGGTTATCACCTTATTCACATTTTCCTAAAGTAACTAAGATTGGGAATTTATAAAAACATTTAGTTACTTTATATTCATCATACTTTTAATGAGAATTTAATGTACTTGTCTTACCCGTTTGGCTAACGACCCTCCACCGATCAAGGAAGTGGTGGATGAGAGTGGACACCCATTAAGTTGCCATTTTATAGGAATCAACCTTATACCCCCCCCCCCCCTTATAGACCGGCTTTGTGAATGAGGCCTACTAACGGTAAAACAAATTTTTCTTATACATATATAATTATTATTAAACTTATAATATTATAAAGTATAAGGGTTGAATTTGCACTTTTAAAATTCTAGGGGTTGGAACTAAAGTTTTTAAAGTGACTTTACATGTTCCAAAACTTGAGGGCAAGTTTTGTAACTTTCAAAACTTTTCATCTTTCATAACTTATGAGTTAATGGATTATTAAAATGAGAGACTTTTCATTTTATGTAACCAATGTGTTTCTTTAATGGACTTTAAAAGGATGACTTTGGTAATCCATAACTTGAGCACAAATTATGGATTCCATTAAAACACATAATCATAAAGAATTAAACTAGCAAGCAAGTTACAAATAATTCCTATGATCTTCTAAACTCATAAGTTCATGAACATACATATCAACAATTTCAAGAATCATAAATTAACCATATAAAACTTGAAATTTTGATAATAGCTATTGAAAATGGATTAGCATAACCATTACACCATCTAAAACAAGTTTTATAACACCAAAACAGTTTAGGTAATGTTTCTAGTCCATTTGCAGCAGCAAAACTTGAAAATCTGCATTCTGGGGCTCCTACTCATCGAGTGCACGAACCTACTCGGCGAGTAGGATGAATTTACTCATGGACTCGTCGAGTCCCCCATGGACTCGGTGAGTTCATGCTGTAGAATGCAGAAAACTTGAGTTTTTTCAACAATTTGCATCAAGTATGAAATAAACAAGCCTAGTCTCTGATACCACTGAAGAGTTTTGAGCATTCTAACACTCTTATGGTGTACATGCAACCCTAGAAACCTTAGATCTATGTTTTACTATGATACATGCAAATTTGTTTTTCCAAGGTTCTTGACCTAACTACCATGGCATAGGGAACTATTAAAACATAATAAGCTAGTAGAGTTACATACCTTTTAGTAGTGGTTGAATGCTTGGAGTTTGAGAGCCTAGCACCAATAATGTGGATGCCTCAAATGGAAGTCACAAATCACCACAAACCTTGGAATCTTTGAGAGAATAGTATCACTCTTCTTGAAATTGGCCCTCTTAGTTTTCACACAAAAACTAGCTTTATTTCAAGTGTCAAGGACTCCTTTATATAGTGTGGTGGATTAGGGTTACATCCATGTAAACCCTACTACCCATGAATTTTCATTTCCATGAGATCCATGGGTTAAAGCTCCATGCACTATCCATGGCCTTACCATGAAAGCCTAGCCCACTCTAAATAAGCATTAGCCCACACTATATAAATACAAGAGTCCATGTTTAATTAGTCACAATTTTGATCACCAAAGTAATTGTAAATTAATTTTAGATCAATACTAATTAAATAATATGATTTCTTATTAATATATTAGAACTTATAATATATTAATAAATCATAACTAATACTGTTCTCAAAATATTATCCATATAAATTGTTCGGGTGAAGTGCAACCCAAATGGACCATGTTGGGCCGGGTCAAGTACATCTCAAATATAGTTATGGACTTAGACACCTTATCCAACACAAGCACCCTCATGCGGCCTGCCGCATTTCCTGCAACGGCTCTGGCCCAGCTGGCCCTTCAACCTAGTGTCGGATCCCTTGGGTTTCTTCCCCGAAACCCTAGTAACCTTATCCGCCTCTGCCTTCCTCTTGCTAAGGTGCTCCAAATCAATCTCCCTCTCCCTCACCCTGGCAATCATGGACTCCAGGGTCGGGCAGGGTGAGTAGCTGGCATGATCTCGAATGTCAACCCTCAACATGTCATGATAGTGGGTCTTCCGTATCTCCTCATCCCCTGCATACTGAAGTACCAACAAAGCCCTCTCTCGGAACTTGGCAGTGATCTCCGCCACTGTCTTCATAGTCTGTATCAAATCCAGAAACTACCTGGACAGCTGTTGAAGCTCTACAGCTGGCATAAACTCAGCCATGAACTTGGTCATAAAGTCCGACCAAGTCAACGCCTCGATGGACGGGGCTCCCAGTGAGTCACCAACCGACTCCCACCAATCCCTAGCTCTGTCTCTCAAACAACCTGCAGCAAAGCGGACCTTCGACCCTTTCAGGCAGAAGCTCATCAATTGCGCAGAATCGATGTATATGATACATCTCCTGGCAGCAATGGGGTCCTTCACCCCATTAAATTCTAGTGCACCACTACCCTTGAAGTCCTTGAAGGACAGTGTGCGCGTACCCGATTGGCTGGACGCCAATTCGCTCCTGAATGTCCGGAGGCGATCCTCCATCAGCTCAATAATCCCCTCTTTGATCGACCCGAAAATGACCGGGGTTGAATGGCCCAAATTAGTGGTTTGGTCTAGGCTTTTCAATGTAATAGTAGTTTGGTTTAGATGGAGTATGTTAGTAGGTGTTATAGCAAGTTTACGGTTTGTAATGAGTTTACGGCCGTAAACTCTTCTCGGTCGTGGTCCCTATAAATAGAGGGTTAGTCAGACGTATTTTGGTTGTTGATGCCTTATTGTTCACGGCTTTCTATCGAGTTGTATCAGACGTTTATAGCTATAAAACGTGTGCAAATGGAGGCTATTCGTATCTTTCTACCATATGATTCTTACATGAACTTTACCGTGTATCAAATGGACGTCAAGACTGCCTTCTTGTATGGCAAGGTGAAGGAAGAAATCTACGTTGATCAACCTCCTGGGTTCGTTGACTCAAAATTTCCTAATCATTCCTACAAGTTGGACAAGGCATTGTATGGATTACATCAAGCTCCTCGAGTGTGGTACGCAACTCTAACTAAGCATTTTCTCGAGCATGGCTATTCTCGTGGCACCATCGATCAGACTTTGTTTATCAAGCATGTCGGCAATGATCAAATTCTTGTGCAAATCTATGTTGACGACATTATCTTTGCGTCGACTAGGTCGTAGCTCTGCAAAGAATTTGAAGGTGTAATGAAGAAGCGGTTCGAGATGAGTTCGTTGGGAGAAATGACCATGTTTTTGGGGCTTCTGGTTAAACAGAATTCAACCGGAATCCTGCTACATCAAGCCTAGTATGTGGAGGATATTCTTGAGAAGTTCGGGCTTCACGATGCTAAAACGGCTTCAACACCAATGGTTGAACGACTTCTTCTGACTCCAAATCCTGAAGGCGAATCCATAGATCAGACTCACTATCGATCGATGATCGGATCGCTGATGTATCTTACTGCAAGCCGACCTAACATCATGTTTGCAGTTTGTCAATGCGCACGTTATCAGGCTAATCCTAAACTTTCACATCTTATTGCTATCAAAAGAATCTTTCAGTATATCAAAGGGAGCCCAAAGTTGGGTCTTTGGCATCCGAAGAATTCTGAATTTGATCTTTATGCTTTTGCTGACAATAATTATGGAGGCTGTGAGCTTGACAAGAAATCAACCTCTAGAGGATGTCAGTACCTAGGTGACAAACTAGTTTCGTGGCAATGCAAGAAGCAACACACTGTCTCAACCTCCACAGCAGAGGCGGAATACGTTGTTGCATCGGCCTGCTGCTCTCAAGTTATTTGGATTCAACATCAGCTGTTGGACTACGGTTTGAATTATTTAGAAACCCCCATATATTGTGATAATGAAGTTGCTATTCAAATTGCCAAAAAACCAGTCCAACATTCTAAAACCAAGCACATCGACATTAAAATTCATTTCATCAGAGACTGTTATGAATGTTCGCTAATCCGGATGGAACAGGTCCACACTGATAATAACGTGGCGGATTTGTTCACAAAGCCATTTAACAAAGCTCGCTTCGATGTGCTTGTGGGTTTTCTGAAAATGATTCGTTTTGAGGATTAAGTTATTTATTTATTTTTTTCTCTTTCTTGATTCTTCAATTTCATTTTTCATTCTTATTTTTATTTTTTTTATTTTTTTATTTTTAGTTTCTTAGGATAGATTAAATTTGAGCATTTCGTTAAATAACCCGTATCTAGAACTGTGGATTCACTTTTCCTCAATGTGCGGATTCTGTCATTAATTCTGGTTGGATGGGGCGACTGGTAAATTCCGATGAATTAGGTCTGTAGAAAATTATTTTCTTTCTTTCTGTCTATTAGTTATATGTTGCCTCCTCTGCGTGATCGGGAGATCCGACCTAGACTGTAACATATGCAACTATATTTCTCTGCATATTATATCTATGAAATTCTTTTTATCTGTTAGCCATATGTTGTCTCCTTTGCGTGACTAACAATCCGACTTGGTACACATCATATGCAACCTTCTACTTCTCAATCCCTCTAAAACTATAAGTAATAACAATCTGAATCTATCCTCTCTCCTAATGATTCTCTGCTCACCCGATGTAAGGAGTACTTTGGAAGTCTTTGATGGTTGGGGCATATCAGGAAGCGGGAAACACGTTTTAAAATTATAGTAGTTAAATTTTAAGATTACATTTTAGTTGAAGTTAAATTTAACTACTATAATTTTAAGATTATATTTTAGTTGAAGTTAAATTACTGTAATTTTATTTTTTTATATTTATTTTTATTTATTTTAATTTTATTTTTATTCTATCTTTAATTTTTATTTTTAATTTTATTTTTATTTTTATTTATTTCATTTTATTTTATTTTTTTGCGATTAAAATTTATAAGTTTATTTTATTTTATTTTATTTTTATTCTTTTATGCATAGTTACTTTTATTTTATTTTATTTTAATTTTACCATTAGAAAAATCCTCAGAAAGAATCGTTTTAAAATTTTTGACTGTGTTGGACTTTGCTTAATACTGTGTGGTTATTAGGTAAATGGTAAATAAGTATAAAAAGGATTTTACCACCAGAATCTCCTCCATATCCTTGATTCCGGCCGCAAACGTCCCTCCCACTCTCTCTCTCTCTTCAAAAAAAATTCCGTCAAATTTTGCAAAACTAATCCGATAGTCTAGAAGGTAATGAGTTCTGGATCAGGAATATGTATTTTATTGTGTGATTAACCAAGTTGTCGAAGCAGAAATCGAGAAAAATGACACGACGGAGCTTCCGGCCACAAGGATAATGGCGAACCTCAAATTTTCGGATATGCACAATCTTGCTATTGTCTTGGCGGATCCTCCAGTTGTTCACTCGGATCTTCGGTCGATGATTCGCAGACTTCGGGAATGTTGTTTGGCATCTGCTATTACAGTAAATCCTGTTGTTTACCAGAATTTAATTAGAGAATTTTGGTCGACTGCCAACATGGATATGAGTGATGCCGGTCATTTCACTATTAAAGCTATAGTTCAAGGACGCGAAATTGTGATTAATGAAAGCTTTATCAGAGAGACGTTGCTCATTAACGATCAACCTAATTTCCCTACGGAAATTGGGATTGAAGACACTCAAAGAATTTTAAGGAGAATGAGTTATGAAGGCACTTCACCTCCAACTTTAAAGAAGCTCTTACATCCGTATTGGAGATTTTTAGCACACGTGTTCGTTAGCTGCATTTCAGGGAGAAGATCGGGAGCAGATGAGATTTCTCAAAGGAATACCGGCGCAATTGTTTCTCTCGCCGCAGGAGTGAAGATCAACTTTTCGAGATTCATCTTGGATGAGTTTGTTGTGAACATTCGAGCTTCAACTCGGGATACTTTCTTGTTGTATCCTAGATTCATTCAGCTGTTCATCGATGCTCAGTTTCCGGATGTGAAAAAAGAAGGTGATATTCTGAATATGAAATCATTGGGTCCTCACAGTGTAGGACTCATCAAATAGAATCGAAAAGGAAAGGTTATTTTTCAAGGAAAATACCCGCTTGAAAAGTTTGGAAAGTTCACTGAACTAAATGAACCTGCAGAATCTTATGGTTCATCTGACCAGGCTTCTTCTGAGCCTGCATCTTCTGAGAAGTCATCTCCAAACAATGTTGTTATTGATGTATCTGATGATGAAAGTACTGAAAAGGAAGATACTCCTACTCCTGACGCTCATGTGGTAGAAGAACATGGCTTAATGATTGATCGTGCTCAAGGTGATGTTTCAGGAATGAATGTGGAGTTTGAAGAAAATGTTGAGGGAGATATAAATGATTCCTTTAGTGATTTTGATCTCACTGGTTTTGATCATGATGATATTGCAGCTTCTCTAGCCAGTAGTGCTAATTTGGTGTCGAATGAGAAACTTGACACAATCTTTAACAATGTCGATGAAGTTGTTCTTCCAACAACGAAGTCAAGGGAGTCTAATGAAGTTTTTGAAACTGCAACCCCTACTTCAAAACAAATGGCAAATATTTCCACTCCAATGGAGACGGTTATGGGATTTTCCCATCCTGTTTCTGTTCCTCCTACTTCAGAGCTATTTGTGAGTAATTCTGCAAAAACACAAACTGGTCAACCCCCGTTGAAAAGAAGAAGGGATCCAAGGCAGAGTGAGCAAATTGCAAGTCTCGTTAGCGGCCTCCCACTACCACCTACTACTACTCCCAGTCTTACCACAACCAAAATTTTTACTGTGGGTCCAGACATTGCTTTTGATGTTGGTGGTTCCTCTATTCCACCAGGGTTTGCTCCTCCTCGATCTGATCACGATGAGACTTCTGTGAGATTAGCCATGCATTTGGAAGGGGAGCAATTTTTGATGCCTTTTCCTCACGGTAAAGGTATTTCTATAGGGGATCGTGGTCCTGGAGGAGACAACCTAACTATCTCAGGGCTACAGAAGGAGATATCAGTGCTGAGTCAGAAAAACATTGAGCTTGACATTCGTGTGTCAGGTCTTCAAGCTGAAAATTCAAAGCTTAATGTTCAAGTGTCTGAGCTTCAATCTGATAATTCAAAGCTTGGTATGCAAGTAGCTGATCTTACTAAGGACAAAGATCTAAAGTCAAAACAGATTTCTGATCTTCAAGATCACTTCAATCTCTTGACTTCAAGCTATTTTGAGCTAAAGAAGAAGCTTGAGGAAGACCTCAGTGATAAATACCAGACGTCTGCTGATGAATACCAGATCAATCTACATGTTCAAGCCTTTCCAGTTACTTTGTCAACTGGTCAAACATCAGGAGCAGTTAATCGTGTTGAAGATGAGCCTCCTCAAGCCCCCCATGTTTCAGCAACCATTCGCGATGCACAAGAGGAAGCAGCTAAGAAAGGGCAATTACTGTTTAAAAGAAACTCTAATCAAAATACTTCTTGGGATGACCCTGCGATTATAATGATTGATCTTGAAGTTGTTCGATTCAGAGATACTTTCGGTGATAGATCCGGAATTTTTTCGTGGGGATTTCATGCTCCTCTCAAGATGTGGATCGTGCTAAGGAAAAGTGGCAACTCTGAGCTTTACAGAGATAGTCATGATTTCAGTTCATGGACTAGGGTCGATCTGACAGAATTGTCTCGAGCTCCTTTCTCCAATCTCACAAACAATCCACAAGCGACTCAGTTCAAGCACTTCCTTGCAGATCAAGTTAAGAAAGGGTTTCTTGCCATGAAAATTGTTGAGTCCGTTATAGTAGAGCATTCTGATATCATTGATCCTAAAACTGACAAGCCTCTGCAAGTTGTGATGTGGCCCGCAACCAAGCAGGTCAAACAGTTCCCTGTGCTTCAAAATTATCAAGATGGATCTCTAAGTTCAATGGAGTGTTGGGTTTTCGATGAAATTACTTCCGCTGCGGTCATCAAGCACCAGAATGGATGCATTCGACTATATGATCGAAGAGATTTGTTACAATTCCGAAAATGGGATATTCATCACCTAAGCAACTTTCAGATTTTGGTTGCAGAGGATACTTTTGAGGATGCTGCGAAGGTGTATACAACTATGATTGCTGATATTCTAAACAAGTGTATATGGAATAGGGAAATGGGGCAAGCAGACGTTATGGTAGTCAATAAAGGTTAACTTCAAGCTAGCACCAAACCAAGGGGGAGATTGAAGGGCCCAAATTAATGGTTTGGTCTAGGCTTTGCAATGTAATAGTAGTTTGGTTTAGATGGAGTATGTTAGTAGGTGTTATAGCAATTTTACGGTTTGTAATGAGTTTACGGCCGTAAACACCTTACGGCCATAAACTCTTCTTGGTCGTGGTCCCTATAAATAGAGGGTTAGTCAGACGTATTTTGGTTGTTGATGCCTTATTGTTCATGGCTTTCTATCGAGTTGTATCAGACGTTTATAGCTATAAAACGTGTGCAAGCTTGGTTTATTCTCTTTTCGTCTCTATTCTTGTTTTGTGTGATTGTGTTTCCTATTTATCACTTGTAAAGTCCGTTCTTAGGACCTTACAGGGGTCGCCTCGAGGATACCTCTCAAGATCTTAGACGCGATGAACTCGCGTAGCCCGTCATCAATCTGCTCGGATCCTGCACCCGAGCCTAATCATGATCTTGATCCAAACCCTGAACCTCCTGCTCCATGTCGCGTAATCGCCATACTGAAATAAAACACATAAATGTCAGGGTCATACATACTCTGGAGAGGTCCCACACACTCTCCAAGTTCCCTGGTTCTTTCTTAGCCCTCCTTGATTCGATTACGGATCCTCTACTTCCAGTAGTGTGGGTCCATACTACCTTCCACATCTATCTGTACTTTCCTCAAGGATGGCTTCGACTTCACCAAGTACCTTATACTAATACTGCTTTTCAAGCTAATCTCATCCTAGGCTTATCCTAGGGTACTCTCTGATCTACTCTCTGCCATCAGTTGCACAAGGAGTCCCTACCACCCTTCCATAACTAGCTTGTGAATATTATTACACATTCGCTTACTAGTTATTTAAAGCTAGCTAGAACTCTTATAAGCACAAAGCAAGGAGAATTCGGGCATTGAGTAACCATAACCTAATCAGGCTATCATACAGCTGACTAACCACCCCTAGCATATAGTTCAATAACCTCATACAATAGGCATATAAGGCATCCTTCCTAGACCATTAGCCCTAATCTAGCATGTAGTTCTCATAATTACATAACAGGCATACAAGGCATCCTCCCTAGATCCATAGCCCTAGTCTAGCATGCAGTTCTCAAAATCATATCATATAACATAACATATCATGTATAGGTATCTTGGAGAAAAACTTACTTGAGCTTGGCCGGTCGCACGCATCACACACCTTGTTCTTTCTCCAAACTCCTTATTTTTAAATTTTAGAAAAATATTTTTCTTCTAAAAATCTTTCAAGCCCTCGATTTGAGTCTAGACACCCCCGAAGGTGTGCCTAAATCCCTCAAACCAAGGCTCTGATACCAACTTGTTACATCCCAAAAATCGAGACCAAAATTTTTTATTTTAGTTATATTGCTTATAAAATTTGTTTAAGGAAAACATTACTGATCTCATCTGCATTTGTTGGGTCAAAAATATGGTTTATACTTTACTTTTCTAGAAAAATGTATTTTTGTGTCTTGGACCATAAACATCTTGGTGTTTACAAACGTATACGTGTTTACGGTTGTGTTTATGGTCGTAAACAGGTTTACGGCCCATGTTCACCAAGCCCATATTCCCTAGTATATATATAGGTGTTAGGGTTGAGGAGTAGATTGATGAACAGAAGGGAGTATACGGCCAAGAGAGAAGAGAGTAGCTTTAGTGTGTGTTAGTATGTGTGAATCTTGTGTAAGGGAATTTTATTCTAATCAATACAATCAAGATTCATCATCTTCTTCTTCTCCTTCTCTTCTCTTTGATCTGACATCATCCGTTTGATTGGGATTTCGCACCATCAAACGGATCTGATTGATACATAAGCAAATTGGGGACTTACAATTGGTATCAAAGCAACGATTGTATCAGTCAATTTTGTCAGATCTGGAGCTTATTTGATCTTATTTTCGAATTTTTTGCATTTTTGGATAGATCTCTGAGAATTAAGGGGGTTTGTTCTTTGCGTTTTTGATCGACTTTTAGAGCAAAAGGAGGTGAAAAACGCTATTTTTCACGAAATCTACGAAGAGTATACGGCCTTTGAAGGGTTTACGGCCGGAGTTTACGGTCGGCGACGGCGGCGTTTACGGCTAGGGTTTCCCGGAGTTTACGGTCGGAGTTTGCGGTTGCCGGAGCTTATGGCCGGAAACTGTTTACGGTCGCCGGAGGTTTGTGGTCACCGGAGGTTTGCGGCCGGAGATTGCGGCTTAGTCGGAATGTGTGCTGCTCGGCTTGGACGACTTGGTCGCTTAGGCTCGGCAGCATCACGCGCATCTAAAAAAAATTAAGAAGCGATTTTTGGGGGTGTTGGGGATCGAACCCGGGTCCCTTGAGTTATCAACACACGCATCAAACTAGTTGAACCAACTTGCATCATGTTCCTTTCTCTCCGAATTTTATTCATAGACTCTCCTAATCGCATCCAGATTTGCATTTTTTACATTTTCAGCCCAAAATCAATTTTCTTTTATTTTTAAATTTCATTTAATAATAATAAATAATAATAATTATTATTATTATTATTATTATAAAAAAATTTAAATTTTGACTTTGACATTTGATTTTAAACTTTGACTTTCTCGTTTAATTTTTAAATTTTCAAATTTAGCTTTTCGGTTTGATGTTTAAGTTTGACTTTTCAAGTTTGATTTTTGAGTTTGACTTTTTAAATTTGACGTTTGAGGTTTATAGTCAAAGGGCATTTTTAAATTTAAGTTTGACGTTTAAGTTTTATTTTGGCTTCAAGTTGTGCTTTTAATGGCTTTTAAGGTCAACGAGGGAAATGAAGACATGAACGAGAATCGTCAGGATATGTTAAGACAAAATTTTAGCATGATCAATTATGTCCCTTGAGAAACTTTCGAAGCTTAGTTGCAGTGATTTACCACACTCACTACTGAGATGAATATAGTTGGGATCTTCTTGACCAAATCTGAGATAAACAAAAAGCTACTGAATTCAGTTCCGAAATTATGGGATATGAACGTAGTTGTCATCAAGAAGACAAAAGATCTCAATCATCTTAGTATTGCTGATGTAATTGAAGAGCTTGACGCTTTGAAGTGTGGAAAAACAATGAGTTCTGCAAACATTCTGTTCAATGAAGTTTTATGCTCTCAATCATGTGAAGCTACAATTAAACTTCTTTGTGAACATAATGACTTGCGAAAAAAGGGACATTAATGACCTGAAATACGAAGGATATCAACTTAGGAAAGGACAGAAACCCCTGAAGGCTGAATTAGAAGCAAAAAAACCAAAGACTTTAGGAAGCTTCAGGAAGAGTATAGCAACAAGTGTGAAAATTATGACTATATTAAGAGACAACTTGCTGTTGTAACTGAAGAACTTTACACTTTGAAAATTAAGTGTAGAAACACAGATGTTAGTTTCAAAAATTATACTGCATCAAGTAAGACAGTCGAGTCCTTATTTGAAACCCAATTAAAATTCAACGATAATCAAAACAAGGGTCTAGGGTATGATAGTGTTCCTCCACCTTTTAGTCATAACTACACATCCATCCCTATGACATAGGAAGAAATTGACAAGGAGGCACATCTTCAATATGGCAAACCAGCTGGATTTGTGTCAGGAGGTATTCAGGTTGAAAATAATAATGTTTCTACTTCATGTGCAGGTAAAGTAGCAGAAGATGAGAACAAGGAGAACACTACTGAACAAACCAATGACACCTTGAACTCAGAATCTGTTGCTTTGAATTCTGTTACTCCTAACAAACCTGTCGTTGAGAAATACATGCCTCCAATTCCTGCGCAACATAGTGCTTTTTTCAAGTGTGCATGTGGGATCAATAAGAGACAAGGCATGGATACGCCACTAGAGGCTGGAAGAAACAACTTCACAGTGAAGAAAAAGACATGTTTTCACTGTGGAACACCTGGACATATTGCCCGAAACTGTCCAAATAGTGCATACGTTCCCTACTATGCACAAGGCTGGCAGAACGAACCAAGAGGGAGATACTTCAAAAGAAACCCCTCAAGGTCACGTTCAAACCATGGAGACTGGAATGCGCAGAAGGCCAAGAATCCGAATCCCAAGGGCAAGAAGGAAATGTCGGCCAAGAAGCCCATTCCAAGAGATGCTTTAGTGAAAGAAAGACCGGTTAGGTCAAATTCATTTCAACGGTCGAAATCAAGATCAAAAGCAAGTACTGAGCCACCCATCAGATCGAAATAGGAATGGGTTAAATCCAACTACAAATGGGTTTTGAAGGCTCACTCTCCCAAATCTTCTAATAGTTCTAATATTTCTACATCTTCTGTTTGTGATGAATAGGTTATGTCATGGGAGAGAGTACCTTGAAATGATGACAAAGTTCGACCCTGTTTCAAAAGGGACTGGGTTCCAAAGACCAACTGATCCCTATCTGTGCTGGAGCAGCTATGGAGGCATATCATCAGACTTCGGTTTGTTGGTAGTGGCTGTTCCAGGCACATGATAGGAGGCATCTCTCAATTGTACAACACTCGGAATTTTGTTTGAGAGTATGTGTCCTTTGCGGGAAGGGAAGAAAGGAAGGAGTCACTCATGGGGGTTGTGCTTAAAAACATGAAGAATTTTCGGATCTGTTCTGAGATTATGCGTGCTGTTCTCAGACCTTCTGGATGCAAATTTAATCGGTGAATTACGGTTTGCGTTTTCTTCTCTATACTCCTGAGTTTATCTTACTCTGATTCGTTTTAAAGACAATTTTTCATTTTCTTAACAGTTTTTGTTTGCAAGTATTGTTTTGGGAAGTGATATCAAGAAAGTGATAAAGGGCAGTCTAAAACATGTGTAAAGGACTGAATCTGAATTGTCTAGACTCTGTGTTCAATGTGCTGGTAGGAACGAAGGATTTGATAGTGTGGATTTAGATAGGATTGTTTGGACTAACCATAAGACGCTCGGGTAGATTGGGCAATGAGATAAACACGGGAACCTACAGGATACACTAAATTAATATGCATTTAGAACAGTGGTTCAACCTTTCCTTGATGTATGGACCTATGTCATTAATTCTGGTTCTAATAGGGTGACTGGGGGGTTCTGATAAAGTAGGTATGTAGGAAATTTTTTTCTTGCTTTCTATCTGTCAGTCATATGTTTCCTCCTCTGTGTGATCGAAAGATCCGACCTGGATTGCAACATATGCAACTCTATTTCTATGCACCTCCTTATCTATGAAATTCTTCTTATCTGTTAGCCATATGTTGTCTCCTCTGCGTGATCGGAAGATCCAACCCGGAACACAGCTTATGCACCCTATTATTTCTATAACCCTTTATCTCTGTTAGTCATATGTTGTCCCCTCTGCGTGATTGAAAGAGATCCGACCTGGGACACAACATATGCATCTATCTCTAAATCTGACTTCCTCCTTAATAATTGTTTACTCACCTAAAGTAAAGATTTCTTTGGAAGTTCTTGATAACCAGAGTATATTGGGAAATAGGGAACACGTTCTAGTGCAACTAAAATTGAACCATTTAAGAGGTTGCCTATAGATCTCATTGCTTAATTTAAGTGGACAACAATACTCGTGGTCGTCGTCAGCTAAATGGTTTATTTAGAAAAGTTTGTCAATATTCTTCATGTTTAAGTGGACCACAATACCGACAATTGACCAGATCTATTCATAAAAGTCAAGGGAGTGTACTTTGAGGTGGGAAAATGGGATGTCAGTCTGAGTCGCAAGACTCAGGGATGAGTAGAGGTGGTACTTCATGGAGGATTACAGTTTGAGCTATGTAGTCGACTGCTAGCAGAAATGCCACTTCATGTGACTGCGGTGTGCTATTTCTGTGAGGAGTAGAAAGGATACTAAGTTATGGTCTAGAGTTGGAGGTAAACCTTGTGGGGTAGCAAGATTGGTGACCTTTTCACCAGAGTATTTGGGCAATATGTTTGCTGCGAGATATTCTTATACCAGGAAAGAGTCATTAGTGGGACTAAGATGTATGAGAACAAGGAGGTGCCTTATTGAGGAAAAGGTACTTTTATTAGCAATTCTCGGTGGTAAAAGGAGTATATCGGGGTGGTGGCCCTCGTGGTCTACGTTATGTATCGGCAATGAGAATGAGGTCTATTGCTTTTATAAATATTTCCCGATTTGGGAAGCAGGGCGAGGAGTCAGAGTCAAAGTGTGCGATTGTGCATTGTTATCATATTTTGAATTAGATCTAATACGGAACAACGGGGTATCGAGCGGTGTGTCGGTCTGAAGTTTCAAAGTGACTGGAGGCAGTTACATCGCGAGGATTCTGAGGTTTACATATGGGGTTTGGGGTACTTGGAGTTATTTGGTCATTTCCAAAAGTCATCGAGTGTTATGTGGTACGTCCCCGGAGTTGGGAATGATACATCTGGAGAGCCAGTCTATAGTGTGGTTAATTGAGTATGACATTAGGCGACGGTTCGAACCCTAAGTGTGGGAGAACGTGGTATTTTGTTGGGGAAATCATCACTCTGTTCAATTTGGGGATTAGAGGATTGGGTGTCAGGAACTTGCGGTACGGTCATACGAGACTTAGGTTTAGTGGTGGATGAGGCAAGGCATAGAGCGAGATTATACATATTGTACGTGCCCAAGAAAGAACGAGTGTATCCAAGACAAGTAGCTGTCGGTCAGGGATCTTATTATGGTCAAGGACTCTTCAGGGATTGCAATGGATGAGTTTGAAGCAGTTGGATTGTCAAGGTACAGTTTCGATTATTGAGATTTGATAGTTTGGTGTATAGATTGTATCTATACTCAAGGAGGAGCAGCATTTGATTTGTCAATTAGTTTCAGAGTTGTTATGAGTAGCTTTACATGGGTTTTGATCAGTAATAGGATGGGGTTCGGATGATCGTCAATGTGATCTCAGTCCTTGATGATTTCTCCGTGTTTCAATTTGTGAGTAGAGTATTTCGAGGTTATGAGTTGGGCGAGAAGAAGATCAATGGTCGTAGCAAGACATTGTGAGATTCGATGATGGTGTATCGGGATATCCGAGTATGATGACCTAAGTTGTTGGGTTACTTTGAGACTCGATTTTATGATATGATAAGTGGAGTATCGAATAATTATTGTTCTAGTGGGAACCCATCAACTGATTGTTCGGACGGGGATTGTCCAAGAATGTGAATTTTATCGAGAGAAAGAGGCGTTGTTGCTATAATGGGCGTCAGGAGTAGTGATGCCCAGTCTCAGTGGGTGAGTGCACCTGTCCATGATGGATCACGGGGCATGACTTCAACGAGTGTAATATGGTGATGACTTAATGATGACATTATGTGGTGGTAAGAGAGTGGGATGATCAAGGTGGGAGTAATCACTTTGTTATATCAAGGAAAAACCGTGCAGAGAGCCCATGGCGAGTGAGTGAGTGATGTAAACCTGTGGGGAGCCGTAGCATTCACGAGTGAACGAGTAAGTGATGTAAGCATGCGGGGATCCGTAGCATTCACGAGTGAGTGAGTAAGTGATGTAAGCATGCGGGGATCCATAGCATTCACGAATAAGTGAGTAAGTGATGTAAGCCTGCGAGTAGTTGTAGCATTCACGAGTCAGTGTGTGAGTATTGTAAGACTACGGGAACCCGTAGTATTCCCTGGTTAGAGCATGAAACAGACGAGTTCTTAGGCTTCAGTAGCCTTGGCGACTGAGTCTTTGGGAACCTAGTGGCCGGATCAGGAACGAGACTAGGGTCTCCATGATGATTGAGATCCATTATATCTTGAATTGGGAAGAGGTTATCACAATTCGGAGAGAATTGGAGAGTAATGTATGCGTAGATTCGTAGATCACAGGTCGTGAGTCGACTATGTGATTAGAGATGAGTGATTCCAGCTCTGATGGCCCTATCTGTGTAAAGGATATACGAGTTGAGATTTTAGGTCCCTGATGGATTTCATTTGGACTGGTTGTGGTTTGTATCTGATGTTCTAGACCTGGGAGGGTTGGTTCTTTTAGTTTTCGAAGGACCTCAACACTCATGGAGTTAATGAGCGTTAGACGATAGAGGTCGAAAATGATGTGTGACTACAGATCAGTTGCAATATCGCTTGGAGTAAGCGAACCTAGTGATTGCTTGGTTATGCGGTTGGTTGGTATAGCTCTGTTAATTTGGACAGTTGGGTTATGCTCGAGCTTGTGGCCAGGCCGTTCGAGTTATCGCGCGTGCAATGGATGGCCAGGAAAGATTTCAAGGACAAAATCTAATTAAGTGGGGGAGAATTGTAACATCCCGTTTAATAAATTTATAATATTTTCGCGGGGTGAGGGTGTCGGGGAGCCAATTGATGTAATTTTGGATTTTTAGGGTTAATGTGTAAGTTCATGCTTTAATTTGTAAAGATTCCTGAGGGCAGCGGCTATTTGGTAAGTTTTGGACCATATTTGTAATGAATTTATGGAATTAGGGGCTGCATGGTAATTATTTGGATTTCATTTTAAAAGAATTATGGAAGTATGGGTTAAAAAGGTAAATATTGGGTTAAAGTTGAAGAAGATTTGGTGGGGAGGGGCTGGTATTGTAAAAATCACAAATTGTTTGAAGAAAGTCATGGGGTATACCCGGTGCTCCCTCCCAGCGTCTAACCCTAAACTTATCAAGGCATTTAGCCGCCATGGGAGACGTCCCAGCCGCCACCCTCCATGTTCGTTCGCCATTCTGATCAGACCAACTGTTGTCGCCGCTAATCCGCCGCCGGGACGCCATCTAGGCTGCTGGACGATGCGAAATTGTTGGGCGTCGCATGCTCGCCGGAGCTGTGAAGCGTGATCGTGGCTTCCATTCGTCGGGAAGAACTCAGCCTGGTTCCCTGTTGCGATTGCTTCCTTCCTCTCCACCTATTTCGTCACTGTGTCATCATCTCCATCTCTATTCCGAGCAGTAGCCATAGTGAATCTTCTTCTTTTCCTCCGACTGCCTTGGGCCGCTGCGAAAGTGGTCGTGGGAAGGTACGTTTTTCAATGTTCTATCGTGATCTATATTGTTGGGTGGTGTTATGGTGTTGTGAGCGAACTTTTGGACAGGAAAAATCCACCGCCACCACCTCAAGGTGGTGGCTGCCATCGATTTTGCTTCCTACCGCCCTACGTCGCCACCAGCTGCCATGAGAGGTGGTTGTGGTTGTGTTTTTGAGTTTGTGCTTGGGTGAAGTTGTTGTTCTCGGGAATTATGTGGGTGAATAGTGGCATGTATTGTTGGAAAACCCCCCACCACCACCATGAGGTGGTGGCCGCCGCCGTGACCCCCTACTGACCACCACTACCTGAGGTGGTAGTGGGTGGTGCTTAGCATAGTGAACCCTAATTAGTCCAAATGTTTGATCTGGACTAGTTGGATAGTGATTGGGCTAGAAATCCTAATTAGGGTTTAGAAAACCCTAATTGTTGGGTTTGTTGGTTGGGCCTTTTGGGACCCGCATTTGGACCAGTGGACAAAACTCAAGACAATTGTATTATATGACATCTTAGTGGAATAATGGACATAATGGGTAAGTGAGAAACACTTAACCTTAATCGTCATTTTATGTGAAAACCCTAATTTTTCTTGGGCCTTGTGTTGGGCTTTCCTATTGGGGTTGGTGTTTGGGCCATTGATGGGCCATCCAAGAGTAGTCATGTGAACTAGAATATTTATATGGGCTTTAGTGTAAGGCCCATATGAGGGTTTGGGCCCAATTTGGAAAATTAGGCCATGATTGGGCCATGGTGGGCCTAATGGACTTGAGATATTCATGGACCGGATTGGTGGACTATATTTACACCTAATAATGTTAAGGTTGTTCTTAGAACCTAATGGGGTTATTTGTGGGTTTGACTTAGTGATAGAAGCCAGAGTGTAGCAGCAGCATGTATAGGATCCGTTCGCCATTCGAGGTGAGTCTTCTCATTATACTTATCTGTGTTGTAATTTGTGTGTGACCGGAGGGTCTTATTCTTGTTTATGAACAGAGGGTCTTATTTTCACTATTAACTGGAGGTTCTTAGTATATTATTGACCAGAGAGTCTCAGTACATATAGACCGGAGAGTATTAGTACACTATCGACTGGAGGGTCTTATTTGTTTATTATATGTTATGTGTTATCGTGCATACTGTCTTTGTGACTTATGTTGTTATGGTAATATGTGTATATATTGATCTTATGTTTTTATTTGAGTACTGTGATATCTTGCATTATGTCTATGTGAATTATGTTGTGTATTTATTCTGAGCTTATAGAGTTAGGACCAGAGGGTCCACAGAGTTAGGACCAGAGGGTCCATTAGAGTTGTGGGACTGGAGGATCCCACTGAGACACATTGACCAAAGGGTCTTACAGAGTTATAGCCTCGAGTGGCTAATGTGTATTTGTGGTATTTGGGGAACTCACTAAGCTGTGTGCTTACCGTGTTATGTGTTATGTGTTTCAGGTACTTCTCAAGATAACGGGAAGGCGCCGGTTTAATTGTACACACGAGATAAAGAGTTATCTTTTTTTAGGATCCTGGATTATTAATCAAACAATTATGGAACTGTGTTTTGTTAAATTGATAATTGGGATTTTGTGAAATGCATTATGAGAATTTTTGTAATTTAAAAATGAAAAATTTGTTCGAAAATTTACGGTGTTACATTGGTATAATGTATAGCCATGTAGGATCATATTTCATTAGCAAATATCATTCTATACTGACTCTTGGGTATAAATATCTTTCAATCTCTCACTTGCACAAGACTCATCATAGATTGATATAAACAGTGGTGAACGTCTAGCAACATTTCACTTCCCCCAATAGCACACAACAAAGAATTCCATTATCAACATCCAATTCCTAAAAGTGCAAAGCAACAATTGATGCATAAAGTAGGTTTATCAGTTATCCCTTTGTCACAGACATCCTATTGAACATGAGAGTTGGATCACAATCAATATCATTTGTTGTTCAACTTTGGGTAACCCATGTTAGATATACAGCTCTTATTACATAAAAGGAACAAATCACATTTTTATTATATAATTCATAGTTCATACCATACTTGAAAATGGATTTTATAACTCCCCATTTGAGGATCAACATTTTACCATATCAAAGCACAACATTCCCTATACTTAAGTTCCACTATGTAACTCAGGTGTTAAGTATACAAAGATAGGACCTTTTAATCATATATCACTGATGATAACGATCCATGAAGTGATCTTGATGTGGGTCTGTTCAGTACTAGTCCTCTAACAAGTACCTATAAATCTTGGTTACAAACGCTTTCCTACTTTCATCTTATGAGAGTCAAGTAATCCAATTCATATTAGTCTTACTTCATAATTGCTCCTATATTTATAACCGTCTATGAACTTTTAGAATAATAATATTATTCATGGATTTAACATTTTAATATAGAACACAACAAGTATTGAAGTGATGATCATATCCAAGTATATCAAAACAATATAATAGTTGTTTCCTTAATGTTCCAATTTCCAAATATTAAATACAAATCAAAATCCCATTTCTAGAATAACGAAATCTTATAGCTTAAGTGTAACCATTCATACTTAGCCTAGAAGAAAGACTTTATTAATAGGCCTAACTAAATTTAATTTGTGTGAATTTTTTGAATACTATCATCTTCATATATGAATTTACTCTTAGTATAGTTAAATATCTTGGAGAATATGATTGTTGCTCGTATGTGACACAAAGTTTTTTTTAGCTTTGTTTAGTACACTCTATAACCCACAAAATATTTCTAGGTTATCCCTGAAAGGAAGGCCTAAACCTAGTTTTTCAATGATCTTGTTCATCCAATCATATTTGATTTCACCTTCTGAAGTACCCGCGTATTCTTATTTAATAGACTATGCAGTTATGTTTTTCTTGGACCTCATTCCCATAAAATTTACACTTCATTCCATAATGAAGTCATAATCCAATTATAATTCATATATATATATATATATATATATATATGTGTGTGTGTGTGTGTGTGTGTATTTTAAAGTTAGCATCTTGTGTATCTCTTTACATGAAGATTTTTAGATCTAAAGTGAATAAGTCATGTACATTCTCTTAGTTCTTCTTAAGTACTCTTAGAATGTCTTTATAGTCATCCATTGAGTTAATCATGCATCCAATTGGTATCTTATTATATGTTCATAGCATAATCATATACCTAGTCGTGTGCATAATATGGCTTAAATGATAAATTCATTTGTCAAATGAAAATGGAATATAAATCATTTTATTTAGATCAAAGCTATATAATAGGCCCTTCTAAGACTAGCTCAAAATATTGCCATGTGACAATCTCAAGAATCCTCTAAAGGAATCTTGTATATTGATCTCTTTCAAGATATCGTCAACATATGCATATGAATTTAAAACTTTAACACACATCTTTGTCTATCTCCATATATTTTACATTCCAAGAATATATATTGTCATTCCCAAGTCTTTCATTTTAGAAACACTTTCTGAGTCATGCTGAAAAAAAAAAGCTTTGCATAGTCAAAATGTAATCTCTTTTGATAAAGTATGTCTTATTCAAACAAGATTAGGAATATCACTATTGATCCCACTAGATCTTAGTGAACATAGTTGTTATCTTTAATTTGATATAAAAGCATACATTATCTTTTCATATTATAATGAAGATTTTAACCTTTAGATGTTTGACTTATATCTAAAAGTGGATCTCAAGCATTACACATTTTGTTATGATAACATGGATTAAGTAAACCTACAGGATAAGCTATATAGATATCTTCTAGTAGATGTTTATTAAGAAAAGCGGTTTTTCTTGAAATCAGTTTTTCCATATCTCATATTAAGAATATGTAGTTATGGTAAATAATATCCTCGTTGATCTAATTATAGCTACATGTGAAAAGGTTTAATCATATTCAATAACATAAATATAATAAAAATCATAGTCAATGGCATGTGTATGAGAGAACCCTTTTATAACAAGTCTTGCTAAATGTGTATATATCTCCATGTATGTATTATTTTTAAAAGAACTACTCACTCCTTCTAGCCTTGATATAGAGAGAGGAAAATTAATCAAGCCCATACTTCATTAATATAATGGATTACATCTTAATGTTCATGACTCTAAGTCATTAATTAGATTCAAGTTCTAATATTGCATTTTTGGTAGTTTGATGGATTTTCCAAAAACCATTAAGAAGAACTCATCAGTGAGAAATTCCACATTTCTCAATTCATAGATGATTTCTACCATTAATGCGAAAAGTTTGTGTTTCTGAATAGCCATTATTCATGTTTAACAATTTCTTGTTAAAACTAATGCCAACTCGTACAACATCAGGTTGTGGTTCTTGAGATACTTTGAGTTCTATGTGCCCCTACTTTCTTTGTTATTAGGATCTTCTTTTTGTTAACTCAAATTTCAGAGGAATAAGAGAAATTATTCTTGGTGGGTTTGAATATAAAATTCTAAATAGCCATTTAGAGTATTCTACAAATATGTAATTAGTAGACTTTAGGATTAGAAGCTTTAGTCAAACAAAATCATGACACCATAAAACATTAAGTAATATAAGGATGGATATTTTCCATACTAAATCTTATTAAGTGTTTTATCTACTTCATAGTTGGTGTTTGTACTCGAAGTACAAATAATAGAGCGACATCCCCAAATTTACGGTCATTTTAAAATTTTTATTTATGCTTATTTCATAACAGAGTATTTCTTTTGTTGCGGAATTGGTCCCAAAAATATCCTTGACATGATATAATATCAAATCAAGGCGTTTCAAATTAAATACTTTTTACTAATTTATAAAAGTTTAGGATGTCATAACTGATACAAAACATAAGCATAAACGAAGACTTACAATGTCTCAATAATCTAACAGTCTATACCTCCTTGAATATCTGATCATAATAATGGTGGTAGGATTTCATCCAAAAACAACATGCATGTTGTAAACGGTGAAATACAAGGACCTAAACCTAAGTCAAGATCATGAAAATGCACTTTTCTACATGTTTTTATGGAAAATCACCACATGCACTCTAATTTTTCTTTCAAAAACGATTTTTGAACATTTCAAACTCATTAATGGTTTTCAAAACAGCATGCATGTGATGATCTTCAAGTTTAGATGGTCGATGATCAAAATTTGTTGTTAAAAGCTTTCAAATATGTTCATAAAGGATTTATTCCCAAATAAATATCTAAAACAACTTTTCTGCTCAAATCCAACTTTTCCCAGAATTCCATCAACAAAATTAGATGTTCTACAAAATTTCAGAAAATAATTCATTTTTATCGAATTATTATATCTATTGCCATAAATTAGGGAAATAACTCATATAAAATATTTTATGAGGTCTATAAATCCTAGGTAAATTCGTGAATGACCCCAACAGTAAATAATGACATCTCAGTGAGTTTCATAGATTTTGATATATTTTGCTATGATTTTGAATTTTCTTTTTGTTTAATTAAAATAAATAATAACACCACTTTAAGGAAGGTCAAAAGACTATATAAGATTTTACGTAGATACTACCTAATGTGGAGTACTCAGAAAAATACTTTCAGAATTTTTCATAATGCATTCCTATTTTTACCCTATTTTTGTATTTATAATGGACTAATACAAATATTTATACTCATCCAAAATTCATGAAAATTTACCAGAAGACCTTATAGTATATTAGAACTCTAAATAAAAATTTGAATGATTTTTCTATTCAGTATGCTATTTTTCTTCTATTTTATAAGATTAAATAAACTTAAATCCACAAAATCGGATTACACTATAAAAAAAATCACCATTTGGATTTTTTCGAAATTATTTACACTTTAAATAAAATTTACAAAAAATTTGGTAATTTACTTTAATAGTTTAATAATTATTCTCCAATTAATGATTATTTAAGAGGATAAAACAAATAAAAATATAAATAATAATTGAAAAATATCTTTCATATTTTTCACAGCTTCTAAATATATAATAATAGTGTCAAAACAAGTTTGGGCAATTTTGGAAACAGTTTTCTATTTATTTAAATTTTTATTAAAACAAATGAACAAAAATCATAAAATCGGGTTAAACAGTTTAGAAATCAATTTTTATATTTTTCCCAGCTTAATAATGTATACTACCAGTAATAAAAAAAAATTTGGGCAATTTTAGAAACTGTTTTCGTTTTACTTCAATTTTTATGAGAATAAATGCACAAAAATCATAAAATTGGGTTAAACAGTTTAGAAATCCATTTTTATATTTTTCTCAGCTTAAGTATGTCTAATTTCAGTATCATACAAATTTAGGGAATTTTTATCATTTGGGTGCTATTTTTCACGAATTTATGTTTTTATGAAGGCTTAAAATTTTGGAAAAATAGTTAATCATATCAAAAATTCAAAGGAAAATTTATGGAAGACCACTACTGTGTTTAGAATCAAAATGAAAAGTCTGAGAAATTTTTGAAACTGTTTGATAATATTTTGGCTTTTTAAGAGCTTAAAACACATTTAAATGTGTTGAAATACCCTCAATTTATATTACAAAAATCTAGAAAATTAATATCCAAAATTGTCTTAATCACATGAGCTATAAAACTTCACCATTTCAGAAAAAATTTTGTAACTTATCAATATTAAATTTTGACACAATATTGGCATAATTGTATTGTAGTAGCAAATATACTAGTGTTAGCTTTCTATTAGAGACTCATTAATGTGTAACATCGTGTAGGAATCGATAGTGGTACAAGTAGATTGTAGTTGAAGGCACCATTTGCATCATCTCAATGCATATTGTGAGTATTCATGCACTCCCTATTTTCGGTTTTTATGTTTTGGTGTGGAAAAGCATGTCCTAAACTATTTATGTCCGTTGTATTTATTTGACTCTTATAAACTTGGTTTCTATATTTTGCATATTTTGAGTATTCAAGCACTCCCCTATTTTTGGTTTTTATGTTTTGGGGTGGAAAAGCATGTCGTAAACTATTTATGTTCGTTATATTTATTTGACTCTTATAAACTTGGTTGCTATATTTTGGATATTGTGAGTATTCACGCACTCCCCTATTTTTGGTTTTTATGTTTTGGGGTGGAAAAGCATGTCCTAAACTATTTATGTTCGTTGTATTTATTTGACTCTTATAAACTTGGTTGCTATATTTTGCATATTGTGAGTATTCACGCACTCCCCTATTTTCGATTTTTATGTTTTGGGGTGGAAAAGCATGTCTAAAAAACTATTATTTGTTCGTTGTATTTAAATTGATTTGTATCAAACTTGATTGCTATCTTATTGCTATATCGCTCTATGTATGTCTACGTAACACGGAACATGAGAACTTATCGTCTTAAGTCCTTTCTCTTACACTTTTCTCCAACCATTAACTCTTTAAGCCAAGGGTCATTATGGATAGCGCTATTAGGAACTGACAACTCCTCACTCGCCCGATTGCTGGAGTGCATGATACCATATAATCTATGGAACGATAAGCATAGATCTTGATAGGGCATCAGTCATAGGCTTGGTTGGGAACTCATTGTTTGCTCATACACATACAAAATTTGTTATTTATTATGGAAATAAACTTGTTTATTAATTATAGTAATGAACTTTGTTTATGCAAACTTAATACTCATTTTTGCAATATATTTCTATTTATGGAAACTTTTATCAAAACTTTGATTTCTATTCATGAAATCAATATTATTATTTTTTTTATCTGTAAGTACTCACCAACTATTTTTATAATTAACGCTCGTTTTACATGCTTTTTTAGGAATCATCGAGTAAGTGGCACTTAGGGACACTTCACCGTTAGGAACATTCGCATGTGTTGTATTCTAATTTTCATTGTAATTTCTTTTAAAAGTTATTCAAACCCATTGTAAATTTGTAATGATTTTTAATACTATGGTTGGTGTTGTCTTTTAACTTTTGCTATGAAACCCTTTATATTGTCACGCCTCGTATCTCCGCTTTAGTGAGGTGTGACACACCGCCTGAGATGCAGGAGTTTTCTACGCAACTGCAGGAGCTGCTAGACAGGGGTTTTATCCGTCCGAGCAGTTCCCCGTGGGGGAGCACCGATCCTATACCTTAAAAATAAGGACAGATCACACAGGATGTGTATCGATTATCGAGAATTGAACTAGCTAACGGTGAAGAACCGTTACCCACTTCTGAGGATTGATGATCTATTTGATCAGCTTCGGGGTGCATCTTGGTTCTCCAAGATTGATGTATGGTTGGGATACCATCAAATGAGGATCGGGGATAAGGATGCATAGAATACAACCTTTAGAGCTCGTTATGGTCATTACGAGTTCGTGGTGATGCCTTTCTGGCTCACCAATCCACCAGTAGCGTTCATGGATCTCATGAATTGAGTTTGCAAACCGATGCTAGATTGGTATGTGATTGTTTTCATTGATAATACTTTGGTCTACTTCACAACCAAGGAACAGCATGAGCAGCATTTGTGTGAGGTGTTGGAGACCTTGAGGAGGGAGATGCTTTATGCCAAATTCTCCAAATGAGAGTTTTGGTTGCGTAAGGTGCAATTTTTGGGGCACATCATCTAATAGGATGGGATCTTGGTGGACCCGTCCAAGATCGAGGTTGTGATGCGTTAGGAGGTTCCGAAAAACGCATCTGAGATTCGGAGCTTTTTGGGGCTTGCAGGGTATTACCTAAGATTTATTTAGGACTTCTAAAAGATTGTGGTGCCACTGACCCGACTGACCAAGAAGAATGTAACCTTTCAGTACGGTCTGATCAATAGTTAGCCTTCGAGACTCTGAGGCAGAGGTTTTGCGAGGCCTCGATTCTCGTGTTACCCGAGGGGTTGGATGATTTTGTGGTTTATTGTGACGCTTCTATTTCAGGATTGGGAGTTGTCCTTATGCACAGAGGACATGTGTTTACTTACGCCTTGAGGCAGCTGAAGCCTCATGAGGCGAATTACCCTACGCATGATTTGGAGTTGGGGGCACTGGTGTTTGCCCTCATGATCTGGAGGCACTGTTTATACGGGTTCTGATGCACTATTTACACCAATCATAAGAGTTTTAAGTATTTGATGGATCAGCCGAACTTGAATATGCGGCATCGAAGGTGGTTGGTTGTGGTAAAAGACTATGACTGTGAGATTTTGTACCACCCTGGGAAGGCCAATGTGGTGGCTGATGCATTGAGTCGTAAGGCGGTGTGCTCATTGATCCAAGATATTTGTTTGAGGATGAATGTCACTTCACCCTTGATCGATTTGATCGAGTCTCATGTGGAAGGTTTGAAAAAGGAAAATTGGAAGACTGAGTGGATTAGAGGGCAAATTCCTTTGTTTATTAGGGATAGTCGGGGGTTATTGACTCAGTGTTGTAGGGTCTGGGTTCCGACATCAGGTGGGTGAGACATACCATTTTGGAGGAGGCACATAAATCAAAATTTTCTATCCATCTGGGGGCCACGAAGATGTACCAAGACATGAGATTGAGCTACTGGTCGCCCTCCATGAAGAGGGAAGTTGCTTGGTTTGTTGAGCGGTGTTTGACTTGTAGGAAGGTCAAAGATGAGCATGAGAGACCTCACGGAAAGGTTCAGCCATTGCCCATCCCTATGTGGAAGTGGGAGAAGATAACTATGGATTTCATCACCAAATTGCCCAGGATGATACAAGGTGTTGATTCGATATGGGTTGTTATGGACAGACTGACCAAGAGTGCACATTTTATCCCGATTGCTGAGAGTATAGCCACAAAGAAGCTAGCTGAGATTTATATCCGGGAGGTGGTGTTAGGCATAGGGTGACTGTGTCAGTGGTCTCGGATTGAGATGTTTGCTTCACCTCCTGGTTTTGGAGGAAGTTCCACGAGGAGTTGGGAACTCAGCTGCATTTCAGTACAGCATACCACCCCCAGACCGATGGACAGAGCGAGCAGACGATCCAGACGCTTGAGGATATGCTTCGGGCTTGCGTGCTGGATTTTGGAGGGAGTTGGGACACTTACCTTCCACTAGTAGACTTTGATGGGTTTTGAGCAAAAGAACATTCCTATGTGCACATGCAAAACCCTAAAGTTTTGGATCTAGGTTTCTCTATTATACATGAAAATTTATCCAAAGCTTGTAAACCCTAAACTAGCATACAACAAAAACCAATTAAATATCAAAAAGGTATGGAAATTAGGGTTTCAGTCATTATCTTTATCTGATTAGTTAGCCACCAAGCAGCCCATAAGATAATTCTAGAACCCCCTTTGGACGAATTCCTTAAGGCCTTATCCTTAGAATTCTTCCACCCTATACTCTAGGGTTTCCTTACCCAACTTTGCAACTATCACATAATTACAAATTCAGTCCCCTTAATTCAATTAACCTCTTTTGACCACAAAATTAATTCTTAATTAATTCTTGACCAATGTTAATTAAATATATATGATTTCTCTTTTAATATATTACTCTTATAATATATTAATAAACCATAATAACCTCTTTCTCTATTATTCATCCAGTCAAGTTGCTTCGGTGAAGACAACCCAAAAGGACCATGCTAAAACCGAGTCAAGTACATACCAAATATAGTTATGGACTTAGATGCTAATCCAACAGTCTCCCACTTGGAAAAGTCTAATAACTACAAATAGAAGTATGACTTCGAGATCCGATTAGCAATCACAGTTCTCAAACTCTTGGTCTTATCAATAACCTGTCCTTTAGATAAGGGATTGTATAGTCCTCCGTTCTAGATATCGTGCGGACAATTACATGGAACACGGTCATACTTATTGTCCAGCAGTTTGTTTCTCGATCTCTAATTTGTCTGACATAGAACTTAGTTGAACACATTAACTTAGTCCTGACCGGGCGCGGCACATAAGTCAAACTAAATCATCGAGGGTCCCGGATATCGCTTTTACCCTCTTAAGATAAAAAGGAACAGATAAACTTTGACTTATATGCATTTACAATTCACTCATCAAATCATGCACAACAATGCGTTTTATAACATCAAGTTACTGATGCGTTTACGCACTATCAATGCACAACCAACTTGCAAACAATAAACCATATATCTAGGTTTAATGAATATATGATATTATCGTCTTCTGATCACTCGTTATAAATTCCATGAAGTGATACGAGCAAGCATGGGTTTAATCTAATGCTCAAATCTTATTTCATAATCACTCATGAACGTTGCAGCAAACCGTTGCAATGCCTAATACACTTTAGACAATCTACAAACCAATTCATGACAGTCTTCTTTCATACCTACTTCCAAAGTATGAGCGACTGTGGACGGTTCGAATAATCTTATTATTCAGGAAGTCAAAACATGCAAAATGAAACAATAAGTAAGAAATTAACACAAGACAGTAACTTTACTCAAAAATAATACACCTTTATTTAATCATCAAATGTTAATTACAGTTTATTTATTATACGTTTTGAAGCTATCTAATCTAAACTAATATCGTCCTTCAGTCTAATGCTCCTAGCGTGCTGCAAGTGTTTAACCCTACTCAGTCCCTTTGTAAGGGGGTCTATTGGGTTATCCTCTAACGATACCCTCTTCACTACAAGGATTCCCTCTTCCACCCAATGTCTAATAAAGTGATATTTCCTGTCGATATGTCGGGATCTGCCATGGTCCTTCGGTTCCTTGGTCAAGGCAACCGCTCCTTCATTATCGCAGAAAATCTTCATATGCTCCTTTATGGTTGGCACAACTACAAGGTCTCCGATGAAGTTCTTCAACCACTTCGCCTCCTTTGACGCTTCTCTCGCCGCTATATACTCTGATTCGCACCTTGAACCAGCTAGGGTCTCTTGCTTAGAACTTTTTCAAGTCACTGCTCCTCCGTTTAGGGTAAAGACCTAGCCCGAATGAGAATGGTAATTGTCCTGGTCGGTCTGAAAATTGGCCTTACTATACCCTCACACCCTTAATTCATCACTCCCACCAAGGACTAGAAACCATTCCTTGGTCCTCCGAAGGTACTTAAGAATATTCTTTACTGTCGTCCAATGTGCTTTGCCATGGTTCCCTTGATATCTGCTGACCATGCTCAAAGCGAAGGCCACATCAGGGAAGTCATGGCATACATGATCGAGCCAACTGCGGAAGCGTAAGGTGCTCGGCTCACCTCTGCTATCTCATCTTCGGTAATCGGGCTTTGGGTCTTACTCAACTTGGTATTGCTTTGGATTGGTAACTCCCCTTTCTTGGAATTCTTCATACTAAAATGCTTTAGTACTTTGTCCAAGTAAATAGTCTGACTAAGTCATATTAGTATTTTACTCCTGTCTCTCACTATCCTTATTCCCAGAATATAGGCAGCCTCTCCTAGGTCCTTTATAGAGAAACACTTCCAAGCCAGGACTTAACTACCTGCAAGGTCGGGATCTCTTTTCCTATGAGTAGTATGTCATCGATATACAATACGAGGAAGTTAACTATACTCCCACTGGCTTTAACATATACACATGACTCATCCTCACTTCGTATAAAACCAAACTCCTACACTTTCTCATCGAAACAAAGATTTCATCTGCGAGATGTTTGTCTCAATCCATAAATGGATTTCTCAATCTTGCACACTCTATTAGGATGCTCCGCATCAACAAAACCCTCTAGCTGACTCATGTAAACATCCTCAGCCAACTTTCCATTAAGGAAAGCGGTTTTGACATCCATCTACCATATTTCATAGTAATGAAATGCAGCAATGGCTAGCATCACCCTAATAAATTTTATCTTCGTAACTGGTGAGAAGGTCTCATCATAGTCAACTCCGAGAGTTTGAGTAAAGCCCTTTGCAACCAATCGTGACGTATAAGTGTGTACCTTCCCATCCATGTCGGTCTTCTTCTTAAAGATCCATTTGCACCCGACCGTCTTACGACCCGACACATTGTCAACCAAATTCCAAACTTGGTTTTCATACATGGACTGAATCTTACTGTCCACAGCCTCTTTCCATTTCGCAGACTCCGAGCCTACCATGGCTTCCTTGTAGCTGTTAGTTTCATCCAAATTTATTAGTGTACTATCACTAATAAACTTATCACCCTCACTTGTTATATGAAAACCATACAACACAGGAAGAACACTAACTCTACTGGAACGTCTAAGAGGTGAGGACTCCTCAATCGGTTCAACAGGAGTTTCCTCTTCAAGTTGAGCACCAGTTTTACAGGTTCCTTCATCGTTCGATTCTTGAAACTCTTCAAGATCGATTTGCCTCCCATTGTCCCCTTGGTTTATGAGTTCTCGCTCTTGGAAAACCCCTCTCCTCGCAACTAAGACAACATTGTCACTCGGTCTATAGAAAAGATTTCCAAAGGACTTCTACAGATAGCTGATGAACACCACTCATTATGAGATTCAAGTTTGTTGTGAGTATCTCACCTTACGAAAGCCTCGGAACCCCAAACCTTGATATGTGCCAATGAGGGAGCTTTCCCTGTCCATATCTCGTGAGGTGTTTTGGCAACCTTCTTTGTAGGGACTAAGTTAAGGATATGAGTGGCGGTCTCTTAGGCATACCCCCAGAATGAGATAGGTAACAAAGCACGACTCATCATGGAACGAACCATGTCCAGTAAGGTTCGATTACGCCTCTCAGCTACACCATTCAACTGCGGTGTCCTAGGTGGCGTCAATTGCGAAACAATTCTGCATTCCTTGAGGTAGTCGTGGAATTCAAGACTAAGGTACTCTCCACCTCGATCGAATCGAAGGATCTTGATTTTCCTGCCCAACTGATTTTCCACTTCCTGCTTAAACTCTTTGAACTTTTCAAAGGTTTCTGACTTGTTCTTGATTAAGTAGATATACCCATATCTGCTATAATCATCAGTGAAAGTCACATAGAAGCGGCTTTCATCCCTTGTGGTGGACCTAAAGGGACCACACACATCGGTGTGTATGAGATCCAACAGACCCTCACCCCTTTCACAAGTACCAGTGAAGGGTGACTTGTTCGTCTTTCCAAGTAAACAAGACTCGCACATGTCATCGTCCCTAAGGTTGAAGGACTCCAACACTCCATCCTTTTGGAGTTTGGCTATGCGTTTCTTGTTGACATGTCCAAGACGACAATGCCACAAGCATGATTTGTCTAAACTATTGGAAGAATCGATATGCAACACATCATTTCCTAAGTTGTCTACAACCATCACAATTTCATATATTCCATTACAAGGCAATGATTCAAAATAGAAAACACCATTAAGAAGAGCATTAATAGAACCTTTTTCATTATCAAACGAAAATCTAAATCCTTGTCTATATAAACCATGAAAAAGAAATGATGTTTATTGCCATTTCTACCGAATAGCAACAATTATTCAACTCTAGTCCTAACCCACTACTAAGCACGAAAGAGTAAACTCCAATCTTGGTGACAAGCGATGATCTTCTGTTCCCCATGATCAAGTTTATCTTCCCATGCTCCACATCCCTATTTCTTCTTAGGCACTGCAAATCAGAACAAATGTGAAAACCACATCCTATATCAAGAACCCAAGAAATAGCATGTGATGAGTTATTAGATTGAATAGTATAAATACCTGCGAAGGATAGCTTGATCTTCCCATCCTTTATATCTTGCAGATATTTCGGGTAGCTTCATTTCCAATGCCCCTTCTCATGGCAGTATTAGCACTCTACATCCTTTGGGTTGGAGCTGGGTGCAGCGGGACCATCCTTGGTTCCACTAGAAGAGGTGCCATCATGGGACTTTCCCTTATGGTGGCTCTTTAAAGGAGCCTTCCTCTTCTTACCCTTCCCATGTCCAATAGCCAAGACGGGGGCAGTTTTAGCAAGAGTTGATGCAAGGATTTATCCTTGAGGTTGCTCTCAGCAGTCCTCAACAAGCCTTGAAGCTTGCTCAAGCTGACCTCTTCTTTGTTCATGTGGTAGGTTATGCGAAACTGGTTGAAACACAGTGGCAAGGAGTGGAGAATGATATCAATCGCCAGCTCTTCATCGCAGTTAACATTTAACTTCAGTAGACGGTCGACATATCTCTGCATCTTCTGTAGATGAGAAATGACAGACTCTCCATCCCCCATCTTGGTCGTGATCATCGAAGTGATGATCTCGTACCTCTCCTGCCTGGCACTTTGGTGGTACCAGTCCAGCAAATCCTAGTGCATCTCATATAGATAGTAGTCCTCGTAGGACTTTTAGAGTTCTGCAGTCATAGTCGCGAGCATGATGCAATGGACTTTCATAGTATCTCGCTCGTGGGCCTCAAAGGCAGTGATCTCCTCAAGAGTAGCAGTGTTGACATTCACCTCCTTCAGTTCCTTGTCAAGGACATACTCCTTGTCCTCGTAGTGGGTAACCATTCGAATATTGCGGATCCAATCATTGGAATTGGTCCCATCGAAAATTACCCTCCCACACAAATTAATGAGTGAGAACGAGCCGGAAGAGGTTAAGCCTGAAGCGTTGTTGTTGTTTGAGTTAGACATCTGAAAAGGAAAAAAGACAAAGTTTGATTAGATAAGAATCCCTAATTAAACACCCAAATGAGAAATTAGGGCTAGGATCCAACAACATTATTTGCAATTTAGAAGAGGGATGTCGTAATCTAAACATCAAATAATTTGAAGGTAAGAGAATGACGATTCACTAATTTTCACCATGAAAAACAAAAGGAAAATTGAGTTTTAAATGTATTGAAAATTCCTAGATCTTTTGAGATTCATTGAACTTTTCAATTGCATGTTTAAATCTCGATATGCCCTTCAAGTTTGTGACTGGGATACCAAGGATCACAAACAAGGTGTGAATAACCATGCAAATGTACATGGTGTCTCCAATGTTACAGTCACCTAATCAATGTGTCGGTTAGCCACACACGCTCCATTGATCTATAACAAACATCGAGTCACCCTTTGCCACCTTTGCTAGACCAAAATTAGTGTGTCGGTTAACCACACACGCTCCACTAATGTCTTGACAAAGGTACAAAGTGTAATTTCATGGAATAACATCAAATTCACATTTTTCCTAAAGTAACTAATATTGGGAATTTTTATAAAAACATTTAGTTACTTTATTAATCATTATACTTTTAATGAGGAATTAGTTGCCATATCCTACCCATTCGGCTAACGACCCTCCACCGATCAAGGAAGCGGTGGGTGAGAGTGGACACCCGTTAAACGACCATTTTATAGGCCATAACCTTATACCAACCTTATAGATCGGCTTCGTGAATGATGCCTACTAACGGTAAGACTAGCCATATTCTTATATATATAATAATTATTCTTATAATATTATAATAGTATAGGGGTGAATTTCAAACTTATAAAATTCTAGGGTTTAGAATTTAAATATTTCAAAATTAAACTTTTAATCAAAATTTAAATTCCAAAAATTGAGGGCAAGTTTTAAAACATTTCAAAACTATCTATATCAAAATTCAAATAATATAATTAAACAATTAATTGGTGATTATCTAATTTTGACCTAATCCAATTTCATGAAAGATAATTGATCAAATAATTCAAATAAATTAGGGTTTATCAAATAAGGGAATAATTATCTAATTAAATGATAAATATCTTTAATTTTGACTAAGATAATCACATGGAATCAATAAAAATCGGATTTTATTAATTAAAAACATTTTTGGTAATTATCCCAAGTCAAAATAAGCCAAAATCCCAAAAATCCATCTGCCTGACAACCTGACTCGCCGAGACCCCATTTGGACTCGTTAAGTTCATGTGACTCGTCGAGTTCATCTTGGGACTCGACGATTCTGTCAGCCAGAAGGCAGAAAAAATGATTTCAAGCAATGAACAAACATACAATGCATCAAATACAATAGAAACCAAGCAAGGTTCTGATACCACTAATGGGTTTTGAGCAAAAGAACATTCCTATGTGCACATGCAAAACCCTAAAGCTTTGGATCTAGGTTTCTCTATTGTACATGAAAATTTATCCAAAGCTTGTAAACCCTAAAATAGCATACAACAAAAACCAATTAAATATTAAATAGACAAGTTAGATGAATACCTTGATTGTTGATTGTAGATCTTGAAGCTTTGAGAACCTTAGCACCCCAAATTTTGTGTCTCTAATGAATCAAAAACACCAAAAGCAATTGGATTAAACAAGAGAGGGAGGGGAGAGGGAAAATCGGCTCCAAGACTTCTATGGTTAAGGTGGTGCCGAATTCTCATGCCCAAGGAGTCTTTATATGGGTATGGAAATTAGGGTTTTAGTCATTATCCTTATCTGGTTACTTAGCCACCAAGCAGCCCATAAGATAATTCTAGAACCCCTTTGGAAGAATTCCTTAAGGTCTTATCCCTAGAATTCGTCCACCCTATACTCTAGGGTTTCCTTACCAAACGTTGCAACTATCACGTAATTACAAATTCAATTAACCTCTTTGACCACAAAATTAATTCTTAAATGTTCTTCACGAATGTGAATTAAATAAATATGATTTCTCTTTTAATATATTATTCTTATAATATATTAATAAACCATAATAACCTCTTTCTCTATTATTCATCCAGTCAATTTGCTTCGGTGAAGGCAACCCAAAAGGACCATGTTAAAACCGGGTCAAGTACATACCAAATATAGTTATGGACTTAGATACTAATCCAACAGAATTCTCCTACAACAACAGTTATTATGCTAGTATTGACCCCCACAATTCGAGATGTTGTTGGAAGGAGGTGTAGGACCCCGATATGTTGGGGGGGAGGTCATCAGATCATGGGGAGCACCGAGGTGGTGCTTAAAACCACAGAGTTGATTCAACACGTACGTGACAGGTTGTGAGTCGCGTAGAGTCGCCAGAAGAGTTATGTTAACTGACGTCATTCAGACCTTAAGTTTCAGGTGTGAGACTTTGTGTTGCTGAAGGTGTCACCTTGGAAAGGTGTCATCCGATTTCGGAAGGGGGTTAATTTGGGTCCCCGATTCATTGGTACATTCAGGATTACTGCCCAGGTGGGCAGGGTTGCATACCAACTAGATCTTCCTGATGAGCTTAGTCAAATCCATAACACTTTCCATGTGTCCTAGTTACGGAAATGTGTAGCCGATGATTCAGCGGTGATCTTGTTAAATGATATTAAGTTGGATAAGCGCCTGAGTTATGTGGAGAAGCCGGTAGCGATTCTTGAGAGGGAAACTAAAACCTTGCATAACAAGTTGGTGAACCTAGTGAAGGTGCAATGGCAGTACCGTAAGCGCTCTGAGTAGACATGGGAGCCGGAGGACGAGATGAGAGCGCACTACCTAGAGTTATTCGCATCAGCGGACTTCGAGGACGAAATTCTAGTTCAAGTGGGGGAGATTTGTAACACTTGGACCTAGGTATTTTTCTCTTTTAAACCTTGAAGCAAAAAAAAATTAATTTTGGGAAGGAGTCCCCACGTACGATGGGTGTACGCTTAGCGTACATAGGTATATGGAAGCGGGAACCTAAGCCACGTGCGCGGGGCGTACGTGGCCAATACTAAAATCCTAATTTTATGGCATGAGCCATATTTAAGCTCACTTATGACTCTTCGACACTCACCCTTATCAGGCTCCACTACTTATTATCATCCCGAAAACCTTGGTTTGCTATTGAGAGTGATCTTTGAGCTTGAAAGTAACTTTGTTGGCCTTTTGGTGTGTTTCCAAGAAGAAGAAATTGGTGTGAAAGCATTGGACGTGGTTAAACTTCAAGATCCTGAATCTACATCATCTTAGGAAGCTTTTGGATGTAAAAAGCCCATATCTTGTTGTTTCTTTTGATAGTTAGACTTAGGGTTTTCTTTTGAGTTCTTTTAGGTCCATGGATTCTCTTTTGTGAGTTTAGGAAACTCTAGAAGCTTGTAATGCTAGATCTTAGTCCCTTTGGTGTGTTAGAGGCATAAAAATGCTATTTTGATGGTTGTTATGCCACCATGCATGGATATAGGTCCTTAAAGTGAGTCTTGATGGACAAAATTGGATATTGGGCTCCCATAATACATGAAAAGGAATAAAGTTGCCAACTTCATGCCCTAAGACCCCTTAAATGACCGAGATCTGGAAGTTGAAGAAGTGACTGCATGGATTAAGCACTTAATGGTTAAAAGTGCTTAACAGCTCAGTATGTTGAGCGTATTAAGTTGCACGTCGCGCGTACTGCTTGGGATTGAAGTACACCAAGCGTATTGGTATTTCGCCACGTGTACGCCCCAGTGGGCCTTGGACAATTTTTAGACATTTGTTGCTTTTGGGCCTTATCTAGTTTTTGGACTTTGGCCTGTATAGGGTAGGTGGGCCTCAGATTTTGGTTGTAGGTCTTAAGTGTTATGAGTTGGGCATTTTGGGCCTTAGGGCCCATTATTGTGTTTTAGGTCAGGGTTGATTATGTCCATTATGGGTAAGGTGAAGAGGGACCTGACCTTAAGAATTGGATTGGAATTTAGGCCCATAGTCATGATTGTTAACCCATTCCTAATTAGGGTAATTTGTGTATGTTCAGTATGGGATTTTCGAGATCAATAGTGGAGCAGTTAGTATTTACCAGCAGACCAAGGTGACTCTCCTCCTTATATCTATGGCCTCAAAGGCACCAATGTCAGCCCATTATTCTGTTATGTAGAATGCTAGCTGTTATGATATATATATATATATATATATATATATATATATATATATATATATATATATATATTGTGTTTGCATGATCGGGTTGAAAGATACCCCAGGGCGGGGCCCACTATCATACGATCGGGTTGAAATATACCCCAGGGCGAGGCCCCAAGCTAGGGTCCATACTTGTTTATTGGGTAGGAATATACCCCAGGGCTTGGCATAGTTGTATATTTAGTATGTGGTACGTTGGGAAAACTCACTAAGCTTTTGCTTACAGTTTGTATTGTGGTTTCAGGTACTTCCGGTACTAAGGGGAAGGGTCCGGCTTGATGGCACAACATTCACTCCCCACTATTTTTTGCAATTATTATTATTGTCACTCTGATGATTTATGATGATTATGTAACGGATTTTGGAATCAAACTTATGATTGTAAATCTTAATTAAAAATAAAAAAATTTCTCCAGATTTTTGGGTTGTTAAACATTGATGATATTTCAAATGATGAAGATATCGTGATCTAATTACTTAAAAATAAAAATAAAAAATAAAACTTGTTTAATTACCTATCAGTGGATATTAAATTTAGAGTAAATTACAGAAATGGTCCCTGAGGTTTGGTCGAATTCTCAGTTTTGTTTTCTAAGTTTAAATTTTGATAGGTTACATCCTTGTGGTTTATGAAAATAACATTATTGGTCCTTGTTTCAAATAAGATGACCAAATCACCCTTTCTTTCTTTTTTCTTTTTCTTATAAAAATTTAGTATTATTATTATTATTATTATTATTATTATTATTATTATTATTATTATTATTATTGTGTGTGTGTATATATATATATATATATATATATATATAAGTTCAAAGAAAAACAGTAAAGAGTATGAGAACGTAAAAACACTATGTTTATATTATTTTTCTGTATTTGAACTATCCCTATATATATATATATATATATATATATATATATATATATATATATATATATATATATATATATATTGATAAAAGAAAAAAATAAAAAAGAAAGAAAGGGTAATTTGGTCTTTTTATATGAACAAATGACCAACAGTGTAATTTTCACGAACCATAGGGATGTAACCTATCAAATTTTAAACTTAAGGACCAAAACTGAGACTTCGACCAAACCATAAGGACCATTTCTGTAATTTACTCTTAACTTCGTTTGTTTACTGGTTTTTTACAATATTAGAGATTGAAGATGTTATATGTGCTCAAAACATAAAAGGAAAAAAGTGCTACAAATGATTAGGAATGAATGTACACTGTTTTATGCCGAAAATAGCAATGTACTTTGTTTTTTTAATGAAGACAATAATGTATTTTGACTTTTGACAAAATATAGCATTGTACTTTATTTTTTCGATTAAAACAGTTGTGTACTATGACTTTCAATCAAAGATAGCATTGTACTTTGTTTTTCAATGAAAATAACAATGTACTTTGACTTTCAATTAAAAAACTATATTTTGCGTTGTTTCTTTTTAATGAAAAAAATAATTTACTTTGACTTTCTATCAAAAAACAACAGTGTACTTTGGTTTTGTCAATCTTGGTCCTGAAACCGATTTACCCGGCACCGAACCGAACCGGTCCCGAACACAAACACATATTTCGGTCTTTGGTCCAAGGTCCAAAAAAATCGGTACATGTATGTCTAGAACCTAACTTTCCCCTAATTTGAGTACCTCATGAATCATATATAAATTTCATGCAGAGAGTTATACATTTGTTTTTGTAAAATAATAATAATAATAATAATAATAATAATAATAATAATAATAATAATAATAATAATAATAACTAGAAAAGATTCCCCAGCGTTGCCAGGGTCGGAAGGTATTACTTTGTAAAGTAAAGTAGCATGTTGAATTGCATTGATATAACCTAGTAAAGGAAGATAAACAATGTCATCTAATTACATAAGTAAAGAAATCTAAATCATTTTTTCTTGCAATAAATGAGGAAAATAAAGAAATGGTCTCACAAATTGAACTTTATTGCCATGTATAGCAGCAGCTGGAAAACCAATCCGGAAAATATAGACCGTTGTTTTTTGTCCGTTAATGTGAGGGTAATTTGGTCTTTTAAGGTAGTAGGGACTGAATTTGTGACGACGGATAAACCATATGGACCATTTATGTAATTTTGGCGGTGGTGGTGGTGGTGGTGATGACAGCTGGTGGGTGGCTTTATGGTATTGGGTGGATATTTTCTAATAAATAAAACATTAATTTAAAACCAAAAATGAGAAATATAAATTAATAAAAAAAATCGAATTAGGAGTAAAAGAGTGATTTCGGTTTCCATCATTGTCGTCAATGTGTTAAATCTGGTAAACTACAGGGACCAATCGTGTAATTTTGTCTAAAAATAATAATATTAATAATGAGGGACCATTTCTGCCAAAAGACTAAATACTAATAATATGTAATAAAAGGCGAGGTTTATGAAAAATTTAAACAAAAGTGAAAGGGTTGTTTGTGAACAAAAGCATAAAGGTAAAGGGTTAATGTTGTGTAGTTTTTTTAAAAACCAACATAAGTTAGAGGACCAAAAGTGACAAAAAAATTGACAAAAAAAGGAGCAAACATACATAACCGTAGGGACTAATCTTGTCAAACACTTAGGAAGTTTACTATTCCTAACTTTCATATCTTTAATATATACTAGATGGGGAACCCCCGCGTTGCGGGGTTCGGATGCGACATTTTTTTTCTGTTGTTTGTTCTTTACTACTTCTAACGGCTGCATCCACCAACCCGTGCTTTCTTGTAGAAAAAATGCATTCATATTCAGATTCAGTCAGCAAATAATCCAGTAACTCTAACCATATCATTATCTATCTACCTGCATGTAAGGTAAGCATGAGAAGGAAGATATGGATAAAAAATGGTTGTTGTCCATTCTCCTACTTCTTGAGCAATATTGAACCCACCAACCGGCTTTCGTGCTTCAAGAGCATCCGAAGTTCCAGCATCCATAAGCCCTGGTCCACTCCTAACCATGAAGTGCATCCCAACAGCTTTGCAACCTTTACCAAAACGAAAACTTTCATTCTTTTGAAACACAGTACAAAAAGATAAATATGGACTTGCCTATGTTGCCAATTCCTGTGTTTGGATATAATGCTCATATTTAAGAAATGGTATGAAAAATATAAGATTGCCTTTTTACACATTAAGCAATGCCAAAGAGAATTATAAAACTAAACTGCTGTAAATCTCACCAGAAATCTAGAGACAAATGTCACCATATATTGTATAAAATTACCTAGCCGAACACACACACATACATACAGGGTTAATAATCTCATATGCATCAGTTCATAACCCAACAAAAAGACTTGATCTTTTTTACCTTTTCACTTATGACATCTTGAACCATAACATCATCGATATTTATCGCACATACAACATCTGAAGGTCTCACTTCAGTTTATAAGACCTGAAAATGTGTCATTTCAAATTGAATAAAAGATGAGTACATATACAGAAAAGCTGAAAAGTGACATATTAATTACCAAGTTTTGTTAGGTAACTTCTAATATTGAAAATTAATCTAAAGTTCATGCATAACTTAAAAAATAAAAAAATAAATAAAAATTATTAGGATGTTCAAGTATGGTTTATTTACCTGATTCTTAGCTGAAGATTAGGCATAAAAATGAGTTATAAGTTTGCCAATAGTGATGTTTGATATTGATTTAGGTCCTCGTGCAGTTAACTTTAAAAACCCTTTTGTCAAATATATAATATATAATAATGACCATTTTGCCCTTGAAAACTGAAACTTAAAACAAACGATTGAACTACATGCCAACAAAAAAAAGAGACTATGAAAATCAGTAGAAGAAATTGAAACTGGAAGCAAGAGGGTACTTCGGTAATAAAACAGAGATCTGCAGGGTAGGCTCCACTATTGGCAACCCTAGCAGCCTGTTCGTTTGCATAAGGTTGAGAGAAGCAATTTTGGATACCAACACTCCTCAATCAATCTACAAAAAAAAAAATTAAAATAGTGAGAAAGTTTTTTATACAATTAAAACAGATGCAAATGGATGAGTTCCATTGAAGCAATCTAGGAAAACGAACCTGCTGCAAGAAACAAATAAAAAAAGCATTAACAAATTGCCTCTAAAAGAAATCCCATGCTGCCATTAAGAAAAAGGACCATACTTCACATCATTAGAGACTAAAGCTTAGAACGCGTTTCCAAATCCAGTATCATAGGAGTTGATGTTGGAATAGTGTCTAAGGCTACAACTATATTAGGCAAGTATTTGACCCGGTTGAGTATGGTCCTTTTGGGTTACCTTCACCATAGCAACTTGACAAGATGATTTATAATGAGAGAAGGAATATTATTAATATATTATAAGAATAATATAAGGAATAATAATATTATTATTTGATTAATATAGGTCATAAATTAATTAGGAATTAATTTGGTGACTTAAAGAGATTAATTAAATAAAGGGGTATAAACTGTCAATTGTTTGATAGTTGCACTTTGGGCTATATATCCTTTATGGATAAGGGGTGGACGATTTCTAGGGCTAAGGATTGTCATAAAATCGTCCAAGGCTTATCATGGAAAGGATTTGGATTGCTTAGGGCTTAAGTTATCCAATTAGGGTTTAAGGTTGAAACCCTAGGAGCCTTACAAGTATAAATAGTCCCCAAGGGCTAAGGGATTTCGGCACTTGTGCTTAGAGAAGAAACCCTGGCCGAATTTATCTTCCCTCCTCTCTCTCAAATCATCCTCCTTGCTAGTTGGTGTTTGTAAGCCATTAGAGGAGTGACAATTGTCACTCTAAAGCCTCAAGGACAACAAGATCAAGCAAGTGGTTCAAGGTAAACTTCTAATCTCTTATTTCATATTATTGTTATTGTATATTAGCCATTAGAAGTCTTGGATTCAATGTATGTTTAATTAGAGAAACCTAGATCCAAGCATTAGGGTTGCATGTGCACATAGGAATGTTCATATGGCCAAAACCCATCAGTGGTATCAGAGCCTAGATTGGTTTCTATTGATTGCTTGTTTGTTGCTGAAAAAATCGTTTTTTTTGTCCTCTAGCTGATGAACTCGGCGAGTCCCATGGTGGTACTCAGCGAGTAGGCTCAACTCGGCGAGTCCATCTGGGTACTCGGCGAGTTCGAGCGTCAGAAAAAGGAAACTTCGGGATTTCTTGTTGTTTATCTTTGAGATATTTGCCTTAATCATATTAGATCAATATAAATCCGATTTTATGATATATATATATATATATATATATATATATATATATATATATATATGAGTATATTCTTGACCTAATTGAAGATATTTATCAATTAATAAAATATTTGTTTCCTTATGTGATAATTGATTAATTATTTTATTAAATTGGTAAATTGTTCTACAAGAAATCATTAAATAAATCAAATATGGATAATTATGGAATTAATTGTTAATTAAGATTATTTGTTATTTGATCCTCTATGTTTTTAAAAGTTTAAAACTTTCCCTCAAGTTTTGAAATTTATGTTTTGTGATTAAAAGTTTAATTTAGACAATTTAAATTTCAAACCCTAGAATTTTACAAGTTTAAAATCCAACCCTATACTAATATAATATTACAAGATTAATATATATATATATATATATATATATATATATATATGTGTATGTATGTATAATTAAAATGCTAGTCTTACCGTTACTAGGCCTCATTCACGAAGTCGGTCTATAAGGTGGGTATAAGGTTGCTGCCTATAAAATGGCGCTTAATGGGTGTACACTCACACCCACCGCTTTCTTGATCGGTGGAGGGTCGTTAGCCGAACGGGTAGGATAGGGCAACCTCATCTCTTCATTAAAAGCATAATATAAAATACAAAGTAACTACATGTTTTTCAAAAATTTCCCAATCTTAGTTACTTTAGGAAAAGTGAATTGATGCAATCCCATGAAATTACACTTTGCACCCTTGCTAAGAAGTTAGTGGAGCGTGTGTGGTTTACCGGCACACTAATTGGTTCTAAGCAAAGGTGGAAAAGGGTGATTCATTGTTTATCATAGTTCGATGGAGCGTGTGTGGTTTACCGGCACATCGAATAGGTGATCGTTACAATAAAGGCACCATGTAAATTTGCATGGTAATTCACACCCACTTTGTGATCCTCGGTATCCCAGTCACAAACGAGAGAGGCATATCGAGATTTAAACATGCCATTGAAAAGTTTTCAATGAATCTCATCCAAACCTAGGAATTCTCAATACATTTAGAACTTAAAGTTATGTGGTGGAGAATTAGTGAATCGTCATTCACTTACCTTCAAATTGTTTGCATGTTAGATTACGACATCCCTTTTCTAATATGTAAATATTGTTGTTGGATCCTAGCCCTAATTTTTCTTATTGGGTGATAATTAGGGATTCATATTCTAATCTATCTTTGTCCTTTCTATTTGTAGATGTCGAACGCAAACAACTCTGCTGCTAGTTCATTCACATTGATGAGCCTTTGTCAAAAGGTTACTTTTGATGGGACGAATTTTAGCGAATGGATAAGATACATTCGCACAATTGCTCGCTATGAGGACAAGGATTATGTCCTAGATGAGAAGCTCGAGAAAATCAACCCAGAAATCGCTACTCCGGCTAAAATGACTGCTTTTGAAACTCACGAGCGTGATGCAACGAAGGTACATTGCATCATGATAGCCACCATGAATGCCGAATTCCAAAAGTCCTATGAGGACATGTATCCGTATGAAATGCACCAAGACTTGTTGGAGAGATACCACCAGAACGCGAGGCAAGAGCGTTACGAGATTTTCACTAACATGATTTCCGCTAAAATGGGTCATGGAGAATCTCTTACCGTGCACCTGCAAAAGATGCAAAGGTATGTCGATCGTCTTCGCAAGTTGAATGTTGACTTTGGGGAAGACTTGGCGATCGACATGGTGCTTCACTCTTTGCCTCCGTGTTACAATCAATTTAGGATGACCTACCACATGAACAAGGAAGAGGTCACCCTAAGCAAGCTCCAAGGTCTCCTTAGGGTTGCTGAAAGCAACCTAAAGGACAAGTCTGTTGCACCCACTCCCAATCCACCCGCTGCTCCTGTTTTGGCCATTGGGCAAGGAAGAGGCAAGAAGAGGAAGGCTCCGTCTAAGATCCACCACAAGGGAAAGTCCCGAGATGGTTCCTCTTCTAGTGGGACCAAAGTTGATCCTGATAAACCCTGTCCTAACCCTAAGGAGGCAGAGTGCCATCATTGCCATAAAATAGGGCATTGGAAGAGAAGTTGCCCAGACTACCTGCAAGCCATAAGGGAAGGAAAGATCAAGCCATCTTTCGTAGGTATTTATACAATTAAATCTGATGATTCATCTCATGCTAATTCTTGGGTCCTTGATACCGGTTGTGGTTACCATATTTGTTCCGATTTGCAGGGACTAAGAAGAAATAGGGATGTGGAGCATGGAAGAATAAATCTAATCAAGGGGAACAAAAGATCGTCGCCTGTGACCAAGATTGGAGTGCATTCTTTAGTGCTTAGGAATGGTTTATCTTTAGATTTGAACAATTGTTGCTATTCGCCAGAAATGGCTAGAAACATCATTTCATTTCATGGTTTGTTTAGACAAGGTTTTAGATTTTCTTTTAATAATAAGAACGGTTCTATTCTTGCTTATCTAAATGGTGTCTTATATTTTGAAGCTATACCATGTAATGGAATTTATGAAACTGTTATGATTGTAGATAACTTAGGAAATGATGTTTTATGCATGGATTCTTCCAATGGTGTGGATAGAGCATCCTTGTGGCATTGTCGTCTTGGACATGTCAACAAGAAGCGGATAGCCCAACTCCAAAAGGATGGAGTGTTTGAGTCATTCGACCTTAGGGAAGATGACACATGCAAGTCTTGTTTACTTGGAAAGATGACTAAGTCACCCTTCACAAGTACATGTGAAAGGGGTGAGGGTCTATTGGACCTAATACATACCAATGTATGTGGACCGTTTAGATCAACCACGAAGGATGGAAACCGCTTCTATGTGACTTTTACCGATGACTATAGTAGATATGGGTATATTTACTTAATCAAGCAAAAGTCGGAAACTTTTGAAAAGTTCAAAGAGTTCAAAAATGAATTGGAGAATCAATTGGGCAGGAAAATCAAGATGCTTCGATCCGATCGAGGAGGAGAGTACCTAAGTCTTCAATTCCACGATTATCTCAAGGAGTGTGGAATAGTTTCACAATTGACGCCACCTAGGACACCGCAGTTGAATGGTGTGGCAGAAAGGCGTAATTGAACCTTGTTAGACATGGTTCGCTCTATGATGAGTCGTGCTTCACTACCTATCTCTTTTTGGGGGTATGCCTTAGAGACTGCCGCCCATATCCTTAACTAAGTCCCTACTAAGAAGGTTGCCAAAACACCTCACGAGATGTGGACAGGGAAAGCTCCTGGGTTGGCACATATCAAGATTTGGGGTTGCGAGGCTTTCGTAAGACGAGATACTCACGACAAGCTCGAACCTCGTAGTGAGAGATGTATTTTCATCGGCTACCCACAGAAATCCTTTGGATATCTCTTCTATAGACCGAAGGACAATGTTGTCTTTGTTGCGAGGAGTGGAGTTTTCCGAGAGCGAGAACTCATAAGCCAAGGAGACAGTGGGAGGCAAATCGAGCTTGAAGAGATTCAAGAATCGATAGATGAAGGAACCTCTACCGCTGGCACTCAACCCGAGGAGGAAACTCTGGTTGAACCGATTGACGAGTCCTTACCTCTTAGACGTTCCGAAAGAGTTAGAGTTCAACCCCAGTTTTATGGTTTTCATATTACTACCGAAGGGGATACGTATATTAGTGATGGTACACTAATAAATCTAGATGAACCTAATAGCTATAAGGAAGCTATGGCAGGCCCGGAGTCTGCGAAATGGAAAGAGGCAATGGACAGCGAGATCCAGTCCATGTATGACAACCAAGTTTGGAATTTGGTTGATAATGTGCCCGGACGTAAGACCGTCGGGTGCAAATGGATCTTCAAGAAGAAGACCGACGTAGATGGAAACGTACACACATATAAGGCGCGATTGGTTGCGAAGGGCTTTACTCAAACTCCCGGAGTTGACTATGATGATACCTTCTCACCAGTTGCGAAGATTAAGTCTATTAGACTGATGCTAGCTATTGCTGCATTTCATGATTATGAGATTTGGCAAATGGATGTCAAAACCGCTTTCCTTAATGGGAAGTTGGCTGAGGATGTTTACATGGCTCAGCCAGAAGGTTTTGTCGATCCGAAGCATCCGAATAGAGTGTGTAAGCTTGAGAAGTCCATTTATGGACTTAAGCAAGCGTCTCGCAGATGGAATCTTTTCTTCGATGAGAAAGTCAAAGAGTTTGGATTTGTACGAAGCAAAGATGAATTGTGTGTATATGTCAAAGCCAGTGGGAGTATAGTAAGCTTCCTCGTTCTGTATGTCGACGACATACTACTTATAGGAAACGACGTCCCGACTCTGCAGGAGGTTAAGTCTTGGTCGGGAAGTGCTTCGCTATGAAGGACCTCGGAGAGGCTTCCTATATTTTGGGAATAAGGATAGTGAGAGAAAGAAGTAAGAGACTAATAGGACTTAGTCAGAACACTTACTTAGATAAGGTACTAAAACGTTTTAGTATGGAAAACTCGAAGAAGGGAGAATTACCGATACAAAGTAATGCCAAGTTGAGTAAGACTCAAAGTCCGAGTACCGAAGCTGAAATAGCAGAAATGAGTCGAGTACCATACGCTTCTGCAGTTGGCTCAATTATGTATGCTATGACTTGTACTCGCCCTAATGTATCCTTTGCTTTGAGCATGGTTAGCATATATCAAGGGAACCCTGGCAGAGCCCATTGGATTGCGGTCAAGAATATCCTTAAGTACCTTCGGAGGACGAAGGAATGGTTCTTAGTCTTCGGAGGGAGTGATGACTTGAAGGTGCGAGGGTATAGTGACGCCATCTTTCAGACCGACAGGGACAACTACCGTTCGCAGTCGGGCTAGGTCTTTACCCTGAGTGGAGGAGCAGTAATTTGGAAAAGTTCCAAGCAGGAAACCGTAGCTGATTCAACGTGCGAATCAGAGTACATTGCAGCGAGCGAAGCGTCGAAGGAGGCAATATGGTTAAAGAACTTCATCGGTGATCTTGGAGTTGTACCCGCCATAAAGGAGCCCATGGAGATTTTCTGTGATAATGAAGGAGTGGTTGCCCTAACCAAGGAACCGAGGGATCATGGTAGATCTAGACATATCGACAGAAAATATCACTTTATTAGACATCGTGTAGAAGAAGTACAACTCGTAGTGAAGAGGATATCATCAGAAGATAACCCAACAGATCTGCTTACGAAGGGACTGAGTAGGGTTAAGCACTTGCAGCATGCTAGGAGTATTGGGTTGAAGGATGATATTAGTATAGATTCGATAATAGTAGAAACGTGTAATAGATAAATGTAATTAACATTTGATGATTAAATAAAAGAGTATTATTTATGAGTAATGTTACTGTCTTATGTTAATTGTTTAACTATTGTTTCATTTTGCATGTTTTGACTTCCAGAATAATTGAGTTTATTAAGAATAATCGAATTGTTCAAATTGTCCACAATCGTTCATATGTTGGAAGTAGGTATGAATGAAGATTGTCATGAATTGGTGTGTAGATTGTCTAAATGGTATTAGACATAGCAAAAGTTTGCTGCAACGTTCATGAGTGCTTATGAACTAGTTTTGAGCATTGGAACAAACCCACGCTTGCTGGAATCACCTTATGGAATGTGATAAAAGGGGTGATTGCAAGAAGATAATATCATATAGTCTTAAAACCAAGATATATGGTTTGTTATTTGTTTATTGGTTGTACATTGATAATGCGAAACCGCATCAGTAACTTGATGTTATAAAACGCATTGTTGTGTATGGCTGATTAATGAATAAGTAAATGCATATAAGTCGAAGTTTATCTGTTACTTTTATCCCAAGAGGGTAAAAGCGATATCTCGGCCGCTCGATGATTTGATTTGACTTATGTGTCGGGCCCGGTCAGAACTGAATTGATGTGTTCGATTAAGTTCTATTTCAAATGAATCGGAGATCAAGAAACCAAATGCTAGACAAATTGTTCCATAGAATTGTCAGCATGATGTCTAAACAGAGGACTGTACGATCCATTATCTAAAGGACAAGATTGATTAGATCAGAGTTTGACAGCGTCTTTCAGAGCTACGATTGCTAATCGGAATATACTTGTATATATAGTTACTAGACTTATCCAAGTGGGAGACTGTTGGAATAGTGTCTAAGGCTACAACTATATTAGGCAAGTATTTGACCCGGTTGAGCATGGTCCTTTTGGGTTACCTTCACCATAGCAACTTGACAAGATGATTTATAATGAGAGAAGGAATATTATTAATATATTATAAGAATAATATAAGGAATAATAATATTATTATTTGATTAATATAAGTCATAAATTAATTAGGAATTAATTTGGTGACTTAAAGAGATTAATTAAATAAAGGGGTATAAACTGTCAATTGTTTGATAGTTGCAATTTGGGCTATATATCCTTTATGGATAAGGGGTGGACGATTTCTAGGGCTAAGGATAGTCATAAAATCGTCCAAGGCTTATCATGGAAAGGATTTGGATTGCTTAGGGCTTAAGTTATCCAATTAGGGTTTAAGGGTGAAACCCTAGGAGCCTTACAAGTATAAATAGACCCCAATGGCTAAGGGATTTCGGCACTTGTGCTTAGAGAAGAAACCCTGGCCGAATTTCTCTTCCCTCCTCTCTCTCAAATCATCCTCCTTGCTAGTTGGTGTTTGTAAGCCATTAGAGGAGTAACAATTGTGACTCTAAACCCTCAAGGACAACAAGATCAAGCAAGTGATTCAAGGTAAACTTCTAATCTCTGATTTCATATTATTGTTATTGTATATTATCCATTAGAATTCTTGGATTCAATGTATGTTTAATTAGAGAAACCTAGATCCAAGCATTAGGGTTGCATGTGCACATAGGAATGTTCATATGGCCAAAACCCATCAGTTGAGACCTCAAGACCTTGTTTTTGGTGTCTTTAAGACCTCAAGACCTTGTTTTTGATTGAAAATTATAGTTTATTGAGTGAGACCAACAAAAATCAAATAAAAAAAGCCCCCAAACAAACAAAAGTGCATAAATTTAAAACCATTACTGTAGAAGATTAATTCTTTGCCCAAATTTTTTGTGGGGTGAGAAATGATGTTGTAAGGTCAATATTGAATTAAGTATAAACACAAACAATTGGGAATGAGCTTTTAAACTTACTCACATTGATTTGTGTGAATGTTATGAAGGTAATCATCTTTCATCTTCACCCAACCAAATGTTTCAAGTAGTAAAAGAAAGACTTCAAATTTGTACCTAGATGAAATTCCACACAAATATAAAAATATTATAAGATCATCACATAAAAACAGCTGAATTTAATCAAAAACTAATTCTCTTAGACATTTAATCAAGCACATGGTATGCTATATCATATGAATATAAGAATCAACATCACAGGTAATTTTTAAAACCCTGATTTTAAAAAATTTTAAATATAAGAAATTGGTAGAGAAAGTCACATTTTCTACGCTGATTAAGAGAAGATTTACCCCAACCAGAGGTTTTCTTTCACAACGGAAGACGACCTAACACCCTGAAGCAAAAAGAAAAAAAATATGTTGGATGAAGCGATGAGCCAACATCAATCTTCTTCTTCTTTTTTTGTAACATCCGGATTCCCAGGTATCCTAATTTGTTCTTTTATTTTTGGGAATTGTGAGGAGACTCGGCGAGTTGGCGTCTAAACTCACCGAGTATGGTCGTGGATTCGTATGCGAGTTCACAGCTGGACTCGACGAGTTCATGAATGGACTCGGCGAGTCCACGCTGTTTAATGAAACCCTAATTTCTAGGGTTTGAGACCTATTTAAAGGCCTTTAGGGCCGTCATTTGCGGCCACCAACCCCCAGAGAGAAACCTTAAGAGATCTAGAGCGTTTGTGAGGAAGGAGATGTCATTCTTGATCCTTTTGTGGGTGTTTTTGCAAGAAGGAGGTGACCAAGGCAAGAGGAGGCCGAAGGAGGAGCGATTGTGGTGATTTCTGAGTTCTTAGAGATCATATTGAGGTATTTTGCTCGGACCTTCTTTAGTTTTGATGTTGATTCTTAGTGTTAGGGTTTTCTAACCCTTTTAGAGGATGAATAAGTGGAGCATTTGGTCCCTTCTCAAGTCTATGTTCTGGATCTGGACCCAAAGAGGTCTAGAGACCTTAACCCTTGGAGCTTTATGAGTTATTTTTGGGAGCCATGAGCTTGGGATGTCATTTTTGGGCTAAATCACCAAGTTAGACCATTTAGATGTTATATGAGTGTCAAGGTCTGAACTTTACGTGATTATCATGCTTGGGAAGGCCAGATCTATGAATATATGGAACAGATCTGACCTTAGGAGGCCTATGGAGTTTGTGCATGGCATGAACTCGCCGAGTCCGAAGAACAGACTCGGTGAGTAGGATGAGGGTTTCCCGTAAATCACTCAGTGAGTGGACTTGCCGAGTTGGGAAATAACTCGGTGAGTCAGGGAGAGTCAGGCGAACTGGAGTTCAAGGCGGAACTCGCCGAGTTGTTTTTGAGACTCGGCGAGTTGAGACGGGGTGGCCCCGCGATTCATGCCAGGTGGAACTCGTCGAGTCAGTGGAAGTACTCGACGTGCCAAGAGAGGGACTAAGAGAGTTAGTGGACACGTGTAAACTCGCCGAGTCGCCCTAGAGTGGTATTATGCGATGACCAGAGGGTCTTATGTGTTATGTATAAGATTATGTGCTATGTGATATATGTATGTTATATGATGATATAGACCGGACCGGAGGGTCCAACGAGCTATGACGGGACCAGAGGGTCCAACGAGCTACGGGACTGGAGGGTCCCACTGAGACACATCGACCGGAGGGTCGCATTATAGCCTCGAGTGGCGTATGTGTTGTATGCGGTATTTTGGGGAACTCACTAAGCATTTATGCTTACAGTTGTTGTGTTATGTGTTTCAGGTACCAGTGATGAGCGCGGGAAGGCGCCGGCATGATTCGTACACACACACACACACATTGGAGTTTATATATATTCTGATCTTGGGGTTTTGTACTGATGCAATGTTGATACAATGTTTTTAAAATGAATGTGAATGATATTTTATGGTTTTCAAAAGTGAAAAATTGTTTCAACTTTTTACGGTGTTTCAAGTTGGTATCAGAGCCTTGGTTTGAGGGATTCGGATGCACCTTCAGGCGTATCTGAACTCAAACTGAGGATTTGAGGAAAATTTTGATAATGAAGTAAAATTTTAGAAAATAGTAAAAAGAGTTTTGAGACAAACAGAGCAGAGCCGTGTGTACGATCAGCCAGCGTCCGAACGGTGAATCCCCAAAAGTACCCTTACATTATGTGTTATGAGATATGTTATGATACATTATGCATGCTAGAGTAGGCTAGGTATACATTGTAGGACTAGAGTGGCCTGATTTGTGATGCCTTAGCCTAGGAGATTTCTGCTGCTGAGATGCTTTGAGAGCGAGTAGATAACAGTTAGGAGCTCATAAGAGTAGAGTACTCGTAACCGAGGATCCAAGGAGGAGGACTTGGAGTGAATGCTGATGCGGTGTGGTCGGTAGTATTGGGCCCGTACTACTGAAGACACCGGATCAGTGGGCATTCCAAGTAAGAATCTTTTGGACAACGGAGGACGAGTATGGTTGCTTTATCAGGTATGAGTATGCTTGATCGGGTCTCTGATAATTATTGTTGTATTTCAGAGGCATCATGATTGGGACTCGACACACACCTGAGACCAGTGGTGTCAGCGACGAGGAGATCCGACGATTGATTCACGAGGAGGTGGCTGCTGCCATTCGGGCTGAGATTCCTGAGATGTTTGGGGACATCAAGACCACATTGATTGAGACTTTTGATGCGCGGTATGCAGAGCTAACTGAGGCTGCTGCAGCTGCAGCTACTGCTGTTATTGCTGCTGCCAGACCTCAGGGAGGTGACTCGTTGTTGTTTTGGGAGTTCAGCAACACGAAGCCACCAGAGTTTGACGGGACACAGGACCCGATTGCCGCTATGAGATGGATCTCTGAAATCGAGGGATGTTTCTATATGTGTTCTTGTCCAGAGCACTTGAGGGTCCGGTTCGCCCTGAACCAGCTCCACTTGGGAGCGAAGGATTGGTGGAAGTTCGTGACAGCGAACTTCACTTTGGCTAAGATTTTCGAGGTGACCTGGGAGAGGTTCACTGCTATGTTTAGAGAGGATTATGTTCCCCCGGTGGAGAGGGAACGGTTGATTCAGGAGTCCTTGACCCTCAAACAGGGTACTGATTCTGTGGCAGTGATCACCAGAAAGTTTCATGAGAGGGCGATGTTTTGCCCTGAGCAGGTGTCATCTGAGCAGGCTCGTATGAGTCGTTATCTGAGTGTGCTGAGGAGAGACAATCGGGAGTTCGTGGCGAACTCAACTTACCGTACATTTACTGAGCTCCAGGAAAATGCTCGGAAGAGGGAGATTGAGTTGGAGACTCAGGCCAGGGAGGAGGCCGAGTCACAGAGGGCGGATCGGTGACTCGCTCAGTCTCAGCCGGCAGCCAAGTGGGCTAGACCCGCTGATTCAAGATCTGGGGGCAGGAAGGTTCGCACTTGTGGGAAGTACGGTAAGAGTCATGAGGGGCCGTGCAGGGCTGGAGTATGCTACAAGTGTGGGAAGGAGGGGCATATCGCGAGGGATTGCCCCAAGGGATTTTCGGATTGCTTTCATTGCAACCAGACCGGCCATCGGAAGGCCGAGTGCCCTCAGCTTCTTCAGGGGTCAGCGTAGGGATCTGCACCTGCTGCTAGGGCTACCGAGGTTCGGTCGGTGAAGGCCGAGACCCCGAAGGCTCGTGGGAGAGCATTTCAGTTAACCGCAGAGGAGGTCCGCGCGGCGCCCGATGTTGTGGCTGGTATGTATTCTCTTTTCATCTTTTATTTGAGTTGAGTTTTTATGCTTATATGATGATGTGCGTAGGTACTTTTCTTGTGAGTTTTGTGTCTGCTTTGGTATTATTTGACTCGGGTGCAAGTCGGTCATTCGTTTCAGTAGCTTTTAGTCAGCACATTAGTATCCGTCGAGAGGTGTTGGATCGACCTCTACGAGTTTCTATAGTTGATGAGCGAGCAGTGGATGCTTCAGATGTGATTCGAGGATGTGTTCTTGAGATCTTCTGTGACATCCCCAAAATCTCGGCCAGAAAAGACCGATTTCATTTATGCTTTTTAAAATAATTTCAGAGTAAATCCTTTTGATTTAAAAGAGTTGCGGAATTTGTTCCCAAAACAAAACATGATAAAATAATATTTATCAAAGCATTTCATCAAGAGATGCATTTTCATTATATAATCAAAACTCGGGATGTCATGTTCCGATACAGACCATAAAGCATAAACGATAACATTACAAGTCTTTCAACAAATATATACATATACAGACTTGTAAACAAAACAACTTGATGATTCAACCATCTTATGCCCTTGCGCCACTACCTGTAATACAAATAAAACTGAGTGGGTCAGGCTTGGGAGCCTGGTGAGCATATAGGGTTTTCAACCCACAATAAATAAATTATATTTAATTTCACCAACCAACACTATCCCGATTACCCATTCCCGTTATCCTCACTTTACGTCCCTAAAATAGCATCTATCTCAAAGGACCTAATCTAGGATTTTCATCGGGACGGACATCACTGCTAAGGGGTTTCCTCAACAATAGATATCCTAAAGGCAACCATGAGGGGGATAGAGTACACCGGTGAACACATCGTTCAGAACACCTACAGGTTATGAACCTGCTAGCGTTCCACTGGACTGTCTAGAAAGAGTCCGTGGTCGTTATCCATACTCCGCTGAATAACTAGATCAACAACAACAACAACATCGAGGCCTCTCATCTGTTTATTACACACCAACTATCTACCCATGTTCTACCCAACATATTAGTAGATAAAATATATAGTTTCATACATAGTTTGAAACCTGTATATCATTTTCATTCAATATATATTCCACATAACAGATGAGGCATACCCACGTAACACGTATTTCATAGAAAGCAATTTAGATCTATGAGATGGAAGAGGGTGAACATACATTCACACACATAACAACAAATTCTAGACATAACACGTATTTCGTATATAATACTCCATAATCATGTGTTAGAAGAAAGTAACTACACACTCACACATATAAACAACAATATACTTAATACACTCGAACCATACTTGTATTATTATCGTGTTTATGAAAGGTAGTATACACTCACTTGATCAGAAGACGATCAGACAGCACTACGACTTGCAGAAGTAGTAATCCTCAGCAGATCTGGAAGATCTCTACAAAAATCAAACTTCTCGCGGGCAGAGCTTCGGCTCGGGAACCGCACTTCTCGGGATCTTCGGGATCTCGGGACTTGCCTCGGGGCTCGAGAATAATATCGGGGCTTCGGGGTATTTCTAGCACGCAAAACGATGCAAAATAGGAGAGAGAAGAGAGGAAATTAGCAAAATAGTCGGCTACCCTCGCATCCTATTTATAGGAGGCTGGAGCCTCGGAGTACGCGGGGCGTACTGGTCCGAGAAACGTCACTGCTTACGTATCCGAAGCCACTTGTTGCGATGTCGACACCTTCGGAGTACGCAGGGCGTACACGAGTACGCGGCGCGTACCTCGGATCAGATTGGTGACTACTCTTCGGATAAAGCTTCCGATTTAATGATTTAATTTAATTCCAAAATAATTAATAAACTCCGGAAATTCATATCTTCTTCATACGAACTCTGTTTTCAACGTTCTTTATATCCACGCGAAGGTGAGACTACGATCTACAACTTTCATTTAGACTCCGTCGGCTAATTTCGATTTTATTTTTTATTTATTTTTAATAGGCCGCGACAGAAAAACTTCGTTATAAATTCATAACTTCTTCGTTTGACGTCCGTTCTCACCTAACTTTTTATCGCTTCGATACCAACAACGAGACCTTTGATCCTCGTTTAGAATGCTTCGGCTAAAAACCGCTCGATCTCAAATCGAGTATTTCAGGCTGCATACCGCAAAGTCGAAACTTCTATAAATCATAACTTCCTCATAATTAAGTAATTAAGCACAAAACACATAATACTCAAATAATACATTCTTATTATTTCAAAACAGGTTACAAAGGTTAACCTAGACAATTACATTGCTAAAAATGGCAATCCTGGAAACACAGGCGTTACATCTTCGGTGTGGAGTTTTCGATAGATCTGGTTCCGATCGTGATGGGGGACGTGTGTGTTATAGTGGGTATGGATTGGTTGAGCCGATTTGGAGCTGTGATAGACTGCGAGCGTCAGTTAGTGACAATTCGAGACCCTAGTGGGGGAGTCCTTACGTTGTATGGCGAGGGTACACGTACGGGTTCAGCATTTTGCTCGGCCGCCAGAGTGAGACAGAGTCTACAGCAGGGCTGTAAGGGATTTGTGGCATATGTGATGGATGCGAGGGTCGATTCAGAGAGACCGAGATCAGTTGATGAGGTCACGATAGTGCGTGAGTTTCCGGATGTGTTTCCAGAGGAGTTGTCGGGTGTGCCTCCGGAGAGGCAAGTAGAGTTCGGTATTGAATTGGTTCTGGGAGTTGCGCCTATCGCCAAGGCGCCTTATCGCCTTGCGCCTCCAGAGATGCAGGAGTTATCCTCGCAGCTCCAGGAGCTGCTGGGGAAGGGGTTTATTCGGCCGAGCAGTTCGCCATGGGGAGCGCCTATTCTTTTTGTCAAGAAGAAGGATGGTTCACACCGGATGTGCATTGATTACCGGGAGTTGAACAAGCTAACGGTCAAGAACCGTTACCCGTTGCCGAGGATCGACAATTTGTTCGATCAGTTGCAGGGAGCATCTTGGTTCTCCAAGATCGATTTGAGGTCTGGGTATCATCAGGTGAGGGTGCGAGAGGAGGACGTCCAGAAGACAGCATTCCGGACTCGTTAAGGGCATTACGAGTTCGTGGTGATGCCTTTCGGACTCACCAACGCACCAGCGGTGTTCATGGATCTCATGAACAGAGTGTGCAGACCGATGTTGGATCGCTCAGTGATCGTGTTCATCGACGACATATTGGTGTATTCGAGATCCAGAGAGCAGCATGAGGAGCATTTGAGGGAGATCCTCGGAGTTCTGAGATCGGAGAGGCTTTATGCCAAGTTCTCCAAATGTGAGTTCTGGCTGCGAGAGGTTCAATTTTTAGGGCATCTCGTTAACCAGAATGGGATATTGGTCAATCCGGCCAAGATTGAGGCAGTCATGAGGTGGGAGGTGCCGAGATCACCCACCAAGATCAGGAGCTTTCTGGGATTGGCCGGCTATTATCGGAGATTTATTAAGGATTTCTCCAAGATCGCTGTGCCACTCACCAAGTTGACCTGGAAGGGTGCTGCGTTTTCTTGGGGTCCGGAGCAGCAGACCTCGTTCGAGACACTTTGCTGGAAATTATGCGAGGCCCCAGTATTAGCCCTTCCGGAAGGGATGGAGGATTTTGTGGTATATTGTGACGCATCGATATCCGGGTTGGGAGCGGTGCTTATGCGGAGGGGGCATGTGATAGCGTATGCATCGAGGTAGCTTAAGCCTCATGAGTCGAGATATCCCACTCATGATTTGGAACTGGGAGCGGTAGTGTTCGCCCTCAAGATCTGGCGACATTATTTGTATGGGGTTCGGTGTACGATATACACGGACCACAAGAGCTTGAAGTATTTGATGGATCAGCCCAACCTGAATATGCGCCGGAGGAGGTGGTTGGACGTGGTCAAGGATTATGATTGTGAGATCTTGTACCACCCGGGCAAGGCTAATATTGTAGCCGATGCACTGAGCCGAAGGGCGGAGGGCGCCCCATTGCGGGATGTTTGTTTGAGATTGACAGTGATGACCCCGGTGTTGGATGCTATCTGTGGGGCCCAGGCTGAGGCTGTGAGGCCAGAAAGCCAGAAGAGAAAGCGAGTTGTCGGGCTGGTATCGGAATTCGTTACCGATAGTCGGGGGCTTATGACATTTCAGGGTCGGATATGGGTATCGTCTGTGGGCGGAACGCGTACCATTTAGATGGAAGAGGCTCATCGATCGAAATTCTCGATCCATCCCGGGGCCACTAAGATGTATTTGGATCTGAAAAGGGGATATTGGTGGCCCTGTATGAAGAGAGATGTCGCATGGTTTGTAGAGAGATGCTTGACCTGTCGCAGGGTTAAGGCCGAGCACCAGCGTCCACATGGTAAGCTGCAGCCATTAGAGATTCCCGAGTTGAAATGGGAACAGATTACCATGGATTTCTTCACCAAATTGCCAAGGACCGCGAGGGGTGTCTATGCAATTTGGGTGATTGTGGACAGGTTGACGAAGAGTGCTCACTTCCTGGCCATCAGTGAGAGCTCTTCCGCGGAGAGGTTGGCATAATTGTACATGAGAGAGGTGGTATCGCGGCATGGAGTGCCGATCTCGATTGTCTCAGATCGAGATGTATGTTTCACTTACAGGTTCTGGAAGAAGTTTCATGAGGAATTGGGTACGAAACTGCGTTTTAGTACCGCATACCACCCACAAACTGACGGGCAGAGTGAGCGGACAATTCAGACGCTCGAGGACATGCTCCGAGCATGTGTGTTGGATTTCAGCGGGAGTTGGGATACGTATTTGCCCTTGGCGAAGTTTTCTTATAACAACGGCCATCATTCGAGCATTATCATGCCGCCCTTTGAGCTGTTGTATGTGAGGAGATGTCGGACCCCCATTTGCTGGGGAGAAGTAGGGCAGCGTGTGATGGGTAGTACCGAGATTGTGCTCCAGACGACAGAGCAGATCCATCAGGTCAGACAGAGGTTATTGACCGCTCAGAGTCGTCAGAAGAGTTATGCGGACAGACGCCGGTCTGAGCTCGAGTTTCAGGTCGGCGACTTCGTGCTCCTGAAGGTCTCTCCTTGGAAAGGAGTGATTCGCTTCAGGAAGAGGGGCAAGTTGGGGCCCCGATATATTGGTCCTTTCAGGGTGATCATGAGGGTAGGCAGGGTAGCCTACCGTTTAGAGTTATCAACAGAGTTGGGTCAGATTCATGACACTTTCCACGTGTCGCAGCTGCGAAAGTGTATAGCCGACGAGTCGGCAGTGGTTCCATTAGAAGATATTCAGTTGGATGCGAGCCTAAATTATGTTGAGAGACCGGTAGCGATTAGGGATCGGATGGTCAAGGTTTTGAGGAACAAGGAGGTGCCTCTGGTTCAGGTCCAGTGGCAGCATCGGAAAGGGTCAGAGTTGACTTGGGAACCGGAGCGTGAGATGCGGGAGCAGCATCCAGAGTTGTTTGCAGAATGAGACTTAGAGGGCGAAGTCTGATTCTAGTGGGGGAGAATTGTAACATCCGGATTCCCATGTATCCTAATTTGTTCTTTTATTTTTGGGAATTGTGAGGAGACTCGGCGAGTTGGCGTCTAAACTCGCCAAGTATGGTCGCGGATACGTATTCGAGTTCACAGTTGGACTCGGCGAGTTCATGATTGGACTCGGCGAGTTCATGAGTGGACTCGGCGAGTCCATGCTGTTTAATGAAACCCTAATTACCAGGGTTTGAGACCTATTTAAAGGCCCTTAGGGTCGTCATTTGCGGCCACCAACCCCCAGAGAGAAACCCTAAGAGATCTAGAGCGTTTGTGAGGAAGGAGAGGTCATTCTTGATCCTTTTGTGGGTGTTTTTGCAAGAAGGAGGTGACCAAGGAAAGAGGAGGCTAAAGGAGGAGCGATTGTGGTGATTTCTGAGTTCTTAGAGATCATATTGAGGTATTTTGCTCGGACCTTCTGCAGTTTTGATGTTGATTCTTAGTGTTAAGGTTTTCTAACCCTTTTAGAGGATGAATAAGTAGAGCATTTGGTCCCTTCTCGAGTCTATGTTCTGGATCTGGACCAAAAGACGTCCAGATACCTTAACACTTGGAGCTTTATGAGTTATTTTGGGAGCCATGAGCTTGGGATGTCATTTTTGGGGCTAAATCACCAAGTTAGACCATTTAGATGTTATATGAGTGTCAAGGTCTGAACTTTACGTGATTATCATGCTTGGGAAGGCCAGATCTATGAATGTATGGAACAGATCTGACCTTAGGAGGCCTATGGAGTTTGTGCATGGCATGAACTCGCCGAGTCCGAAGAACAGACTCGGTGAGTAGGATGAGGGTTTCCCATAAATCACTCAGTGAGTGGACTTGCCGAGTTGGGAAATAACTCGGTGAGTCAGGGAGAGTCAGGCGGACTGGAGTTCAAGGCGGAACTCGCCGAGTTGTTCTTGAGACTCGGCGAGTTGAGTCGGGGTGGCCCCGCGATTCATGTCAGGTGGAACTCGTCGAGTCAGTGGAAGTACTCGACGTGCCAAGAGAGGGACTAAGAGAGTCAGTGGACACGTGTAGACTCACCGAGTCGCCCTAGTGCACTCGACGAGTCGGGTCAAAGTTTGACCGTTGATGTTGTTGACTTTTAGGGTTGAGTACAGTTGTATTTATGAGAGTATTACTTTATGTGATTAGGCGGAGGCTAGATCACATTTCTTCTAAGTCAGATATTTACCAAGACACCGAGGTGAGTCTTCTCACTATACGTTACCTAGAGTGGTATTATGCGATGACCAGAGGGTCTTATGTGTTATGTATGAGATTATGTGATATGTGATATATGTATGTTGTATGATGATATAGACAGGACCGGAGGGTCCAACGAGCTATGACCGGACCAGAGGGTCCAACGAGCTACGGGACTGGAGGGTCCCACTGAGACACATCGACCGAAGGGTCGCATTATAGCCTTGAGTGGCGTATGTGTTGTATGCGTTGTTTTGGGGAACTCACTAAGCATTTATGCTTACAGTTGTTGTGTTATGTGTTTCAGGTACCAGTGATGAGCGCGGGAAGGCGCCGGCATGATTCGTACACACACACATTGGAGTTTATATATATTCTGATCTTGGGGTTTTGTACTGATACAATGTTGATACAATGTTTTTAAAATGAATGTGAATGATATTTTATGGTTTTCAAAAGTGAAAAATTGTTTCAAATTTTTACGGTGTTACATTTTTTTTTTGTTAAATTACACCCAACATAACAGAAGCAAAAGAAATTACAAATTCCTTTTTTACGATCCTACAATCCTTCAAGATATTTCTTGTAATCAAACCAAAAGATACAAGTGTGCATCCCCGGAACTACTTCCACTCTGAAAAAAAAAACCATGGAATGGAATCACAAATCAATGAAATGGAATCACAAATCAACGGAATGGAATCAAACAATCAGTAACTATAATTGTAACTGTCTTCTATTACTACACACTTTATACAAGTCGTTGTTGGATTCTGGATTTAACCTTTAAAAAGGTGTAAATAAAGGGCAAAATGGTAAATTTAACATGTTACTGGCTCCAAATGGGGTAATCCCACCTGTCCCATACATACATCCAATAAATGTCCAGCTGAGTCTAACCTGAAACAGTGGAGTTGCCACATAATTAAAATCCAATTACCCTATTAGGTTATACGAAGCTCTTCAAATTTTGATCCAAAGGTTCCAATTAGAGAATATATGTTTGTCTCTTCTCTTCATCAAGGCTTCCATCTTCATTAACACAATTATTAACATATTAATAAGGTCATTAGCATTGGAGAAATGACTTAGCCAAAATTATTCGAACATCATATATGCACGCATTTTACTTAGAATTAAGTTTCCCCCTTGATCATCAAGGGATAGCAGAACATAAACTCCCAAATTGCACACATAAAAAACATTTAAAAAAAGCCAATTACAATAGAAAAAAATCAAAATATACGATGAGAAAGGCTAACGATACTTAAAGCATTATTGGAGTACGACATCTAGAAGCAAGTATGTCGACTTACCACTTCATTAAAATGAAAAGAGTCAAAGAACAAATACTCAGGGGAATTTTCACATACTTCATACTCTTTTATCCCTTTTATCCCTCCACATTTGTAATGCGTTCTTGATTCCTTTGATGAAAGCATAAATTCTGTAGAACCATGATTGATCACCTTATAGTGAACAACAAGAAAAAAGTAAAACGTAGTTTTAATGGAAGCTGTAGAACGAACCTTGTGATTTCTTTTTGACCTTGGATTTTTCTTTTATCTGTAATTGTCTCTTGTGCGGTTCCTATCGATGAAAGGATCACAATCAAACAGATGATAGTTAGTTCCAGTTCCTGTTATTATGAATTGGAATTCCAAAACAGATTCCGACATGGTAATGCAAATAGAACTTTAGATTCCTAAATCGAAGAGCGTAGAAGAAGCAAATCAGATATCTGAATAAATCCAATATCGCTATTGATTGTACATAATCGAAGGAATCGATGAGTTATGACAGACCCAATACCATATTTTGATTAAAAAGATGAATCATGGAACCTGGAATTTGGAAACGCGAGCTTGTGCAACAGTAGATGAGGGCTTGAATTTAGGGTTCAGACACGCAGCCGATGCGATTGTTGCTTCTCTCCTCTCGTCTTCCTCCATTCTCATTTCAAGGTTTAATCTTCAATCTAACAAACTCGAGTAATCTGAACCCTAATCGAATTGGGAAGAACGGACGGCTCCGTGGCAATTAGTCGGCTGTTCGCTCTCGCCTCCTTCTGCGGTCATGGTGTAGACTCATGGTGTAGACGGATAGGTCATCGACGGATTCTGACCTAAATAAATTGGCTGATTCAAAAGCCCTAGCAGCAAGTAAAATTACCTGAGCAAGCAGAGCTTTTTTATCTTCATCATCAACACCAGGATCAGGCCAATTCTCAAACAAATGAACCTGCCCCGTCTCCAACAACATCTTTCTGAGCTCATTCTGCACATACCCCAAAAAAGGTAAAATCAATCCCGTGCGACTCATTGTTATAACAGACACACACATACCTGTTCGGGAGATAGATTGGAGAGTTTTTTTCTGGAGATTAGGAGATGAAGATGTGTAGAGTTCATTGAGTTGAACGGTGGCGAGTTTCTGAATGGCGGAATCAACCGTTGAAACCATGAATTAGGAAATTGTGAGGACGATCTCAACTCTGATCTAGAAACAGAGCTCCGTAGTTGCAAACAAAAAATGGTGAAAGTGAAGAAGGTGATTACAACGATGAAGTAGAGAAATAGCAGATTGTGTTGAAGGTGGGTGGGGTGTGGCGTCGACTGTGTTGGCGGTGGTGAAGAGTAGATAAGGCTAGGGTTTGCATTCGTTTGTGGTATATCCAAAAAGATGAAGCAGCGTTTGGTGACGGCTGGTGGTTTGCTGCCGGTGTCCTAAGTCGAGAAAATGGAGGGGATGGCGGCGGTGAGCAGTAGCTTGTATGAGGGACGATATGAATTTTTTCTAGGTGTAGAAAGAGAAGCACAGAATTAGAAGGGAGATGTAGAGTTAGAGAAGGATCGGCGTAGAAGAAAGTTGGAGAAGGGTAACAAAAGGGGCAGAGTTGGTGGTGAGCAATCGCCTATAGGGCGGTGGTGGAGAGGCCCTTTTTGGGTTTATCTGAGACGAAGAATCTAGAGGCTCAGGTAAAACCAGAGATAACAAAAAAGCAAAAAGGAAAATATCTACGGAGGGACCAAACTGTAATTCACATAATAAACAGGGACCAATTCTGCCAACTCTAATGCAGTATACTGTTCATTTTTTTTATAACTTTAATATATAATAATAATAATAATAATAATAATAATAATAATAATAATAATAATAAAATCCGCAAATGGGCGCTATAAAACTCAAGAAATGTCAAATATTTTTTTAAGTTTCAAAAAGAAATGATGTTATGACTACACGTCACCAATTATTAGGGTTTTTTTTAGCATCTAACAAAACCGTTGGAAAAGAAACTATTACCAGACCAATAATCACTGATTTGATATCATCACATGTATAATAACTTGGACACGATATAACAAAATTAGTATGAGATTCTGAATTTAACAATATAAGGTGTGGATAACCAGGCTAAACTTGATGCCTGATAGTGCAAGCAAAGCAATCAGCTTTTGTCTTCCTTCTTTTTTTCTCTCTTATACCCCTTACCCTCTTTCAGCCTTCATTTCTCCCATAAACTCATGTTTAGTACTCCCCTCACCTCCAAAACCCTCCATTTTCAACTTCTTCAATCTTAGTGCAGGCGCAAGGGTAGAAATGGAATTTCACCATGAACATGATGAGGAAGAGGAAGAAGAAGAAGAAGAAGAAGTAGGAGAGATGGCTCTCCCGATCAACACCACATATGGACACAATCACATTCTCCCATTATCACTCCATCAACCACCACCCGATATGTCCACCATAACAGCACCGCCGCCGCCGCCACCGTCCATGGAGGACATTAGCAAGAAGATGATGGTGGTTGTAAGGTACAGAGAATGTTTAAAGAACCATGCAGCTTCCATTGGAGGAAAGGCGACAGATGGGTGTGGTGAGTTCATGGCTTCCGGTGAAGAGGGTACTCTTGAAGCTCTCACTTGCGCAGTCTGCAGCTGCCACCGAAACTTCCACCGGAAAGAAATGGAAGGTGACAACCCCTCCTACCACCGGCACCACCACCCCATTCCCACCACCTCCTACGACTACAGTAACTACCACAGTTCCTCTCCACATCTCAAAAGACTTGATCTTGGAAACGGTAGAAACCTCATCCTTCAAGCTCATCATCATCACCCAAATGGTGTTCTTGGAAATGGCGGAGGGGCACTTGTACCATACAATATGGGAATGGGAATGGGAATGGGAATGGGTGGTTTCCGATCAGAATCTGAGGAGCAAGAAGATCGGCGGGGAGCAGCGGTGGCGCAGCAGGTGGTGAAGAAGAGGTTCAGAACCAAGTTCACACAAGAACAGAAGGAGAAGATGATGAATTTTGCAGAGAAAGTTGGGTGGAAGATACAAAGACAAGAGGAATCCGTTGTTCAACACTTCTGTCAAGAAATCGGGATCAAAAGGAGAGTGTTAAAAGTCTGGATGCATAACAACAAACAAAATCTTGCAAAGAACATCACCAACTCTATCTCCATTAATGCACCTCAACCTCAAGATCCAAATTAAATATATAAAAAAAAAATGAATCTTGTGTTGTGATTTAGTAGTAAGAAGGCCTTCATGCTCATGGATTATATTATATATGGTTTAATTAGGGGATTATATATGTGATTTGGTGATGTTATGATGATTAGTTAATGAGGGATGGATTAACGTAAAGGATTCCATTTGTATGGAATATTAATTTGATAACTTTTTTATCTCTTGCTTCTTTTTTCTTTTTTTCTTTATATATTACTCCTTTGTCTGAAAATTTGTGGTCCCTTTGCTAAATTCTATTAAAAGTTTGATGAAATATCCTATATAATCTACTTTGTAAAATCTAGGCAACATATTGGATATTCGTTAAAGCGATTTTCAAAGTTAAAGCTACTCTAACTGATTTATTTATTATAGTTTTTTTATATTTTTATATCTTCATATTAATCATTGTAATATAATTGTTTGCTTTATAACAACGTCATTTAAATAATAAAACAATATTACAAGGGGTATATTTTTCAAAATAGAACACCCTGATATGAAATAAAAAAATATAAAATGATAATAAAAATACTTTAGAAGTACAATAATGTTATAAAAAAAGTTAGAAAATAAGATATCATATTAAAATATATTTCATATTTGTAGCATTTAGCCAAAGAGCTGACCTGCATTGTAAACATTACTTTGTAAACATGTACTATTTGTATGAGTGGTTTGAGAAGACGCAACGATTAATTCTTATTTTTTAAATAAGTTTTTATTCCGTATTGTTTTCACATGTTTGTAATGATTCTTTGAAAGTATTGATCGATTTGATTTTAGTTTAGTTTATTATACTTTTCTTAAAATTTGAATATTTGATATATTTGATTAATAATTAAATATCTATCTTCATAAAACTAGATATGTATTAAATTAAAAGATGAAAGAGTAATAAATTTATGTAGCCTTCTTTACGCGTTAAAATTCCCAGACTAAAATATTTACACGATAGAGATTTTAGCAACAAATTAATGTCAGATCCATGAGCAAGTCCCACCAATAGCAGTTAATATATAATTGATACATTACATACAGTTTGAAAAAGGAAAATAATGTTATCTATGTTAAATATCTTTCTACTTTTGTCCTAAATATCTTTCTACCTAATTAAATGATAACATATATCATATTAGTATACTAAAATATTATTAGATTTCATCAAATAAATATTAAATATTACAAATGTCACTGTTTAACTAAGTAAGAAGATTTGTAAAACAAAAAATCAAAGGATATTTAATTTCTCGTTATCTAATATCATCTCATAAGTGACATCAAAAATAATAATAATAATAATAATAAAAAAGTGAAAAGTTTTGAATTAAAACCAGAAAGAAAAGAGCGATATGTCTGTTGTATTGTTGGACCATATGACTTTTAATATTCTTGTGAATGTTGGTAAAGCATTTAATATAGGTGTTTTCATTCTCACTCTCATATTGTGAATCATATTAATCCCAACATCATGGGACCACTTGCGACCTCAAGTCAGACCTTGTCCTTATAATATATTAATTAATATGCAATGCAAATCTTAACTTCAAACTTCATACGCTATATCATTAATTACTTGTCAACTGTTACGTCTGTCTTATAATTAATGAAGAAATAGTTCATTATGGTATAGGGAATTGAAACAAGATTGGGTTTAAGAGGAAACGAATGAATGTTGCAAAATAGGATGTCAAGTGTACCTGCTACAGTGAGTGCATCAGTACTGTCGATGATGATGACATATATATATATAGCCACGTCTTATGAAATTGTAAACAGTACACACTTGTAACCACAACACCATTTGTATCATACATTGTATCATTGTAACTATATATATATTATATACGGGCTACTGATCACCAGCTGTAATGCATTCTACAATCTACATTATATAGTACATATACAATGTCCAAGGACACAGTACACCCTCAATCTTTTCCTTTGGTTTCGTCATTTATCTTTTTCCGTATATTTGTTTTAATCATATAAAAATAGATTCCATTAATAAAGTCTTTGATTTTTGGCATGAAAATTAAATCAACTCACTTGTGCAACTGACATGATGTACATGCATGTGCTTGTACTTTGGTTCAAAGCTGTTAAAATTCCAATCGTATGATCTAATCTAGGTAAATTAATCATGATCATATATAAGTCGTTATTTGGTAAAATCGAAATAGGAACATTATTATTTATTTATTTATTTAGAAATCTAATATTTTGGCTTTGACTAACTAAATACATGGAATATGAACCATAGAAAACCTCTTTTGAATTGTCTAGTTTTAAATGATGTATTGAGATTTAAGAATGTATTTTTCATGTTTTAACTGATTAACAAAAATGTATTTTTTTTTTCATGTTTTAAAATGCTTTTTGTTGAATATTACGATCGCAATCTTTATAAAACGAAAAACAATCTTATACATGATCCCTATCTTGAGAATTTTGGTTTGTTTAAAGAGAAACATCACCTTTCACACCAATACAAACTGGTTATATGAATCCTATATGGGAACTATAGATTTGTCGTTTTTCGGAGGTTAAATGTGGAAATAGTTATACCCATGATTAAAACTTTTTTTTTAATTGCTTGCATATACAAACCGAAGGCGTGAATGATGTAAAAAGGATAAACGGTTTAAAATTTTCCCAACGGAAATCCATAAGATTACTATGTCATGTGAGTCATTATTTAACTTGTTGACATATGCGGGCCCGACCAGGATTGAGAAGGGAATCTGACATCACCCACCCCTATATTATACAAAAAAAAAAAATTAATAAATAGTTTTGATTGTTATTGGTGTAAACTGGGAAAAAAGATTATTAGATTTTGGTTTAACCTACCTGTTCTTTAGCTTTCGTCTTAAAAGGCCCATACAAAGCAGACACCATGCTATAAGATTCTGCCACGTGGCCTTGAAGATCTGAGGGTGTTGGCAAAAGAGTTGAATGATCACCGCTTGTATTTGTATTTTCGTTTATAATTTGGCTGTCTTTTGATGACCGGATTATGTGGAGAAGCACATGAGCCTGAAATACATAAAACATCTCAATGAAATCGGTTTTAGTCTTACAATAAAAATAAAGAGTAAATTACACTTTTGGTCCCTGAGTATAGCTGACTTTTGCAACTTTGGTCCCAATTTGTTTTTTTGTTTTTGCAATTCCGGTCCTTATTCGCAGTTTTGCAACCGGTTTTGTAGTCTCTGTTCCAAGTATAATGACTATGTTTGCCTTTTGGTCCCAAAATATAACTAATTTTACAAATAACAGCCACAAATGCAAGAGAAAACTTTTTAAGAGGACAAATATGAAATAATCATTTATACTTGGGGACAAAAAATGCAATTTACTCTACTATAAATTTTTGCACTTTTGGTCCAAAAACCATAGAACAAGGACCAAAAAAAGATACGAATAAGAGCCAAAAATGCAAGACAATTTTTAAGGGTCAGATATGAAAAATGAACTATACTCAGGGACCAAAAATGTAACTTACGCCACTATAAAACAATATAGATCAAGGTACTTACATGGAAGGCTGCTTTCAAAATATCATCAGATTTTGCTTCATCTTTCAGGACTGCATATATATTCCCTTTGGCAGGATTATACGCCACTACATATCTCTCCTTCTGCAAATATATAAATAAATAAATAAACATACAAGTTCATGTGCTGTTAAAAAAAATAATAAAAAAAATGGGTACCTCAAAAACAGGCTCCACGTCATAAAATGATTTTGCATCTTGAAATGCATCCTTAAATCTTGAGCCTGAAACACAGGAATAAGAAACATTGTACAAGAAAGAAATTAAAAGATTATATGTGAAGTGAAGCACGAAAAATATATTAACAATAAATAAATAAATACCAAGAACAATTGGTCTGTCTTTACACCATGGGAAATTAAATACTGTTTCCATCATGTTTCCTTCTTGCAAATTTGGTACACAGCCTGAATCATAAAATATTATTTACTAAATAATCAAAGAAAATAATAATTTGTCATATAGGGGAAATAAACATTTGAAAATTTACACTGACCTGTTTTGAGAAACGATTCTACTGCCACTGTAAATCTTGCTCGATTCAGTGTATGCAGCACAACAGATTTTACCTGGTCGTATAAAAAAAAGTAAAGCAATTAATTCCATAAAAGTTATCAAATGAAATCATTTTAATGTACTTTAAAAGGGATTAAAAAGGTTAGATGTAGTGTTAGTGTACCTCTCTGTAAGAGCTATAAAGGTATCCACAAGAGAGTAGAGCAAATGTGGTGAACAATGAAGGATTTCTTTTAGCTATAATGATGCTCAATCCCGTTCCCAACTGTTAATCAGAATACATAAATAATTAAATATCTATACCCTAAAAATAAAAAATAAAAAGAATTATTTAATGTGGCATACCAAATCTGCAACATTTCCCACACATTCTCCCTTGGCAGTAACATCACCTATGTTTTCACCCCTTGCAAAGGCCTTGTATATTGGAGTACGTGTTGATGTCGATGTAACAGCAGCAACATTCTACAATCAAATTTAAGATCATGATACACTTTCACAACTTATCTATTATGATATTCATCATCATGCCTGATATAATATATATAATATATAATATATACAAGTATGTATTAGGCACATTAAATGGAGTCAGGAAAGTGGTAAAAGTAAAACCTTTGCAACATTGGCAGCACAGGCAAGAGGAAGAAAGAGGTGAGGTGCAGCTGCAGTAGCTAATTCTACACCGGCACCCAACTCCATCAAAAGGTCACCTGATAATCGAAGCTAAAAGAAGATAAAAAAATAAATAAATAATAATGAGATTTGTAATCTTTTTGGAGTTGTACAAAATTAGGTAAAGATAAATTCACTTCACCTGCTTCAAATCATAATCAAATTTCTTGCCTTGCCGAGAAAATAGCATTTTCCCAATTCGCCCTGAACCATCCTATTAAAAAAAAAAGGATTTTATTATGTAAGAAACAGCAACCCTAAATTGGTTTTCATCAGAAACTAATTATTTCCTTTCTTTTACCTTGATAATCCAGTTGATAGCTACAGCACCAGGCATAGCTTGGCTTTTGGAGACACCAACAGAATGCAGAAGTGCTTGTGTGGTGAAGACGCCCATTGCTCCACCAAAGAAATGCTAAATTATAATTTGACATAATTGACAAATTGATCATCAAGAGACTTATGAGGATTTTTGTATGAAAGTGGTATTCCGTTTAATGATTTAAGGGTGTACCTTTAAAGCTCTCCATGTCATGTAGGGCACATATGAAGGGCTAACACTGTCAGGGAAGCCTTCTGGAACCACATAGGATCTTATAAACGAAATCAACTCCTGCAATTCTTATCTAAATTATTCGCATGAATATGCATATTACTCAGTATCAATGGATACTAAAACTGATACAGCAACAAAAATTCTCGCATATATGAAATGATATGTGTGTAAATTAGTACAGGAAAGATTCATCTCTTTGTTGTTCTGTATACGATGTAGCATAGAATAGTCGAAAATTTTGAGTAAAAAATGAGGAATTCAAGTGATCATGAGTAACAATTAGTTAAGAGACAAAAATACAGGTGCATTGAAGATAAAAAGAAATAGGTATGTGTATCTGTGTACAGAGACTGAAAGAGAGAAGGAAAAACCGACATCTGCAGGGGCTTTACGAGATTGCAAGCTAACGGAACGAATCGAATTGGAACCCTTGTTGAATTTCTTCCCATTAGTATGTGCCAAATACTTAAACCTACGGCCGTCGACCTCCTCATAACAAATTAATCTCAAACTGGCATCAACGAATTGGTCTTCAACGAGGCCGAAGCTCGTGGCCTCTAACGACCTACTCTCCGGAGGCGCAACCACCGACGGCGGAGGTGAAGATGCTAGATTGGCGGAGATTCTGAGAGTTTCGCGGACGAGCAAATGAGCATCTTGAGAAGAGCTGGAGGCGGTGGCGGTGAGGGTTTTAGAGGGGCGTTCGAACTTCATGGTGGGAGGAATCGGAGAATGAGTTGTGTGCTTATGGAAGTGGGAGAAGTGAAGGGGGGCTTTGGAATTGACGATGGAGGAATTGGATGCATCAATTACATTTTACAGGTGGCTGACAATTAGACTTCTTTACCTTCCTACGGAGTTTCAGAGACACACTCAGATACAACCGATTTCGGTTCAAAAAAAAAAAAAAAAAGATACAACCGATTTAAAAGGATCGGTGCACGCCAGTTTTTTCTTTTCCTATTTCTCTTTTGGCCTAAAAGAGTAAAAGCTAGCGATCTATTTTATTATTATTATTATTATTATTATTATTATTATTATTATTAAGGGCGTATTGGACAAAAATAATTGGTAGCTATAGTTTCTATCTGGTAGCATTTTTTTAAACGCTATGTGAAGTAGCATTTGTATTTTGAACGTTTTGTTTAAACTAAACGCTAAAAGTTTATAGTGTTAAACAAAGTTTTATGTTCAAAACGGGGTGTTTTATCAAATTCTAGAAGCTCACCAACGCTCCGTGTCAAACAAACCCTAAGTCCATTTATTTTTTAAATTATTTTTATTAAAATTTGTATTTTTGAAAATTTTCTAGTTTTCAACTTTTAATTTATTGATATGAATTAAGATAACTATAAAAGAAAAATATTCATTGTCATGTATTTATAGCGAGGAGCTAAGACTTTTAAATAGAGATAAAAAAAATATGTTTTTAGAATAAAAGAGGCTTATATTCGATCGTGGATTTTAAGTATAGTAAGCTTTATCAAATGTTGTAAATGTTTTGGGTGCAAATCCATATGACTCACGAGATATTATTGTCTTACATATCTTGTATCACATGCTAGGAATTAGTGAATGTGAAGCCTAGCAACGAGATTTTAAAGAGATTGGACTTTATTTATGGTTATGTATATATAATTATTGTTTTACTATGGTTTTGTATGCAATCTGTTGTACACTAATGGTGTATAGACTTAATCCATACACAAAAGCAGGCTTAATCAAATAATGCAACTTTCCGACCCATATAAGCAAACATCATTCAGGCCAAATTACTCGAACCAGATCTACCTGATCCCCACTCATCTGGAGAACAACCCCAATTAAAATATACCCTCATAATGTTAAAACAATGTCTTGGAAATCAGGAGAAAGGTTTTATTGTATTAAAGGATATTACTCTTATTACCGTAAGGCTATACAATCACCCATACAACATGAGCAACCAAGGGTTTTCCTTGCATATTTAAATACCTCGATCTGCCCCAGCAAGGCAGATAACAATCACTCAGTCTTAGAAACTTTTCACTACAATATAACGCAAGAACAACATTCAATACTAACTTAGGCATCAGAGAGCATTATCGGGGTTCCCTATGGTAATGATCTTATACCTATTTTTTCCATCTATTTTACAGACATAACTTCCTATCATTAGCATTTGGAGAGACCTTACTTTCGTCCAATCAACTAATTGGGAGGCTACGTAGCATCATTGGCGTCTTCCGAAATCAACATGCAAGACAAACAACAAACCATGCTACCCACGTCGGATTCACCTTTCAGCCTGATTAAATTGATCCCATCATTCACACGATAAGCAGTGGTGTCACCAAGTACTACTCAACCCACAACGACACCCTTTAAACAAGTTACACACACTTCTTCACCGCAAAATGTAAAATTAACAAGGGATCAAACAAGCAACCAGGGGTGGAACACAAGCAATAAAAGTTGGGGGCCGAATTCATATATATATATATATATATATATATATATATATATATATATATATATATATATTAAAGCTTAATAGGAATCAATAATATAAATATAGTAATATAAATTATACAATTGAGTAAAATATTACACTTATAAAGTTTCTACTAAAAACTAATTAAATAATAAAATATAAATGATAACATTAACTGAAAATTAGCATCTAGAGAAAAGGTATAACAAAAGAAAAAAAAAAAGATAAAATCAATTGTTTTGGGTTGTAGGATGCATTTTGGGAGACCTTAGTAATTTTACGATATTATAAATCCCATTATAAACAAATGTAATAAACACCAAGACACACTCGTCATGGGAGGTCCTAAAGCCAAAGGTCATAGTGACTATATTCTGACATTGCGTGTTCTGTGTTCATCTAAACATAACAACAGACAAAAGAAAATAAATATAAACAGCACAAGTCTAATCCTCAAAAGCAAAAGGAATACATCCACCAATGAAGAAGAATGCATACATGTTGTTGCAATGACGGTGGGTAGGTGAAGCAACACTACAAGAAATGTGAGATAAGGAAGGGTCGTTGCTCTCCGGCTGCTAGCATCAATTCTCCGGTGGAAGGGGACCTTCTTCCTTGTCTTTCACTTAGTCTTCTTTTAACTTTTTGAAGATATTTTCTTTATTCTTTGATCCGTTTACTTTTGTCAAATTTATGAGTGTAAATATCTTTTTCTAATTTCTAATTTCTACAACTTCTCTCTTCTTACTTTTCTTCCAATTTTATCTCCTTAATTGTAACAAATTATTATTTACTAGTTTATTTTTGTCAAATTTATGAGTGTAAATATCTTTTTCTAATTTCTAATTTCTACAACTTCTCTCTTCCTACTTTTCTTCCAAATATATATCCTTTATTGTAACAGATTATTGTTTACTAGTTTATTTTTGTCAAATTTATGAGTGCAAATATCGTGAAGGGCTGTTATAATGAATACATGATCTTCTCTTGTTATCTTTTTGAAAATCGTGATGTAACATCCAAAAATACGACCCAAACAAAATTTGTTTTAATAATAATAAAAATCATATACTGAACGTCATATCATAAAACCATACGTCAAATATCTCAAATCATAATAAAATGTCATGAAACAACTGTATCAAATCAGACTATGAATCAAAACAAACTCCCAGGACAAAGACTGAAGCTGTGGTGTGTGCGATGTCATCGTCCCGAGCTCTTCACTTTACTTGCGGAAGTACCTGAAACCAAAACTGAAACTGTAAGCACGAAGCTTAGTAAGCTCCCCCAAACTACCACATACCATACAATATGTATGAATCACATATTGGGCCTTGCCCATTGCATCGGACCGAAGTCCGGACGGGACCTTGTCCCCTGCATCGGACCGGTGTCCGGAACTAGCTACATCGGACCGAAGTCTGGAACTGACTGCATCGGACCGAAGTCCGGAACTAACTGATTATAGCATAGCATAAACACATATCAACTTGCATAGCTCATATCATCTAGCATAAACACATATACGTCATACTACATCAGGCCGTAGCCCGGAACACATAACACATGAATCCTGTCTGAGCCACAAAGGCATCAAACACACTATCTGTTGCATCAGATCGAAGTCCGGAAACTACTGCTAGCTAATCAGGCCGGCATTATGGCCGTAGACCCGTTCCTACTGGAAGGAAACTCACCTCATAATCCGGTTGCTGAATGAACTGCTCGGGAAACTGTCTGCTTGTAACAACGTAAAATTCCAATTTAATTTTTCATTTTTAAACCACAAAATGTATATTATATCATAATCTCAAATCAATAGCAACAGTGTTTTCAAAACAAATCCCAAGATCTCTCTAATGTGAACTCCATCGGTATGGGTGTGTACGAGTCAAACCGTCGCCTTCCCACGGTCCTCGTTGGTACCTGAGACATCAAACACAACAACTGTAAGCATAAATGCTTAGTGAGTTCCCCAAAATACCACATACCACAAATACGCCACTCGAGGCTAAACCCGACCCTCCGGTCAAGATGTCTCAGCGGGACCCTCCAGTCCCGCAGCTCGTCGGACCCTCCGGTCCGGTCATAGCTCATTGGGCCCTCTGGCCCGGTCTGAATCGTTGGACCCTCCGGTTCGGTCTATATAATCATACAACATACAAATAACACATAGCATGTAATCTCTAATATAACACATAATCTCATACATCGCACATAAGACCCTCCGGTCAACGCAGAATACCACTCATGGTAACGTATAGTGAGAAGACTCACCTCGCGTAACTCAGTAACTCGGAAAACCTCGAACTCGGTGAATAGGACCTAGCCTCCGCCTAATCATATGAAATATACACTTGTCATCAACATAATTTCCCAAGGCTAGACCAAACTCTCTAAACACTCTTAGGAAGGGTAAAAGACCATTTTACCCCCTGCTTGACTCAAATACACTAAAGTTGACCAAACCCTAAAAGTCAACAAAAGTCAACCCTCTCCGGGTTACGCTGCGCGTACCAACATGTACGCTGGGCGTACCCGGAGCTTCCACAGAATCGGGGTACGCGACACTCTACGCCGCGCGTATTGGGATTATGCCCAGCGTAACACCCAGTTCCCTTATCCCATTCATTCAGACCTTAATCTGTTAAGACTTTCGTCCAAACTCCAAATGCGACTCCTTTTATACGACTTAACCCATAAAGTCGAGACCTTTATGCCTTTGCATGGCTGTATGTGACATCCCCAAAATCTCGGCCAGAAAAGACCGATTTTCATTTATGCTTTTAAATATTTTCAGAGTAAATCCTTTTGATTTGAAAGAGTTGCGGAATTTGTTCCCAAAACAAAACATGATAAAATAATATTTATCAAAGCATTTCATCAAGAGATGCATTTCATTATATAATCAAAACTCGGGATGTCATGTTCCGATACAGACCATAAAGCATAAACGATAAACATTACAAGTCATTCAACAAATATATACATATACAGACTTGTAAACAAAACAACAAGATGATCCATCCATCTTACGCCCTTGTGCCACTTCCTGTAATACAAATAAAACTGAGTGGGTCAGGCTTGGGAGCCTGGTGAGCATATACGGTTTTCAACCCACAATAAATAAGTTATATTTAATTTCACCAACCAATCACTATCCCGATTACCCATTCCCGTTATCCTCACTTTACGTCCCTAAAACAACTATCTCAAGGGACCTAATCTAGGATTTTCATCGGGACGGACATCACTGCGAAGGGGTTTCCTCAACAATAGATATCCTAAAGGCAACCATGAGGGGGATAGAGTACACCGGTGAACACATCGTTCACAACACCTACAGGTTATGAACCTGCTAGCGTTCCACTGGACTGTCTAGAAAGAGTCCGTGGTCGTTATCCATACTCCGCCGAATAACTAGATCAACAACAACAACAACATCGAGGCCTCTCATCTGTTTATTACACACCAACTATCTACCCATTTCTACCCAACATATTAGTAGATAAAATATATATTTTCATACGTAGTTTAAAGAAAACCTGTATAGCATGCTTTAATCAACACATATATCACATAACAGATGAGGCACACACACACATAACACATATCTCATATAGAAATAAGCAGATCTATAAGATAGAAGAGAGTGAATACTCATTCACACATAACACAACCAATTATATACACATAGCACGTATTTTATATATAATACTTCGTATTATTGTATTTGGAAGAAATAACTACACACTCACATGATCAGAAGACGATCCGACAGCACTACGGCTTATAGAAGCAGTATTCCTCAGCAGATCTGGAAGATCTCTTCGAAAATCGAACTTCTCGCGGGCAGAGCTTCGACTCGGGAACCGTGCTTCTCGGGATCTTCGGGGTCTCGGGACTTTCCTCGGGGCTAGAGTATAATACCGGGGCTTCGGGGTAGCTTTGGCACGAAAAACGATGCAAAAGACTAGAGAGAAGAGAAGAAAATGAACAAGAAATGAGGCTGCCTTCGGATCCTTTATATAGAGGCTGGAGCCTCGGAGTACGCGGGGCGTACAGGCGTACGCAGCGCGTACGCGTCCGAAATCGTCATTGCATGCGTCATCCGAAGTGTCGACACTATCGGAGTTACGCGATAGCGTAACCTCGTACGCGGGGCGTACTCCGGATTACACCGGTGACACGGCTTCGGATAATACCTTCGATTTTGAATTAAAAATAAATACAAAATGATTAATAAACTTCGGAAATTCATAACTTCTTCATACGAACTCCGTTTTCGACGTTCTTTATATCCACGGAAAGGTGAGACCATGCTCTACGACTTTCGTTTAGACTCCGTCGGCTAATTTTGACTTTATTTTTATTAATTATTTTTAATAGGCCGCGACAGAAACTTTCGTTATAAATTCATAACTTCTTCGTTTGACGTCCGTTCTCGCCTAACTTTTTATCGCTTCGATACCAACAATGAGATCTTCGATTCTCATTTAGATTGCTTCGGCTAACAACCGCTCGATCTCAATTCGAGTATTTCAGGCTGTATACCGCTAAGCCGGAACTTCGATAAATCATAACTTCCTCATACGAAGTCAGATTTGGGCGTTCTATATATATTCGGAAACCTCGTTTCGACTACTACAACATTAACCAAAGATATTAAGTTTATTTCACACTTAAATTTTGACGCTTATTTTTGTTCTTAATTAATCAGACCACATAATTAAGCAATTAAGCACAAAACACATAATACTCAAATAATACATTCTTATTATTTCAAAACGGGTTACAAAGGTTAACCTAGACTATTATATTGCTAAATATGGCAAGCCCGGAAACACAGGCGTTACACTGTAGAGGTCACTTTGTGCTCAAAACACCATTTCTCTTTCCATAATGGGACTATAACTCATGCATAACACTAGATCCACGACCAAGACTAGATTTTTATGAATCATTAACATCAAACACACTAGAAGAGGCCAGATCCATGCTCATGGAGACTATTTGCACACAAAGTCTCAAACTTTGGACCCAAAAACCCTAAAATGGTCCCAAAAAGCAAAACTTAAGAAGAACAAGGAAAGCTCTGAGCTTTTTACCTCAAAAGAGATCTCCAACCACTGTAGAGCACGGATCTACACTTGTTCTTCCACTTCTAGCACCAACAATGGCTCCTCCTTCCCTTCTTCACCTTGAAAAGTTAGCTCCAAGCTCAAAACATACACACACATGCTAAGGCACGGATCTCAGCTCTCAAGGGACTCACTCAAGGAATGTGGTGGCTAGGGCAAAGGGCCACATGTTCCTTTTATAGTGCACAAGCCAGAAATTAGGGTTTGCATCTGGGCTCACTACGCCCAGCGTACTCGGTCAAGTCCGCGTCCAAATTAAGCGCGTGAGTACGCGCGGCGTACACCCCAGTACGCCCAGCGTACTCACCAATTCAACATACAACTCAAGGGACTAATCTTGCCAACTTCCAAAATAGAAGGGCCATAAATCTTACCTGGGTTTTGGGCTGTTACAATTCTCCCCCACTAGAAGCAGACTTCGACCTCGAAGTCTCATGCTGCGAACAACTCCGGATGCTGCTCCCGCATCTCCGACTCCGGCTCCTAGGTCAGCTCGACCCCTTCTGATGTTGCCACTGGACCTGAACGAGGGGCACTTCCTTGTTCCTCAGAACCTTGATCCTCTGATCCAAAATTCTCGGCATAATTCAAACTTGCGTCCACCTGGATGTCCTCCAACGGTACCACTGCCGACTCATCGGCAATACACTTCCTCAGCTGCGACACATGGAAGGTATCATGAATCTGGTCCAACTCCGCGGGTAGCTCTAGGCGATATGCTACCTTGCCCACCCTCGCGATCACCCTAAACGGCCCAATATACCGGGGCCCCAACTTGCCCCTCTTCCTGAATCGGATCACTCCTTTCCAAGGAGATACCTTCAGGAGTACGAAATCACCGACCTGGAACTCGAGCTCAGATCGTCGCCTATCCGCATAACTCTTCTGACGACTCTGAGCGGTCAACAACCTCTGTCTGACCTGCTGGATCTGCTCTGTCATCTGAAGCACTATCTCCATACTACCCATCACGCGTTGCCCCACCTCACCCCAGCAAATAGGGGTACGACACCTCCTCCCATACAACAGCTCAAAGGGTGGCATAACGATGCTCGAATGATGGCTGTTGTTGTAGGAAAACTCCGCCAAGGGCAAATATGTGTCCCAGCTCCCGCCGAAATCTAACACACATGCTCGGAGCATGTCCTCGAGCGTCTGAATCGTCCGCTCACTTTGCCCGTCAGTCTGTGGGTGGTGTGCGATACTAAAATGCAGCCTCGTACCCAACTCCTCGTGAAATTTCTTCAAGAATCTGGAAGTGAAACGCACATCTCGGTCTGACACGATCGAGATGGGTACTCCATGCCGCGATACCACCTCCCTCACGTATAGCTCTGCCAATCTTTCCGCAGAAGAACTCTCACTAATAGCGAGAAAGTGGGCGCTCTTTGTCAATCGTTCCACTATCACCCAAATCGCGTCGACACCCCTTTCCGTTTTCGGCAATTTGGTGACGAAATACATGGATATCTGCTCCCACTTCCACTCCGGAATCTCAAGTGGCTGCAACTTACCATGCGGTTTCTGGTGCTCGGCCTTAACCCTACGACATGTTAGGCATCTTTCAACGAACCACGCCACATCCCTCTTCATACAGGGCCACCAATACTCCCTCTTCAGATCCAGATACATCTTAGTGGCCCCGGGATGGATCAAAAACTTCGATCTGTGCGCCTCCTCCATTAAGATAGTACGCGTCCCGCCCACAAACGGTACCCAAATCCGACCCTGAAAGGTCATACGCCCTCGGCTATCGGTAACAAACCCTGACACCTGCCCGATAACTTGCTCTCTCTTATGGTTCTCCGGTCTCACTGCCTCGGCCTGGGCCCCTCTGATGGTATCCAATACCGGAGTCATCACCGTCAACCTCATACAAATATCTCGCATCGGGGAACCCTCTGCCCTACGACTCAGGGCATCGGCTACCACATTAGCCTTGCCCGGGTGGTACAGGATCTCGCAATCATAATCCTTTACCACATCCAGCCATCTCCTCTGCCGCATGTTCAGATTGGTCTGATCCATCAAATACTTCAAGCTCTTGTGGTCCGTGTATATCGTACACCGAACCCCATACAGATAGTGACGCCAGATCTTGAGGGAAAACATCACAGCCCCCAACTCCAGATTGTGGGTGGGATATCTTGTCTCATGAGGCTTTAACTACCTCGATGCATATACGATCACATGCCCTCTCTACATCAACACTGCTCCCAACCCCGATATCGATGCATCACAGTACACTACGAAATCCTCCATCCCTTCCGGTAGTGCGAGCACGGGAGCTTCGCACAATCTCTGGCGAAGGGTCTCAAACGAGGTCTGTTGCTCTGGACCCCATGAGAAAGTAACACCCTTCCGGGTCAACTTGGTAAGTAGCACGGCGATCTTGGAGAAATCTCTGATAAATCTCCGATAGTAGCCTGCCAGCCCTAAGAAGCTCCTGATCTCCGTTGGTGACCTCGGCACCTCCCAACTCATCACAGCCTCGATCTTGGCTGGGTCAACCAATATCCCATTCTGGTTAACGAGATGCCCTAAGAACTGGACCTCACGTAACCAAAAATCGCACTTGGAGAATTTGGCGAAAAGCCTCTCCGATCTTAGAACTCCGAGGAGCTCCCTCAAATGTTCCTCATGCTGCTCTCTGGTCCTCGAATACACCAGGATGTCATCAATGAATATAATTACCGAACGATCCAACATCGGCCTACACACCCTGTTCATGAGATCCATGAACGCCGCTGGTGCATTGGTGAGCCCGAATGGCATCACCACGAACTCGTAATGCCCGTAACGAGTCCTAAACGCCGTCTTCTGGATATCCTCATCCCGAACTCTCATCTGGTGATATCCCAACCTCAAGTCTATCTTGGAGAACCAAGACGCCCCCTGCAACTGATCGAATAGATCGTCGATCCTCGGTAACGGATAACGGTTTTTGACCGTCAACTTGTTCAACTCCCGGTAATCAATGCACATCCGGTGTGAACCATCCTTTTTCTTGACAAAAAGGATCGGCGCTCCTCAGGGAGAGCTACTGGGACGGATGAACCCTTTCCCAAACAGCTCTTGCAGTTGTGAGGATAACTCCTGCATCTCTGGCGGTGCTAGCCGATATGGCGCCTTAGCGATAGGCGCAGCCCCGGGAATCAAATCGATACGAAACTCCACCTGCCTCTCGGGAGGCACACCCGGCAACTCCTCGGGGAACACGTCCGGAAACTCACACACTATCGGCACCTCATCCACTGAACTTGGCCTCCCAGCGGCCTCTCGTACATTCGTCACATAGGCTACGAACCCCTTGCAGCCCTGCTGCAAACTCCGCCTCGCTCTAGCAGCCGAATAGAATACCGAACCACCACGAGTCCCCTCGCCATAAACTGTCAGCACTCCCCCACTAGGATCTCGGATCGTCACCAATTGACGCTCGCAATCTATGACAGCCCCGAAACGGCTCAACCAATCCATGCCTACTATAACACAAACATCCCTCATAGCAATCGAAATCAAATCAATCGGAAACTCCACCCTGAAGATCTCCAGCACGCATCCATGTATAACCTCGGTAGCACATACCTCACGCTCATCTACTATGGAAACCCACAGAGGTCGACTCAACGCCTCTCTCGGAATACTAATGTGTCGACTAAAAGTCACAGATATGAAAGACCGACTCGCACCCGAGTCGAACAACACTAATGCAGGTATAGAACTCACAAGAAAAGTACTTACGCATAATATATAGCAATCACAATAGCATAAACTCAACATAAATAGATAAAGATTACATACCCGCCACGACGTCAGGCGCTGTGCGGACCTCCTCCGCAGTCAACTGGAAGGCTCTCCCCCTAGCCTTCGGTGCTTCGGCCTTCGCTGGCCGGGTCTCAGTAGCTTGAACCGCAGGTGCAGATCCCTGCGCTGACCTCTGAAGCTGGGGGCACTCGGCCTTCCGATGGCCGGTCTGGTTGCAATGAAAGCAAATCGAGAACCCCTTAGGACAATCCCTCGCGAAATGTCCTTCCTTCCCACACTTGTAGCATACCCCAGTCTTGCACGGCCCATCATGGCTCTTGCCGCACTTCCCACAAGTGCAGCCCCTCGAACTACCCGTCCTCGAATCAGCGGGCTTTGCCCACTTGGCGGCCGGCTGCGACTGCGTCGGTCGCCGATCACCCCTCTGAGACTCGGTCTCCTCCCTCGCCTGTGTCTCAAGCTCAATCTCCCTCTTCCAGCCATTTTCCTGAAGCTCGGCAAATGTACGGTAAGTCGAGTTCGCCACGAACTCACGGATGTCCCTCCTCAGTATACTCAAATAATGGCTCATGCGAGCCTGCTCAGTGGACACCTGTTCCGGGAAAAACAGCGCCCGCTCATGAAACATCCTCGTAATCACTGTCACCGACTTAGTCCCCTGCTTGAGGGTCAGAAACTCCTGAGCTAAACGTTCCCTCTCCACCTAGGGAACATACTCGTCACAAAACATCGCAGTAAACCTCTCCCAGGTCACTACAGTCAGCTCAGTTGTCGAATAGCTCGCGGTCACAAACTTCCACCAGTCCTTTGCCCCCAAGCGAAGCTGGTTGAGTGCGAACCGCACTCTCAAGTGCTCCGGACACGAGCACGTATAAAAACACCCATCTATGTCTAAGATCCACCTCATAGCGGCGATCGGATCCTGTGTACCATCGAACTCTGGTGGTTTCGTGTTGCTGAACTCTCGGTACAGCAACGAATCACCACCCTGGGGTCTCGCAGCAGCAACAGCTGTTGTGGCTGCAGTAACAGTAGCATCAGTCAAGGCAGCGTAACGCTCGTCAAACGTCTTGATCAGTATGGTCTTAATAGACCCAAACATCTCCGGAATCTCGGCTCTGATGGCAGCAGCCACCTCCTCATGGATGATCCGACGGATCTCCTCATCACTCACCCCACTGCCCCCGACGGTATGGCGTGTCCCGACCATGATCAACCTCTGAAATACGACATAAGAAATATTAGGGACACTCTCGAGTATACTCACACTCGATAACTCAATCATCCTCAACTTCTGGTACCCCAAGGATTCTTACTTGGACTGCGCATCAATCCGGTGTTTTCAATAGTACGGGCCTAATACTATCATCCACATCGAATCAATATACAACCCAAGTCCTCCTCCTAGGATCCCAAGTCGTAAATATTCTACTCTCGCTATGCACTGGCTACCCTCAGTAGACCTCTCATGAGCTCCTCACTGCTACCTACTCACTCTCAAAGTATCCCATAGCAGCAGTAATCTCCTAGGCTAAGGCATCACAAATCATGCCACTCTAGTCCTCATAGGATTACCTAGCCTCTCTAACATGCATAACATAATATCTCATAACTCATAACATATAATGTAAGGGTATTTTGGGGATTCACCGTTCGGGCGCTGGCTGACCGTACACACCATCCACTCTGCTCGTTTCCAAAACTTCTTTTTTTTCTTTATAGAAAATTTGCAATTTTGGTTGTAAAATTTCTCAAATCCTCGGTTTGAGTTCAAATACGCCCGAAGGTGCATCCGAAATCCCTCAAACCAAGGCTCTGATACTAACTTGTAACAACGTAAAATTCCAATTTAAATTTTCATTTTTAAACCACAAAATGTATATTATATCATAATCTCAAATCAATAGCAACAGTGTTTTCAAAACAAATCCCAAGATCTCTCTAATGTGAACTCCATCGGTGTGGGTGTATACGAGTCAAGCCGTCACCTTCCCACGGTCCTCGCTGGTACCTGAGACATCAAACACAACAACTGTAAGCATAAATGCTTAGTGAGTTCCCCAAAATACCACATACCACAAATACGCCACTTGAGGCTAAACCCGACCCTCCGGTCAAGATGTCTCAGCGGGACCCTCCAGTCCCGCAGCTTGTCGGACCCTCCAGTCCCGCAGCTTGTCGGACCCTCCGGTCCGGTCATAGATCATTGGGCCCTCTGGCCCGGTCTGAATCGTTGGACCCTCCGGTCCGGTCTATATAATCATACAGCATACAAATAACACATAGCATGTAATCTCTAATATAACACATAATCTCATACATCGCACATAAGACCCTCCGGTCTACGCAGAATACCACTCAAGGTAACGTATAGTGAGAAGACTCACCTCGCGTAACTCGGTAACTCGGAAAACCTCGAACTCGGTGAATAGGACCTAGCCTCCGCCTAATCATATGAAATATACACTTCATCAACATAATTTCCCAAGGCTAGACCAAACTCTCTAAACACTCTTAGGAAGGGTAAAAGACCATTTTACCCCCCTGCTTGGCTCAAATACACTAGAGTTGACCAAACCCTAAAAGTCAACAAAAGGCAACCCTCTCCGGGTTACGCTGCGTGTACCAACATGTACGCTGGGCGTACCCGGAGCTTCCACAGAATCGGGGTACGCGACACTCTACGCCGCGCGTACTGGGATTACGCCCAATGTAACACCCAGTTCCCTTATCCCATTCATTCAGACCTTAATCTGTTAATACTTTCGTCCAAACTCCAAATCCGACTCCTTTTATACGACTTAACCCATAAAGTCGAGACCTTTATGCCTTTGCATGGCTGTAGAGGTCACTTTGTGCTCAAAACACCATTTCTCTTTCCATAATGGGACTATAACTCATGCATAACACTAGATCCACGACCAAGACTGGATTTTTATGAATCATTAACATCAAACACACTAGAAGAGGCCAGATCCATGCTCATGGAAACTATTTGCACACAAAGTCTCAAACTTTGGACCCAAAAACCCTAAAATGGTCCCAAAAAGCAAAACTTAAGAAGAACAAGGAAAGCTCTGAGCTTTTTACCTCAAAAGAGATCTCCAACCACTGTAGAGCACGGATCTACACATGTTCTTCCACTTCTAGCACCAACAATTGTTCCTCCTTCCCTTCTTCACCTTGAAAAGTTAGCTCTAAGCTCAAAACATACACATATAGGCTAAGGCACAGATCTCAGCTCTCAAGGGACTCACTCAAGGAATATGGTGGCTAGGGCAAAGGGCCACATGTTCCTTTTATAATGCACAAGCCAGAAATTAGGGTTTGTATCTGGGCTCACTACGCCCAGCGTACCCCTGAGTACGCCCAGCGTACTCGGTCAAGTCCGCGTCCAAATCAAGCGCGTGAGTACGCGCGGCGTACACCCCAGTATTCCCAGCGTACTCACCAATTCAACATACAACTCAAGGGACTAATCTTGCCAACTTCCAAAATAGAAGGGCCATAAAGCTTACCTGGGTTTTGGGCTGTTACAATGCTGCTGCTCCGGTATCTCCCCGGCTACAATTTCCATAAGCACACTCAATCAATCACTGATAACTATACTGAGGGTAAAATGACTATTTTACCCCTGGTCAAAGTCAACCTATTGGTCAAAGTCAACATACAGTTGACCTGACTTGTCGAGTTGGGTCACCAACTCGTCGAGTCCTTACTCTCACTTTCTTGCTTCTGCTCGCTACTACTCGTCGAGTTTGGCATAGACTCGACGAGTTCCTCTTCGATACTAACACTCAGTCAATCTGCATCCGACTCACCGAGTTATATGAACAACTCGTCGAGTCTTCCTTCAACACATGAACACTCTGGCTGTGACTCGCCGAGTTGTATGAACAACTCGTCGAGTCTGCTCTTGAGGCATGAAGATTGCCTTGGACTCGCCGAGTCAGGGCATTGACTCGTCGAGTCTCTTCATGAATGAGTCCGATCTCCGACTCACTGAGTCCTCCCGTAAATCACTGATTCCACCCAACATAACACATAAAAGGGGAAGAACTCGGGGACTCGCGACCCGACTCGCCGAGTATGAAGAACAACTCGCCGAGTCGGTTGCATGCAACACTACTCCAACGATTCTGCTCAAATCTAATGCATACAACTTATAGATCTAGGTTCATAAAGCTTAGCTACCACGTAAAGTTTCCAACTTTACGTGTACAAATGCATGAAAATGGGTTTAAAGGCTAAAAAGACACTTAAAGAAATAGATCTAGGGCTTTCAAGCAAAAAGGCTCCATAAAGGTGTTAGATCCACGACTTTGGGACTGAAACATGGCTATACCCGAAGTCCAATCACCCTAATGTGATTTCTCTACCATAAACAAGCTAAGGAATGGATAAAATGGTCTAAATATGATTCAATCAAAGGAGAATCAATCATAGCAACAGAGGGAATCCGGTTTTTACCTCAATAACTCTGTAATAGATGCAAGATCATATAGCTACTTCTTCTCTTCCAAAACTTCAAGATTCACACAATAAATGCTCAAGGAAATGTTAGGGTTTGCTAAATGATGCTCTGAGGGTGAAGGGGACGAGGTTGGGGCTCATAACATGGCTTAAATAGGGTGCAAAACCCAGGGATTTAGGGTTTCATTCAGACTGATGGACTCTCCGAGTCCAGGATATGGACTCGCCGAGTCGCCAACTCAAACGTGCTCGAAATCCCGTCTCTACTCGACGAGTCGGGCTACTGACTCATCGAGTCCCTCTTGAAACTTGAATAAATAATAATATTAAATAACATACCAGAATCGGGGCGTTACACGTGAGGGGCCAACTATAGTGTTTATCTAAAAATCATGAGGGGGAAAACATTATCATAACTATTGGTCTTTGGTATTAGAAGGCAAAAAAATGGGGGGGGGGGGGGCATGGCCCCTCCTGGCCCCTAAAGGGATCCGCCCCTACAAGAAACTACATGTCGAAAAGAGAAAGACGAGGCAAGCTACCTTGGTTATTATGGAATTGGTAAGTAGTTCGACCATAAGAAAGCAGAATGCATCCAAACAATTGTCAAAATCAATCTCCAAACACAATGAACTAGCCATGCAATTCATGTCACCCCTTCTACAACAATATTTAGTCGCAGTAACCATGCTAATGCACCAAAGTGTACCATCTTACTTGCCAATGCCACCACCATTACCACATGCACAATACCAAGCATTATGGCCCCAACCAGCCCCACATCCATATATACCTTCGAGTATTTTTGAAAACCAGGCCATCCCGCAAATCTAATGGACTCAAAAAGTGACAAACAATGAGGCTCCATAAGATAGAAACTAGAATGTCATTCATTTTTGCATTCTCTGATCATCATCTTTAATAAGAAGCATTTGTGAATACCAATTACCAATGAGAAAAAACTTGCTCAAGATCTCAAAGTATGATGGATCTGGCGACTCGAACGGACACATCGAGAACTATAAGTGGATGATGGATGCCTCTTACCTGGATGAGAAGTATTGGTGCATATTTTTCCTGACTACAATCAATAGAAAATATACATGATTTCAAACAATTACACGAAGAATTTATGGGACATTTCGTGCAGTAGAGAAAATATACAACAAACGCCCAAGCAATCCTTGTTTTCCAACAAGGGGAGGATGAGTCGTTACAAGCCTTCTTTTTTATTTAATAAAGCAACACTAAATGCACTGGAACCGGTGGATAACATGTTCATAATTGTATTTGTTGGAAATGGTGTCTAAGGTTATTAATGTTTCGGTAATATTTCTAATAATATCATGGTCCTTTTGGCTTGGCCTCATGTCCCAAATAGCATAAGGAAATGGAGTTTAATAATGTGTTAATTTATTAAGGAATTAATAAATTAATTAGAAACTATTTTGGTGATTGATTAAAATGATTTAATTAAACAAAAGTGGTTGAATATTAATTAATCATAAGGATTAATTAGAATATTCCAGAAGTTTCTAGAGAGATATAGGGGATGGTTTTGATCATCCTTAGATAAGGATAAAATTGGTTTGAATCAGATAAGGATAAACCCTACAGTTTGTATTCATCTGGGATTTTAATAGCTACATATAAATAGACTGTTATGGTAAACCCTAGAGCTAGTTATTCCTCTCTCTAAAATCATATAACCTATGTCTCTCGCTCTCCATAACCAAATTCTCAACCCCTCTCCTAGGGATCTTCAGTTTTAAATAAACCCTAATTTGTGGGTTCTTCTTTTGCTACTCAGTGTGTGGTTCTGATTCCATCAGATGGGCTATCCTTTGGATTCTTCATCTTGTAACAAACTGGCACGTACGAGATCACAAAGAAGTGAATCTAAGGTTAGTAATTCTTTCTAAGGAAAATGACTTAAAATAGCAACAAATAACACAAAACTTGTTCTTTAGATCAATAAAAATTTAATTATATCGTATTAGAAAACCATTTTTTGTTTTAAAATACCAACGATTACAATTTTTATCGATTAAAATGACAACGAACACTGTCACTGCCATTGCCACATCTAACTAAAAGCCTATTGTAATCATTTTTCTCAAACCACAACCGATAACCATTAGTAATGCCATATTGTTTTATGAACTTGCCATTTTAATATATAAAAATCTTTGTACTTGAAGTTGTGGTTTGAGAAAAATGACTATAATAGACTACTAGTTAGACATGGCAAGGGAAATGACGGTATTTGTTGTCATTTTAATAAATAAAAATCATAATCGTTGGAATTTTAAAACCAAAATAAAAAGTTGGTTTGTTTATTGGATACAATTAAAGGGTTAGTAGCCTAAAGAGCAAAATTCGGATTATTAGTTGCCATTTTAAGTCTTTTCCCTTCTTTATATAATGGTTTTCAAAGTATGTTGCTATAATAGTAAAACATAGATTTTAAGTTGCATGTGCACTTAGGTATATAAAGTTTTGATTTTTTTTGCTACTATGTGATATGTACTTGATGCTAATAATCTCCTACAATGGTATTGGAGCATAATTGTTTTAGTTATGATACAAAAATTTGTGAAAAAGGAAAAACGAAAGAAACTAGCTAATCGTTGAGCGCATCGCGCTCACCGGAATTTTAGGTTTGCGGGATTTTTACTGATTTCGAAAATTTAGGGAGAAACCTCAATTTTAAGATATTATTTTAACCGGATAAATCTGAATATTTAAATCTGATAAATAATTTGAAATATTATCTTAAACTTGAATATTTAATTAAATATATTTGAATATCATAAAAACCAGATTAAAATTTGAATATTATCTTGGACTTTATTTAATAAGAAAATTAAATTAGAAAGATAAGAATATAAATTTAAAAGCATAAATTTATTATATGGTATTATTTACTATACGTAAAACATAAATACCACATGTGTCCTCACATATTTAATAAAAGACATTGTCGTTGAATCAAAACTAGGCTGACCTACTCTAATATATGGTTTAAGCAAGTCTCTTTGATTCCTAATGAAGTCGCTTTTTAATATGATTCGCGTTTACCCCCTCACCGCCTTTCATACTTTGAGAGTGGAGTTACCGAAAGGGTTCAAATGGATTTTGTCTTTCAATATTAAAAGTATTAATCAAGTAATAACAATAAAATATTCCTATTTTATATAATTCGAAAAATGTGAGTCTTGTACTTCCCATGGAAACAAATATTTTGGTTATATTCTGACAATGGAACGTGTGTCATTAACTGACACATCATGTAACATCCCAAATTCCATAATAAAATTGTTCATTTTAAAACAAAATAAACACTCATTTTATAAAGTTACATTAAAGTCAACCCATTTTTTCGTAAACCATAATTCAAAATCAAAGTTATAAGGAAAACATTGCAGAATCTCGAATCATAAAATCATTGATGTGTGTGTTTACAATTCTCGCCTTCGCCACCCGATAATTACTTGAAAAACATTTAATCCACAACTATAAGTCAAATCTTAGTGAGTTTCCCCCCAAAATACCTTAAACAATAATACATACACAATGCATGCATACGGGGCCCACAACCGCAAAGAATGGATTCCCCCCCCAGGCCCATAGTCAAAGAGACTAGGTTGCCTGCAGTTCCACACACGAAGATTGAATTGCCCCTGGGCCCACAACACGAAGACTAGATTACCCTCGTGCCCACATTACGGAGACTGGATTTCCTCTGAGCCCACAACTTAAGACTGGATTGATCCTTTGGCCCACATCCTAAGATTGGATTGCTCCCGAGCCCACAACATAAGATTAGATTGCTCCCGAGTTTGTTGGCTTACAACACAAAGTTGTGCAGCCTCAGTCCAACCATAATATGCACAAACCAATAACAAGAGAACACAGTCAATTATAGTAGATCTACCAGTCTAATGGGACACTACAATATAACAGCATCATACACATAAGGACACATACTGCAATACAAAGTATAGTGAGAAAACTTACCTTGTGATGCAGTCCACAACTAACAGCATTCAAAGCCAATGATTGGGTGCTAAACACCTCCTAATAAACCACACAAGGTGAACCAAGTCCAACTTCTTAAAATATAAAATTTCCCAAAAGTCAACCCATACCAAAAGTCAAAAGTCAAAGTCAAAGTTGAGGTCAAAACTTATCATTAGCAAGCTTCTACGTCATGGCCTCCCTGCGGCCAGAAGACCACATCATGGGAACTGGGTCTAAACGACTTAAGAGATTAAGTTGTTTTCCTTTAAATTTAAGAGCTGCAAAGCTCAGATCTGATACTCTCCAATGTCTTGATGGATAAAGTTTCCCACATTATCCATTAAGACATCTCAATAAGACAAAACCTCTAAACCTAAGTTCTTAATGACCTCATGAAGCATGGCTTATCGATTAAGCTCGTAATAACCAAAATCATTCATCCATATTTTCCAGAAGGCTTTCCTACACCTAATGGATCATAAAAATTGATGCTTTATGGACATGCGTGTTCAATGCACGTCTCTTCCATTTTAGGTCAAAAATAGGGGAGAAAGGAACTCAAACTTATTCATGGGACCAAAAACTCCAAGAAACTATAGATCTACAACATATGACCACAAAGGGACCTCAAGGATCCATAAAGTTACCAAATTTATGGAATCCATTCCTTCAAACTTCCACAATCATGAAGAAAATGAAAGATCTTGTATGCTCAAGAGTCATATTAAAATGATATTTCTAATTAACATATGATCTTAAGGGTCACACTAACAACAACTTAATATAATTGATTATTTATTAGAAATTGATTTTAATAAATATTCAATAAACTCTTATAATTAATTAGAAATTATTTATTTCATGGAAATGTTAATTTATAATAGCAAGTAACATTACATGCATAATTTCATATGGTATGAATTAATAAGTCATGTACAACGTTTTGGACGAGATTAATCCTTTGTTCTTTTACCAAAAGGTTAAAATTTATAACTTATAAACAGTTATGAGTTTTAGAAAAAAAATGTTGAATTCTCTTATAAACAAAACCATATATACTCTATTGGATGAAGAGTATGGACTTTTGAATAGTTTAATAAAAAGAAAAAAGCATGGCTTGCATGCATGGGGGACAAGTTTGTGTAAATGTCATAAGGGCTTAATGGTTAATGACCTTTAGACGTTGTTTCTACTTTAACTAGCTTGAAGGATTTCATTTGGTTCGTTCCTTTCGAGAGAAATCTAAATCCTCCACCACCCTCTCTCATTCTCTCTTTCTTTTGAAGACCAAGAGTCCAAGTTACATACATCTCTTGTTCTCTTGAAGATAGAACTTAGTTTTATCTTCAAGCTTAAGAGTTTTATCACCAAGAGTAGCATCTTGAAGTCAATTTGAGTTCTTGTTGGTGTCTCAAAGGTTCCACCCTCTTCATCAACTATCAAGCCTCCCTAGAGGACCCAAAGAACAATAACGGTTGTTATTTCTTCATCTCTTCTATGGTTGGGTTCTTATATTTCCATTTCTTGCAAGATGATCCTTGGTGGTTTTAGTCCCAATGACTTAAGGATGTTTAAATAGGTGTCAAGTCCGAGGATTAGGGTTTTAAATATTCGTCATGTACACCCCGCGTACCCTTTGGTACGCCTAGCGTACGTGATGACCCTCTGCGATCATCCATCCTTATTACGCCAAGCGTACTCCTGAAGTATGCCCAACGTACTTAAGGGACCATTATGCTATACTTTCTCATTTCAAGGGTACAAAGGGTATTTACCTGATTTGGAGTGTTACATTCTGGGAACCACTTACTTGAGCTCGGTCGATTGTACGCATCACACCCCTTTCTTTGATTAGAAATTATTTTTTTTAAATGTTTACTTTGTAAAAATCCTCACCAAATCCACAGTTTGAATTCAGGCATACCCGAAAGTACGCCCCAATCCCTCAAACCAAGGCTCTGATACCAAGTTGTAACATCCCAAAAATCAAGAGTAAAAATTTCATTATTTTATATGTATAGATTCAACATCCATTTACATTTATCCAACATTAAGGTATTCCAAATTAAAACAATTATCACAGTAATTCCCAAAATCATAAGTTGCAGAAAAACATAGGTGTGTGCGTTGCGATCAAGTTGGGCCCTTCCTTTTCGAATTGGAAGTACTTGAAACCATAAACCACAAACTGTAAGCACAAAGCTTAGTGAGTTTCCCAAAATACCACATACCAGACATAACCATGAGCCAAACATATAAGACATATCCAATCAATCAATAAACGTGCTATGTGCCAACAATAGTCTTTCCATTATGCCACAAGCCGCCTCGTGGTCTTCGTTTGTAGGTCGGGGGACACAACCCTGGGTCTTACAGACAAGTGCCAGGAGCCACCTCCGGGTCTTCTGTGACAACCCGAAATTTTCCATTCAAATCAAACCATTGCAATCCAATAGTAGTAGAGCAGTTACAGTGAAAATTCAAACTTTTGGAATAAGTTTGGCAATTTTAGGGTTTTACACCTAAGGAGTTATTAGGAGAGTGGTTGCTAGGATTTTGTGCAACACTGTAAATCCATTACTCTAGGTCATTAGAATCCATTCCGAGAATAGAAATATTTTCTGCCAAAAATCTCTGGACTATAAATAGAATTCTGAACCAAAATGGTTCATTATTTGATTTCCAATTAGAGAAAAGCCAAATACTCTCTCACGGATCTTCGGGTCTTCATCCCAGATTGTGAGTCTACTTCCCTAAATGTGTTTTAATACTTGTTATATGCTTTATAACATTGATTACATGTCCAAAACACAAGATCCGGGAGTTTACCGCCCAAGAACGTTCTTGGGGAGTAAACTCCAAAATCAAGCCTAAAGGCCACCTTGTCCCATTTCCGTGTTAGGCATCTAACTAAGGACTTTATGAATGATCATTAGAGGCTAGAAGCAAAGCAAAATCACTTGGTTTGAGGAGTTTACGGCCAAGGAACCACCTCTTGGGCCGTAAACTCCAAGTAAAGGGCACAAATGAGTGCCTAGTGATCCTTTAGCCTTAGAATAAGAACCTAGAAGCCTTAAGCAAGTGTTTTAGACCAACAAAACAATTAGAAACCCACTTTGGAAGGGAGTTTACGGCCAAGATGCTCCTTAGGCCGTAAACTCCAAAATTTAGGGCCAAAACCCCTTCAAACTCTTCCTAGGGCTTAGTCTTCATTTTTAGCATGCACCTTAATGGGTTTAGGACCAAGGAAAATCATGAAAAGCATAAGTGTTGGAGATTTTACGGCCAAGAGTATTTCTTGGGCCGTAAACTCCTTTAATGGGGTCAAAGGACACCCTAGACACTTCCTTAGGCCAAGAAACTTTTAGGGCAAGTACTTAGATGAGGTATGGACTAGTTAAAATTCTTAGGACCTCATGTGTGAGGGAGTTTATGGCCCAAAGAGTTCTATGGCCGTAAACTCCATCAAATGGTCGCATTTAGTGCCTTAAACCTCCCTTAATCCAAGTATTGAAGCCTAGACTTGTTCCTAGAATTGTTAGACACTTGAAAAGACAATAAGAACCCTCCCAAGGGAGTTTACGGCCGTAAACTCCAAGGGAAAAGGGTCTTTGGGCCGTAAACTCCCCTTAGGAGTCAATATGGTACCTTAAACTCTTGTTTAGCCTTGAAGCAATTCCCCTCTAAGGTTGTAGTACTTCTAAACTCCATTTCATGGCTTGTTTGAGAGTTTACGGCCAGGAGCTTACTCCCCTGGGCCGTAAACTCTAATGATTATGGTCTTTTGACCTTAAACTTCCATTAGGGGCATTGCACTCCTTTATTGCAACCCATTTGCCTCCTAGCACTTGACCCAAAAGTGTTGTCCTCGCGCTTAAATGTTATTACTTGTATAATTAGTGTTATAATCACTAATTATTTATATACATATATCTTCATATGTAATTAGGATCATTGTGTGTGTCTAAGTCATCACTTGACACCAAGCACTTATCCGATCCTTCCATACGATAGCAGCCGTTCAATTTCAGTCACATACTGCAGGTGAGTTCATACCCCTTAACTAATGTTTTAAACTATTTTAAATGTTTTATGGGGGGGGGGGATACAAGTAGAATCATGCTACTTATTATGTCAATCACATGTGATTAGTAAGTAGGACATTATTACTTATTACATCAATCACATGTGATTAATATACAACATTCAAAAGATTTGGCTACTCATTAGCCGTTTTTACCAAATAGTTTCCTTCAAAAGATTTTTATAAACATTTTTATATGTTTTAAACTACTTATTACACTGTACATCTTACTCTGTACATTGCCTTTCAAACTTATTTACAACTGTGTTTCAAACAAATGTTTCTTTATACTCAAAACTGTTTTATTATATTTATGCCTTCAAATTGTTTTATAGATTGACACCAAGTCGATCTTCTCTTAAAATAATATTTTTGTTTCAAATGTTTTACAAAACTTACTTATGCTTTTATTTTATTATAAATTGCATGCCTCTATATGTATAGTTATATAAGAAATGTTTAAAAGACTTAGGAAGACTATCCACCCTATTTCCTTTTCGCGCCTTGAGATGTGGTCTGGTGGGACATTGGGTATTCGTCTGAAGGTCGTTTAAAGATTTGTTATATATCATGTGTACATATATAGTCATAAAAGGTCTTTCCATTTCATCCTATGCCCTTGGGTAGCAAGGGTACACATCCACGTCCATACGTACCACTTAGTTTACTAGTAAGCTACCATATGGGTAGTTCAGGAAGATACTAGAACCATTACTAGAACGCGATATCATACAATGAGTCAGTTCATTCATGAGTCAATACTTTCTAGAATATTACTGTACATTACATATACATCTATACTAGGACGAGAACGTATACAAGAATACTAGAACGTTTACATTACTATACTTGCTAGATAGAGAGAGCACACTTTACAGCTAGCACACATAGAACATTACAGTTCATTACATTGCTATACTTGGTAGAACAGTACATTACATTTACATATACGAGAATACGTTGGTTACAGTGATTTAAATCGGAGCATGACTTAAAACCTCATGACTTGAGTTGCGGCCAGAGTCTCTTGAAGGGGGAGCGTTGAGTTTGCGCATAGATCTATGCTGGATTGACAATCCTACACCTTGCTGCTAGCTACAGCCGGACCTGCAGGTCTGCGGGTGCCAAACGTCATATCTTTATTACGACCATTCATTATGTCGTTGTTACTAGTCGATAGTATGGCGCAATTTATCACGTAATGCCTTTGCCCAAAATCCGGCCTGAGGTAGTTAGTACGGTAGTAGTCCTTTTAGAGCTACGTTTAGTACTATGTTAATTTTTCCAGTACATATTTTAGTGATAACCTCACTTAAACAAAATTGTACAAATTATATTTTTGAATAATGATAGTTATACTTTGGAAAAATACTTACTCTTACAAGAGACACACACACAGAGAACAGTTAAGTCTTGGTAGAAGACTCCTTTTGTTACTAATAGGAATCATAGGGATTTCTAGGGATTTTCAAACATTTACAGTTGAGCTACAAACATTTTCATACTTATACTAGCTTTCTTTCAAAGTAATGTCAAGTCTTAGAAATTATAAGTTTTCACAAATTAAGACACATTAATACTTATGATCTCACCAGCTTTATAGCTGATACTCGCTTTCAAAATTACTTGTATCCTCAGGTCATCATAGACAGGTACCGATGCAAGAAGAAGGGAAGATGAAGCTTATTCAAGACGTATCTTTCATTTTGATTTATGCTTTAGTGTTTATCAAAATTTGACAGAATACAATTGTATAATAATTATTTTATTAATGCAATGGATGATGTTGTTGCTTGTTTACTACTTTACATTGTTGTTGATATTATACATGACGTCCTCCGCCCCAGAACGTTTCCGCCGTTCTTGGTTTTGGGGTGTGACAGATTGGTATCAGAGCATTGTTTATAGTGAATTAAGTATATCAACCCATAAAAGATATACTAACTATAAATACATAAGGGATTAAAAATACTCTGACCAAGAGTTTATACTTTAAATAGTAAAATATTTAATAAAGTATATGTGCTGCATTCATACTAAAATCAATGTCATTAGGACAGTACAAAAGAATTATGATTGTTGGGCAACACAAGTGGGCTTAGAGACATATGGTCAAAACTGGGAAGATATAGCCTGATCACCTATATTATCCGAGGGTTGACTAGCATGTGCCTAAGTTTAAGTGTGTGGTTGCAACAATGCTAAAATCTTACCAACCCTACCACAATGAGAACAATAGAACATAACAATAAATTTAAAATACTATAGGAGTATTTGGTGTTACTATAAGTACTTTATACTTGAGAATTAAAACGGGATCTTCATTACTAAGTTGATAGTTGCTAAGTGGATACACAGAGGCTACATGTAATTAGGATGTTATAGACCCAGAATCTGTGATAATTTTGCCTTACCCCTATTCTGTGTGAATAAGGAGTTAAGGTCACTTATTCGAAGGTCTATCCTGTTTAGATTACACATAGCTGGTATGCACTTCACAAATAGCGATGTAACTAATGAAGGTTTTCTAAATAATTATTTAGATAGTTCGTCTAATAATTATCCTTCTACCCTAAATTCTCGCATAGAAATCATAGCTGGACTCCATCCCCTTGACAACCAGTATCTTCCGAATGAAGTCATAGCTGGTTGGTTTGGAGAAGAACCAGAGAATGATCATCCTATCCCCTTGGATGATCACCATGAAGAAGACACTTCGTGTGATACTAACCCCGAACCAGAGGTTGAGAACCTACCCCGAGCAGCTCCCGTTTCAATTCCTAACCCTCTTCCGGCTTTTCATGGCCCGACCCTGAGTGAGTGGAATGCTTGGAAACATGGAGCCAAGGACAAGATGAACCTATGCCAATTAATAGCGACCGAAGCTTTTACGACTTGAGCAATGAGGGCTTAGCAGATATAGTCTTGCCAATCTTGGTCCGCAGAAAGGCCATAAATGAGGTTCAAGGTAGGACAACCCTACATCAGATTACAGAAGTAGTCGCCTATGCTAGAATGCATATCCTCCACACCATTCATCTAGAGGATGCTCACGAGAGATCAAAGAGAAACCATGAAACCCTGTTGCAAGCACTGGCTGAATCGTGAGCCAAAGTCTTAGAACTCCGAGTACGCCAGATGGTGTGCGAAAGACACCTACTTGACATGGAACGTCAATTGGTTGAACTAAGAGTTCACTAGAGGGATGACCGTCGCCCGTAGTAGACGCTTTACTTTATTTTCCCTTATAAAAAGAAATCGTGTTTTTCTGTCTATGCCCGATGTGGTATTTTCTATGAAATTATCTTGTTCCGTAAGTACTTTAGTTAGGTCTTCATGCTGTCAGGAACTATCTTCTGTGGATATGATGTAAGACCTTTACAAGGTCATTTTCCAGAATCTTTACATCGTGAATATCAAAGATATTGACAGTCGGCTAACTTCTGTGTCATTCTTCATCCGAGTACTTTTATCTTACTTTCATTGGAGTCTATCTGAATCATACTTTAGTCAAGTCATTGGACTATGGTGATTTATCTCCAGAGGCATTTCCAAGTCTCTTTCAGTGGTTGGATCTTGTTATTCACCAACCCATGATACCTCAGTTCGAACGACAAACGTTCTGAGACCATTCTACGAACATACTTCCATTCCGTACTAGGACTGCATCATAGGGATGTAAGTCAAAACTTAGCGAACATACATTTATTCTTTACCGGGACTGCATCATAGGGATGTAGGTCAAACTTTCGAGATCATACACTTACTCTTTTCATGAACAATCTAAGTACATCGGTTTCAACCAGAATCGCTCACAAATCTTTACCCTTTCGTGTTACAGAATCATGTCGTCATCCGGAAACAACCAGCCAAGCAAGGAGACCTCTACTTTCCCCATGGACGTCGCTACCTTTCAAATGGTGTTTACAACTGCCGTAGTGGCTGCAGTAACCGCGGTCATTGCGCACCGTAGCACTATCAACACGGTCGATACTGCTGATGGGAATGAAGTTCCCAATCGTGATATCCATCCAGGAAGTCACCCAACAGTAACAGTCCCAGGCTCGCAAAGCCAGAAAGCAGAGAACAAGAAACGAAAGCGTCAAGCCCAGAAGGAACGCAAGAGAGCCCAAAAGCTGGCTATACCACAACAGCAAGTGGAAACCCCTGCCGTTCCCATACCGCGCAGGTCATATGAAGGAAAACTCCCGAAGTGTGAGAAGTGTAGTTCCCATCATCATGGGACTTGCCATGAGATGCAATGTTGCAATTGCCTGAACATAGGGCATCATGCTCGTGACTGTGGAGCACCGAAACGACCTGTCACTCAAGTCCCTTTCATCGAGACTAACCCTGCGCACAAGTTGAGTTATAGCGCAGAACGATTCAAGAAGCAATTTTCGAGGTGGAGTAACGAGGAAGGCACTCGTGTCCACATAACACTAGCTAAGCACCGAAATCCCGTCACCAAAGCTAGTACTAGCCAGTCATGTCACCAATGTGGTGAGACAGGGCACTTCAAGACAGATTGCCCGATAACGCAGAATTCTGGCGCAGATGGGAAGATTCTCAGGATCACAGCCGCAGGAGAGCCTGCTCAGGAACCACGTTAATGTTATTAAGGCGTTCGTTGTAACAGACTTATAAACTATTTAGAACTAGTGCAACTAGAGTCTTACCTCTTGCGAGATCCTGTCTGTATAGAAATTCTCGTGCTGCGTATACTTGTCTTTTGTAGTATATCTTATTTCGCAGCAATAGTCTTGTGGTAAACTTAAAGTACTATAACTCTTGTTCAAGGTTGCACGGTTGTGTTTATCTGTAAACGTCTTATGTTTAATTCTAATGTCTTTAAAGTTTCTGTATGATTCCGACATTATCATACAATCAGATTCCATTTGATTGACGCGAAAACAACTTTATACGTACGTCCCTATCTTCTAGATCACTTTTCCAGCGAAGCCGTCATATCAGAACGCCGAAGTACTCATTCCCGGAGTACCTCTTATTTAATTTCTTTCCGAAGAGATCCCCGTGGTACCACTGGTGCAGTACGTCAAGTTCAATCCAGGGATTCATGCGGATGATCTATCACTGAGGAAGGTATACATAAGAGTGTTATATAATCAAGGTTCTACAGGTTTAGAATTGATGATTCCACCTTAACTCATTTCCTCCTTGGGATGTGAGGGTAAGGAAGAATCAGTTATTCGACTACCTTTTCAATCTTAATTATATACGACTCGTATACACGAAATTGTGATCGTAAAGCCCGGTATGAATTCTAAAATGGACTTCAGGACGGAGAAACTGCCTGAGGGTACGAGTAATCACATCGTCATGTGAATAAACTTAGAACCCAATACGACTCCCGAAAACAGATCACCCTATAGTTTAAACACCCCCGGAAATACAAGAACAGCACGAGCAACTTGGCGAACCACACAGAAATAGAATTAGAAGACTAGGTTTCTCACCCTAGAGAACCCCGGTCAGATTCTTCCAGAGATCGATGGATCGCTTCGTATGTGCCTCGGATATCGAGGAATCCGTCAAGATTTTCATAGAAATCGTTATCTCTGCCTTGCATAGACAAAATGGTTGAGCAAACGTAAGGAAAGAAACCATTTCCAAGAATGGACCTGAGATCCGAATATCACCAGTTCGATGTGTTAGGGAAGGATGTCTGGAAGACTATCTTCCGAATTCGATGCGGACGCTTCGAGTCCGTAGTGATACCTTTCGGATAGGACCAATACGCCCATGGTTTTCATGAGATAAATGTTTAGGGTTACGTCTTTCTTACTTGGATCGATTCGTCATTTCTCCATGAAATGACTTACTTATCTACCCTTGTAGTAAGAAGAAAACCCATGAAAACATTTCCTACAGAGGAACTTTTAGCAAAGTTCTATAGGCTTGAGTTTTGAAATTGAAGAGTCAAATTTCTAGGACACACTGTTAGTAATGTGAGAAATTTTGAGTACTCTTTCAATTTGTCAAAAACCATTGAGCATTTATCAACACCAGAGACGCCGACAGCTTTTCGCCAAATTCTAGGTCTTACCGACCTACCGCCTTAGTTCATTCAGAACTCCTCGCAAGCTTCAGAAACTCGTACGACTTTGACCTAGCAAGGGATTGCCTTTGATTGGGAAGTTATACAAGAAAAAGGAACCTTTGCGATTCCGAGTGAGTGACCAAGTTCTTTAAGATAACTCACTCTGAAAATGGCTTAATACGCTTCGTAAAGCGTGGAAATCTAAATCCAATATAGTTAGGACCTCCGAAATTCTTATCGGAATCGGTCCTGTGCCTCGCACAAACTAGACCTACTCCGCGAACTCAGTAACATACTTTCTACTTTTCGCATCTCGATCGTGAAACCATATCTTTCCGTTAGGACTCTCGCAAGTCCATTCGTCGAGATCTTTGCCTTCGTATCAGAACCGTAGTGACCCTCGACTGAGAGGTCAAGGGGACGAAGCAACGCCGTCGCCAACTAGTGAAGGTGCGTTGGAATACCAACCGAGAGCCCGATTTTCACTTAGGTGCGCTAGAACCAATCGGTTAGGAAGTTTCCTCCTCACGTCTCGATCATTCGTGTATACTTCCATGCCTAAATTCTAATTTCGGGACGAAATTCCCTTTAACAGGGGGATGATGTGACAACCCGAAATTTTCCATTCAAATCAAACCATTGCAATCCAATAGTAGTAGAGCAGTTACAGTGAAAATTCAAACTTTTGGAATAAGTTTGGCAATTTTAGGGTTTTACACCTAAGGAGTTATTAGGAGAGTGGTTGCACTAGGATTTTGTGCAACACTGTAAATCCATTACTCTAGGTCATTAGAATCCATTCCGAGAATAGAAATATTTTCTGCCAAAAATCTCTGGACTATAAATAGAATTCTGAACCAAAATGGTTCATTATTTGATTTCCAATTAGAGAAAAGCCAAATACTCTCTCACGGATCTTCGGGTTTTCATCCCAGATTGTGAGTCTACTTCCCTAAATGTGTTTTAATACTTGTTATATGCTTTATAACATTGATTACATGTCCAAAACACAAGATCCGGGAGTTTACTGCCCAAGAACGTTCTTGGGGAGTAAACTCCAAAATCAAGCCTAAAGGCCACCTTGTCCCATTTCCGTGTTAGGCATCTAACTAAGGACTTTATGAATGATCATTAGAGGCTAGAAGCAAAGCAAAATCACTTGGTTTGAGGAGTTTACGGCCAAGGAACCACCTCTTGGGCCGTAAACTCCAAGTAAAGGGCACAAATGAGTGCCTAGTGATCCTTTAGCCTTAGAACAAGAACCTAGAAGCCTTAAGCAAGTGTTTTAGACCAACAAAACAATTAGAAACCCACTTTGGAAGGGAGTTTACGGCCAAGATGCTCCTTAGGCCGTAAACTCCAAAATTTAGGGCCAAAACCCCTTCAAACTCTTCCTAGGGCTTAGTCTTCATTTTTAGCATGCACCTTAATGGGTTTAGGACCAAGGAAAATCATGAAAAGCATAAGTGTTGGAGATTTTACGGCCAAGAGTATTTCTTGGGCCGTAAACTCCTTTAATGGGGTCAAAGGACACCCTAGACACTTCCTTAGGCCAAGAAACTTTTAGGGCAAGTACTTAGATGAGGTATGGACTAGTTAAAATTCTTAGGACCTCATGTGTGAGGGAGTTTACGGCCCAAAGAGTTCTATGGCCGTAAACTCCATCAAATGGTCGCATTTAGTGCCTTAAACCTCCCTTAATCCAAGTATTGAAGCCTAGACTTGTTCCTAGAATTGTTAGACACTTGAAAAGACAATAAGAACCCTCCCAAGGGAGTTTACGGCCGTAAACTCCAAGGGAAAAGGGTCTTTGGGCCGTAAACTCCCCTTAGGAGTCAATATGGTACCTTAAACTCTTGTTTAGCCTTGAAGCAATTCCCCTCTAAGGTTGTAGTACTTCTAAACTCAATTTCATGGCTTGTTTGAGAGTTTACGGCCAGGAGCTTACTCCCCTGGGCCGTAAACTCTAATGATTATGGTCTTTTGACCTTAAACTTCCATTAGGGGCATTGCACTCCTTTATTGCAACCCATTTGCCTCCTAGCACTTGACCCAAAAGTGTTGTCCTCGCGCTTAAATGTTATTACTTGAATAATTAGTGTTATAATCACTAATTATTTATATACATATGTCTTCATATGTAATTAGGATCATTGTGTGTGTCTAAGTCATCACTTGACACCAAGCACTTGTCCGATCCTTCCATACGATAGCAGCCGTTCAATTTCAGTCACATACTGCAGGTGAGTTCATACCCCTTAACTAATGTTTTAAACTATTTTAAATGTTTTATGGGGGGGGATACAAGTAGAATCATGCTACTTATTATGTCAATCACATGTGATTAGTAAGTAGGACATTATTACTTATTACATCAATCACATGTGATTAATATACAGCATTCAAAAGATTTGGCTACTCATTAGCCGTTTTTACCAAATAGTTTCCTTCAAAAGATTTTTATAAACATTTTTATATGTTTTAAACTACTTATTACACTGTACATCTTACTCTGTACATTGCCTTTCAAACTTATTTACAACTGTGTTTCAAACAAATGTTTCTTTATACTCAAAACTGTTTTATTATATTTATGCCTTCAAATTGTTTTATAGATTGACACCAAGTCGATCTTCTCTTAAAATAATATTTCTGTTTCAAATGTTTTACAAAACTTACTTATGCTTTTATTTTATTATAAATTTCATGCCTCTATATGTATAGTTATATAAGAAATGTTTAAAAGACTTAGGAAGACTATCCACCCTATTTCCTTTTCGCGCCTTGAGATGTGGTCTGGTGGGACATTGGGTATTCGTCCGAAGGTCGTTTAAAGATTTGTTATATATCATGTGTACATATATAGTCATAAAAGGTCTTTCCATTTCATCCTATGCCCTTGGGTAGCAAGGGTATACATCCACGTCCATACGTACCACTTAGTTTACTAGTAAGCTACCATATGGGTAGTTCAGGAAGATACTAGAACCATTACTAGAACGCGATATCATACAATGAGTCAGTTCATTCATGAGTCAATACTTTCTAGAATATTACTGTACATTACATATACATCTATACTAGGACGAGAACGTATACAAGAATACTAGAACGTTTACATTACTATACTTGCTAGATAGAGAGAGCACACTTTACAGCTAGCACACATAGAACATTACAGTTCATTACATTGCTATACTTGGTAGAACAGTACATTACATTTACATATACGAGAATACGTTGGTTACAGTGATTTAAATCGGAGCATGACTTAAAACCTCATGACTTGAGTTGCGGCCAGAGTCTCTTGAAGGGGGAGCGTTGAGTTTGCGCATAGATCTATGCTGGATTGACAATCCTACACCTTGCTGCTAGCTACAGCCGGACCTGCAGGTCTGCGGGTGCCAAACGTCATATCTTTATTACGACCATTCATTATGTCGTTGTTACTAGTCGATAGTATGGCGCAATTTATCACGTAATGCCTTTGCCCAAAATCCGGCCTGAGGTAGTTAGTACGGTAGTAGTCCTTTTAGAGCTACGTTTAGTACTATGTTAATTTTTCCAGTACATATTTTAGTGATAACCTCACTTAAACAAAATTGTACAAATTATATTTTTGAATAATGATAGTTATACTTTGGAAAAATACTTACTCTTACAAGAGACACACACACAGAGAACAGTTAAGTCTTGGTAGAAGACTCCTTTTGTTACTAATAGGAATCATAGGGATTTCTAGGGATTTTCAAACATTTACAGTTGAGCTACAAACATTTTCATACTTATACTAGCTTTCTTTCAAAGTAATGTCAAGTCTTAGAAATTATAAGTTTTCACAAATTAAGACACATTAATACTTATGATCTCACCAGCTTTATAGCTGATACTCGCTTTCAAAATTACTTGTATCCTCAGGTCATCATAGACAGGTACCGATGCAAGAAGAAGGGAAGATGAAGCTTATTCAAGACTTATCTTTCATTTTGATTTATGCTTTAGTGTTTATCAAAATTTGACAGAATACAATTGTATAATAATTATTTTATTAATGCAATGGATGATGTTGTTGCTTGTTTACTACTTTACATTGTTGTTGATATTATACATGACGTCCTCCGCCCCAAAACGTTTCCGCCGTTCTTGGTTTTGGGGTGTGACATCTTCCATGCAAGCATCACAAAACAACTAGAATACAATCTACACTAATTAACTACCAGAGTTCAGACTCTGGTCTTGCATACAGTTTGCCAGGAGCCGTCTCCTGGTCTTTCATACAAACTGCCAAGGGTTACCCCCGGGTCTTCCTACAATACATAAACCAAATGGGCCGGCATTGGTGCGTTTGACCCATAGAACAATGAGGAGACTCAACTCGAATGCAGAAGTTCACTGAAAGAAATCCCTAGTTGCTGCCCTAATGATTCCTCCGAGCTATTAGTATCAAGATAACACCCAATTAGCAATTGGGTTCCAAACTATGATCCATAAACCATACTTAGGGTAAAATGACCATTTTACCCCTAACCCAACTTGAACCAAAGCTAAGGCCTAAGTCCAAAAACCATAAAGGCCCAAAACCAAAAGTTCCACAAAGGCCCACTAATGGCCCAATTTTCCAAATTGGCCGCAACCCATATGAGCCTTATCCTAAAGCCTAAAAATTCTCTTAGTCCAACAGTTGATCTCCGATGGCCCAAAAGGCCTAAAGCAACAAAGCCTAAATAGGTAGCTTAAAATCGAAATGACACCACAAGGCCAAAATCAGCAAGACCCACATGCAAAGTTAAGTCCAAGCCGAACAACCAAAAACTCCATTTATCAAATGAACACATAGTGTTCAAGGTCTGAACGCACAATGTTCATCGCCGGACAAATTGACGGGGACTCAAGATGGAATTCCCAAGGGCTACACACGACATTCAAGGCAAAGTTCAAAATTCTCATTCTAAGGACTTAATCCATTATGTACAACGTCTAGAACCCTAGAATATTCCCATAATAGTGAATTAACCCATAAAGTCGAAGGCTTTAAGCCTTTTCATGGCTTAAAGATGCCCAACACCAAAGATGAATCCCAAAGGTCAATATCACCCCAAAATGTCTTAGAAACTTCTTAATACCTTATGACCTCAATACGAATTTCCAGATCTGATTTCAAGGGACTTCTTAAGTCATAATGTTTCGAAATTTATGACTTAAAATAACTCAATGGGACCCAAATCAAAACCCTAATCCCAAACTTCATCAAATGACTATCAAATCATGCATGGAAGGTTTATACCCATCAAGATTCAAACTTTATGATCCCATAACCTCAATAAGTACCAAATATGAAGCTCAAAAGTTTTTGGAGTAACTTCTACTTGCAAGAACCACCTTAAAGGGGCCAAAACCATAACAAAATACCACTTATCTAGATCTACATGAAAGAGTTGTCAAGGTTGAGACTTTATACCTCCAGAAGATTGATCTAGGTGCACAAAGCTTGGATCCAAAAGCTCCAAGTCAAGCAATGACTCTTCAAGAAGTTCATTCTTCTTCCTCAAGCACCAAAAACACACATAAATCACTTTAAAGCTTAAGAACCACTCAAATGGAGGCTAGGGTTTCGTTCTTAGGGTTAGAGAGGATGGAAGCTGAAGGAAATGAGGGTTAGAGGTGAGTTAAGATCTTTAAATAGGGTCCAAGACCCTAATTTAGGGTTTTAATCTGGCCTGAAGAACGCAGTGCGTTCCCTTGGGGAACGCAGGGTGTTCCCAAATGCACCCGCGTCCAATTTCCTGTATATGTCATGCGTACCTCCCTTGTACGCCATGCGTAACTGTTTTGGCCCAACACCCCTCTAACTTCAAATGGTCATAACTTTTGCATCCTTTATCCGCTTTTGACGTTCTTTATATCCAAGAAAAGGTAACGTGAAGCCTTAAACTTCTTTAAACTTTATTTAGTTTAAGAACCAACTAAAATTAAATTCAAAATTCATAAACAACTGAATTATCAAATTAAGATTATACCCTTGACCTCTAAAGACACAATCGAACACTTGCGTCACTTAAACCATAACACCCACACCCGAGAAGGGCCAAATTCTTCCTTCCCCAAGGCCCTAAGCCTCATGACCACTAAAGATTGGACCGCACCCCCGAATAAAGAAGCACATCTGAAACCGAGTGGTACCGTAAATCCTTTTGTAGCTTGAAAATCTTAGTAGATGGGTAGACATCATGGGTTAAGGTTTGAAACACTAGCATGATTATGCTATGAAAAATAGGGATTAAGATATATTGAAGTAATTGGAGATGAGAATAACCTTGTTACATGTGTTCAATGCAAGTGTTGTGGTAAATTCTTGATTTTTTAGGTCAGGGTTATTGTGAACCCTAATCATGTATTATGGTAAATTGATGATGTTAAAAGTGTGTCTTAATAAATTAAGGCTTCATGGAAGCTATCTCATTGTATATGACATAAAATTGCACGATAATTGATTAGGGTGTAGCATTGTGCTTAATGAATTTGTACCATAGATTAAGGTACTTAAATTATGAACTTGAAAGAATAGATACTACTTAATTTATGTCTTAATGGGTAAAGACAAGCAAGTAAGATTATGAACTTGAAAGAATAGACGCTACTTAATTTATGTCTTAATGGGTAAAGACAAGCAAGTAAGATTATGAACTTGAAAGAATAGATGCTACTTAATTTATGTCTTAATGGGTAAAGACAAGCAAGTAAGATTAACATATAATGAGTATATGTGGTGTGTTATATGATAGAACTAAAATACTCGATATATATTGAACTATTTAGTATAAAGGAGAGTTACATAATAAATGGTAAGAAAACTTAAGAATGACTCTATCGTTGTAATTGTTCTGGGAGATAAAGGTAAGGATAAAAGCTCGGGTGTTAGGACTTTGACCAATTAATTGGTGATAAGGTGAGTAAAACTTACACACACACACACACACATATATATATATATATATATATATATATATATATATATATATATATAGAGAGAGAGAGAGAGAGAGAGAGAGAGAAAGAAAGAAAGAAAGAAAGAAAGAGAGACTAGAGTTCAATTGAGAAAATAAAAAGGTTGAGAATGAGGGAATCAATCTCAGCCTCACATTTATTTTGCCGCAAAACACTTGGTGTACCGGCGGAAATGGGGAAGGGATACACATGTATCTTTAAACCAAATATGTTTCCTTAAATTATGTTAAACATTACCTTAATATATATAAAAACATATATTTTTTTTTAATTTTTAAAAAGCTATTTTTAATCGAAAATTTACTTGCAACATATTAAAATTCATAATTTTTTATTCTCTATAAATAGACACACATATTGATATAGTTTAAGATAAAATAAGTTTTTTTTTTTTTTTTTTTTTTTTTTGTAGTTTCAGCTATCGTTATTCGTAAATGAATAGAAATGCATCATATTTTTATCACATTATATTCGTTATTCACTTATGAATAAAATGTATGCTAATTTTTGTTTATAGTTTAAGATGTTGTTTGTTTTTTCTGAGGCAAAATGTCTGCAATCTACGGACCACATCTGTAGACCTCTACAGTAGAAGAGGTGGACCAAACGTCTGCAGTCTGAAAAAAGAAAACTGTTTGTTTTTTTTGACATCTACAGGCTATTAAAATAAACTGATTTTTGTAAACTTGTGATGTTTTAATATTTTTATGACTTTGTTATAAATAATTAACGAATCTAGATCAACTTTTATGTATTATTGTATAAAAAATAAAAATAAAAATGGTATGAATTAACGTGTATATTTGATAAAAACCAACAACTTTGGTTGCAAAGTTATAACTAAACATTATAATTAGTGATCAAAGAATTTGATACATAAATTGATGAAAATAAACTTCGATTTTTTTCAATTAAATCCATTAAAAACGTACCATAAATATTTTCTCGAGAAATTGACGATACTGTATTAAATAATGTTTTACAAAATTTGGAAAAAAAATATAAGAATATATTATGGTTTTTTTCATATTTATATAAATAACTTCAACGACTATTATTGTAATAAATCTTTATTTATAAATTTGTCAAAAATATTATGTTTGTATTGTCAAACGTTTTTTTAAGTTTATTATTTTTTTTAAATCGTTTATCATTAATAAAGTTGGAAAAAATATAAATTAAAAAAAAAACTTGAAAAAATTAAAGATACATATGTTTTTTAGGCTAGAATATGTCTGAAGATGTTAGAAGGCTCTGGTCCACATCTGCGCCAAGAAGATGGCGCACAGACATTTTTAGGTCTACAGTATTCAAAAAAAGAAACAGTCTGTGAAGGCTAATGTCTGCGTGTGGTATGCGCGACGCAGACAGAAGAGACCACACAGATCTGCAGACAAAAAACAAACACTACCTAAGTATCATTCATATAGGAATATAACATGTAATAAAGTTTTCTTACCTAAAATATATTTTTTTCATTATCTTTCATCACATGTTATATTTATTTACACTACTAGAAAAACAGCATTTTACGACGCTCATTGCGCATCGTAAAACGCTCAGACGACGCACAAATGCGCGTCAAGGAAGGCTCTGTCACAAAGAGAGACGACGCGCATTTATGACACGCATTTACGACGCACAATTATGACACGCAGTGCGTGTTAATGAAGGCCCTGTAATAAAGGAAGACGACGCGCAATTGCGTGTCGTAACCTTACGACGTGTGTGTTTATGACACACAATGCGTATCAAGGAAGCCCCTGTCAAGAAAGGCCATGTCATAAATGAAGATGACACACATTTTTGCGTATCGTAATTTTAAATGTTTAAAAAAAATATTATTTATAGATTTACTAATTTAAAATTAAATTTGCATTTAATGTCTCATAACAAAAAAATAAATTACAATATACAAAAAATACAATCCATTGCATAAAATTTAATGTCATACAAATAGTCGATCCATGGAAAGATAAAACAAATCAATAAAAGTTGTTTTCTCCCTATACATGATTATCACATACTAAATAACAAACTTTATTTGATATTCATACATATGATTACATTATTCATTAAAAAAACATATACCTACATCTTCGCCTAAAATGTTATTACATGATGCAAGTTGGCCACTTCATTGATGGATCACCAAGAGGAAGACCAACAACTGCTGTTAAGTTTCACAGATATGATAATTTTGGATTAATAAAATATTTAAGAAAACAGAAGGGCAGATTTGTAAATTGTAATTGAACCTTCTCTGTTCCTAAAGTTTCAGTGGCGGTGCCTCTTGTTTGGCGCCATATACAAGCTTCATCTAGCGGCTCCACAAGCTCTGTATCTTGTGGGATTTCCACTTTCATCAGTATGTCTGTCCTGCCTATTTGTTTCATAACAACACACCATGATTTTACCTAATATTTTTTTACTAAAGAAAAATAGATACAATGGTGAAGTGAAAGAGCATGTAGATAGAGACAGTTAATTAATTACCTGGTACAAGCTGAAATGTTGAATATGATCCGCAGGAAGTCCCAAGACACCAAAATTTTAAGCAAACATTTACATACTCCTATTAAAGATTCTATAAAACAAAATTTTATAAGAAAGAATGTCCAAACCCAACACAAAGTATCACATCCAATTAGTAAGTAAATATAAACATATCTTGCAGGGGAAAAATGGTAATTTGTGTAATTTTATAACCAAACACAAATTACCAGGCAAATACATATGAACATGAGAATCTTTTAGAGGCCTGTTATAGGCAACAGGGAAAAACCACCTAGGTGGCCCACCATCACTACTAATTAAACGACAAGAGTATAATTTTAACAATAATAGACACATCATGTCAAAGTTTATAAACCATGTCAAACTTATTGAGCAATCAACTATGGCGTTTCCAGTAACTCACTCACTCTGTATGGCCAAGGCAGTAACTTTGTATCTCATGAGCTCCATGCATAGGTTTCTTCGGGAGCATGGTGACCTGTCATTTAGAAAGAAAATAAGAACATGCTTAAGAAAATAGTAATTGCTGACAATATAATAATAATAATAATAATAATAATAATAATAATAATAATAATAATAATTAGATAAGGGGCCCACGCTTTGCAGTAAATTATTGTTGCTTATATATCCGATGTTACAAATAAGATGAGGATCGAAAATGTGTTTATCAACCGTTAGCATAAACATACAACATCAGAATCATCCACATATGTTCCACATGGAGATGACCCTAGATGCAACCTTTGGTTCATATATAAAGAATGTTGGAAAGAATGCAGCTTGTGTGCTAGGAAGCTCGCCACCTGGATTGAGCAAATAGTATGCATCCAGTGGATCAATCATAGGAAAGAATGTAGACTTTTCTTGATATTCACAACATCTATCAAATGTCTAAGAAATACTTGAAACAAAAGGCATGCGATACACCTCCTGGTTTCTTAGTATTGGTAGATTTTCCCCTGGTAGCATTTGCAACCCAATCACATGTTATCAAAACAAAACAGACAAACATGAACATGAGAAGGGCATTCATGTCTTTTTCATAGAAATAGATTACCTGGATGTCAAAGTCTAGAACTAATATCACAACTTCTCTATCTTCTTCCTCAATTTCACGGATTGCATCTAGTATCAGTTCTGTTCTAAAACAGAGGAAGATAAGGTGTCAATTCTTTCTTCACATGTATTTAGCCAACCATCAATATAGAGTGTGTATTAACTCCCAAAGTCATCCAACTCATCCAACTTTCCCCCCTTTTTCTCAAGAAAGTGCAATTATGAGAATATAGAGTGTGTATTAACTCAAAAAATTTATTCTATATAAAAGAAAATGTGAGCGGATTTGTTGATGTTTTTAGATTTGTTTGTTTGGATTGATTATCATTTTGCTTCCAATCAACACTACAAAAGTAGCAACATGTGTTCTCTAATTTACTTTTGGCTTAATCTACAACCTTTAAACTCGATATTGTTAGTTTTCCCAATAATTCGACCAAGAACAGAAATCAAAACATGAACTCAATACAGTTCTCCATATGACTCACCTGTTTGTATTATGAGCACCAAAGTCTTCTATCTTGTTGAGAGGGATTGTAAAATACTCACCTACCTCGATCAAATGAAGAGCCACTAGTAATAACCTAAACATCTTCCAAAGAACCCAGAAACAGAGGCTTTTTCAGGGTTTAAGGAGAGAAAACCATAAAAGAAATTGTAGAAGATTTCAATTTACCTCCCCCTCGATATACTAGCACAATGTGGTCTGCATGCCATGCATTCCCCTCTGTAGGATCACTGATGAGCTTTTCAAGTCTACACAAAATCATAGAAAGGATTTATCATTTTTTTTAAATAAAAAAAATTTACTTCCTCCTTTTAGCAAACCCTGTTGGATAATAATAATTTTAAATACCACCCTCAACTATGTGCGTACATACATTTAGGCCCCTCTAGTTAAAGTTTGTGTACTGCCTTTGTCTGGATCTTTTGTCTCAAGTTCCTCCGGTTTGAAAGTTTTAAACAATAAGGTAGGCCATGTTTCTACTTCTTGGATACATGAATACAAGTGGATTCTTCCTGTGTATTTGCTGACCTGGAAAAAAAACAAATCAACTATAAACAATTACCTTCTTTTTTCGTTTGGGCTATGAATTTAATATCAGTTCTTTACCTCAAAGCGAAGAGAATGTGATGAGATGCAACCTATTTCATCTTCATCCTGGACAACAGGGCCCTCTTCACTTGGTTTTTCTATCAAATTACACGTGTCACCTTCTCATGAAGTGTGTGAAGAATCTGTTGAATCTGTCCACTATGTGAATACTGAGAGCATCTCACTAGCTCATTGCCATAAGATTCATCATTACATTCCCCTTAAATGAACAAATATTCATCCCCTTCTTTTTCTTCAACTGTTTCAAGTAAAGAAACATTGCCGACCAGCAGAAACACAAGAAAACATATGATAAACTATCTAACAAAGTGAATATCAACTTTCAAAAGTAGATATGTTCCACAAAACATGCAAAATAAACAAGTGATCCATGAGTTCTGAAAAGAGTGTTCACTTTAAAATGTGACAGTTCCTTTCTCTTTTAAAATTTCTCAGCAACCTAAATGTATTTGGTCCACTAACTCCTAAAGATGAATCAACATGTAATCCTAAAAGTAAATTCCAAAATATAATAAAGAAAAGATACCATACCATGATCTCCTTCAATGAATCATACTTCCCATCTATACTAGATGAAGTACGATGCAGACTTCTATTCATTTTTCTCCAGTGAGACTAATCTGGAGTGTTCTGAAATAAAAATAAAAAACAGTCATTGATAGTTCAAAACACTTAATCATAAGTGGACCAAAAACTATATGGATAGACGAGTAAGTAATGTATCTCAACTTGGCACAAAATATATAAACATTGACTACTTTAGTTTGACCACGCCTATGTGCTCGATTTTCAACCTACAAAGGTCCATAAATCCATCAAGAAACCACAATAGCTAGAGATTCTAAAAGCACCACATTTTGAGTTTTTGACTCACCTGTTGAAACCCACTACCATAAACAGAAGTATCCACCAGAGGAAATAATGTGAGATAGTCAGACTTAGGTGCATCAGTTTCAGGGTGAACTTTCCTATGGAACATTCGTTGGAGCTGTAAAAAGCCCCACCCAGATTAAAAAAAAACATGCAAGGATATATACTCAACTAATCATTTAACACTTTTTACTAAAACAATAGATTAATGTACATACCTTGCCTGGTTTTGGTTTTTTATCAGCCGAACCAGGATAAAGGGTTCTTCCTTTTAGTATCTTTTTCATCAAATGGAGAACAAATTTCTCCTTTCTCTTTTCTCCATCATTGTTTTTAGGTCCATCAGTTTCTTTTTCTTCCATTTTAGCTCTCTAAAAGAGCTCTCCAAGTGATGCTCGATGTTCTTTCTTTCCCGTTGTTGTTTCAAGCAATCCAATTACCGAACTTAATAGATACGTCTGTAGTGGACAAACAACTGCTCCATCTTCCTTTTCTTCTTCTTCTTCTTCTTTTTCTTCTTCTTCCTTTCCTTCGGTTCTTAGCACCTTTTCTAACTCACCATTGATAAGGTTCAGTTCGTTCTTAGTTGCTTCAGTTTCTTTCCATGTAATATTCTCAACAGAGGTGGCAAATGTTGGTGTTTCTGGTTCAGTAATAGCAACAGTCCCAATTGCCAGGAATCCATGGAAGAGTACTTCACTAGATGGTTCCTCTTAGTATGATGTAGCAGTATCTGTGCATGCAAATTATTTATGAAAATGCTTCTCTCTTTGTTTATTATTGCTTTGAGCCTTGGAGTAACAGTACGGTGATTTAGGATAGTATTGTAAATCCGTAAGAAACGCACATGAGTTCCCTGTTCATTAATAAAGAATGTGTAAAATGATATGGTTATAAAACATAAACATGTGAGAGTTGAAGATGCATGACTTACTTGGAGCAAATTCCTTTATTAGGTGCTCATTGTTATTCTGGTGAAACTTGTGCTGAATCCAATCTAGTAGCTGAAAAGAAAAAAAAAGGCAAACATGTAGTTGTAGCATTGAAGAGGTAATGTCAGATTCCAAATGTCAATAGAGTTAAAAAGTTTACCTTCATTTCCAATCCTTGTTTTAGAGAGCTTAGTTTCTTAACCATTTTTCTGATTTGGAAAAAGATAAAAAATGAAAAAAGGTAGTTATTCTTATATGATGTTGAAGTTCGACTTGGTGACAGGTTGAAATGAACATAGAGAAAATAACAAAGCTTGGCTGGATACATGTGCAAAGATAAGATAATAGCACATCAATGAATGAAACATGTTGCATGGTCCTTTTATAAAACCAGACCTATTACAAACTATTGAGGTTGAAGGTTAAAATGCAGGATGATTTTTAAAAAAGGGTAGTCAGCAACAAAATATAAGCCTTTGATGATTTCAAAATTTTTAAATTAGTCTAATTTCCTATAGTTATTTAAAAAGGGAGAGTGAACATAATGAACCTATAACTTTGATGGAAATTTTATAAATTTTAGTTCATACAAGCCCATAAAGTCCAACTGGCCATGCAGCAACAGCTGCACCTATTTCTTCACTGTGCAGTGTGAGTCCTGTATATGGAAATAACAAATTATAAGTAGATTAAAATGTTTAAATGGTTTAATAACCAGAAAGACATAAAATATTTTCCATATTGATGAATAACTTAAAGCATGACTTTCTTTCATGTAATAACCTGATATGAGAAATATCCCACAAGTGCTAAATTTTGCTACATGATATTTGTGAGCAAGGCATCCCAGACTAGGGTTTTATAAAGCCTAATGTTACTCCGCTAATAAGAGCTGCATCAAGTTAATTAAGAAACCAAGTATCAGTAAGAAATAAAATCATACTTTCAGCTCTAATTGAAGTCACAGACTCAGAAGCACTCAACTTTGAAGCCATCATTTCAGCTCTAATTTCTTTCATTAAACTCATAAGTATCTCATTATTGGGATCCAAATCATTGAATTTTTTCAAGATACTTTTGGTAGATGCTTGATTCTTCATACACAAACCATCAACACTTACCTTACTATCTTTTACAACTGCAATTGAAGAATCTCTATGGTTCAGTAGTGCAAGAGACTGTGTACGTATAATCTTTTTACTTCCTTCAACTATTAGTTTAAGTGAAAAGTTTTGATGAAAAGATTCTGTTTAAATCATCATTATTATAGTTCCCTGAAGAAGCTCAGAAATGGGGTTTCTTTATATGGTTGCTTTTCAGCTACTGTGGACTCATCTGCCTTGTTGGAATATCCATGAAAACATTATGATTCATAAAAAACCTCAAAGACTTAAATCTTAGTTTGATTTTCTTTTAACATCCATATTTTCAGCTACTGTGGACTCATCGTCAAATTCCATAACAGAAGAAAAGAGATTTGATTCACAAATCAAATGAATGTTTTACGATCGTACCTTGAAAAGAACCATCGGCTGGAAAATAGCGATAAATTGTGGTGATTCTTTCTCTTGATAGATACGACCTTGAACAGGTATCGCCTTCAGTGAATTGAACATCAACGTATTCAATTTAGCAGTTGTATTCTGATCCTCTTGTTTATATGTGATCCAATCGAAGTGCAACTACTATACAACATAATAAATATAGCCCTAACTTTGAATTTAGGGCGAAAGAAGTATACTGGTCGTCCTTCTGCGTTGCTCTCATTTGAATCTAGGGCGAAAGTTGTATTCTGATACGACCTTGAACAGGTACCGCTGGCGTAGATAGTTGGAGGTACTGGTTGGGGTGGTAGCTAGACCGACATCTTCTCTACGACTGCTCGTCTCAAGACTTCCGACACCAGAGGACTCCCCGGCTTCGATTCCCATTTTTATTTATTCTCTCTCTCTCTCTCTCTCTCTTAATTATAGGGAGTTTTCAATTTCACCTTTTATTTCCACCGGAGACGCCACCTATTAAGGGTTCGTCGGAATGTGATTGTCGTCGGAATATTATATAAGGATTTTGCAAGGTCTAACAGTGAGGATGGGGTGAGAGAGCTACCAATGGTGATGGTGGATGAATTGTTGGTCGATAAGGCCAGTACATCGTCGTCGTGAAGGCCTGAAGAGTCAGTGTGGGTGGGAGGTAGTGGAGGTGGGTGAGGGGCAGAGACGAAGGAGAGGAGATATCAGAGAACAGATCAAAAAGAAATGTAGGAGAAGAAAGCGGGGTTTAAAATTTTTAGGGATTTCATTTTCCCTCTAGGAAGAGAGGCGCGCGTTTCTTAAAAAAAATATAAAACGACATTCACAGAGGACGCACAAGTGCCCTCCGTTTTTTTTTTCTTTTTTTACATAAGACATTAATTTAAAGGCACACAATAATGCGTGACCTAAATCAATAATTTTTTTAAGAGATGACACTCTTTTAATGTCACTCTCCTTTACGTAACATAAATCAATGAGTGTCGTGGTTTGCGCGTCGTAAAAGGGTCTTTTTCTTGTAGTGATATGAATAAAACATGTATTAGTTCTCGTCATATATTTCATATATGAATAAATAGGTATCAATTTTTTGTTAGATTTATTTGTTATTTATATATGAATAAGTAGTATGTTAATAAAAGACGAAGTATTTTGAAAATTCAAACTATTTATTCATATGTGAATAACAAATGAACTGTAACAACATTTTGATAAACATGTTATTCATATATGAATATAACTTTTGAGTAAAACTAACTCACGTTTTATTCATATGTATGAATATAACATTTGACGAGAGCTGATGTAAACTGTAAAAAGTTTATTACATGTTATATTAATATATGAATGATACTTAAAGTGTAAAAAAGTTAAACATATTTTTTATTCATAAGTGAATAACAAATATACTGTTATAAAAATCTGATGCACTGTTATTCACGTACGAAAATTATAAAAAATAAATTTTTTATTTTGTGTTAGACAAAATTGCAAAATTGGTCCGTATGGTATTCAAAAAACTTTGGATAAGGTGAAAAAAGTTTTCAACTTGCATGGATAGTCCAAAATCAAGAATTTTCTATGAATTTGGTCCTTGATAAATTGAAAGGATTATTTTGCCATTATTAATCCTCTTTTTATATTTTCTTTCTTTATTTTAGTATTTCATTAACTATATAAAAACTAAAAAATAAAATCCCACCCACCCACCCCTACCCCATCCCACCGGTAACTCCCTATCTTTATATTTCTCTCTCTCTCTCTCTCTCTCTCTCTCTCTCTCTCTCTCCGTCCATCATCTTCTTCATCAACTGTTCTTACTCTATAATAAAACTACATACACTCACTGAAAATTTTAAAAAACACACATAATGGATCTACAACTCAAAAGAATACATATATCATAGACATACACTTTATGAACTTAAAATACACACATACACACATACACCCCAAGAAACTCAAATAAATCTGTAACATCCTGACTCCCAGGTATTATATTTATTTATTTATTTATTTTTGGGAATTAATGAGTGACTCAGTGAGTTGTGTGTTCGAATCGCCGAGTAGAGTTGGATTTGAGCATGCAGGTTAAATAACTGACTCAACGAGTTAGAGATGCCGACTCGCCGAGTTGGCGCTGTGTGAGGATACCCTAAATCCCCGGGTTTGGGACCTATTTAAGGAAACTTATTTCCTCATTTCTGCCTCACCAGCTACCCTACTCCTCTGAGTGAAACCCTAACCGGCCATTGAGCTACGAGAGAGTGATAGAGCTAATATTTGAGTGTTTTTGTTAAGCATTGGAAGAATAAGAAGTGAGATTCATGCAAGGAATGAGGAAAAGTTGTGAGATCCAACATTCATTCACTTGGAGCTTCTGTAGGAAGGTAAAAGTCATCACTGTGCTCATCATGTTGTTTAGATCTTGTTAATGAGAAATTTTTAGGGATTTTTCCATATTTCCTTGAGATTTGGTATAAATTATGCTTGCTAAGCATTGAGACATCAGATTTGGACCTTGTGAGGTCCATAGAGTCCAAAGGTCCCTACTTTATCCAACCATAAAGAGTTATTGTGCTTAAACTGTAACGCACGCAGATCCGGGCTAGTCAATTTAGAGACAATGAGCATCAAATTTAAAGTGTGAGATAAGCCTGATATCTTTACATAAAGTTTTAGTGGTCGAAACAAGGATTCCGGGGATATAAAGAACGTCGAAATCCGAGTTATAACAAAGAAGTTATGACCCGACGAAGTTTCACGACGGAATCAGCATGATACCGGGAAGCACAAATAGTGAATTTATGATAGAGCGACTTTTAGCCTTAGTGATCTAAACGAAATTCGTAGAATATGTTAAACCGAGAGCATCTATAAAAAGAACGCCCAAATCTGACTTCTTATGAAGAAGTTATGATTTTTCGAAGTTTTGGCTTGGCAGTGTACAGCCCGAAGTTCGAATATTAGATCGAGCGATTTCTAGCCAACACAACCTAAATGAGAATCGAATATCTCATTAATAGTAGCATACCGATAAAAAGACAGACGAAAACGGACGTCGGATGAAGAAGTTATGAGATTTTAACGGACCAATCATGTCCCCGCCTGTTAATAATATAACTTTTAAAATAAATCAAAATTAGCCGACGGAGCCTAAACGAAAGTTGTAGAGTACGTTCCCGCCTACGCGTGGATATAAAGAAGGTAAAAAATGGATCTCGTATGTGAAAGTTATGAATTTTAGAAGTCGAGTGTGCAATTTGCGAAACCTGATGCGAACTAGATGACGTGGCAACATATGAGCCGTCACTTGCTGATCACAGCTCAGCTTTCAAATTCGGACACCTGGCTCGCAAGCGCAACACGTACAAGAAGAACGCAGCGCGTCCGAAGAACGCCTCGCATCCGAAGGAAACGCTGCGCGTACTTCATATCTTTCATGCGGTCCGAGAGATAGCCACGTCGCCCCAACAGCCTTGCAACACGCGTGTCTACGCCCCACGTAGATCAACCAAACGCAGCGCGTTCAGCGAGGGCTGGCAACTATAAATAGAAGGGAGAGGCAATCCGATTTTCCACACCTTTCTCACTTCTCTCTCTCACTACTTTCTCTCTCTAGCCTATCCTAACCCCCCTAAACCCTAGGGAACTGTGACATCCCCATTTTCACGGCCAGAAAAGACTGATTATGTTTATGCTTTATAAAAATCTGAGTACCCTTTTTATAAAAATGTTGCAGAATTTGTTCCCAGTAAAACATGATAAATACGTTATTAAAGAACTTCCAAAGAAAAGTATTTTTATTCATTTCAAAACATTTAGGATGTCATCGTCAATACAGAAACATAAGCATAAACAGAACTTACATTCATTATCACTAGTGATTTATATCTCCTTAATCTCTCAGTGTAATGTGACTTCATATCAACACCTGTGATATAAATAAACTGAGTGGGTCAGGTTGGGAAACCTGGTAAGTACATAGGGATTTCAATCCCACAATGTTATACCATATATATAGTTTAAAACTCAGAAAATATACAATTTCACCATATATATAAACAACTCTTATTCCACCCCGTCGATCCTCACAACGAGATTATCCATACTCTCGGACCTAAGATTAGCCATTTTACCTAATCCATACTCTCGGATCAGAAATGAACGACTTTACCTAATCCATACTCTCGGACTAGGGACGAATGACTAATCCATACTCTCAGATTAATGATAAATGATGATGCCTAATCCATACTCTCGGACTAGGGACAATGACTATGTCTAATCCTTACTCCCGGATTAATGACATATACTAAGGTTTTATTCTCTGAGTATAATTCACTCGTACTCGTAAGAAAACACTACCCAATATTCCTCATAATTAATTTAGGTTTACTCTTTATCCTAAATCATCATGTATAATCAGGTATGTTCTTGAACACGTATTTCAGGCAACATCAATTAACTCGCACATAAACATATAATTAATACTTCAATCAATACATGTATTAAAATCATGTTCATGAAAGGGACTATGCACTCACACATAAACTCTTCAACAAATATTTAACTCTTTAACATATATTTAATACTTTAATTAATACTTGTATCAAAATCATGTTCATGAAAGGGACTATGCACTCACACATAAACTTTTCAACAAATATTTAAACGTTTAACATATATTTAATACTTTAATTAATTAATACTTGTATTAAAATCATGTTCATGAAAGAGACTATGCACTCACTTGAAAAGGTGGTGATTCCGAACTCAGACAGCGCTTCGCTTCTTAAAAATAATTTCCTTCGACGAAACCTAGTATTATTACCACTAGAGTTTAGTCTATTATTCGCCGAGACTAATTAATAGTCTAGCTATTATTACTATTATATAAGCGTTAAACAATACTTATATAACTCATAATAATAGCCCAAGTACTTATTATAAGTTCCTAATAACGTTACTATAATTAAATAAACAATATATTAAAAATAGCGTAGGCGTAGCTCACTTACAGCGGGTTTTATAGAAAACTGGGCTTTGCTTGGAGCAGCATTCTCGAGCCGAAAAGCTCTTCTTTTCAGAGCCGTCGAGCACTCCGGGGCTTCCACCTCGTGCTAGGGAGGTTCCCTAGGCTTTTCGGGGGGTTTCGGGGCTAGAGAGAGAGTAAAGATAAGAAAGAATGGGAAATGTGTGAAGAAAATAAGGGTGGGAGAGGTTCTATTTATAGGGTGAAAATGGCTGAACTTGGTGCCACATGTCACCATCTAGTGGCAAGACTTGGGGAGAAAGCAATGGCCAAGATTGTGCCACATCACCCATTTTCGCACAACACACTTCTGACTTCTAAAATCCGTAACTTTCACATACGAGCTCCGTTTTTGACGTTCTTTATATCCACGCGTAGGTAAAAATAAGATCTACAACTTCCATTTTCACTCCGTCAGCTAATTCTCGACCGATCTTAAATTTAACAGTACGAGGAGATTATACTGTTAAATGTCCGCGTAAAATTCATAACTTCTACATACGGACTTTGTTTTCGTTTGTCTTTTTACTGTTGAGTTCCTATTAACGAAATCTTCAATTCTCATTTAGGTCGCGTAGGCCAAAAACTGCTCGAACTAAAATTCGAGTTTCGGGTTGTGCACTGCTATGCCAAATCTTAGAAAATTCATAACTTCCTCATACGAAGTCAGATTTGGACGTTCTTTTTCGTATGTTCTCGATTTAATGTATACTACAACTTTTATTTAGATCACTAAGGCTAAAAAGTCCTTTATCAAAAATTCACTATTTACGTCTCTCGGTGTCGTGCCGGTTTTGCCGTAAAACTTCGACGGGCCATAAATTCTTCTTTATAACTCGAATTTCGGCGTTCTTTATATGTACGGAACCCTTGAGACATATTCTACAACTTGGTTAAGATTATTTATTCTAAATAATCTTTTGTATTATCTCTAAATTGACTAGCCCAGATCTACGGGCGTTATAGGAACCCCCTAGCACTCGAAAGAAGCCCCGAGGCTCCCGGAGTCCCGAGAAAAAGGGTCTTTCGGTTTAGAAACGCTGCTCCAAGCAAAGCCCGATTTTCTTTAAAACCCACTGTGTTGATATGAAGTCACATTACACTAAGAGATTAAGGAGATATAAATCACTAGTGATAATGAATGTAAGTTGTGTTTGTGCTTATGTTTCTATATTGACGATGACATCCCAAATGTTTTAAAATGAATAAAAATACTTTTCTTCGGAAATGCTTTGATAACAAATTTATCATGTTTTACTGGGAACAAATTCCGCAACATTTTTATTAAAAGAGGTACTCTGATTTTTATAAAGCATAAACAAAATCGGTCTTTTCTGGCCGTGAAAATGGGGATGTCACAGTTCGTATCAGAGCATTAGTTTAAGCGAACTAGGAATTTGTAGGATTTATAGACTTAAACTTAGAATGCTAAGTGATGATTGTGAGGTGTGAGCACTATCTTATTTTAGGAATTGTGCCTAAAATGCTTTTATGTTCTAAGTGTTTTGTGCCTGATATGCTGTTATTTGTTCGGATATATGGTCTATTGTCGACCGGATCTGGAAACCTTATGTGTTTAGGATTCTAAACGTACGACTACGATATTAGAACTAACATGTAAACATTTCGAAGGGATAAGGATGATTTAAACGTCTATCCTAAGTAAAGATCTAAATTCACCCTATTCGGTGTAAAGATCAAAATGGCAAGAACTCGCAGTGGAGCCGGGAATGCAAATGGGAACAAGAATCAACCTCTAGTGATTGAGCAAATACCCGTTATGGTAGCCGCTCCAGAGCCAATCACCATGGCCAGAGTGCAACCGATGATCTGGACGATGTTGTATCGTCAAATGGAGGAAACCAGACGTTTGCTTTAACAAAATCGAGAGGAACTTACGATGCCAGTTGAACAGCCCGAATTGATGGAGGGAACTACAGTGGGACCGTTGGTCAAGCCAACCCACCAATAGTTTGACAAAACAACCAGGATGACGGAGTCGAGAGGAATGGATGCAAGTAATAAAAGGATTTTCTAACTTGCAAGCCATCGAATTTCACTAGAAAGGAAGATCCGATCGAGGTCATGGATTGGATCTTGAAGATGGAGTTAGCTTTCATGATGTGTGGTTGCAGAAGCAAATTACAAACCATGTTTGTGGTGTGCCAGTTCATAGGAGGTGCGGTTCATTGGTGGAACACTCTGGGGAAGACTCTAAGCCCCAATGAGCCCCTGCAACTGACGTGGGTAGAGTTTTTGGTGCAGTTCAAACGCAAGTATTGCTCAGCCCAAAATCTGCTCAAGCTAGAAAACCAATTCCTAACCCTGAAGAAAGGAATCATGTCGATTGATGAATACACCAATAACTTCACAGAGAAGATGGAGCTCGCCTTGCGTCTTGCTCCGGATGAGCTGACGAAAATCGACAAGTACGCAAAGGGACTTCCATGGGAGTACGCGGTGCCAGTGCGTCAGACACCTACTCTAGAAGCAGCTAGCTGGGCTGCCTAGTCCGTGGGGGAGATGATCAAGGGAAGATCCACCAGCAAGATTGAGGTTGGTGAAAAGAGGAAATTCGAAGGATCGATAAGGCCTGATGAGAAGAGAAATTCCAATACATGGAAGTTTAGAGGAGGAGGAAGTGAAGAAAGATGGTGCAAGAAGTGCAAAAAGAAACACACTGGAAAATGCGGTGAGGAGGTGACTTGTTTCAAGTGTGAGAAGCATGGGCATTATGCCAACGAGGGTACATTCAACAAAAGGGTGTGTTACGGATGTAATAAGGAAGGGCACTTCAAGCAAGACAGCCCAAAGAGAGGGGGCTACAAAGCCAAATGTGACGCCAAAGCCAAAGGCGAGAGCATTTCAAATGATCCTTGACGAAGCAGATGGAAATGAAAGGGATCAGGAATGAGGATCTATGAAGTAGTCGTGTAGATAGTACTATGTGGTATAGCCTATTAGAGGCATAGTATAGGTTGAACTTGAACACCTATGTAATCGTTTCGAGGAATAATATAAAACCCTTCGTTTTGTTATTTGATGTGTCAAGTTGTTATGTGATTTTCTTGTATGGTGACTTGGGTGAACTGTAGGACAATACTTGGGACGAGTATGAGTAGTTGTGAATGGTAGTAGAGGCCTATGCTACCGGAAGCACATGACTCACACTTGGATCAGGGAAAGTCACAAGGTTACCAAGGAGCTAGTAATTGATTCTGTTTTATTCGAGTAAGTCGTTACCATCATTTTTGTAATGACTAAGAAGGTTGTTGTTATTCCGACCCTAGTGGTCATATCAAATTGAGTCCGACTAAGACGAGTATGTTAAATGGTCCAGAGAACCAAGTTTGGTGTAGCATCTAACTTAAGCCGGAAGATTTAAATAAAAGATAATCAAGGTGATCAGTAGAAGCATCATGATAGTTGCTTGTAGCTAGAAATGCTACATTTTAAGATGTAATTAGAACATTAAGGAAGGTATAGTCTATTCTGGAATTTGACTCTAAAAGACCTGAGTCCAAGCAATGCATCATACGATGAGAGGTCATTAGAACATGACCCATCAGTCTATTATGATAATCGAAGGAAGAAACTTATCTCAAGTTTGTTGAAGAAGGAGTGTCCAGTAAGGATCAAGATTGTGACATGAAGGTCATAGTTTGGAGTCTAACATAATTTAGAGAATGGGTGCAAGATCGAAGTTATGGTTATTACCTAGGATAAATAAATAACATATGGAATCATTATACACGCCCTGTTTCAATGATGATTCCGGGACGTAATCATCCTAAGGGGAGATAATTGTAACGCCCGCAGATCCGGGCTAGTCAATTTCGAGACAATGAGCGTCAAAATTAAAGTTTGGGATAAGCCCTATATCTTTACATAAAGTTTTAGTGGTCGAAACAAGGATTCTGGGGATATAAAGAATGACAAAATCCGAGTTATAATGAAGAAGTTATGACCCGTCGAAGTTTCACAATGGAATCGGCACGATACTGGGAAGCATAAATAGTGAATTTACGATAGAGAAACTTTTAGCCTTAGCGATCTAAACAGAATTCGTAGAATATGTTAAACTGAGAGCATCCATAAAAAGAACGCCCAAATCTAACTTCGTATGAGGAAGTTTTGATTTTTCGAAGTTTCGGCTTAGCAGTGTACAACCCGAAGTTCGAATATTAGATCGACCGGTTTCTAGCCAACATAACCTAAACGAGAATCAAAGATCTCGTTAATAGTAGCGTACCGATAAAAAGACAGACGAAAACGGACGTCGGATGAAGAAGTTATGAGATTTTAACGGACCAATCTTGTCCCGACCTGTTAATAATATAACTTTTAAAATAAAGTAAAAATTAGCCGACGGAGTCTAAACTAAAGTTGTAGAGTACGTTCCCGCCTACGCGTGGATATAAAGAACGTCGAAAAAGGAGCTCATATGCGAAATTTATGAATTTTAGAAGTCGAGTGTGCAATTTGCGAAACTTGATGCGAACTAGATGACGTGGTAGCATCTGGGCCGTCGCTTGCTGATCATGGCTCAGCCTTCGGATTTGGACACTTGGCTCGCAAGCGCAACGCGTACAAGAAGAATGCAGAGCATTCGAAGAACGCCTTGCGTCCGAAGGAAACGTTGCGCGTACTTCATATATTTCATGCGGTCCGAGAGATAGCCACGCCGCCCCAGCAGCCTTGCAAAACGCATCTCTACGCCCCGTGTAGATCAACCGAACGCAACACGTTCAACCAGGGCTCACAGCTATAAATAGAAGGGCGAGGCCATCCGATTTTCCACACCTTTCTCACTTCTCTCTCTCACTACTTTCTCTCTTTAGCCTATCCTAACCCCTCTAAACCCTATGGAACCCTCCTAACACACGAAGGAAGCCCCGAGGCTCCTGGACTCCCGAGAAAAAGAGTCTTTCAGTTTAGAAACGCTGCTCCAAGCAAAGCCCGGTTTTCTTTAAAGCCCGCTGTGTTGATATGAAGTCACATTACACTGAGAGATTAAGGAGATATAAATCACTAGTGATAATGAATGTAAGTTTTGTTTATGCTTCTGTTTCTGTATTGACGATCACATCTCAAATATTTTAAAATGAATAAAAATACTTTTCTTCGGAAACGCTTTGATAACGTATTTATAATGTTTTACTGGGAACAAATTCCGCAACATTTTCATTAAAATAGGTACTATGATTTTTATAAAGCATAAACAAAATCGGTCTTTTCTGGCCGTGAAAACGGGGATGTCACATAAACACCTTGGTTAGAGCTTTTATTTGGCATTATGGAGCAAACATGCCATGCATGAACATAAAGATCGAAGCTTTACGTGACATTCAACCCTTGGGAGGCTAGATTTAGAGTTTGGAGTGATAAATCTGCTTTAAAACGTCTGAATGAGAATTTGAGTTAAGGTACTCAACGAGTTAAAGAGTTGACTCGACGAGTCGGCTAGGGTTTTCCCCGATGAGTTTGGACATGGGTAACTCGGCGAGTTGACGGAACAACTCGGCGAGTTGAGTTAGGCTTTCCCGAGGTTCTGAAGGAACAAGGGGGACTCGGCGAGTCACATAGATGCACTCGGCGAGTCGAGTCAACATGGACAGTTGACTCAAGTGTTGACTTTTGTTGATTTAGGGTTTGATCAAGGCAGGGAGTATGGGGACCGTGGACGGGTAAAATGGTATTTTACCCATTCCATGAGTTTGAGAGAGAGAGATTAACCTAGTTTATTTCGAGTCGTGATTTAAGTGTTGATTAGAGATTATTATATTATGTGTTAGGCGGAGGCTAGTTCGAGATTCGTGTACGAGATTATTACTTACTTGATTACGAGGTAAGTCCTCTCACTATACTTTACCTAGAGTGGTAATGTCACACCCCAAAACCAAGAACGGCGGAAACGTTCCGGGGTGGAGGACGTCATGTGAAGTATCATAACAATGTAAAGTAGTAAACAAGCAACAACATCATCCATTGCATTAAAAGTAAAGTTTTAATACATGTGTGTTCTTTCATAATGTACAACAATAAAATGAATTATCAAAATAAGACGAGTCTTGACTGTGCTCCGTCTTCTCAAAACCTGGCCACCGTACCTGTCTAGCTGGTGACCTGAGAATACAAGTTATTTTGAAAGCGAGTATCAGCCTAAGGCTGGTGAATTCATAAGTATTTAAGTGTCATTGTCTTGTTTTGGAAAACTATTATGAATGTCTTGTAAATCTTTAAATGAAACAATTGATATAAGTTTGAAAACCCTAGAAAATCCCTTATTTCCCACTAGTATGAAATGTAGTCTTCCACCAAGACCCGAATGTTTTACTATGAAAATGATAGTTTTTCCTTCTTTTTGACTATTACAAACAGTAATTAGTCTAACTCATCGTTTATGTGAATGTATCACAAAATAAAGTAAACAGGAAAAAAGAATATGATAGTCTTCTACCAAGACCTGAATGTTCTGTTATAAAATTGATAGTTTTTCCTCCTTTTTGACTATTACAAACAGTAATTAGTCTAAGTCATCATTTATGTGAATGTATCACAAAATAAAGTAAACAGGAAAAAGAATATGATAGTCTTCTACCAAGACCTGAATGTTCTGTTATAAAATTGATAGTTTTTCCTCCTTTTGACTATTACAAATAGTAATTAATCTAACTCATCGTTTATGTGAATGTATCACAAAATAAAGTAAACAGGAAAAAGTACTAATGTAAGTGTTATCCTTGGGTACTAGGACTAACACAATATCGCAGTAAGCGAAATGAGTAACCTATTGAACATCCGAAGATTGTCCAATTATCCTCTGTAAAAATAGCCTTTTACGACGCGCAATTAATGACACACACTGATAGAGGACGCGCATTTGAGCGTGCCCAAAAAGTTAATGTCAGTTTTCCAAAATTTGAAGGATAGAGGACACGTATTTTCGCGTGCCCTAAAATTAGTGTCCAACAAAAAAAAATTAAAAACACGGAGGGCACTTATTTAAAGACGGGCGTCGTGTAGAGATGTTGCTTTATATTTTTAATGAAACACGCGTTCCCTTCTTTTGCAGCTGGGGGGAAACGAAAATCCAAAAAGTTTGAAAGGCCGCCATGTTATCCTCTACCTTATTACCATCATTCTTTTCTATATCTCAATCTCCCACACTCTAATACCCCAAAAAACCCTAATATCATCGCCAATCCTCTTTTCTCCTACAATAAAATCGCAATATCAGCAAATCTCTGATCTTCCACAAGAAAATGTCTCCGACCAATTTCTTAACCCACTCTCTGTCCTCACACTACTTCTCTTAGTAAATATGAAAAAACCCTTAATTGGAGAACCACGTACCATTTCTCCTTTTTCCCGCACCAGTCGGCATAAATTGAGGATTCTCGCACCTAGCAGTAGATATTCATGCCTAGCAATCAATATTCACGCTTAGCAGAGGATTTTCCTTTCTCCCACACGGTAAAATTGTTCAATTTGGGAAATTGTTACGTGGCTTATCTTTGGTTTTTCTTTCTCTCACCATTTTCACTAAGTGACCACCGTCGGACAATCAGCAACCATGTCTTCTCTCTTCAACACTTTCAGTTATTCTAGATATTATCATTGTTTCACCTTTGAACATGTTCTTATCTTTTTAATTTTAACATAGGAGGGTGCCGGTGGTTCCTACACTGAGACAAGGTAACTTTTCTTGCGAAGCTATTTTTCTTTATCTGATTTTTGTTCTTTCTTTTCGGGATTTTGACTGGTTTAAAACCATACATGGAATTTTTGATGGCAAGATTTTCATTTTGTTACTGCACAGAAGGTGTTCGACAAAATGCCACAGTGAAGATATAGAGCTAAGCTGATTCTTCTATGGAAGTCTATTGCCCTCAATCAGGTAACTTTTTTTTGACTCACAAGCAATCTGTATCTTATCAAATTGAAAAGTTGGATGAATCATGGTGGAATCTGTATGACAGTTTATGGGTTGTGATTAGTGAAATGCATGGGAAAGGGCCAACCTGTGAATCACAAGGAAGAGCATCATCAGAAGGGCTAGGGCTTCTAGCTCGCCTTGGAAATGATATGTTTACTGCCAGATTGGTAAAATTTTCATATTGTTATATATTTCATTTTAGAATGTGTTAAAAATCTCATGATCCATAATTTGTTTTGACTAGACTCGATCACTGCTTAATGATGTAACTGGCGCACCAGAGCATTATGTTGGATCAATTGCTCTAGCTCTTGGTTGCATCCAATGCAGGTATTTTTCTTTTTATGTTGTATCTTTTTTAGTGAAGTTACTTGTTTTCTCATAATTTATTTATTTTATTTTCCGAAAGCAACAGATTTATCATTCTCATGTTGTACGCAGCGCAGGAGGAATGGCATTATTAAGTTTAGTTCCATCCACTGTGCATTCTATCTCTTCACTAGCTAAGAGTTCAATAGCTAACTTACAAGTATGGGCTTTGCATGGACTTCTTCTAAGAATAGAAGCTACAGGCTTGTCTTATGTTTCACAAGTTCAGGTACATTACATATCCTTTTGTATGTATACAATTCCCACCTTTCTCTCTAATGTAAGAATAAAAATTAACAGGAGCTGGCATGTAATTAAAACGATCTAGACTAGGAGATAATAGTTATTATATGATCTTTCATTCTTTTTTAGGCAACACTTGGCCTTGCTATGGATATTCTTTTGTCTGGAGAGAATGGATAGGTTGTGCTTCAGCAAGGAGTAGGTCGCCTCATCAATGAAATAGTTGCTGTTCTTGGTCCTGAACTTCACCCTGGATGTATATTCTTTTCACGCTGCAAGGTTTGTTAATTCAATTATATAATTCATAAAATATATTTAATTTCCTGTTGTTGTTATGTGCACTTACTTAATTGTTTGTTTTCTACAGTCTGTCATTGCAGAGATAAGCACACAGCAAGAAACAACAACACTTCTTGAGTAAGCAACCTTATAAGTCCTTTACTCCAGAGATAAGCACATAGCAAGCTGTTACAGTTCATACTCATGTAGTCAAAGTTATCATGTCAACTCCTTCATCAAGACAGGTAATTCTTGCTGGTGACATTTACAAGTATTAATATAAAATTGTTATTTTTTGTTTCTGAAATAGTTTCTTCTTTGCAACAACCAACTTTGAGACATCTTAAAGTTATTCTGTGATTTTCAGGTGAAATTTTACTCATTACTTTACTTTGTTTCCCATAATACCAATATATTAACTTTACTTTGTTTTATATTTATGGAACCAATATATTAACTGGTGCTGATCTTCGTAGATTAAGCATGGATGCTGCAAGAGAGGTGCTTATTAAATTCAATGTTCCGGAAGAACAGATTGCAAAACTGACAAGGTGGGTTAAAGGGTAGCTTTTATTTGATAAAATGATATAGTTTAAGTGTTTCTTATTTCTTTTTTGCTGGTATCGCCTCTGTATGATTTGGGCATAATGTGTTTTTTGTTTTTTTAGCTTTTGCTATAATTTGCTTATATTATAGTAATTTGATTTGGTTATAATCTGAAGAACATAATGTTTTTTTTTATTTTCTTTTTCAATCTGATTTACTTGGTATTGCATCCTAATCATATATGACGTTCAAGAATATTTGACAAATCTAGTTCAATTCAAGGTTGGAAAAGTTAGCAGCCAATTAATCTTGGAATGAATTTTTTTAGATGAAGATGTTCAGAAGTATATTAATGAATGATTATCATTTACGTTTTGTTGTTTAAAGTTAAACAAACTTACAGTGAAACTATATCAAGCATCTAAGCCCCATATTCTGCAATTGTTCTTTTCTATGGTTGTTGCACTTTTTCTCAATACATCATCTTTATTCATTGTAGTCCAATTTCATGTTCATTTTCGAAGTGCATTGCAGAGTATTGCACAAAGAGTATTACTCGGCCACAATTGCAATCAAGGGTAAAATTATATACACAATACACATTATTTAAAGATTTATTCTTTTTTGTTTCTAGTATCTGCTTCCTGATTTATTGCTAGATATTTGCATTCGTTGTTTGTGTATCCATAAAACTTCTAGATGACTTTTTGTGTGGCATCCTTAGATTTAATTTGATAAATTAAAGAAATTTTTATTTTTTTTGTAGGTAAATATTTTGCTTGGAGTATATCCGGATATTGTGGAAGAAGTCAATGAGTTTATAGATCACAGTGAAAAGACAAGTAATTGTACACATAAGTTCTTATTTACATTTATATGCCTAATAAGAATCTATAAATCTTCATCTAATAATGTATATATATGCAGATAGCTCTTCCCCATGAGTAAGTTTACATATAATTACATATATCCTAAACCCAATGACGATTTTACCTAAATGCCCCTCCATGTTATTTCCTCAGTAATGTAGGATGTTAAATTGTTTTTTTTCATGACTATATAGCATGACTTTGACTAGCTTTGGCAGGATCCTTATGGAGTCATGGACATTTACCTGTAGTAATACAGGGTAATGACGAGGGTATAAAAAAAACTCATTGACTTTTCTAACTGTGAATGTTTTTTCATATTTGACCATGTGCTCATTTTTAATCTCTCTTTCTCTCACTTTGTTGTAAACAGTTATTTTCTGCTTTTGGGTCTATTTTAAAGATAGCAATGTTTGACAAAAATGGTGGAGTTCAAGCTCTAATTCAATACCCTAGTGAGAGTTAATTATTTTTTTGATAACAAGTGTTGAGAAGCTTATTATATATAATATAATTTTGTAAAATGTTAAAAAAAAATTATAAATTTCAGATGTTCAGACAACTATTGTAGCCAAGGAAGCATTTGATGACAAGGGTTTTAAAAAAATCAGCACAAATCTTGTTTACATAGATGCACACATTAGGTTATTAGAACTATTAATTTGTAAATTTCGTTACAACTTCTATTGATTTGTTTTATCTTTCCATGGCACGATTATTTGTATGACATTAAATTTTATGTAATGGATTGTATTTTTTGTATATGATATTTTATTTTCTATTAAGAGACATTAAATGCAAATTTAATTTGAAAATTAATAAATCTATAAATAATATTATTTTTAAACATTTAAAATTATGATACGCAAAAATGTGTGTCATCTTCATTTATGACATGGCCTTTCTTGACAGGGGCTTCCTTGATACGCATTGCGTGTCATTAACACGCGCGTCGTAAGGTTATGACCCGCGAATGTGTGTCGTCTTCCTTTATGACAAGGCCTTCCTTGATACGCATTGTGTGTCGTAAACGCGCGTCGTAAATGCGTGTCGTAAATGAGCGTCGTCTATAGACGACGCGCATAAGCGCGTCGTCTTTCTTTATGACAGGGCCTTCCTTGACGCGCATTTGCGCGTCATCTGAGCCTTTTACGACGCGCAATGAGCGTCGTAAAACGCTGTTTTTCTAGTAGTGGTAACAGCAGCAGGGGGAAGGAAGGGTTAGTCCCGTAATCGATGTTCCTAGTATAAGTATTTACCGTAGGCATCCGTAGATGTTCATCAACCACTGGTGCTAATCAGCTGGGTTTCGGAAAGGTTAGTCCTGCCTAGTTATCCCGGGTACTGGGATAGACAGGACAATTTACATAGAAAGTACGAATAAATCTTCCTCGTAACTCTAGGTACAAGTATCCAGGTAAGTGAATACAGGATAATGTATCTATGTAACAGCACTCAAGTATGGTATTCATGTAAGCGTATTCAGATAAATGTATCTATGTAAACGTACTCATGTATCATGTAATCCTAGGTAAATGTACTCATGTATCATGTAAGCATATGTAAGTGTACTCATGTATCATGTAATGTACTGGTATGGACTCATGAATGAACTGACTCTTGTGTGATTCCTTGTAATTGGAATAATGTTTTGTATCTTCTAATTATCCCATATGATAATTAACTGAAAGGTAATTAGTTGTTCAAGTAGGTTTATACACCCTCTCTACACAAGAGTGTGGGAAACAGAATGAAGGATGAAAACTATAATCTCAAAACATTTATATGAACATAAGTGTATAAGTATATTTTTGTTCAAGAAGGTAAAATAATGGTTTTGTAAGATATCTAAGAGTTTTGAACCATAATTAAGAGTGACTTGATGTCATTTTAATAAACATTTCAAAACTAATACTTTTGTTATCAAGATATTTTAAGATAGAAAACCATTTCATGTATCACATTTTGAAGTATGTGAAATCTACTGGATGAAAACACAGTTATAAAATACATAAGAGTGATTTAATAACATACTGTTTTCTACTTGTATTCCCCCCCCCCCCATTAAAGCATTTGAAAACATTTAATACATTAATTTAGGGGTATGAACTCACCTGTTGTGGGTGGTTCTAACGGGCATGCGTGTAGGGATGAGAAGTTCATCGAATGAAGTCCCAAGACACAATAAGTCCTAAATGACATATAAGGACACATATTGACATGAATATAGTGTTTATAACATCTATATGAAAGGAAACACCTTCCGGGACTAGGTAACACCTTGACCAAGGGTTGGAATCATATGTGATTCAACATAGGAAGGTATAAAGGCACTCACATGAGTTTACTACCATGATTTCACGGCCCAAGGGAGTTTACGGCCGTAAACTCATGGCTACTCATGTGGGAATGCAAGTTTGAAGGCTAGGGAATGATTTAGGGACATTAGCTCTAATTTAGGATGGAGAAAACCCACTTTCTTTGAAGTTCTAAGGAGTTCACGGCCCAAATGAGTTTACTACCGTAAACTCATGGCCATTTATGTTTATGAGGGTGCTAAAGGTCATAAGGAAGCAATCTAATTTCAAGCCTAAGCCTTTTGAAGTGTTTGTGGCATCAAAACACCCTTAACTTGAGTTCACGGCCCATGGACCATTTGGTCATGTGTTTGCGGCCGTAAACACTCATGGGTGTTGATATTTTTATTGTTTTGGGTCCTATACACATCAAGTTAAGGTGCTATGTTTGTCTCTTGGCTTAATGAAGGTCTTTAGGGCATTTTGGCACCCCTAATATGGAGTTCACGGCCCAAGAACTTCCTTGGCCATGAACTCACTTTCAACCCTTGATTCTATTTGTTTTGGATGTCTAAACATGTCATGGGTAGTCTCAAGGTTCATTTCCAAGGTTTGGAGGGATATTGGGCACACTTTGGCCCTAGAGAAGGAGTTTACTCCCCAAGATGTTCTTGGGCGGTAAACTCACAAATCTTGCTGTTCTGTCGTGATTTTGATGTTATTAAGCACAATCTAAGCTATATAAAACAACTAGATTGAAGTACTCACGATGTGGGATAAAAACCCGAAGATCTGTGAGAGAGAAAATGACTTTTCTCTAGATGGAAATGTAACTAACGAATGAATATGGCTCAGATTTCTATATATAGTCCTGAGATTTTTGGCAGAAAATATTTTATTCCCGGAATGAACTCTAATATCATAGAGTATTGGAATATGTAACACCGAAAATTTCAAAATAATTTTTCACAAATTATAAAAACATTTCTCATTTAATTTTCATAAACATTAAGTTTAAATCCCAATTCACTTCATACAAAATCCCAAGATCAATTGTATATCAAAAAATCCCATGCGTGTGTACAGATCAAGCCGGCGCCTTCCCACGGTCATCGCTAGTACCTAAAACAACAACACTAACACTGTAAGCACAAAGCTTAGTGAGTTCCCCAAAATACCACATAAACATATATTAGCCACTCGAGGCTATAACTCTATGGGTCCGTGCACCCAAGCTCTGTGAACCCTCAGGTTCTAACTCTGGGAACCTTCCGGTTCCAATTCTATAAACATGCACAACATAAATCACATAGACATCATGCAGTACAACACATAGCATACACATAACATACATACTCTGACATATAACTCTGATTACCTACTCAAGGTAAAGTACAGTGAGAAGACTCACCTCGTGTATCTCGATAACTCGCGAATTCTGGAAATCACTCGTGCTCGATCCTCCGAGCTATAATCCCCCTATAACATCATACATCTCTAATTAACACTTTTACCACTAAGGTTGACTACCCCTATCAAGTCAACTTTGGTCAACTCTGGTCAACGGTCAACGGTCAACTTTGACCGGACTCGGCGAGTGCACTAGGGCGACTCGGCGAGTCTATACGTATTCACCAACTCTCTAGGATTCTCTTTTGACACGTTGAGTACTCCCCTGACTCGACGGGTTCCACCTGGCATGAATCGTGGGGCCACCACGACTCAACTCGCCGAGTCTCAAGAACAACTCGGCGAGTCCCAGCTCGACTCAGTCCAATTGTCAGCCCTCTCTAACTCTCCCTGACTCACTGGGTCGACCCTTAACTCGGCAAGACCACTCGCTGAGTGGTTAAGGACAATCTTCATGCTACTCGCCGAGTCTGTTCTTCAGACTCGGCGAGTGCATGCCATGCATCAACCCAAACTAGCTTCTGAGGTCAGATCCACACCATGTATCATGTAAAGTTCATATCTTGGTTACCATACAACACTTACAAGGCTCTTTTTGGAGAAATAACTTCTAGAATGGCAACCCTAGCCTCCAACCCAAAAGGGAGGACATAAAGCATGACATTAGGGACTCTCTGGACCTACTAAGGTCCAGATCTAGGCACCATATCCCCATGGGACCTCTCACACTTCCAATACAAAGCAAATAAGGCATGAAGAAACCCTAGATTTGACCATATCAACAAAATACGGAAAATAAGCTCTGAAAGATACCTCAAGAAGCCTCCTCTGATGAAATGAAAGAAGATCCAAGCTCCCCAACTCTTCTAGCTTGCCTTTCCTCTTCCTTTCTTGCAAAAACACACAAATTTGGTGATCAATGGCCTCTTTCTCACTCACACGAATCCCTCAGCTGTCTTGGTGCTCTCAAGATCCAGGTAGCCGCAATGAAGGGCCATAAGGTCCTTTAAATAGGGCTTAGGACCGGGAAATTAGGGTTTCATTAAACAGCGAGGACTCGCCGAGTCCATCCCTTGGACTCATCGAGCCCGGGCGCGAACCCGCGTCCTGAACCGCGATCCTCCTCGGCGAGTCTGAGCTCCAACTCGCCGAGTCCCCTCACAAAACATTAAAAACATAAGCATAAAAAATACCTGGAAATCCGGGCTGTTACAGAATAACAGTGTTGCACAAAACCCTAGTGCATCCACTCTCTTGATATCTCCTTAAGTGTTAAGCCTGAAATACACAAACTTATACCCAAAGTATGGAATTTCTCTGTAACTGTTCTAACTTCTATTGGCTTGATATGGTTTGTTTAGATTGAAAATTTCGGGTTGTCACATCATCCCCCTGTTAGAGGGAATTTCGTCCCGAAATTAGAATCTACATAAGGAAGTAGGTACGAATGATCGAGTCATGAGGTGGAAACTTCCTAATCGATTTGGTTCTCACGCTCCTAAGTGAAATCGGGTTCTCGGTTGGTATCCCAACGAACCTTCACTTACGGGCGACGGCGTTGCTTCGTCCGCTTGACCACTCGGTCGAGGGTCACTACGGTTCTAGTACGAAGGCGAGGATCTCGTAAATCTCGATCTCGTCAAGAGGGCTTACGAAAGTCCTAATGGATAGGTACGGTTTAAAATCCGAGACGCGAAGGGTAACATGCACGTTACTGAGTTTGCGGAGTAGATCTAGTTTGTGAGATACAAGACCGATTCTGGTAAGAATCTCGGAGGTCCTAACTATATTGGATTTAGCCTTCCACGCTTTACGAAGCGTATTAAGCCATTCCCAGAGTGAGGTTTCTTAAAGAATTTGGTCTCGCACTTGGAATTCCAAAGGTTCTTTCTCTCTCTTAACTTCCCAGTCAAGGGCCACCCTTTGATGGGTTAAAGTCGAAGGGGTTTCTGCAATTTGTGAGGAGTTCTGAATCGTCTATGATGGTAGGTCTGTAAGACCTAGGATTTGGCGAATTTTCTGTCGGTGACTACGGTGCCGACAGATTCCCAACGGTTTTGGATAATTTTCCAGAGTGCTCAAGAATTTCCACATCACTAATAGTGTGTCTCACGAAATTTGACTCTTAATTCCAAAACTCATGTTCAGAGAATTTTGAGAAAAGTATCTCCGAGGGTAATGTTTACATGGGTTCTTTCTTACTACGAGGGTAGATAAGTAAGTCATTACATGGAGAAATGACGAACTGATCCCAGTAAGAAAGACGTACCCCACTCATTTAGCTCATGAATACTATGGGCATATTGGTCGTATCCGAGGGGTATCACTACGGACTTGAAATTTCCGCATCGAGTTCGGAGGATAGTCTTCAGGACATCCTTCCTTATCACTCGAACTGGTGATATTCGGATCTCAGTTCCATTTCTGAAACTAACTCTTTCCCTGTGTTTGATCAATCAATTTGTCTATGCGAGGCAGATACAACGATTTCTAAAGTAAATCTTAATGAAGTCTCCGGTCGTCGAGGTACATATGATGCACTCCGTCGACTTCTGGTAAGAATGAGACCGGAGCTCTCAAGGGTGAGAAGCCTGGTCTTCTAATTCTATTGTTGAGTAGTTCGCTGTGTTGTCCGAACTGTTCTTGTATCTTCCGTAGGTGTTTAGACTGTAAGGCGATCTGGTTATAAGAGTCATACTGGGTTCTGTGTTTGTTCACATGCCAAATGCAATTACTCGTAGTCTTGCGCAGTCTCCGTCCTGAAGTTCATATTAGAATTCATACTTGGTTCAACGATCACAATCTCGTGTATACGAGTCTTATATAATTAAGATTTAAAAGGTAGAACTGATTCATCTTTAAGCTCACATCCCATTGAGGGAAAAGAAGTTAAAGTGGAATCATCAATTCTAAACTTGTAGAACCTTGATTATATAATACTCTCATGTATACATACTGCAGTGATAGCTCGACCGTATGAATCTTTGGATTGAACTTGACGTACTGTACGAGTGATATTGTGGGGATTCCTTTGGAAAGGAAAAGAACTATAAGGTACTCCTTGTATGAGTACCTCGGTGTTCTGATATGACGGCTTCGCTAAAAGACGATTACTGAGAAAGAGATGTACGTATGAAGCTGGTATTGCGAGGATCGAATTTACTCGAGTCGTATGATAAAGTCGGAATCATATGGAAACTAAAGACACTAGATTTGAACGTAAGGAATTACAGACAAAACACAACAGTGCAACCATTAACAGAGTTACTGTACTTAGGATTTACTACAAGACTATTGTTGCGAACAAGGTATACTACAGAAGACAAGTACACGCAACATGAGCATCCCTAAACGGACGGGATCCCGCAAAAGATAAGACTCTGGTTGCACTAGTTTTGGGATGGTTCATAAGTCTGTTACAACGAAACGCCTAAATTACATTTACATGGATCCGGAGTAAACTCTCCTGCGGCGGTGGTCGGTAGCATATTGTCGTCTGTGCCAGCACCTGCTGCCTCTGGGCAGTTCTTTCTGTAGTGACCTACCTTGCCACAACCGTAGCAAGCTTTGTGTACACTGGTTCTAGGCACTTGGTTGTTCAGCCTTGCTAGGCTCTTGCAGTAACGCTTGGTGTGACCCTTTCTGTTGCAGTGTGAGCATTGCATCTCCCGATAACGCCCATGGTAGTGAAAACTGCATTGAATGCATTTTGGGAGATTTCCAGCATAAAGTTTGGCTGGTTTAGGGACAATTGGGATGCCCGAAGGGATGGTAGTAGGAGGTACTAATGTCGTGGCTGTGAAGGTTGTTACTGGTGATTGTTTCCTGTTCGCCCTTCGAAGCGACTTGTCCTTAGGTTTATTCCAAGACTTCCGTTTGTTACTCTTGGTCTCGGAATTCAAGGTATCGTGGTAGTTTGTTGTTCGTTGAGGTGCTTGATTTTTACTTGGATTGGAATGGTTGATAACAATCCCGCCAACACTTGCGTTGTTAGCGTTCAAGTGGGTCAGAACAGCTGACACGGCAACCGAGACTGCAGCTTGAAAGGTAGCTGCATCAATCTGAAGAGTTGGTGTTTGGTTGATGGGCTGATCGTTTTTCTTGGGTGACATGATTCTGTTATACCGAAAGAAAATTAATTTGTGAGCGAAAATCGTTGAACCTAGACGTAGATTGACCACTCATGTAAAGAATAGAAGTATGTTCTCTAGGGTTCGACCTACATCCCTCTGATGCGGTCCTACTATGGAATGGAAGTATGTTCACGAAGGTTTAACCTACATCCCTATGATGCAGTCCTAGTAAAGATCGGAAGTAAGTTCTTACAATGGTCTCAAGATGTTTGTTGTTCGAACCGAGGTATCGTTGGTTGGTGAATAACATGATCCAACCATTAAAAGAGACTTGGAAATGTCTCCGGAGTTAAATTGTTATAGTCCAACGACTTGACTAAAGCATGTTTCAGATAGACTCTAATGAAAGTATGATAAGAGTATTTGAATAACGAATGACACAGGAGTTAGCCGACTGTCAATATCTTTGGTATTCATGACGTACAAGTTCGGGAAAATGACCTTGTAACATGGTCTTACGTCATATCCAGAGAAGATAGTTCTTGACAGCATAAAGACCTAACCAAAAGTTTATAGCACAAGATAGTTTCATAGAAGATGCCACGTTGGGCATAGACAGAAACATGATTCCTTTCTAACAAGGAGTATAAAGTAAAGTATCTACTACTAGTGATGGTCATCCCTCTGGTGAACTCTCAGTTCAGCCAGTTGGCGTTCCACATCAAGTATGTGTCTTTCGTACACTCTCTAGCGTACTCGAAGTTCTATGACTTTGGCTCGTGATTCAGCCAGTGCTTGCAGCAGGGTTTCATGGTTTCTCTTAGATCTCTCATGAGCATGTTCAAGGCGACTGGTGCGAAGCATATGCATTCCTACATTTGTATCAACTTCTGTGATACGTTGTAGGGTTGTTCTGCCCTGAATTTCGTTTCTGGCAACTCTTCGGATCAGATTTGATAGAACTCTGTCTGCTGAGCTCCCTTCACTTACGTTGTAGAAACTTTGGTCTCCATTGAATGGCATGGGTTGATCTTGATCTTCGCTCCATGTTTCCAGACATTCCACCCATGGAGGCGTCGGGCCACGAAAAGCCGAACGAGGGTTAGGAATTGGAACGGGAGCTGCTTGGGGTAGATCCTCAACCTCGGGTTCGGAGATAGCATCGTCTGAAAGGTCTTCAACATGGTGATCATTCAGAGGGATCGAATGATCATTATCTGGTTCTTCCACAAACCATCCAGCAATAACCTCGTTCGGAAGGAACAGGTTGTCGTGGGGATGGAATCCAACCATGTTATCTACGCGAGAATTTGGGGTAAGAAATAATTATTAGACGAACTATCTAGATAATTATTTAGGAAATCTTCGTTAGTCACATCGCCATTTGTAAAGTGCATACCAGTTATATGTAATCAACACAGGATAGGCCTTCGAATAAGTGACCTTAACTCCAAATTCACAAGGAATAGGGGTAATGCAAAAATTTCACCGATTCTAAGTCTATAACATCCTAGTTACATATAACTTTAGTGTATCCACTTAGCAATTATCAACTTGGTAATGAAGATCCCGCTTTAGTTCTCAAGTATAAAGTACTTATAGTAACACAAAACACCCCTATGGTATTTTAGACTTAGGTTTTGTTATAATGTTCTCATTGTGGTAATGTTGGTAAGTTTTTAGACTTGTTGCCATATCACAACCATTCTTGGGCATGTGCTAATCACTCCTTGGAACAGTATAGTTGATCAGGCTATGCCAGTCCCAAGACTGACCATACATCCCCGAGCTTACCTGTGATATTCAACAATCGCAATACTTTTGTTCTTGTCATTGTGACATGGGTTTTAGTATGAATGCAGGCACATATACTTTGTTAAATATTTTATTATTTAAAAGTATATACTCTTAGACAAAGTGTTTTAATCCCAATGTATTTATAGTTAGTATATCTTTTAGGGGTTGATATACTTAATTCACTATAAACAGTGCTCTGATACCAATCTGTCACACCCCAAAACCAAGAACAGCGGAAACGTTCCGGGGTGGAGGACGTCATTTGAAGTATAAAACAGTGTAAAGTAGTAAACAAGCAACAACATCATCCATTTCGTTAAAAGTAAAGTTTTAATACATGTGTGTTCTTTCATAATGTACAACAATAAAATGAATAATCAAAATAAGACGAGTCTTGACTGTGCTCCGTCTTCTCAAAACCTGGCCACCGTACATGTCTAGCTGGTGACCTGAGAATACAAGTTATTTGAAAGCGAGTATCAGCCTAAGGCTGGTGAATTCATAAGTATTTAAGTGTCATTGTCTTGTTTTGGAAAACTGTTATGAATGTCTTGTAAATCTTTAAATGAAACAATTGATATAAGTTTGAAACCCTAGGAAATCCCTTATTTCCTACTAGTATGGAATGTAGTCTTATACCAAGACCCGAATGTTTTACTATGAAAATGATAGTTTTTCCTTCTTTTTGACTATTACAAACAGTAATTAGTCTAACTCATCGTTTATGTGAATGTATCACAAAATAAAGTAAACAGGAAAAAGAATATGATAGTCTTCTTCCAAGACCTGAATGTTCTGTTATAAAAATGCTAGTTTTTTCCTCCTTTTTGACTATTAGAAACAGTAATTAGTCTAATTCATCGTTTATATGAATGTATCACAAAATAAAGTAAACAGGAAAAAGAATATGATAGTCTTCTACCAAGACCTGAATGTTCTGTTATAAAAATGATAGTTTTTCCTCCTTTTTGACTATTACAAACAGTAATTAGTCTAACTCATCGTTTATGTGAATGTATCACAAAATAAAGTAAACAGGAAAAAGTACTAATGTAAGTGTTATCCTTGGGTACTAGGACTAACACAACATCGCAATAAGCGAAATGAGTAACCTATTGAACATCCGAAGATTGTCCAATTATCCTCTGTAGCAGCAGCAGGGGGAAGGAAGGGTTAGTCTCGTAATCGATGTTCCTAGTATAAGTATTAACCGTAGGCATCCGTAGATGTTCATCAACCACTGGTGCTAATCAGCTGGGATTCGGAATGGTTAGTCCCGCCTAGTTATCCCGGGTAATGGGATAGACATGACAATTTACACAAAAAGTACGAATAAATCTTCCTCGTAACTCTAGGTACAAGTATCCAGGTAAGTGAATACAGGATAATGTATATCTACGTAACAGTACTCATGTATGGTATTCATGTAAGCGTATTCAGATAAATGTATCTATGTAAACGTACTCATGTATCATGTAATCCTAGGTAAATGTACTCATGTATCATGTAAGCATATGTAAGTGTACTCATGTATCATGTAATGTACTGGTATGGACTCATGAATGAACTGACTCTTGTGTGATTCCTTGTAATAGGAATAATGTTTTGTACCTTCTAACTATCCCTATGATAATTAACTGAAAGGTAATTGGTTGTTCAAGTAGGTTTATACACCCTCTTTACACAAGAGTGTGGGAAACAGTATGAAGGATGAAAACTATAATTTCAAAACATTTATATGAACATAAGTGTATAAGTATATTTTTGTTCAAGAAGGTAAAATAATGGTTTTGTAAGATATCTAAGAGTTTTGAACCATAATTAAGAGTGACTTGATGTCATTTTAATAAACATTTCAAAACTAATACTTTTGTTATCAAGGTATTTTAAGATAGAAAACCATTTCATGTATCACATTTTGAAGTATGTGAAATCTATAGGATGAAAACACAGTTATAAAATACATAAGAGTAATTTAATAACATATTGTTTTCTCCTTGTATTCCCCCCCCCCTATTAAAGCATTTAAAAACATTTAATACATTGATTTAGGGGTATGAACTCACCTGTTGTGGGTGGTTCTAACGGGTATGCGTGTAGGGATGAGAAGTTCCACGAATCAAGTCTCGAGACACAATAAGTCCTAAATGACATATAAGGACACATATTGACATGAATATAGTGTTTATAACATCTATATGAAAGGAAACACCTCCGGGACTTGGTATCACCTTGACCAAGTGTTGGAATCACATGTGATTCAACATAGGAAGGTATAAAGGCACTCACATGAGTTTACTACCATGAGTTCATGTCGCAAGGGAGTTTATGGCCGTAAACTCATGGCTACTCATGTGGGAATGCAATTTTGAAGGCTAGGGAATGATTTAGGGACATTAGCTCTAATTTAGGATGGAGAAAACCCACTTTCTTTGAAGTTCTAAGGAGTTCATGGCCCAAATGAGTTTACTACCGTAAGCTCATGGCCATTTATGTTTATGAGGGTCCTAAAGGTCATAAGGAAGCAATCTAATTTCAAGCCTAAGCCTTTGGAAGTGTTTGTGGCATCAAAACACCCTTAACTTGAGTTCACGGCCCATGGACCATTTGGTCATGTGTTTGCGGCCGTAAACACTCATGGGTGTTGATATTTTTATTGTTTTGGGTCCTATACACATCAAGGTAAGGTGCTATGTTTGTATCTTGGCTTAATGAAGGTCTTTAGGGCATTTTAGCACCCTAATATGGAGTTCACGGCCCATGAACTTCCTTGGCCGTGAACTCACTTTCAACGCTTGATTCTATTTGTTTTTGATGTCTAAACATGTCATGGGTAGTCTCAAGGTTCATTTCCAAGGTTTGGAGGGACATTGGGCACACTTTGGCCCTAGAGAAGGAGTTTACTCCCCAAGATGTTCTTGGGCGGTAAACTCACAGATCTTGTTGTTCTGTCGTGATTTTGATGTTATTAAGCACAATCTAAGCTATATAAAACAACTAGATTGAAGTACTCACGATTTGGGATAAAAACCCGAAGATCCGTGAGAGAGAAAATGGTTTTTCTCTAGTTAGAAATGTAAGTAATGAATGAATATGGCTCAGATTTCTATATATAGTCCTGAGATTTTTGGCAGAAAATATTTTATTCCCGGAATGAACTCTAATATCTTAGAGTATTGGAATAACAGTGTTGCACAAAACCCTAGTGCATCCACTCTCCTAATATCTCCTTAAGTGTTAAACCTGAAATACACAAACTTATATCCAAAGTCTGGAATTTCTCTATAACTGTTCTAACTTCTATAGGTTTGATATGGTTTGTTCAGATTGGAAATTTCGGGTTGTCACAGGTAATCCTTGTGTGACCGGAGGGTTTTATGTGTTATATTGAGTATTTTTCTATCCTGCATTATGTCTTTGTGATTTATGTTGAGTATTATTATTAGAAGCTTATTGAGGTAAGAACGGAGGGTCCACCCGAGTTGTGGGACCGGAGGGTCTCCACTGAGACGCATTCACCGGAGGGTCATATTGAGTTATCCTTGAGTGGCTAATGTGATGTGTGTGGTATTTTGGGGAACTCACTAAGCTTCATGCTTACCGTGTTATGTTTTATGTGTTTCAGGTACCTCTCAAGATCACAGGAAGGCACCGACTTGATTGTACACACACACGAGTTGGTGATATGTTTTTGGAGGATCTTGGATTTGTGTTATAAATAGTTTTGGGACATATGTTTTGATAGCTTGATGTTTGTGGGATTTTTGTGATTTTGGAAATGAGATAATTGTTTTTTTAAATGAAAATTTTGTTTGAAAATTTACGGTGTTACAAGTTGGTATCAGAGCCTTGGTTTGAGGGATTCGGATGTACCTTCGGGGGTGTCTGGACTCAAAAGAAATGATTTTTCTAAAATGAGAAAGAGTTTTAAGAGAAAACAAGTTGGAGTAGTGTGTATAAACAGCCAGAGCCCGAACGGTGATTTCCCAAAACACCCTTACTTATTTGTGTTATGAGATATTTATGAGATATTAGAAATGCATGCTAAAGAATAGAGTAGGTATTTCATATTCTAGGGCTAGAGTTGCCTGATTTGTGATTCCTTCGCCTAGGAGATGCTATTGATCAGTGTTATCGTTATTTTCCCTAGGTATGTGCTGACTTATGAGTTGAGGGGTAATCTATGAGAGATACCTAGATGAGCATGTGAGTAGCTTACTGAGAGAGTAGTCCGATATTTGTGAGAGATAGAGTGTTTGTGAATTAGAATCCTAGGAGGAAGACTTGGGATGACAATGTGTTAGGTGTGGAAGGTAGTATTGGGCCCGTACTACTGAAAGAACCAAATCTTTATGTAATCCAAGTAAAAATCCTTAGGATGCTAAGGAACAAGTAGGGATGAATGGTCGAGTGTGAGTATGCCACAACCCCGAGAGCAGTGGGACTAGCAATGATGAGATTCGCAGGATGATTCATGATGAGGTGGCCGCAGCCATTCGAGAGGCGATTCTTGAGATGTTCGGGTCTATTAAGACCACCTTGATCAAGACATTTGAGGAGCGATATGCTGTTGTTACTGAGGCGGCTGCTGCTGCTGCCAGGCCACATGGAGGTGACTCGTTGCTGTTTCGGGAGTTTAGCAACACAAAGCCACAAGATTTTGATGAGATACATGATCCGATTGCTGTTATGAGGTGGATCACTGATATTGAGGGATGTTTTTACACTTGTTCATGCCCAGAGCATTTGAGGATTAGGTTCGCGCTGAACCAGCTTCGCTTGGGAGCGAAGGACTGGTGGAAATTTATGACAACCAGTTTTACTACTGCAGAGTATACTGTAGTGACATGGTGATCGAGGTCGTTGTCTCGGTAAAAAATAAACCTCACACACACACTAGATAGCTAGGGTAAGTAAGGGTGGAATCCACGAGGAGGTTGTGGTCAAACTTTGTGTTAAAATAGTTAATGAAAAACTACTAGCAATTGTCACGAAATTATTTAAACTAAAAGTTGATGAAAAAGCTAAAAACTTGGTAATGCAAGAACTACTAAAACAAACTACTATCAAAGAGAAAAAAACAAGATACTTCCGGTTCAGTTGTTTAGATGGTTGGACTTACACGTTTTTCTTCCGTTAAATTCCAATTTAGTTACCTAGACATAATTAAGGTTGATTAACTTGCAACAAATAATTTTGAGCACACAACATGTTATTTCAACTAGTTGTCTTACTCCCTATGTCTAATTGGATTAGGAACAACTAGTGGTTTGGCGATAATGTGTCTTACGATTACCTATTACAATGTTGAATATATAATACTACAAATTCGGAATAATGTATGTGGGTTCAACTGATCATCTTAGTTCCTAAACTACTTGAATTTAGAATAATTAGTGAATTAACAATACACTATCTTTGTTGCAATATCACACAATAAGAAAACCCAACTCCAATTACTATAAGTGAAAATCATAACTTTAAGAATGAAACAATAACTGAAATTGACTAGAATAAAAGTAATAATCAAAACGTGTTCATCCTAACATCCTACAACGTTCCCGGAAGTAACCTAGGTGGTTTAGTCTTCCATAAAAATCAAAAAGCTCACAAATTGAATAAAAACAATGGAACTCATACTAAAATTCATAAACAAACTTGAAATCATAAAACTAATAAAGTCTAATGATCAATCAATCATGGAACAATGAAACATTGGAGAAGAAGTAACCAAATCTGGAGTTTGATGGAATTGATGACTATTCACCGGTTGAACGTATGGGTGTCCTTCAGGGTGTTTTACATGCCTTCTTCCGTCCTTGATTTGCACTTGAAAATGGCCTAAAACGGTTAGGCGTCCTAGGGGGCGTCTTAGATGCGTTCTAGGACGTCCCTCATCTTTGTTGCCCCTTTTTGGTGATGAAAACTGGAGAATCAGTAAAAACGTAAAACGTGAAAGTTGTAGGAAATTTTGTCTAGTTTCCAGAAATTCTTCATTCATGTAAATTGGAGCTCTAGATCTCGAGATATTATCAAAACATTTAAGAGTGGTCAAGTTTCTTAGCACCATTTTTCTTCATTCCTTTAGCAATTCGTCTCCCACGCTTGTTAACTTCAGTTTGCTCGTTTTTCTTGCGGGTTCCACCCACTTTATCACTAAGTATTTACCTGCATATAAAGTTCAAAAACTCATCAAAGTAGTGCCATTCTCGGGCAATCATACATTAATTCAACATATTTAGTACAATTTATTGTGTTATAAATATAGACCGATCACATGGGAGAGGTTTAGGCTGATGTTCCGAGATGAGTATGTTCCCCCGGTGGAGAGGGGACGGTTGGCCCAGGAGTTTTTGTCTCTCAAGCGGAAGACAGAGTCAGTGACGGAGATTACGAGGATGTTTCACGAGAGGGCATTGTTCTTCCTTGAGCACGTGTCTACTGAGCAGGCATGCATAAGCTGGTATTTGAGCATTCTGAGGAGGGATATTTGAGAGTTTGTGGTGAAATCGTCTTATCAGACATTTGTCGAGCTTCAAGAAAATGCCAGGGGGAGGGAGATCATGTTGGAGACTCAGGCCAGGGAGGAGGCGGAGTCTCAGGGGAGAGACCGGAGGCCGGCACAGTCGCAGCCGGTAGCGAAGCGGGCTAAGCCTACTGATTCAAGGTCAGGGGGCTAAAAGGGCCGCACTTGTGGCAAGTGAGGCAAGATTCATGAGGGATCTTGTCAGGCGAGGATTTGCTACAAATGTGGCAAAGAGGAGCATATGGCGAAGGACTGCCCCAAGGGATTTGCAGTTTGCTTTCACTACAATCAGACTGGCCATCAGAAGGCCGAGTGCCCTCAGCTTGTTCAGGAATCAGCCCAGGGTTCCACTCCTGCTGTTTTGCATGCCATTATTATTCGGTCGGTGAAGGCTGATGCTCCGAGGGCTCATGGGAGAGCTTTTCAGGTGACAATGGAGGAGGTCCGCGCAGCACCTGATGTCGTGGCTGGTACGTATTTCCTTATTTATTTATTTTGAGATTTATTGCGCTTATTCTGTGCTGTATTTAGGTACATGTCTTGTGAGTTTTGTACCTGATTTTGTGTTATTTGACTCGGGTGCGAGTCGATCCTTCGTGTCTTTAGCTTTTAGTCGCCACATCAGTATCCGACGTGAGGCGTTGAGTCAACCTCTGAGGTTTTCCATAGCCGACGAGAATGCGGTTTTTGCTACTGATGTATTCCGAGGATGTGTGCTGGAGATTTTTGGTGTCGAGTTCCTGATAGATCTGGTGCCGATAGCGACGGGTGATGTATGTGTCATTGTGGGCATGGACTGGTTGAGCCGTTTTGGAGTAGTGATCGACTGTGAGCTTCAGTTGGTGACTATACGAGACCTAGTGGGGGATTGCTTACAGTGTATGGCGAGGGTACCTGATATGGGTCAGCTTTCTGCTCTGCTTCCAAAGCGAGACAGAGTCTACAACAGGGTTGTATGGGCTTTTTAGCGTATGTGATGGATATGCGGGTTGCCACAGAGAGGCCGAGTTCTACTGTCGGGGTTCTGATAGTGTGCGCGTTTCCGAATGTTTTCCCCAAGGAGTTGTCGGGTGTGTCTCCCGAGAGGCAGGTGGAGTTCCGGTTTGATTTGGTTCCGGGAGCGGCATGGAAAGCGTCGATCCTTGTGCCACCAGAGATGCAGGAGTTATCCTCACAGCTCCAGGAGCTGTTGGGGAAGGGTTTTATTAGACCGATTAGCTCAACATGGAAAGCGTCGATCCTTTTTATCAAGAAAAATGATGGTTCACACCGGATGTGTATTGATTACCGGTGTGACAACCCAAACCTTTTTTCGTTACCATTAGTTAATTTCCGTTAATAAAATTTGAATTTTATTGAGTCCCGTCAAATTCCTTTGGTTTGAAAATCATTTAGTTATATATTTGAACTTTATATATATGAGTCGGGACCAAAACCACGCGAAATTCCGAAGTTTTCCTTTGAACAAAACAACTGTTCATGGCCTGACTGGAGTTCACAGCCGTAAACCCGTTTACGGCCTGTACCAAGTGGTCCCCACCACCGACCATACCCCCAGCCTATATATATGATACCCCCAACTTCATTTGAACTTCTTGGCCAAAAACTCTCTCATTCTCTCTCTACCTCTTGACCTTAAACCCCCAAACACCCTCATTTCTTCCGAAAAATCATCAAGAATCACCTCTATAGGTTTTTTAGGAGCATCAATAACGCCCGTAGATTAGGGCTAGTCAATTTAGAGACGATAAGTGTCAAAAATGACTTTTTGATGGAATATTATTTAGAAAGAGTAATCTTAACTAAGTTATAGTATATATTACAAGGATTCTGTACATATAAAGAACGCCAAAATCCGAGTTATAACGAAGAAGTTATGACCTGTCGAAGTTTCGCGACAGAACCGGCACGACGCTGAATGATGTAAAACGTGAATTTACGTTAGAGCGATATTTAGCCTTAGCAATCTAAACGAAAGTCGTAGAGTTCGTTAAACCGTGAGCGTGCATAAAAAGAACATCCAAATCTGACTTCGTATGAGGAAGTTATGATTTTTCTAAGTTTTGACTTAGCGGTATGCAGCCCGAATACTCGATTTGAGATCGAGCGGTTTGTAGCCAAAACAATCTAAATGAGAATCGAAGATCTTGTCGATAGTAATCCACCGGTAAAAAGACAGACGAAAACGTCGTCGGATGAAGAAGTTATGAATTTATAACGGAGTTTTCTTGTCCCGGCCTACTAAAAATAATAATAAAAATAAAATCAAAATTAGCCGACAGAGTCTAAATGAAAGTTGTAGAGCGTAGTCTCACCTACGCGTGGATATAAAGAACGTCGAAAACGGAGTTTGTATGAAGAAGATATGAATTTTTTAAGTTTATTAAATAATTAAAATATTAAATTTAATTATAAAAATTTCGATATTATCCTAGGGGGGGGGGGGGGGAGTCAGCGACCTTATCCAGGTTACGCCCAACGTAACTAGAGATTACGCCCAGCGTAATCCTTCTTCCAGCACCCTATAAATAGATGTTGAGGGCTGCCGAGTTTTGGTGATACATTCTTCCATTTCTCTTGCGTTTTTACCTCGTTTTGTGTGCAAGAAATACCCCGAAGCCCCGGTATCATTCTCGAGACCCAAAGCAAGTCCCGAAGCCCTGAAGATCCCGAGAAGTGAAATTCCCGAGCCGAAGCTCTGCCCGCGAGAAGCCCGATTTTTGTGAAGATCTTCAAGATCTACCGAAGAATACTACTTTTACAAGCCGTAGTGTTGTCCGAGCATCGTCTAATCAAGTGAGTGTATAGTCACTTTCATCTTACACATAGATATGAAGTATTTTATAAAATACGTGCTATGTGTATATATATTGTTATTTTTATGTATGAGTGCATAGTTACTTTCTTCTAACACATAAATATAAAGTAGTAGCTATGAAATACGTGATATGTGTTATATATTATTTGTCTATTTGAGATGGGCTTGGAATTGATGTTTTATTATATGGGTGTTAAATGATTTAAACTGTGTTTGTATTTATATTTACAAAAATGTTGGGTAGAACATGGGTAGATGGAATAGTTGGTGACGATGCGACTTCGTACCTATTGAGTAAAGCCTTGGTGACGATGCGACTTCGTGCCTATTGAGTAAAGCCTTGGTGACGATGCGACTTCGTGCCTATTGAGTAAACCCTGGCGACTATGTGACGTAGTGCCTATCGAGTAAACCTTGGCGACGATGTGACTTCGTGCCTATTGATAAACCTTGGTGACAATGTGACTTTGTGCCTATTGTATAAACCTTGGCGACTATGGAGTTAGCGCTTGTTGAGTAAACCTTGGTGACTATGGAGTTAGCGCATGATAGTTATGGATTTAGTATCTGATAAGATAAACTTTGGCAGCAATGGACTTCGTGTCAATTCCTTAGGTAAATCCTTCGGAATGAATGAATGAAGGATAGTGGGTTCTTCGGGTAAACCCTTGAGAAATTAAAGGACATACGGGGATGGGTATTTGGGTTGATTGTTTGATAATTGAATATAATAAATGTATTACTGTGGGTTGAAAACCCTATATGCTCACCAGGCTCACAAGCCTGACCCACTGAATTTCTTTTCATTACATGTAATGGCACATGGGTATAAGTTGGTGGACTTGACGAGAGATTTTGGATTATAGATCAGTTATAAATAATTGTTGTAAGGTCTATTTTATATTGTTTATGCTTTTGGTCTGTATCGGAACATGACATCCCGATGTTTTATTATTTAATGAAAATACATTTTCTTTAATAAATGCTTTTGATAAATTCTTATCATATTTTGTTTTGGGAACAAATTCCGCAACCGTTTACTTTAAAAGATTTCTCTGATTTTAAAAACAAAGCATAAACAAATCGGTCTTTTCTGGCCGTGAAATTGGGGATGTCACAACATCTAAAACACGTTTTCATAGAATCCAACATACTTGTTCTTGAGTTTACGGCCATACACACTTCAAACCTTCAAAGGCCGTAAACCCTTCAAGAGGTTGTTCACGGCCGTAAACAATTCACGGTCGTAAACCCCCTTCACGACCGCAAACCCTCCCTAAGTGGTGAACTAGACTGAAAACCCGTTTTCCTCGATTCAATCAAGACCCTGTAACATTCCTTAACTGAAAGCAAGTGTTTTTCTAACACTTTATCTAACGAAATCGCTAATTTAGATACATATATGTATTTAATTGTTATTAGGATTCCGTTAAGTGCCACATACAACAATTCGAGGGTCTTTATTTCCAGTTCATTGATTCGATGTTTGTACACAACTAGTTAATATATGATTGTGAGACAACACTTCAATTGTACCTTTCAGGGTACAGGTTAAATCCTATCATAGTATAACCAAAGTCTCTTGGAGGGAGAGCGTGAGATTTGTGAATAGATCTATTCGGGACTAACAATCCCACACCTAAACTGCTAGCTATAGTTAGGCAAGCATGCCTGGGGTGACAAATGTCATTTATCCGACACTTGAAGAACGTCGCAAAGGTCACTAGGCCATATCAAGCATGGTTATACGAATCACAATAGTATAAACTAACCTTATTGTTTACGGGATTATCATTCTTCTTAAGTTTTATTTTCCTTAATAAAACTAGTTCAAAATACAACTGGAGGATTCCAAGGATTTCAATTCATAGTTTTATTTTAAGTAATGAAACTACTATTCATACTGGTGGTAACCAAGGTTTTCAAACAGAACATCTTATACATTACTGGTGATAGCCAGGGTTTTCATTCAAAGGGATTTTCATTCAACACAACGTTATACAATAGAGCTGGTGGAGCCAGACATACAAACTAATACAATATACACTACTACAGAACACAACGATAAACATATATGTTAGAAAATATTGGATTTTCTTGCGAAACATACAAAATTTTTTTTAGATTCAACGAAAGGATTTTCATTACAAAAATATATTTATGAACTCACCAGCTTTATGTTGATACTCTTTCAAAAATTGCTTGTATTCTCAGGAAATTAGTAGACAGGTACCGAACACATATTTTTAGAAGACAGAGCGTATAGAGTCACGTCTTTTTACTTTTGGGTTATACTTGTGATGTATAAAAACATGAATCAAACATATGTAAATACCTATATATATATATATATATATATATATATATATATATATTCAATGTAATGGTTGTGTTTACTATGATTACTATGATGAAATTGTTGTGATACTATACACGACGTCATCCACCCTCGAACGTTTCTGTCGTTTCGGTTTGGGGGTGTGACAACCAGGAGTTGAACAAGCTGACGGTCAAGAACCGTTATCCACATTCGAGGATCGACGATTTATTCGATCAGTTGCAGGGGCATCTGGTTTTCCAAGATTAATTTGAGATCTGGATATCACCAGATGAGAGTATGCGAGGAGGATATTCAGAAGACAGCCTTTAGAACTCGTTATGGGCATTCCTTTCAGGCTCACCAACGCACCGACAACGTTCATGGATCTCATGAACCGGGTGTGTAGGCCTATGTTGGACCGGTCGGTGATTGTGTTCTTTGATGACATCTTGGTGTATTCGAGGTCTAGAGAGAAGCATGAGGAGCATCTGCGAGAGGCTCTTGGGGTATTGAGGTCGGAGACGTTGTATGCCAAATTCTCCAAGTGTGATTTGTGGTTACGAGAGGTCTCATTCCTGGGATACCTTGTTAATCAGAATGGTATATTGGTCAATCCGGCCAAGATTGAGGCAGTTATGCGATGGGAGGTGCCGAGATCCCCATCCGAGATCAGGAGTTTTCTGGGATTGGTAGGCTACTATCGGAGATTTACAAGGATTTCTCCAAGATTGCGGTTCCTCTCACCAGATTAACCCGAAAGGGTATTACTTTTGTTTGGGGGTTTGAGTAGCATGCATCATTTGATATTCTTTGCCAAAGGTTGTGCGAAGCTTCGGTGTTAGCCCTTTCGGAGGGAGTGGATGACTTTGTAGTCTATTCTGATGCATCTATTTTCAGGGATGGGTGTAGTGTTGATGCATAGGGGTTACGTGATAACATATGCATCGAGGCAGCTGAAGCCTCATGAGACGAGGTATCCCACCCATGATTTGGAGTTGGGGGTGGTGGTGTTCGCCCTCAAGATTTAGCGCCACTATCTTTATGGTGTCCGATGTACCATATACATGGACCACAAGAGCCTAAAGTACCTGATGGATCAGCCTAACCTGAATATGTGGCCGAGGAGATGGTAGGATATAGTGAGGACTATGACTGTGAGATCTTATATCACCCCGACAAGGCTAAAGTTAGCTGATTCCTTGAGTCTCAGAGCCGAGAGCGCTTCGATCCGGGATGTGTGTATGAGGATGACGGTGATGAATCCAGTCTTAGATATCATCCGAGAGGCTCAGGTAGAGGTTATGAGACCAGAGAACCGTAAGAGAGAGCGTGTGGTCGGTCAGGTTTTTAAGTTTCAATCAGACAGTCGGGGACTTATGACTTTCCAAGGTCGGATTTGGGCGCCATATACAGGTGGAGCTCGGCGTATATTTATGGAGGAGGCGCATAGATCTATATTTCGCGATCCGTCGGGTCTTTGCCGGGAGGTCTCTGTCAGTCGGTCCCCCGTGGTTGAGGTCATAGCACCCTCGTTGGTCTCCACATGGTGGTTGTTGTCAGTGCTGTCGACATTCAACCCTCGATCATGATTGCCCAACGGGGCACAGGTTCGATGTAGTCGAAACGGTTTGCGGAAACCCTTGCTATGAATGGAGGATTGATTACCTCCGGTTCCGCTTCTGATTCTTCTCATAACCATTCACCATTTCTCGGGTTCGGATTGGGAAAGTAGGGGTAGTCCGGTAAGTAGGATCTTGCTACGTTGTACTTGTGAGAATAGGAGTGGAAGAGATAATTACTTGGCGTCTAACTCTATAATTCATTACTTATAGGGGTGATCCTTATTAGTTACTTCTATAATGACATGGTGCATACTAATTACATATAACAAGTTATGATATACCTTCGAATAAGTGATCCCACCCTAGGTCCACATCCAAACAAGGAAAAGGAAGTAAGGCAATGACCACAAATTCTAAGTCTATGATTTCTAAGTTATATATAACCTTAGAGTATCCACTTAGGGACTATAGACCTATTATTAAGGATCTATTTAGTTTTCATATAAGTTATGATATTAAAAAATACTCCTATAGTATTTTAAACTTATGTTCTGTTCTAATGTTCTCATTGTGGTGGTGTTGGTAAGTTTTTAGACTTGTTGCAATATCACAACCATTCTTGGGCATGTGCTAATCACTCCTCGGACCAGCATAGTTGATCAGGCTATGCCACTCCCAAGACTGACCATACATCCCCGAGCTTACCTGTGATATCCAACAATCATTACTTTTGTTTTGTTCTAGATTGATGTTGACCTTAGTATGTATGCATGCATGTATACTTTTAATAGGAAATTATTTATTTCTAAAAGTATAACTGTTTTGAAAACTTTAAATCAAAGACCTTAGTCCCAATGCATTTATAGTTTGTATATCTTATATGGTTCGATATACTTAGTTCACTATAAACAATGCTCTGATACCAATCTGTCACAACCCCAAACCAAGGATGGCGGAAACGTCCGGGGGTAGAGGACCTCATGTATAGTATCACAACAACGAGTATAATAGTGCTCAAAGTAAATACAACCATCATAAATATAATTGAAAAAGTTACACCAATGTATATGTTTACATATTTCAAATCAATTACATTATGATGACAAAATGAACTGTTTGACGATTTATCGTCTCATCCTCAAAACGCTGTTGATTTCCTGTTTCACTGAATTCCTGAGAATACAAGTAGTTTTGAAAAAGTGTCAGCACAAAGGTTGGTGAGTTCATAAGCTTTTGATAGTAAGAGTTTGAAAATCGATCTTTGTAAAGAGATGTATGTTACCAAGAAAAATCCAATATTTTCCATATAAAAGTTATGTGGTCCTAAATACCAGGACCGAAAATGAACAAGTATTTGTCATACTTAAAGATACAAAAGTGGTTTCAAATTGGCGTAAAACCCTTTCTGATTTGAGAAAACTCCCGTAATGAATGGTGTGTAGTCTTAAATACCAAGACTGAAAATATACAACAATATCTGTAATTATTGATATAAAAAGTAATTTTAAATCGACATAAAACCCTTTTTGATATGAAGGCGTACAAGTATTTTCCCATACTTAAAGTAATTTCAGTGAGCTAAATCGACAAAATGTCACACCCCCAAACCTGAACGGCGGAAACGTTCGGGGGCGGATGACTTCATGTGGTAACGTAACAAATAAATACATAGTAAAGAAAGCAATACAACCATCATATATATAATTGAAAGTTTACATTTGTCAAAAGTTACATGTTCAAAACTCAATTACAATATGATGTCAAAATACGAGATTAAACTGGCGCCGCAGCATCTCTTCTTCAAAAGCATATAAGTACCTGAAATTACTGAATCCCTGGGACATACAAGTAATTTTGAAAGAGTAGATCAGCATTTAAGCTGGTGAATTTCATAAGTATTTAAGTGACAATGTTTGAATGAAATGAAATGTTTTATCTTTGTTTGCTTGTGTTTAGAAAATCCTATATTTTCTACTAGTATAAAAGTAGCCTTCACTCAAGACCAATGTTTGTTTCCAAAATGTATGTAAATGTAAAATAACCAATGAGTTAGAAAACCTTGTAAATCAATGCATTTTTAATACCCCTTGTGAGTTTTATAACCATACTATTGACTCTGAATGCCTATACACAACGTTCTTCAGGCGTTGGAATGTTATGACGTTTGTCACCCCAAACGGTGGACTGCAGCTAACAGTCAGGGCGCGGGTTGTCAAGCCCGTATAGATCTATACACAAACACCATGCTCCCCCTCCAAGGGATTCTGGTATATAATACAGGACTTGAAATGTGTACTCGAACGTACATGAAGTTAGTGTCTCACAAATTCGTGGTATAAAAACAGATCTACTTGTTAAAATGTTACGTTTGTTCTTGTATACGAAAGTAAACTTCTTGAAATATGTGTTTCTAGTACATAAGAGTTAGAAATCTGTTCGTAAAACTATACCTATTATAGTTTCCAAAAAGCGTGTCTTGTTTGTTTAGAAATATTGAGAAAACGAATCACTTGTTTATGAAAGTATAGATTTTTGGTGTAGAGTCTAGGATAGACAAGAAAAATCTAAGAACAGTTTAGTTTATACATGCATTACAACAACATTATATTTTAAAAGGTAAAATGCAATTGTGACATATGTTATATATATATATATATATATATATATATATATATATATATATATATATAAGTTCCTTTAAATGTTTATAAATCGCATGTGATTTGAATATATAACAGTATATAAAAGAGTTTCTTTATGTAACACACGATAATACTCGTGTGTTTTACTTGTAATCCCCCCCTTGAAAGCATATAAAAGTATTTAGAATAATTAAAAAGGTTGATTAAGGGGTATGAAACTCACTTGAAAGTTTTGGAGATAGCGAGATGGAAAACCGGGCAGAGTTTCGCCTCGGGAAACGGATTTTCCTCGGGATTCTCGGGAATCTCGGGAGTAAAATCGACCTTCGGGACTTGAGCCAAAAAGACCAGAGCTTCGGGTTTGAACGGACACGGAAAACGAGGCAAAGTTGAGAGAGAGAGGAGAGAAATGAACCCTTTCTTTGGAAACCCTCGCATCCTATTTATAGTAAGGCTGGTCTGCCTCGGTACGCGGGGCGTACGCTCGTACGCAGCGCGTACGCGTACGTCATGCATGACCGAAGCCTCGACTGCCTCGGTTCGGATGGGACGGGTTGCTGGGTACGCGGGTCGGATGGGACGGCGGGTCGGATGGGACGTCGGGTCGGACGGGTCGGGGCTTCGGACGGGTCGGACGGGTCGGTTTCCTTCGGATAGCGCGACGTGGACGATCAGAGGCCAATCCTCTCGGTTACGCGGGGCGTACAGGGGTACGCAGCGCATACCTCAGATGAGGACGCTGACTCCCCTTCGGATTATATCCGAATTTTGATTAAAATAAATAATTTATTTATTTAATAACTTCAAAAATTCATATCTTCTTCATACGAAATCCGTTTTCGATGGTCTTTATATCCTCGCGTACGTGAGACTACGCTCTACAACTTTCGTTTAGACTCCGTCGGCAAATTCCAAAATTATATTTTTATTATTTATTAAAAATCCATCGTGTTTAAGGAATTTCTTTGAAAATTCATAACTTCTTTATCTGATGTCGGTTTTTGCCAGACTTTTTACCGCTGGAATACCATTGTCGAGACCTTCGATTCTCGTTTAGGTCATTCCGGCCAAAAGTCGCTCGATCTCCGATTCGAGTTTTTAGCTGTCTGTTGCTAAGCCGAACTTGGAAAAATCATAACTTCGCTATATGAAGTCGGATTTGGGCGTTCTTTTCACGTACGATCATGGTTCAAAGACATTTAATCATAGAAGGAAATTAAGTAGAACTTATTTGTACATTTTATTATGAAAGTAACTTTTTATTATTCGGAAGTGGTTACAATACTTGACCCATTTTGGTCGTTACAAAGAGTTGAAATATCAGGTTGTCATACATAACTTGCTAATTTAAAATTAGAACCCGTAAATCTTATGATTTGTTAATACCACATGTGAGCTATCATAACCATACTTGACTTAGATGGCCTCGTAATGCGACATTCTTCAGGCGTCGCCGTCAAATGACACTTGTCACCACAGACCTGCCGGTCTAGCTGTTGCAAACAGCTCAGGTGTGGGTTTGTCAGACCCAATATAGATCTATACACAACTATCACGTTCTCCCTACAAGAGACTCTGGTTACAATTTACAGGACTTTTTGAATTGATTACTTTGGAAGTAACCCGAAGAGAGTGACTCACAAATTTATTCATTAACAGATTTACGTGAACTAAACTGAAAACCTTTGATAAATGAGTTTGAAAAGTAAATGATACATAAACTATACCTATTATAGTTTATCCAAAACGTTTGTAATGTATAAGAACTCTTTTACGAAAACACATTAGTGTTATGAATCCATGAACTATGCTTATTATAGCTTAATGTACGCGTTCTAAATGAATGAATAATCTTGTCATAAATGACTAAGTTTCAGTTTATGATGATAAACTAACAAGGAAACACATTCAATATTTAGAACTTATTGTTATACACTTTGCTCAACATAATACAAGTGTTAAGAAAGTTATATGATGTTAACAAATTTTTAACCTTTCTGTGATGTTTTAGAAAAGTCATAGAAAAATCATACGAAGTCAAAACTAAATCCGTAAATTCTGAGAGTTCCCAAAATGTGTCTACTTTACTCATAATTTTTATCATGATTTTTAATGACTTCCAACTTGGGTGAAAAAGTCCATAATCACAGACTGGTCCGGATTGGTGTTTAAAATGATAGGCAGTTTTGTAAAAATCACCATAAATTTTAGAAAAATCGTATGGAGATGTGCAAGTAGTCATTTTAAAGCTAAGAACTGGAGTTACTTGCATCTAAAACAGTTTTGAAAACTAAAATGTTTAAGTTGTCCAAAACAGTCTGTGAATGGAGTCCAACTTTTCTGATGAAAGCTGTTAGAAAAGTTTAGTTATGTTCTTAGTGTTTTAACTTGTATTCCCCCCCCCCCCCCCCCCTAAAAACTTAAGAAAACATGAAAATGTAGGGGTATGAACTCACCTTATGTGATTTCAGTAGATGGATGATGGAGAAAAGAAGTGTTCAACTCAAGAACACTTGGGAGATGCTGGAAGATTTGAGGAGCTAACAACAAATATGACGATATTTTTGTAAGCAATCTATGATTTGGATGAAGGATAGTAGAATATCTAAGTGTAGGAGGAAGATACTTACCAAATGTGGAGAGAAAATCTAAGATCAGCCCTTGAATCTCGAATTTTTAGAGAGAGGAAGTGAGAGAGAAAATATGTTTGATCTTTGGTGGAAGAATGAGAAAATGAGAGAAAAGTGTGAGGAGAGAGGAGGGTTTTCTTACCTTGACCAAGTGTGTGGCTTAAAAATGGTGGGAAAAGTACCATGAAATGACTAGGTATGGGCTGATGGTGAATAGTGACATGGAGTGGGTATGAGAGTGGTTGCTTGTGTCATAGAATAAAGAAAAGTCAACACTCCATCTCTTGTACTTCACCAATTCTTCTTGGATAAGGTTTATCCCCAAAAACGTGGATAATTAGTAATTATGGGGCCTTATATGTTAAAATAAAGTTTTGGGTGAAAATCCCGCGTTAAAACAATTAAAAACGGAGCTAAAATGAAGTCGTAGTCGAAAACCGGGAAGAAATGCTCTTCCTGCGAGGCTTCTCGGATTGGGCCGGAGGTTCGGTCCCTACTGTTGCTTGCTGGGTCTGAAGCGAAATGAGGCGAAAGAGGGTAAGACCGAAATGGACCGAAATAGACCGAAATGGACCGAAGGTTTGGTCCCTTATGCGAGGCTCGGTCCGAAGGGAGGGTTCGCTTCTGACAAGTTCGGTTCCTAAGAGGGGTTTCGGGTCCTTAAGAGGGTTCGGGTCCTCAAGAGGGTTCGGGTCCTTAAGAGGGGTTTCGGGTCCTTAAGCCCTTTTTATTCGTTCTTACCCCGTTTTAAGCGGTTTTTGACCCGGTTAAGGGTCGGGATGGCCCGAAAGACTATAAAAAGTTTAAGGAACTTTTGAGAGAGATTTGGGAGAGATTTCACATTCTTGGAGAGATTTCTCATACAAAGAGAGATTTAGGAGAGATTTCACATACTTAGAGAGATTTAGGAGAGATTTCACATTCTTGGAGACATTTGTTGGATTAGTGTCTAAGTCCATAACTATTTTGGTATGTACTTGACCCGATGGTGCATGGTCCTTTTGGGTTGTCTTCACCAAAGCACCTTGATTGGAGAAATATATAGAGAGAGAGGATAATATGATTTATTAATATGTTATAAGAATAATATATTAAAGGAGAAATCATATTTGTTTAATTAATATTGGTCGATAATTAATTAAGAATTAGTTTTGTGATCAAATGTAATTAGTTAAACTAGAGGGGCTGATTTGTAATTATGTGATAGTTACAAAATAAGGTAAGGATTATCTTATAAGTATGGTGGACGAATTTAAGGTTGGAAAGCCTTAGAATTCAAGTATGATAAGGATTCAAGGATTATCTTATTGGTTGCTTAATGGATAATCAACTAGATAAGGATAATGACTGAAACCATATCTTTACACCTATATAAACACCCCTAGGGTCATGAATTCGTGTATCCCTTCCCAAGAGGTCCTAAGGACGAATTCTAACCTCCCTCCTCTCTCTTTATACCTTCTCCACTTGCTTATGGTGTTTGTAAGCCATTAGAGGAGTGACACTTGTGACTCTAAGCATTCCAAGGTCAATTCAAGGAGGAATTGGATTGTTATTGCTATATAACAATCAAGGTATGTTCTTAAACCTAATTACATGTGAATTCTGATTTCCATATGCTAGAATTAGGGTTCAAAGTCTTGGATTCAAAGTATGTACAATAGAGAAACCTAGATCCGAGCTTTAGGGTTTGTATGAGCACATAGGATGTCTTATGACGAAAACCCATCAGTGGTATCAGAGCCATGATTGGTTTCTATTGTATTGATGCTTGATGTAACTGAAAATCGTGTTTTGGCCTCACTGTTCGACCTGACTCGGCGAGTCACTCTTGGACTCGGCGAGTCAGCCCTACTCAGCGAGTTCCAGAGGGTGACTCGGCGAGTCAGTGCGTCAGACAGTGCTTATCTCGGGATTTCTTGCTGTTTTTGCATTGGGATAATTACCTTATCATGTTAGATTAATATTAATCCGATTATATGATATATTTGACTATAATTTTAATCTAATTCAAGATATTTATCAATTAATAGGATAATTGTTTCCTTATAAGATAATTGATTAATTATTTTAAGTAAATTGATAAATTATTTTGCAAGAAATCATCAAATATGGATAATTATGTGATTAAATGTTAATTTGAATTATTTGTTATTTGATCCTTGTTGTTGTGAAAAGTTTCATATTTGGCCCTTTAGGTTTTATAGTTTAAATTTGAACCCCCAAAAGTTTTGTTGTTTTGAAATTTAAATAGTTGAAACCCTAATGTTTTGAAAAAAGGTTTCAAAACTTGTCCTCAAGTTTTGGAATTTAAATTTTGATTAAATAGTTTAATTTTGATGCATATTTAAATTCTAAACCCTAATGTGTTGAAATGTTTCAAAACTTGCCCTCAAGTTTTGGAATTTAAAAGTTGATTAAAAGTTTAATTAGGAATGTCAAATTCTAAAACTCTAAGAAGTTTTGAAAAGGTTCAAATCACACCCTTATGGTTTTATTAATTAATTAAGCTGTATAATTAAAAGAAGTTTAATAAATCCATAAAAGTTTAGGTCTACAATTTAATTGAATTAAAAGTATAATTGTTAAATTAGACCACCTAGTATTTTAAAAGTATAAAAATACACCTTATACTATATATAACATTAAAGGTCTAACATTATATATATGTATGAGTAAAAGTCAGTCTTACCGTTAGTAGGCCTCATTCACGAAGCTGGTCTATAAGGGGTGTTTAAGGAAATTGCCTATAAAATGGCGATTGAATGGGTATCCACTCTTACCCACCGCACTCTTGACTAGTGGAGGGTCGTTAGCCGAACGGGTAGGATAGGACGAAACCTTCCATTATAAGTATAATGAATTATCAAGTAACTAAATGTTTTATAAAATTCCCAATCTTAGTTACTTAGGCAAAAGTGAATTGATGCAATTCCATGAAATTACACTTTGTGCCCTTGCGAAGACGTTAGTGGAGCGTGTGTGGTTAACCGGCACACTAAATGGGTCTAAGCAAAGGTAGCAAAGGGTGACTCAATGTTTGTCATAGTTCGGTGGAGCGTGTGTGGTTTACCGGCACATCGAATAGGTGACTGTAACATGTGAGTGCACCATGTAAGTTTGCATGGTTATTCACACCCGCTTTGTGATCCTCGGCATCCCAGTCACAAACAAGAGGGGCATATCGAGATTTAAACATGCCATTGAAAGTTCAATGAATCTCAAAGGATCTAGGAGTTTTCATAGATTTAAAACTTAAATTTCTTTTTCGTTTTTCATGGTGGAAATTAGTGAATCGTCATTCACTTACCTTCAAATATTCTGCAATTAGGGTTACGGCATCCCTCTCCCAAGTTGTAGAATATTGTGTTGGGTCCTAGCCTTAGTATCTCATTTGGGTGATTTACTAAGGACTCAATCTATCAACTAACTTGAATTCGTTTTCTCCCATTTTGTAGATGTCAAAGTTCGACAACTATGGTTTTCCCAAATCTCGTGGAACAAGCTTTCCACATGAAGATGGTATTCCACGATTCAATCGAGGAACAAGAAATCATGCTTCACTTCCTCCTCCTCCTCCTATAGTTCTCCCCAACCCACAAGATCGAAGAATTGAAAGGTTCAATATCACTAAAGCCCTATTGGAAATGAAACATGAAGATGGTAAACCCGTGTGTGCCCACGTTCTAGGAATGAAATCACACATTGATAGGTTGATAATGTTGGGTGTGTCATTCCCAGATGAGTTGGCTGTGAATTGGGTTTTGCAGTCACTTCCTGAATCATATAATGAGTTCAAAAGAAAGTATTATATGATGAATCATGACGACAACCTCATTGACCTAACTTACATGCTCATTGCTGCTGAATCAGAAATGATTTGGCGAAGCAATGGAGCGTATTTGTTGGAAAAGTCAACCAACCATGCTTCCGACGACGTTCTAGGAGAACCGACCTGCGAGGGCGTTGGATACAAGTCTGCCCAAAGAGCCTGAAGAGTCCGGAAGCTGGGAGAGTCAAAGAGTATGGCTGCGCTTCAGGTAAAATCCACTATCTAACTCCATTAAGTTCCTATTCATTAATTCTTAATACATAATGTAATAAGATTGCATTTGAATGTTTTACAGGATCGGTGAAAAGAAAGGAAGCTTGGTGAAAGAGCAAGATGAATCTAATCACAAGGAATGGATCTTGATCGCATGGACTTGAAGATTAGATTTTGAGCTTAGATAGTTATGATAGAGTTGTTAGAAATTTTCTTTTGAAATACATAGTTTTCAATGGATTTTGCATTGTAAGGACAAATGTTTTCCGCTGCTTTTATAAATAAAATAAATTTTTGTTTGACTTATTTATTTATTTCCTTGCAATGAAATCGTTATGAAAATTGGTTTTTGCATATTTCTACAACAAATGGATATGATTCTTATTTATGGTGTTTATGGAAAAGTCAAGAATTTACCAAATAGGGAGAGTTTTCTCATCGCCCAAGTTTCAATTGGACAGAAATTTGGAATCATGCAACTTGGTTGCACGATGAATGAGAAATTTCATATTTGGAAATTAGACCAATTCGTTGACAAAGTGTCAAGTGAAGGGCTAGAAGATCGAGTACGCAAAGTTGTGTGTTGATCAAGTTCACCATAAGAATAACAAAGACATTCGTCATGATTTACTAAAGGCTTAGTAAATATGATTATACTTACAAGATTAAGTGTAATTCTAAATTGATTAAAGGGTTTAGATCAATAGTAGAACGAATAAGAAGAATCAAGTAGGCAGAAAGATAAAAGTTTTTCCATTCTAAGAAGAAGGGAGAGTACCTTTTATGCTTTATGATAGGTCTTAATGATTAAGAACCATATCTCAATTGATCCTCTAAGTGAGCCTTAGTACAATTGTATGTCTAAGAAGAAGAATCAAGAATTGAAGAAATGGTTAAATCAATAAGTCAATCATACTTCGTTCCAAAACAAGTCTTAAAGTTAAGATTGTGACATTGAGTGAAAGGTATTAAGAAGGTTTGTAACATTCATCAAATGTGGAAAGTTGTGATGTCTTGGATAAGACAAAGACCAACTAGGACCAATTTATGAAGTGTTTTGATAAAAGCTACACTAACTCTTGAATATTTGTTTGTCAAGAAATGGTTTTTGACAAGAGAATCTTATATGTCAAGGAGTCAGTGGGAGTCTTAATGGTCTTGAAAGGTTTCAAGAACAAATCAAATAAACTTTATTGATCATCACTAGCACACGAGTTGAGGTTTACAACCTATCGTGTTGACATTATTTTGATTTTGTGCCAATCCAATCGAGTTAACTATGCATGTGAGTTCTATGAGTTCTCATTTTGAACGCATAAAAGGCAAAGCACCTTAATCAATGAAAGGTACATTGATAGGAAAGGGTGAGCTGCTTAACTACTTGGAAGACATGGTGGGCAGCTGTGCTACCATAAAGGCAAGAAATCGAGATCAAGAAAGTTCGATCCACATGAGTTTGAATTTGTCGTAAACTTTAGTTTTAACAAATTCACATGGATAAGAACACATACACCGCTCAAATCTAAGTGTCATAAGATTTCCTCCTTCATGAAAATGATTGTGAGGAAATGCTTTCACTAAGACAGATTTTAAGAAGATAGTGATTGTAAAAATGCATTCTCGAATTCAATTATGGTTACGGCATCCCTTTCCATAATTTGAATTGTGAGGTTTGGCAATTAGTCTTAATTGTTTAGACACACATATGAACTATCGAAGGCAAATGTGTATAATATCAAGAAATGTTGATAAAAGATTATCAAAGCACTAAGTATTAGAAACATGAACTTAAGAAATTCAATAAGCATTGTTTTTTTTCTGAAAGTTAAGATGTTTATGAATACATGTCGAAGCTAGTGGGAGCATAAGTGTTATGTTTTATAATAATCATCAAGATAGTGGGAGCATAAAAGTTATGATTGTATGATTATAAAGGAAAGTATTGCAAGATTAGCAATATTAATTATAGAAAACAAGAGTCATACTTTGCAAAGTCGCAATAGTTGAAGAGTTGTTTTGCTATAATTAAGGGAGAGAATATTATGCTTCATTTCAAATCTAAAGGTTTAGGTTGAGAAATGTTAATAAAATTTAGTCAAAGGTACAAAGTGTGTTCTTAAAATTTCGATTATGATTACGGCATCCCTCTTCACAATTCGAATTTTGAGAACATAGCAAATAAAACATTATGCGTCGTGTCCCATACGCTTCGGGTATAGGATCGATTGCAAATGCTTTAATGTTTGACCATTCTAAAATTTTCCGAATGTCTAGCACATTTAGAGGGAAAAAGGACTAGAATCGGTTTTGACTAAAATAATTAAACAACTATCAAAGGACAATCCAAGTTCGATGAGAATTGGTCGCTTGTGAGTAGTTGGAAGTATAGTATTGGAAAATATGGAAATGTTTCTATATTGGATGGACCATATCGACATCATTACGAATAGATAAGATTCTATTAAGAATGAGTTGTCATATGGAAAATATGGAAGCGTGTCCATATTGGGAATTGAATATTGAGAAATCTATGATTAGATTAGAAACTTCTATGCAAAAGGATGTTCAAAGAATGTACTTTGAGTGAGAGACATCACGTCTATGGAATTGTCTTGTAACAATCTCCGATAGAGGACTTTGTAATATCATTGGCAATAGTCTTTGTGACTTTGGTGCAGTGACATTACGAAAGGATAAGTTGCATAGAATGTTAGAATCTAGTATATTCTATAAGTAGCAAGAATTTGATATTCTTTAACTTATGGAAAAAGGATTTGGAGTTGTAAAATGAGAAAGATTGGAAATGTGTTCAATTGATCTATTTCACAGAGTAAGAACCATAGGTAAACACTGTGTGCATGCTGGGAGCATGAGACAAGTGTTGGAATTCAAGTAAGAAGTTGATTAACCGAAACGACAAATAATGAGTAATCAATATGGTGATGAATAAAATGTGTTTTATTTATACTCAAAGGTTTGAGGCCATATGGGATTAGTATTATTCTTGTGTTTCACATTTGCATGTTTTGACTTCCAGGATAATTGAGTTTATTAAGAATAATCGAATTATTCAAACGGGCCACAGTCGTTCATATGTTGGAAGTAGGTATGAATGAAGACTGTCGTGAATTGGTGTGTGGATTGTCTAAAAGAGTATTAGACATAAGCAAATGTTTGCTGCAACGTTCATGAGTGCTTATGAATGTGATTTAAGCATTGGATTAAACCCACGCTCACTTGGATCACTCCATGGATTGTATCACGAGTGATTGGTGAGACGATAACATCTTATATTCTTGAAACCGAGATGTGTGAGTTGTATCTTGCGAATCGGTTGCACATTGATAATATGTAAACGCACTAGTAACTTGGTGTTATAAAACATATTGTTGTGTGTGATTCGGTGCGTGAGTGCAAGCGAGCATTGTATCAAAGTTTATCCGTTCCTTTTATTCAAAGTAGGATAAAAGCGATATCTTTGGGCCCCTCGATGGTTTAGTGATGACAAACGTAAATGCTCGGCTGGGCTAGGGCTAATTTGATTTGTTCAATTAGTCAGTCGTCATAAATCGGAATCGAGATATAGTACAAAGAGAATGATTTGAAATCATATCTCATATGATATCTAGAATGGAGGAATATATGATCCCTTATCTAAGGACACGCATATTTGATATGATCAGAGTTGACAGCGGCTTTGGAAAGTTACGATTGCAGATCAGGATCCGAAGTCATACGCAGAATAGTTGTTAGACTTATCCAAGTGGGAGACTGTTGGATTAGTGTCTAAGTCCATAACTATTTTGGTATGTACTTGACCCAATGGTGCATGGTCCTTTTGGGTTGCCTTCACCAAAGCAACTTGATTGGAGAAATATATAGAGAGAGAGGATAATATGATTTATTAATATGTTATAAGAATAATATATTAAAGGAGAAATCATATTTGTTTAATTAATATTGGTCGATAATTAATTAAGAATTAGTTTTGTGATCAAATGTAATTAATTAAACTAGAGGGGCTGATTTGTAATTATGTGATAGTTACAAAATAAGGTAAGGATTATCTTATAAGTATGGTGGACGAATTTAAGGTTGGAAAGCCTTAGAATTCAAGTATGATAAGGATTCAAGGATTATCTTATTGGTTGCTTAATGGATAATCAACTAGATAAGGATAATGACTGAAACCATATCTTTACACCTATATAAACACCCCTAGGGTCATGAATTCGTGTATCCCTTCCCAAGAGGTCCTAAGGACGAATTCTAACCTCCCTCCTCTCTCTTTATACCTTCTCCACTTGCTTATGGTGTTTGTAAGCCATTAGAGGAGTGACACTTGTGACTCTAAGCATTCCAAGGTCAATTCAAGGAGGAATTGGATTGTTATTGCTATATAACAATCAAGGTATGTTCTTAAACCTAATTACATGTGAATTCTGATTTCCATATGCTAGAATTAGGGTTCAAAGTCTTGGATTCAAAGTATGTACAATAGAGAAACCTAGATCCGAGCTTTAGGGTTTGTATGAGCACATAGGATGTCTTATGACCAAAACCCATCAAGATTTGGGAGAGATTTGACATACGTGGAGAGATTTGGGAGAGATTTCACATATTTGGAGAGATTTCACATACTTGGAGAGATTTGGGAGAGATTCTCGATAAAGAGAGATAGAGTGAAAACAATTGAGAGAGGTTTCATGTGTGACAAATGTGAGTGTCCGGCTTCGCAATGCAAGGTCTGTAAACACCGTTAAGCCTTGTTTAAGGATCTTACACACTCCCGATAAGTATGCAACATTGTTTTATCGGTTTGGTTCGTTACTTACCACAGTTTTAGGTTAAGGAGATCTAGATGTATGTACTTTTCAATTTATGACTTCTTATTAGAATAGCGAGTTGTGAAGTAATTACCTAACGTAAGCCCTAGAACCCACTGGCTAATTGAGTCGACCGGTTTGACTTGTTGACTTTAGTTGACTTTGACTTGACCGGAAATTGACGGTTGTCACAAGGACCGCGCGTGGGGTAGACGTAATATGGCTGATTGTAGATCGGTTGACGAAGAGTGCTCACTTCCTTACTATTAGTGAGAGCTCTTTTGAAGAGAAATTGGCCGAGATCTACGTTCGAGAGGTGGTGGCACGGCATGGGGTGCCGACATCGATAGTGTCAGATCGAGATGTGCGTTTTACTTCCAGGTTTTGGAAGAAGTTTCATGAGGATTTGGGTACCCGACCGCACTTTAGTACAACTTACCACCCACAGAAAGACGGTCAGAGTGAGCAGACGATTCATATGCTTGAGGACATGTTGTGTGCATGTTATGGACTTCGGAGGAAGTTGGGACACCTATTTGCCCTTGGCTGAGTTTTCATACAACAACAACCACCATTCCAACATTGGCAAGTCTGCCTTTAAGCTTCTATACGGGAGGAGGTGTCAGACTCCTCTATTGAGGAGGGGTAGGGCAATGAGTGATGGGTGGCACTGAGATAGTGCTGAAAACGACCGAGCAGATTCAGCAGGTCAGACAGAGGTTGCTGACAACACTGAGTTGCTAGAAGAGTTATGCAGACTGGCGACGATCCAAGCTAGAGTTCCAGATTGTAGATTTTGTCCTCCTGTGGAAGGGGGTGATCCGATTCAGGAAACGGGGCAAGATGGGCCCTAGATACATCGATCCTTTCAGAGTAACCGCCAGATTGAGTAAGGTAGCTTACCGGTTGGAGCTACCTATAGAGTTGAGCCAGATTTATAAGGCCTTCCATGTGTCTCAGTTAAGGAAGTGTGTAGCCGATGAGATGACAGTGGTACCATTAGAGGACATTCAGGTTGATGCGAGCCTAAATTACATCGAGAGACTGGTTGCGGTCTTGGATCGGAAAGTGAAGGTTCTGAGGAACAAAGAGGTACCCCTGGTTCAGGTCTAGTGACAACATCGGTAAGGGTCCGAGTGGACTTGGGAGTCGGAGTCCGAGATGCGAAAGTAGTATCCAGAGTTATTTCTGGGGCATGACTTCGAGGGCGAAGTCTGATTCTAGTGGGGGAGAACTGTAACATCCTGACTCTCAGGTATTACATTTATTTATTTATTTATTTATTTATTTTTGGGAATTAATGAGTGACTTAGCTAGTTGTGTGTTCGACTCGCCAAGTAGAGTTGGATTTGAGCACGCCGGTTGAATAACCGACTCGACGAGTCAGAGATGCCGATTCGCCGAGTTGGCGTTGTGTGAGGAAACCCTAAATCCCCGGGTTTGGGACCTATTTAAGGAAACTTATGTCCTCATTTCCGCCTCACCAGCTACCCTACTCCCCTGAGTGAAACCCTAATTGGCCATTGAGGTAAGATAGAGTGATAGAGCTAATATTTGAGTGTTTTGGTGAAGCATTGGAAGAAGAAGAAGTGAGATTCAAGCAAGGAATGAGGAAAGGCTGTGAGATCCAGTATTCATTCATTTGGAGCTTATGTTGGAAGGTAAAAGTCATCACCGTGCTCATCATGTTGTTTAGATCTTGTTAATGAGAAACTTTTGGGGCCTTTTCCATATTTCCTTGAGAGTTGGTATGACTTGTGCTTGCCAAGCATTTAGACATCAGATCTGGACCTTGTGAGGTCTATAGAGTCCACAGGTCCCAGATTTATCCAACCATAAAGAGTTATTGTGCTTAAACACCTTGGTTAGAACTTTTATTTGGCATTATAAGGCAAACATGTCATGCATGAACGTAAAGATCGAAGCTTTACGTGACATCCAACCCTTAGGAGGCTAGATCTAGAGTTTGGAGTGATAGATTTGCCTTAAAACGTCTGAATGAGAATTTGACTTAAGGGACTTGACGAGTCAAAGAGCTGACTCGACAAGTTGGCTAGGGTTTTCCCCGATGAGTCTGGACATGGGTAACTCGGCGAGTAAACGGGACAACTCGACGAGTTGAGTTGGGTTTTCGCGAGGTTCTGAAGGAACAAGGGGGACTTGGCGAGTCACATAGATGCACTCGGCGAGTCGGGTCAACATGGACAGTTGACTTTTTTTGACTTTAGGGTTTGGTCATGGCAGGAAGTATGGGGACCGTGGAGGGGTAAAATGGTATTTTACCCATTCCATGAGTTTGAGAGAGAAAGATTAACCTAGTTTATTTCGAGTCGTGATTTAAGTGTTGATTAGAGATTATTATATTATGTGTTAGGCGGAGGCTAGTTCGAGATTTGTGTATGAGATTATTACTTACTTGATTACGAGGTAAGTCCTCTCACTATACTTTACCTAGAGTGGTAATCCTTGTGTAACCGGAGGGTTTTATGTGTTGTATTGAGTATTTTGCTATCCTGCATTATGTCTTTGTGATTTATGCTGAGTATTATTATTATAAGCTTATTGAGTTAAGACCGGAGGGTCCACCCAAGCTGTGGGACCGGAGGGTCTCCACTGAGACACATTGACCGGAGGGTCGTATTGAGTTAGCCTCGAGTGGCTAATGTGACGTGTGTGGTATTTTGGGAAACTTACAAAGCTTCGTGCTTACCGTGTTATGTGTTATGTGTTTCAGGTACCTCTGAGGATCACGGGAAGACACCGACTTGATTATATACACACATACGAGTTGGAGATATGTTTTTGGAGGATCCTGGATTTGTGTTATAAATAGTTTTGGGACATGTGTTTTGATAACTTGATGTTTGTGGGATTTTTGTGATTTTGGAAATGAGATAATTGTTTTTTTTAAATGAGATTTGTTTGAAAATTTACAGTGTTACAAAATCTTTCCATAATCGATCTTAAGCTATCAGTTTTCTCCAAAATAAAAGGTTCCAAATGTCTTCAAGTGGTTTTCGTCGCCATTCATATTCATCTTCGAAACCGATGATGAATTCTACTTGGATATTGCTTATAAAGGGTGAAATCGTTTTTACTGGGGATCTGAGAAAACAAACCTTTAAAACTTAGATGAAATGGTTGACGACTGCCAGTTGATTGAAGGGAAAGGGGTACACGACTCAAACTCACCGGAAAAATCAGCATCGATCTGGGTTTCTTTGAGATCAATTCATGGATGAGATAATGGGGTGACGAGTTGCTAAAGGGAATGATATTTCATCGGAGATGTGTTCACCGACAGTAAGGTTCGATCCTTAGGAGGTTAAGTAAACGAGGGGGAGATGCCGATGATGAGGTTAGAGCTTTTGACCGTGAAATTTTCTAGCGGTTGTTGAGCATGGTAGGATTGGGTACGGTGGGGTGGTGGATTTGCAACGATGGGTGCGGTCGGTGGTCCAGGAGGAGTGGATGACAAAGGTGTTTGAGTTGCAGTTAATGAGGAACAAGGATATGGAAGAGGAAATGGTAAGGTTGTTGTAGGTATGAGTATGTATGTAAGAGAGAGAGAGAGAGAGAGAGAGAGAGTGATGGGTGGGCCAACATTTTTTTTTCATTAATATTTAAAAAGTAAAAAAATATAAAAAAAATTATAAAAAATACAAAAAAGATAATAAAATGGGAAAAATAGTCAATTCAAGTGCTCTATGGATCAAAATCATGGAAATTTTTTAGTTTAGGACCAAAATCATAGAAAAATCTTGATTTTGGACCTTCCATGCAAGTTGGAAACTTTTTGGACTCTATCTAAAGTTTTTTTTTTGAATACGATAGGGACCAATTTTACAGTTTTTTATTTATCTTAAAACTATATCAATATAATGTCCATTTATAGATAATAAAAAATTACAAATTTTGATATATTTAAAATCATTTTTCGACAAAAATAGCTCCTTAAAAATTAAAAAATAAAAAACTATATTTTTTATATATTAAAGTAATGATTAAAATAGTTTAAGGAAACATATTTTGTTTCAAAACACATGTGTATCACTTTCCTCTTTTCGTTGGTACGATAAATGGTTTTGCGGCAAAAATAAATGATTAGCTGAGAATGATTCCCTTATTTTCAACATTTTTTATTTTATCAATTGAACTTATCTATCTATCTATCTCTCTCTCTCTGTCTCTCTCTCTCTGTGTGTGTGTGTGTATATATATATATATATATATATATATATATATATATATAGTGTGGTGAGAAATAGAACCTATCATACTTGGCGTGAGCGTGTATTATGGGATAGTCATTGTGACTGTAATATCCCAAGTATGAGTTAGGGTAAGGGGAGTGATAACATTCTTAGCACCTTGCCATATCAGCATTTTAAGTGTCACTTCATTTTTTTCATTTTAACACCTAAACTTAACATTTGGTAGGGAGTGTAACACTCCCAGCACTCCATTTTTTTTATTTTTTTTCTAATTTAATTTAATTACTATATTTTAATAAACAAATATTTTTTATTTAATATTATATAAAATATAATTTTTGTATTTTCTTTTTATAATTTAATTTAATTATTTTATTTTAGTAAACAAACATTTTTTTATTTAATTAATATGACATAATTTTTTTAACGACAAACACTTCATATTAAATAAAAACGATTACAATAACTTAAAGCAAAGCTAATACTACTTAAGACCTAAAACACGATTTAATACATAAAAAACACACTTCATTATTAAAACTCACTTCATAAGAAAAACACACACTAAAGCAACGTGTCTCCCTCCGAATACTGACCTTCCAATTCGTCTTCCGGTGGCATATTTAGATCAAGATTGTCCATCGTCCAAAGATGATCGGTTAAATGGCGGTGGACATCGGTATGAATTACAACACTATGAATTATCCTCATTCTTTGTATCCATTCTTGACCACCATATTCTAGTGGTTGTGTCTCATGGATGATTTCATTCTCGTCTCTGACACATCTAGTCATGATTGAGCTAGTGCCCTTTCTTCATCATCCGTCCACCCTCTACATGGAGCCCTCCCTTTTTTTGTGCGTGTGGTTCCACTTCGAGCTCTTGAAATGATTCTTGAACTGGATCTTCAACAAGGCCTTTATCAGAAGAATTGGATGACTCGTCGAGTAGGCGGCGTGGTTGAGATTGAAAGTTAGTTTGCGGTCGGGGTTGAAAAAAAATTGAGTTTCTTGAACCGTTTCAAACGGATCAAGATCCATACCCGGACGGGGTGTTGGTTGAGATTGGTTGTGGTAAAATCTCATTGGTTGAGAAGAGAACAGATTAAATGTAAACATTTGCAGAGCCATTGTAGGAAAGTAGAAGTTAGCGGAAGAGTGAATTGGTTGATCAAATGATGATGGAAGGTTTGATGATTTGAATGTTTGGAGGTGGAAGGTGTAATGATGGAAGGTTTGAAGGTTTCTTTTTGTTGGTTCTAAGGGTTTTTTTTTTTTTTTTTGCTTAAGATGAAGACATTTTCATTGGTGAATTGATAGAGTTTGTGAAAGAGATATGATATTTTTATGTGTGTAAATTATTAATGGTGGTTTAATTTATAGTAGTTGAAAATTAAAATTTTTTTTATTAAAGAAAACGAATTATTAGTTGCTAAAATGTAAATTCAATATGAATTAAACTTTAAATTAATTCAAGGGTTGTTGATAAGTTGGTGAATTAAATTGAGGGTATTAAATTCGGTGAATACCCATTTAAATAAAGAGTCAAAGTAATCCTTCACATATCAATTCCACCAATCAGCGAAGTTTATTTGTTTCTCTCTCTCTCTTCCCGTCCTGTATACATCGAGTTAATTCTAGCGACCCCCTAGCGAGTGCTAGGGGGCGGTGTGCTCCACCCTTAGCGATCCTAACGAGTGTGGGTAACGACCCCCACTCCGTTTAGCCTTATTGAATTGGTGGTAGTTATGGTATTCGAGAATATTGGTCATGATAGTCTTGGTGACCGTGATACCAATAGATTTATATTAATGGTAGTAATACCACTGGTTGGAACACATAAAATTTGTAAGAAAAGTTGGAGATGTTTTTGATAAATATTTTTATGGTTTATTTAATAATTTAATACATGTAGTATTACCACTAAGCTTATAGCCTATCATGTTTATTGTTAATATATATTTCACGAAATAATGACATTGTCTAAAGTAATGTTTAATAGAGGAATGGAAGAACTGGAAGACAGTTGTATAGTTTTGTTAATGTAAAATAACAATGTAAGTATCCTGTGTGATCTATTGGTTTTCTTTTGCTTGTATGGTAACCGTTTGTAATCCACTCTTTAATTAAATAGTATGCTCTATATTTAATGTAAAAAAAATGGGTGTAGTTTATGTCAAATTTCCGGATGTTAAAATGACATCCATAAAAAATCAGGCCATAATGTAAGATGAAAGCATGTAATAAACCATTATCTATTTTCATGGGTCCAGACTACACAAATAGTTGTATGACTTCAGAACTGAAGATCAAACAAAGATATAATTTAATGTTTTTAACAGAGCTAGATGAGGATGGATGCTATTAAGTCTCTATCAAACTCACACTACGACATATGTCGGTCACAATCTTCTTATATGTGCCTAGAGCATGTCATTCAGACAAGTTTGGTGCAGATAAGGACGAACATGTTGTCAACAACAAAGGTATGTAATTACATAGCCTTAATTTTTTTTTCCTAAGAAGTGTAAATCTATTAAAAAAATGTATGTGTATTAAATGTTTATATTGCATTCCATTAATCCAATACTTGCATAACCTTTAACCCAAATCTATAGTTTATCTGTTTTACACATATAATTACCATAATTTTTTTTATATCTAATGTCTACTGATACCCAAGTGTTAACAAAGGATAAGTATTATTTATTTTCTGTGTCAAACTCTGAATACTAAGTTAATAGGTAGAGTGTATTATCGAGATCATGTCCTAGATACATTTAATGAGTTATATCTCTCTAAATTAATTTTCCCCTTCTCTAAGTGCAAGTGTGCAACATATCAATTATGAATTGGATATCAAATTTGACATAGAGTACTGTATCAATTTGACAAACACTGTTGTATCAGTTTGACTTATTAGGTTGCTGTGATTTAATTAGTATTTAAATGGATAATTCAGTTTTAGTAAAAAGAAAAAGAATTTAACCTTTATGTAAAAGGAAGTGGGGGACCAACAATAGAACGCATGGAGTACTTGGTTGACCAACTTTTCTTTTTCTTTTTTTTAATTGGACATGGATCGAGAAGAAAATGAAATGGATAGAACCGGACCTACCAATCTAACCTGGAAAATCTCCAACTGGATTCTAAGCGGGGCCCAACAAACCTTCTTTTAAATCCATATATAACAAATTAAATCATCATATTATAATCAGATTAATACAATTTAAAAATATACGTACACATAATGATTATCCGCATAGTCAGAGTCCTTAGTTATGTAAGTTCGTAACGTATCAATGTTTTAAAAATCGGTTTTTTAGTTGAATCGGTATGGTGATCGGTTCTCGGTTCTATCGGCGGGTCAACCGGTTTCTATAATTTTCATTTTTTTTTTCATATTTTTCTACACATACATACATATATAAATCACGAATTTGACGTTTATAAGTTAAAACATTAAAAATATACAAAAAAAAAAGTTATAGATCAATCCAAATACATTAAAATAATATATAACAATAAATTTCCGTGTTTTATATCAATTCATATACGTCAAAAAGAAAATAAAGTATAATATTGAAACAAAATATAGTTTTAGATGAATACAAACACAACAAACAACTTTATAACATTTACTATATGTTTTTATTTTGAGAAAATTAAATAGATTTAAAAAAAAATCACCAAATTTATTATGCAAATAGTTCATGTCTATGTGTTTTTATTTGGTTTAACCGGTTTATTTTGACCGGTTCAACCGAGTTTTTTTTTTCTGAAAACCGGCCGGTTTAATCCGGTTCAAAAATTGACGTAAAACCGGTGATAGTTGAATCGCTCCCTCCCCTGGTTTCCGGTCCAACCGGCCGGTTCAAACCGATTTTTAAAACATTGCATGACGCCAAATGTAGCCAATAAAATAAAAAAAAATAATTTATATAGAAAACCTAAAAGTTTTTATACAAAAAACATAAGATGTTTTGTGTGAGAATATTTATTATTATTATTATTATTATTATTATTATTATTATTATTTTAATAGAAATTTGATTTTTTTAAAGAAAGAACATATTCATTTTTTTTTTGAGAAAAAAAGTTGTAAAATAACTAAAGTTAGGATGAATTCATAAAAAAATTCTAAAATCTAGGCCAAAAGGATAAATTTTAGACCAAATTTGTAATAAATTTTAAAATGTAAGCCAAAAGTATAAATTTTGGACCAAATTTATAAAAACATTCAAAATCTATGCCAAAATGTAATTTTTGAAACTTGGATGACCTATCGTCCGGACGAAAGGGTTAAACTGAATATGATTACCGGTTTTTTGAACTTAATTGAATAAAAAAAGATACAAAAACTAAATCGATTATGAAATCAATATGTAAGGATTTTTTTGCAGTTTTCCCTTTCTTTCTATATTATGATTTCAAATAAGTTGGAAATTATATACACTCCACGGCAAGGCATTCCCACATTTTCACTAGGTTGCATGTTACCAAAAAACTTGATCATTCTTTCAAGTTGATCCAAAATGTTATTGGAACAGTCTATCAGTTGGAGATGTTAAAATTGCATTAAAATTTTGTGAAAATACATCAACTTTTATTCTTGGGTTTAAAAATGTACATAGCCAAATACAAATACATATATGATGATAACGACGATGATGTTTTCACAAACTCATGGCTCTTGATGTGACCTCCAAATCCCCTTCCATAGTACCACCCTTATTCCCTTGTGTTGCTTCCTAAAATCCATCATCCAAAATTAACTTCAATCAAACACTAAAACTTAAGACTTAATGGGGAAAGTTGAAATTTTCCCCACTTTGCCTATCAATACATTCTTCATGCATTAAGTCAAAAAAACTCTTTGAATGAAACTAGATGACCATTCATCCTTCTATTCTAAAAACAAATTCCACAATATTTCATCAATTTCATTAAATATCATAAGTTTTAACATGAGAGAAACAAAAAAAGAGGTAAATAGGTAACGGGTTTGTGTCTTAATACATTAAACCATGTTTTTTGGCTTAACCCATTAAGTCATGATGTCCATATTAAGTCAAAAAGAAACAACACCTTAATGCACAAAGAACAACCATATCGAAAAACTGTGTTTTTTTTTCTTTTTCTTTAATTTCTAAGTGGTTAAATTTATTGAAATGAAGGAAGAAGAATATACCAATGGATGTGTTGAGTTTAGATTATTGAGGTATTTTTGTAATGCATTAATTCCATAAAGAATCTTTGCACCAGTTCCTGGTTGTTCTTCTGATCCTATAGCCTCTTCATCAACCACCACTGCATCAACAAAATCAGCTCCTTGGTGGGGAGGATTGGGAACCTATAATTTCCCACAATTTGTTTTAAAAAAAAATTAAGTAAGGTACAAAAGGGTGGAATTATTTTTATAAAAAAAAAAAAAAAAAATACCTCAAACATTGAATCCACCAGAATATTTTCTAAAATGGCTCTTAGACCACGTGCACCCGTGTTCTTGGCAATTGCTTTTTTTGCAATTAATCTTAGTGCAGTATCAGTAAAATGTAACTTCACCTGAAATACAAAAATGGAATCAAGTAGAACCATTATTACTTTTATTCTATTTTTTACTAGGAAATGCGAGAAAATATATATATATATATATATATATATATATATATATATATATATATATATATATAATTTTTATTTTTACATTGTTCATGGCGAACATCCTTTTGTACTGCTTTCCAAGAGCATTTTTCGGCTCTGTTAGAACCTGTCGATAATAAATTTACAGAAAAAATAAAATAAAAAATGGAGTTTATGTAATAAGCAAATAAATGAAAGTAGGTTGCTATTTCTTGCAATTAGCTGAATATAAACCTGAAGAAGTTGATCTTCATCTAGAGCTGATGAACTGACTAGAATAGGAAATCGACCAATAAACTCGGGTATCAAACCATATGCAACAAGGTCACCACTTTCTACCTACAATTTTAAAACACAAATTTTCACAACTGATTACTTAAAATGTGAATAAAATGTTAAAATTGCTACTCACAGATTCCAACAATGAAGATGTAACCACAGCATTGGTTAATCCACCACCTCTCATATTAGCCCTCACCGGAGCACCAAACCCAATAGATGAATCTTGTCGTCTGGGGCAAAATAGTAAAATGTTCAAAAAAAAAAAAAAAATCAATAGATGAATATATTAAAATAATTCATGAGTATATTGTTTATAGTTTTATACCTCTCAGAAATGGTTTTCTCCAGATCAACAAAGGCCCCACCACATATAAAAAGGATATCTTTTGTATCCACCTGCAGATATTTCAATCAACATGAATTACTAATCAGTATTTTAAAGAAAAGGGTAAATTAGACATTAGCTATTAAGGCAAATAAAAGACCTGAATGCCATCACCCTGAGGCTGCTTTCGAGCTCGATTATCAGGAACATTAACAATCTGAAAAATAAACAATCAAATTTTATAAAGTTGAGAACTTTAAATAATAAAAAAAATCAACAATGTACATATGAATCAATACAACTCACAGTTCCTTCAAGCATTTTGAGCAATGCTTGTTGAACCCCTTCACCAGATACATCTCTGCCACTATTTAAACTTTCAGCCTGCATACATATTTTTTTAACTTTTAACCGAAAAAACATAAATAAAAATCAAAGTTTTCTTCCATGAATGCAAAGAACACAAGACCTTTTTAGTTATCTTATCAACTTCATCTATGTACACAATTCCTTGTTGAGCTGCTTCCACATTGAAGTCAGCAGCCTGAATCCAGTCAACCAAAATACACCAAATGGTCAACAGGTATATGCATAAAGTCAATGTTGACCAAAACTATATATTTATAACTTACCACAAGAAGCTTATACAATATTGATTCCACATCTTCTCCAACATAACCTGCCTACAGAAGAGGGTAATGAAATATCAAGAAACTGATGTATACATACATACATACATACATGAATTTTGTATCTGATGTAAGGTACAACTTATATCAAACCTGCCTGTGTCAAAGTAGTAGCATCAGCAATAACAAAAGGAACATTCACTACACGAGCTAAGGTCTTTGCAAGTAATGTCTTCCCTGTCCTTTCAGTCAAATTCATGATATAACAATCAAAACAAAAGAATTTTGAATATAATAAACAAAAAGAGAATCAAGAAATAAGTGAAAACCTGAGCCAGTTGGACCCATTAACAGAACATTGCTCTTATCTAACTCAACATGATCCACATCTTGGTTTTCAGTTTCTTGATTTGTATGCATAGAGGCGTGATAAATTCTCTTGTAGTGGTTATATACAGCAACTGAAAGCACCTGTCAGATTGTCCATATTGCATAAACGTTACAAATACAGAAATCAAAAAGATAAATCGTTTCAATTGATACAGCTCTACTGTAAACGTTACAAACTGATGCCCCATAATAATTAGTAAAACACACACCTTTTTAGCCTGTTCTTGCCCAATTACAAACTCATTAAGGCCTCTGCATATCTCCTTTGGTGTCGGCAATTCTATCCCAAACTTTGATCCACCCGACCACCCATTGTTACCCTGTCCATCGCCATCACACTCTCCACGCTTCTCTTGCTCCTCCACCGCCACACCACCAGCATCCACCGTCGGACCATCTACTGTATCCCCACCACCGTAAGACCTTAACTTCTCCCACATTTTAACGCCTACTTTCCTGTTTTCGTCAACATCATTAGCATTAGCATTAGCAATAATTCCCACATCTCCCTCCTTCCCGGCTCTAATCCTTCCAATTTCAATAAAGCTCCCTTGAAGAAGCGGGTCTATCTTAAACGGCCGGAAATAATAAGCAGTTCTGCAGTTACGGCACATGTTAAGGGCATGGTAGATGCCAGTATCGGAAGTGATCGATAGAGGGCGGTTTGAAAAAAGTAGGGTCATGAGTTGGGAACATCTAGGGCAGTTAACTTGGGCTTTAATATGATCATAATTGTCGGAACTTCCTTCCCATTTATGGCGATTTTGTTGAAACCCTAAAAGTCGAAACTTGAAATAGTTTGATTGATGCAGTTGTGGTGGAGGTATGAGGAGGTTTAGTGGAGTATGGTGGTGATAGGTTGAGGATGATGAAAAAGAAATTGCTCTGATATGCTTACTAAGAATCTTGGATTTCCACCTCAACATCGAGGACATGACTACTCTGCTTCTTTCTCCAAAGCATACAAAACATAAATTACAAGCAAACGAAGCAATGACTGTGCGAGTGCGAGTGCGAGTGCGAGTGTGTGTGAGAGAGAGAGAGAGTCCAGACGGCGATGTTATATCAATACCGAAGTTATCCAATAAAAGGAAGTAGGTAAAACAGCTTGCAAAAAGATCAAATAAAAGAAAGTTGGTAAAACTGCTTGAAAAAAAATGATAGAATATTTGGTCCCAAAAATAGATTTAAAAATAATGGAGTATGAAAAAAGTAGAATATGAAGAAAATTATATAAAATTGACTAATAGAAGTTAATACAAATTACGTTTAGAAAACCTATTGTCTATATTATATATATTGAATACATAAAATAAATGTAATGTACAACACAACATGATATTAATAGAGTGAATGACAAACACACATCAACCTTAAAGGCCCCAACTATACTAGGTTTTAGGGGCGTGTCAAGAAACTAAAACCTAATAACAAAAAAATTGGAAATTCCAGACGTTAAAAAAGGTACAATAAGTGACGTACAAATTACATAATCTATCTTTTATATGGTGCTTTTTTTTTTCCTTTCATGTAGAAATACAGAATTAAGTATTTATATGGCTTGGGTTGTATACCTTTTCTTATATATTTGGTTTTTGTGATTCAGGTGGTTTATTAGTTAAGAACTTGACAACATGACAAAAGAATGTCCTTAGTAAACGATGATGATGATGATAAAACTATGTACTTACATTGGCGATTGACATTTTACTAAAAGAGTTGTAATGAAGAAGACAAAGCAGTTGTGGATTTATTTATCAATTTACTTGATGTACTTATTTATTTATTTGTTTGTCTTAGTTTGAACAACATGGTTACTAAAGAGTTGAAGTGAAGAGGAACATAACAAACAAAAAACACATTGATTCTTCAAATGACAGATAGATCCAAAGGTCTTAAAGCACGCAGCAAGAAAATTATACATAACATGCTTTATCAAATCATTGTCATACGAATATGAGAAATGCTTTTATTTAAACAAGTAATTAGATTGGATAGGATTGAGTATTCCTAATCATGTATGCATGGCTTCCCTTCACAAATCACAATCACAGCACCTGAAAAATATACAGAAAACCATCACTTCCAAATCAATAACCAAATCAAGTTGTTCATCATCAAATAACTTGCTGTATTTCAATCTTTTTTCAAAACCAGATAATGATTTAATCCCTTTGGCGCAAATTGTGTTTTATGTATTTTGTCCAAATTAACCTTTCTCCAAACTCCAAATGCCATCAAATATAATCCTTCATTTATGATCTATCGACTTTTTTACTCAACAACTTGACATAAATCACAAACATATGACCTATCTACCTAGCTTTGAATTATATAACAGACAAGTGTTATAAAGACTAAAAATAAAGGAGGGTAAAGTCCAGGCTTCAACCTCATACTTATCTTCACACCTTCATATATACAATACTCAATTACATTAACAATGATATGGTTTTGCAATGTATTCTTGTAATGATCTTACTTACAGATAAAGAAGAAACCCAAAAGTCAAAGACTTGATGGCTTAAAACAATAACCCAAACTTTGGGGATTCACATTGTTTTCAAGATTCAGTTTATTTTTCTTGAACACATATGCAGACATGAATTGAGTTTGTTTGTATGATCTCTCAAAGTACACGAAATTCAAGCTATATGGGTTGGAAAGATTGGGTAAATACGTAAAACTTCAATTCAACCATTGATAATACGCTGGAGCTATTTAAGAACAAAAACCTAGATTTTGGCATAATTCAAAATATCTTTAAGTAGCATTTGATGATACAACTGAATGAGATACAAATAGATTTATAATCGGGAGTGTCAAGACGCCCAATTTAGGAAATTGTACACATTCACGTTGCAGCGGAAACAACAAGAAAAATAACCTAAAAACTGAAAAAGGGGGAAGAAATGAAATTTGACTCACAATCACAATCACAATCACAATCACGAATCTCAGTGAGAATGCGAAGGTGAAGAAGCTGCAGCAGGGTGGTGAGATTGGGAGTGCGAAGGAGCGTAGATCTTGTTGTAAGCAGTTTCACCAACGAGATAGATGCCGAACGCGACCAGGGCTATCCCGAGCCCAGGAGTTGCGTGACGAAACTGATTCGTGAGCATCGGATGCTTCCTCCATTCATCCCTTCGCCTGAAGAACTCTCCGGTTGGTCCTAATGTCTTCCCCATCGTCGTCGATTGATCTGTGTCGCCGCCCCGGTTTGCTGCCTTGTTTGCCTTGCCCCAATCCCAATGGATACGAATGGCTGACTTCGGCCTCTACTTGGGCCATACACACTCAAAGCCCATAAGCAGATTGTTATCGATCGATTCGATACCCCAATAACCCGACCCAAAGAAAATGATTATACCCGGATCGCCATATCCAGATTTTCACAAGATGCTGCTCTTCAAGTTTTAACAAGAATGGCATCTTATTGTTGTCTCTCTTCACCGGTTTCAGGGGCGAACAAGAGGTGGTCAGCGGTGTTGCAGAGAGAAAGGGATGACGATTCTTCAAGTTATGCCTTCCGCCATTTCACCTTCCTCTCAGATTTCCCTATCTCAAAGTCAAATTCCATCCAACTCCATCTACCTATCGTCAGTTCACCACTGCCAGCATCCTCGATTCGTATCTCCTTGCTCGTTAAGTACGAGAAATTCCACTTTCCCTAGACGCCGCTCAATTATTAGAAGCTATACAATCAATTGCTCCGCTCATGATTCTGCTAGCATTACAAACCAGGTGAGCGAGCTTCGACAATAATGAATTCTAGTTACTCTTAAGAATCTATATGCAAGTATTGTTAGCTAGAGCTTAGGAAGTTGAAATTGGAGCCATTTTGGATCAAATCACAAACGAGGTTTACTAAGAATCGAATCAGTATTGGGTTTGACAAATGATTTCGTCTAGCAACATCAATTTGATCTTGTAATGTTGCTGGAATCAGTTGCAGTTTTATAGACTAACATAAATGATCATATATACCAAATTTCCAATTCCCAGCCTCAAAATCAAATGCTTCGAAACACCAAGTAATTGGTCAACTGGATTTGATTACTATTTTGCAGAGCAGTGAATCTGTTAAAGAGAAAAGTGTCTCCGTGGTTCTTCTAGCTGGAGGGAAGGGAAAGCGAATGGGTGTAAGTCTCTCTCAATCCTGTTCCCACTGATGATACAAACATAATCAAATTCTTATCTTGGAGTTTACAATTTTGTTCAATTTTCAACATTTGGATCACTGAGCTCCTCATATTTTTTGGCAAGTGGGATTGGTCTCTCATGATGATGACTGTTTGTTTGACTTTGATCTTGTTTTGTGAGTAGGCAAGCATGCCAAAGCAGTATCTTCCACTTTTAGGGCAACCAATTGCTTTGTATAGGTAATTTGGTAACTATCACTTCTTGTCATATTTGGATTTTGGAGCACCTAAAAATCAAAATAGTATTACTATTTTGGTAGTTTTAAAGAAGGGTTAAATGCTTTTATATGCAACAATGTGTCACATTTTCCCTGATTTATGCAATAATAAAGTGGTTAAATACTTCATTCTTTTGTAGTTTCTACACTTTCTCACGGATGCCAGAGGTTAAAGAAATCATTGTAGTTTGTGATCCATCTTACCAGGATATTTTTGAAGGTCTGAAAACATGTTTGCAGAAATACAATATTGTGTGTGTGTGTGTGTGATTAACACACATTTTGATCTTTTATCGCACACAAAAGAAGCTCATTTTTCTTTTTTCGTATCAGATGCTAGACAGAAAGTCAATGTTGACCTGAAATTTGCATTGCCGGGAAAAGAAAGACAAGATTCTGTGTTCAGTGGACTTCAGGTTCATTCTCATCTCTCATAATGTTTACTCATGCATAACTTATTAATAACTATTTGTTTTAATCATTTTTATAGTTGAGAATAATTACATGTTATTAATAGCATGAAACACAAAAGAAGCTCATTTTTTTTTTTTCGTTTTTGTAAACAGGCAATTGATTTGAATTCTGAACTTGTATGCATCCATGATTCAGCGAGACCTTTGGTAACTTCTAGTGATGTACAAAAGGTTTGTTTTCCAATTTACCTTTTCCATCTCCACATAAATTTTAAAAAGTAAAAAAAAAATTGTTACATAAATAAATATCTAATTGGTGTCATGTCAGTTGCATAAATTGGTAAAAAAGTGAAACATTCTTTTTAAATTGACAGGTTCTAAATGATGGTTTGCATGTTGGAGCTTCAGTACTTGGTGTTCCTGCTAAAGCAACTATCAAAGAGGTAGTATTTTATACTAAATACAAAAATAAAAATAAAAATTAATTCATTTACCTAAAGTTTTTATACTTTTTATTTTGGGTACATTACAAATAGTCGTTGGTAATTTATATATATATTTTTTAAATATATATACGCAGGCAAATAGCGAATCTTTTGTAGTTAAGACTTTGGACAGAAAAACACTTTGGGAAATGCAAACTCCACAGGTTTAATTATATTTATATTTATATATAATATATATGTACACAATTAAAAAGTCAGCATTTTGACCATTTCAATTTTCTATTTGTGATTTCAATCTTTTTTTTTTTCAGGTCATCAAGCCTGAGTTATTGAAGAAAGGTTTTGAGCTTGTAAATAGGTACCACATTCATTTTCATTTCGTTTGTTTAATACTCCAAAAGAAGAGAATTCTTGTTCTCATTTAATTTTATTGTAAATTATTCATAATATATTAGTAAGGGATTGATTCCCTATTTTTAATTTTTGGGTACACAACAGAGAAGGCCTTGAAGTCACAGATGACGTGTCAATTGTTGAGCATCTCAGACATCCTGTGTACATCACAGAAGGATCTTATACTAACATAAAGGTAATTTATCATTAGTAATTCATTTAATAGTGTATTATAATTAATTTATAGACAAAAAAAATCTATATCAAGAATATGAATATTTATAGATGGATGTACACATTGCAGGTTACAACTCCCGACGATCTATTACTTGCTGAAAGAATATTAAATACTGCCTCATTTGTGACAGCTTAACAATTCTACTGTAAATGTTATGACATGACATGACATGCATACAACATAGGAACATTATTAAACACATTTTAATCCATGTATTAATCAAAAGCCTTTTCTCTATATAATCCTACTAGTGTATATTCCTTGTCCATATCGAATATATGCTTTTTACAAGGTTTAATTACATTTTAGCTTTTAAAAGAGAGATCAAATTAAAGGTAAAGCTTCGTACGGGTTTAAAGTTTGTATTTTATGCAAAAAGTTGTTAATCTAAAAAAGCTTTTATGTTTTATATCATTTTTACACTTTTCAAAAGTTTGCAACTACTTTTCCCGAACAATTATATACAAATAAAATATGTCATTGTATTTTAGTCCTCTGAATTGTTAAATAAGGATTTTTAAACCACTATTAGGTGTTGATTTACTTAAATTATGTAATGTGTTTTCTAGTTCATTGCTAGTTTCTTAGTGAAAATTCAGTTGTTAAAAGAAAAACATATTTGAATGAAAGAACGATCAAGAAACTCCATGAATTTACGTGGAACACATTAAGATATAAATGTAGCAATATCAAGGGAGATTGAAATGAAATTGTATGATGTTTTTACCAAGAAAAAAAGGTGAACCGATAACATGTAAATTTGTTTGTTTTGCATATGAAGAAGAATGTTTTTGTTCCAAATTTGTTTATTTGTTAGTTACAATCATTTCTTAGGTAAGAGGTTTGTAAGAAAAAAAATGATCCTTCCTTTTAAATGATATCAAGCACAAAGCACTACCACAAATGCAGTTCTATATATGTTTTTTGCGCATATTTACACCTTTGTTTGGCAGCCGAAATTTTATACAACGAGCAAGATGCTAAACTAAAATTATGTTCAACAATATCTACAAACTAAAAAGTGCGTAGAATCATTAACTTAAACGAAAAAATGTGTCATAACAAATTGTTTTCAAGTCTCCATGTATTTTAAAAGGGCTAATTAAATGTTTAACACAGCAACTTTGTATAAGCCCCAACCTAATTTTAGATAGCTATTATCTGAAAAATAAATAATATTGAAAATATAATTGTAAAGTTCATGATTTTTTTAATAGAAATAATACGTATTTTATAAGATAGTTATTTGAAAATCTATGTTGGGGGTACTAATTGTAACAAAGGGCCAAAGTGATGTGGTAGGAGTCGATTTATATTTGGAAAAGTTTAATTCGGCTTCCATATTTGAAGAAATGGCTTTGCATGGAGATGCGCAAATCTGTTTTTCAAACCGAATCACACAAATTTGAAAATCGATTCCGGTTTTCGGCAAACAAGTTTAAGGACAAAATTTGTTGTGATTAAAAATTCTTGAACATTTGCTTCAAAACCAGTTTGCAAAACTTATGTTTTTGACACTTTCTCTGTATTTTGCTGAATTTGATTTCAGTGTAGGAATTTAATTGAAAGTTTCATTGTTTGTTGGAAACAATTCAATAAGCAAAATTCCCTCCTTTGACACTTTTTCTAACCCATCAATTTGCAACCTACCAACCCGTTTATTATACAAGTCATGTTTGAGTTTGGAAATAATTTTGTCCCTTGACTTGTGAACCCATTTATTTTTTAGCTTAAAAATGTATTTATTAAATAAAAGAAAGAGTAATGACTAATAAGTAAATATATATGATATTTTGACTTTTTTTTTCTATGACCCGTGTATTGGTGTTTTTAGGTTATGATAGCAATATACTTGCGGAATTTCACATAACAATTATGAGTACATGCAACCTAAAACAAGACCTATGGTTTTTCACTATTAATAGCAACATACTTTACGAAACAAAACTAATATCCAACAGTAATCTAAATTACTCGTAAGAAAAGATACCTTTAAATAATCAAATATGTTCATTTCTTGAGTTCTTTGAATGGTCCATGGAAAGCAAGCGCAAAAAGTATACATGCCTCTAATTGTTCACACCCAAACCCTAAGACACTAGAAAGACAAGAGGAGAGAGGATGAAGGAAGAGAATTTCGTTCTCTACCTTCTAGGTATGAGAAGTCACGAAAATATGATGCATAAGGGCCCTATTTATAATTTAGGTAACTTGCACATGAATCTAGATTTCAATAACTAAATAATAGATTTAATCCCCAATTCAAATCATTTCTTTATCTGCTACCAAAAGGCTTTCAGAAACCCTAGAATCTCCCTTAAAACTGTCCCTACTATGGGAGGTTCTAGAATTGCCTATTTTGTTCAACTATTAAACAATTACAATTCACCGCTTGCACATTTAATTAATTCCAATTAATTATGGATTAATTCAGATTAATAATTATTAATTCAGTTTATTTCTAATTAATTCAAAATTAGTTATTAACTATTTCTAATTAAGATATTAATCATATAATATATATTAAAAAATCATTTTATCTCTTTCCTAATATCAATTCTAGCTATTTCTTGTAACATCCCGTTTTGAATAGAGTAATTAAATAATAAATCAAGAACCCCAGGAAGTAATTATTTTGATTATTTTATATTATTAGAGCTTAAAATTTAATAATAATTATTGGAATGTAGACTCTGGGGGTTAAAGAATGATATTTGACTTAATTTGAAAGGATCTTGAATGACTGGGGTTAAAAAAGTAAATTCTGGACCTATGTTGAAAGGAATTGTTGAATGAGGGGCTGTGGTGTAAATTACGGACTAGATTTGAAAAGATTCTTGAAGTCAGGGTAGAAATGGTAACATTTGGATTTAAATTGAAAGAAAGAATGATGGAGGGGCTGATCTTGTAATTATGGGAAAATGTCTATGAGGGGCGGGGTATTTAGCCGTTACCCATCCGGTAACCCTAACCCTAGTCATGACTTGTGCAGCCGCCACCCTACTCCCTCTCCACTCTCCTTCTCCAACCGTCGCCATCTGAAGAATCGTCGGACGTCGGGGTCGCCGGAAGAAGCCGCCACGACCATTGTTGTTTCAGGGAGGACCGATCGAGGGTGCTGGTCGAGCCTCCTCGCTGCCACTGCTGCCATACGGTTGTTTCACCGAGTTGTTGTCGTCGCTGCTGTTTCCTGTGTTGCTACCGCCGCAACCCACAGTGTTGGGTTTATTTTCCGGGCATGACGTGTGTACTGCTGCTATACTCGGTGGTTCGAACCACCTTCTCCTTTCCTCTCCATTCTGTTTATTGATACGTCGCCACCACCACTGTTGGAGCCTTAAGACCATCGGCATAGTCGGGGACGTCTCTCTGCCGTCAAAGACGAAATGTCGCCGCTGCGGACGTTAGTGCGACTGCTGCCGTTATTTTCCGCCACGGGTGGGTGGCCATATCTGTTATGGGTATGCAAGTCGGGTGCTGTTGTGATTATTGTTTTTGGAGCATTTCTGTTGGCCGGAGATTCGAGGAAAACCCCGCTGCCGCCATGCACCATTGTAGGTGGGTGTGTTTTAGTGGCTGTGTGTATGTATTAGTGTGTGTGTATTATTAGTATATGTGTGTGTGTGTTCTTGGATGGTATTGTAATTGTACAAATGGAATAAAGGAAAGAAAGCCAAAACCACCACCATGAGGTGGTGGCTGCCGCCACCGGCCGCCGTGTCGGGTGGCGGTGTGCCTTGTTGATGTTGTGATTTGGTTTGGATGTTTGGACAAGGGAATAAAACCCTAATGGTCCCAAAGAAGCCTTAAGGGGCTTAGTGAAACCTTATTGGGCCTAATGAAGCCCTAATTGACATTAAAGCCCAAACATGTGTCTAATGGGTCTAATGGACACTAATTGACCTAAAAGCCCAACAAATTGATAAATAGGCTAATATTTGGATTGGGAACCCTAATTAGGGTTTGGAAAACCCTAATGCCGATAAAACCCTAATTTGGGGAATTAACCGGGACACGCGAATTATTTAATAACTTGAGATATTAAATAATAATCATTGGCAAAGATTAATCTAAGCAATATTGGACTTAATGGATTAAGTCCTTAATGGGTTGAGTGAGAAACACTTCGCCCTAATTGTCATTTTATGTGAACCTAATTTCACTTGGGTTTATTATTTGGCCTTTCAATTGGGCCTTGATGATCGGATTATTAATGGGCTTTGAGGTGAGGCCTATATGAGGAGTTGGGCCCAATTTGGAAAACTGGGCCATAGATGGGCCATAGTTTAGGCCTTAATGATTATATGATGTTGGGCCTTAGAATAAGACCATGTATAGGCTTGGGCCTAATTTGGAAAATTGGGCCATATGTTGGGCTTTGATTCCCAGTTGACTTTAGGCCTATGGGTTGGGCCCTGGGCTTGAATAAAACCAACCTTGGGGTAATGTAGTAACTATCCAAGGATGCATTTATGGTTATGCGTTGGGACCCAATATTAATTAGGTGTTATTTTAGTGTTGACAGTTCGGGAATCTGTCATCCAGCAGTTGGGGTTGAGTCTACGGAACTTCAGCTGTGTAGGATTGTGTCTACGGGACTTCAGCAGTGCCAGGTGAGTTACCTTCACTATATCAACAGGGTCTAAGGCACCAAGGCCGGCCCTTTATGAATTGTATTCGGATTATTGCATGTTATGTTTACTGATTTACATCCTGGTAGTTAGGATGGTGATATGCTATGCTTTAGTGACTCGGTTGGGTCGGTGTCCTGGTTATAGGATGTTACTATGCTATATGATCTGTTAGATCGGTTGGATTTTTATATGAGTTATGCTAGCGTATGATAGTTATGTGCACATGTGTGTTTGATTGGGGGTGTGTAACGCCCGTAGATCCGGGCTAGTCAATTTAGAGATAATAGGGGTCGAAAATGACCTTTCAGCAAAAGATTATTTATAATAAATAATCTTAACCAAGTTTTAGTATATGTTACAAGGTTCCCGTACATATAGAGAGCGCCGAAATCCGAGTTATAACGAAGAAGTTATGATCCGTCGAAGTTTCGCGACGGAACCGGCACGACACCGGGAAGTATAAACAGTGAATTTACGATAGAGCAACTTTTAGCCTTAACGATCTAAACAAAAGTCATAGAAAATGTTAAACCAAGAGTGTCCATAAAAAGAATGCCCAAATCTGACTTCGTATGAGGAAGTTATGATTTTTCTAAGATTTAGCATAACAGTGCACAACCCGAAAATTCGAATTTTAGATCGGTAGATTTTCAGCCAAAATAATCTAAACGAGAAATGAAGATATCGTTAATAGGAGTTAAACGATAAAAAGATAGTAAAAAACAGAGCTTGTATGCGAAAGTTATGGACAAAGCTTAGTCTCTACTTTTCGAGCGCGGCAAATTCGATACAGTTTTATCTGAGATAGATTGAGAATTAGCCAACGAGGTCTAAATGAAAGTTGTAGTACTCGTAAATAACAGCGCGTGGATATAAATAAAGTCGGAAACGGAGCTCGTATGCGAAAGATATGGATGAAGCTTAGTCGCTACTCTTCGAGCGCGATAAATACGATACAATTTTTGTAAATCTGAGATAGAAGGAGAATTAGCCGATGCGATCTAAATGAAAGTTGTAGTCCTCGTAAATACCAATGCATGGATATAAAGAACGTAGAAAACGGAGCTCGTACGCGGAAGATACGGACGAAACTTAGCGGCTACTTTACTATAAAATCCCTATAAATAAAGGGTGAACCATTCATTATAACTTCTTCGTTATAAATCCGATTTCGAAAATCCTTATATCCATGAAAAGGCAACATGCCCCAACCCTAGACGAAATCTCCAAACCCAATGAAGAAGGAATCCTTAATACCATGCAAAAAACCAATTCTACCTTCCCCCAAACCTAAAATTTCAAATTGGTCTGACTCCCTGACAGACCGTCCATATTGAACCACTAGCATGCCAAATCCTTATTGAATTCCAAACCAAACAAAATGCTTCCAACCCTTGATTATCTTGATGCTTCCATTGGGAACAAAATCACTGACCATATACTGCTGTAGAACACTTATACTTGACAGAAGGCTCAGATAATCCTTCGAGTAGAAGATTCGTCTCTACAACGGTTAGACTCAGATAAGAGCTGGGCAATAATGTCAAATCAATTTCTCGTAGATTATTTAATCCAAACTGCAAGTGACTTAGCATATTTCCCAAATAACAAGCGACACTATACACAAATCCGAAATCACTAATACCGTCCGACTCATCTTGCTGCCTCCTAGCTGCTTTCCAAAAGAAACTAAGACCTCCCTGGTCCAACTAACCTTCCAACTAACCAGTTCACCAGATTCCTGCCCGGTTGCTAAGCCGAATACATACACAGTTTCCCCACATGACTTCCGAATGAAAGCCTCATCTTGCAATAACTACCCTAGATCGTGCCACTCATGGTGTCACACCCCCGAACTAGAATGGCAAAAATGTCCGAGGGTGGATGAAGTCATTGTACAGTATCATAACAATTGAATATAAATGAAACAAAGCATAACAACCATTACAGTGAATATTTAATAAGTTTACATTGTAATAAAATATTGTTTACATGATATCTAATGCATGTGACAAAAATGAAAAGTGTGATGTGACGTCGTCCCATCCACCAAAAACTCTTGTGGTTACTTGTTTACCGATTTCCTGAGAATACAAGTGATTTTGAAAAGTGTCAACAATTAAGTTGGTGAGTTCATAAGCTTTTTTGCATGAAAAGGATTTGTAACTGTTTCGTGAAAATGATAGTGTATAATTTCATAAAATCTAATATTTTCTTTAAAAATGAGTTGTAATTCTTAAATCCCAAGACTAGCAATGTAAGAAACATTGTACTGTAAAATGATGTAATGAAGTCTTATCTTTATATAAAACTTCTCGAAGCGTATGTTACCCCGTAAATCAAATGTTTCATAGATACCCTATGTGAGTTATCATAACCATACTAATGTGACTAGTTACCTGAACGACGTGCTTCGGGCGTCGAAACTGTTACAACATTTGTCACCCCAGACCTGCCGGTCTAACTCTAGATAACAATTTAGGTGTGGGGTTGTCAATCCCATATAGATCTATACACAAGTGCCATGCTCTCCCTATAAGAGACCCTAGTTATAGTGCAGGTCTTAGTATGTGTACTCTGGTAGATACGGTGAAGCCAAAGGTCTCACAACTAGTATCAATCGATATATGTGAACTGAACCCTCCTTTTTCTTGTAAATGAAATAATTATACCTTTAAATAATTATATGTTTCTTCTTAAATGATAGTGTAGTTTTGTGACTCCCAAACTATACCAGTTATAGTTTATCTTTTTTGTTTGTTGAGAATATTTGTATAATCTTTTATATAGATACAAAGTTGTTGACTTATCTAATGTCAAGATGTATGGTCAAAACATTTACATTTTTGGGGTGTAATTCACAAAATGGTAAAATAACTAGAATGTGCTCCTTGTTGTTAGAAAAGCTATATTGTGGTAAAAAGTTTCCAAAAACCTTGTAGTTTTACAAATCACAATTTTGATCATGATTTTTATAACATAGATTATGTTTTGTTCTTGTTAGTTTTGCACTTGAAAACTAATATAACACAAGTATATGTATAAAAGCTAGTGATAACCATATCTTATGCAAATAATGGATTATACTTTAACACAAATATGAAATATGCAAGTATTTATGAGATAAACCAAAATTTTGACTTGTATCCCCCCCTCTAAAACATGAAAATCTTGAAAAAGTTGGGGTATGAACTCACTTTGAGTGGATTTGTGGGTTATTTGAAGAGATGATGTGAAGATTCCAAGCCTAAATACTTGAATGAGGTTGATGAACTTCCTTAAGAATGATATTATCCTAAGGGATTTAACACATAATAGTGTGTGTAAATGGGATGAAACTAACATAAAATGTATAGAAACACTAGAGGATCACAAAAATGCTTGCCAAAATCTAAGGACTAAATTGGAGGTAATGATCTTGGAAGAGCTTGAGCTTGTTCTTGATAGAAGAAGGATGGATGATGATGAGAGAAGAAGATGATGGTGATGGAAGTGGATCTCGGCCGAAAATAAAAAGAAGGAATGGATGGGATGTTAGCTTGGTTATCTTTTGAATAATAACCTTGATATTTGTTGGGTAATAGTTTTTATGGGAAGTCGATGCATCCATCACCTCACAAGGTCAGCTTTTCTGTTTTTCTCCCCAACCGAAACCTTTTTATGCTCTACCGAGAACAAGGTTTGTGGTCTAGGCATCACCGAGAACATCAGGGGATTTCGGTCTTAGAGTTTTTGGTCCAAGTAGTATAGGTTTTCGGTTAAGAGGGTTCTCGACCTAGAGGGGTCCTCAACTTAGGGGCTTCTCGGTCTTGGGGTTCTCGTCCATAGAGAGGGTTCTCGGTTTGGGCATGATTTTGGTCCTAACTATCCTCAATTGGTGTTTTCGGTTTTGAGGTTATTTACTTAAAGGGTAATTTCATTTTCTTTTTTTGTCTTTCAAGGTTTATTACAAGCATGGTTTTCAACATATATATATATATATATATATATATATATATATATATATATATATATAATCATACAAATGATGCCTTTGTGGCTTTCAATGATTTTTATTGTAACATATATATACGTTGTGGGTACACTTATACACTAAACCCTTTAGACTTTGCTTGAATCAAAATTTTCCAGTTGTCACATCATCCCCCTATTAGAGGGAATTTCGTCCCGAAATTTGCATCTTGAACAGGTACTTTCAACTATAGGAAAAGTTATGGATACTTCTATTTCATTTGATCATCCCACTCCCAAGTGAATTTGGGTCCTCGCTCGGCGTTCCAGCGGACCTTCACTATTGGTATATGACTTCGTTTCGTCCTTTTTACTTCCCTGTCCATGATTTCTAAAGGTTCCTCTATGAAGTGGTAACTCTCGTTCACCTCGATTTCGTCGAGTGGGACCACAAGAGTCTCTTCGGACAGACACTTCTTCAGGTTGGACACATGGAAGGCGGGATGTACATTGTTGAGTTCCTGTGGCAGTCGAAGCTTGTAAGCCACCAGGCCGATTCTAGCAGGGACCTTGAATGGCCCGATATACCTTGGATTAACTTCCCACATTTTCCAAAACGTATCATTCCCTTCCAGGGCGAGACCTTTAATAGTACGATGTCACCGACCTGGAACTCCAAGGGTTTTCGTCGCTTATCAACATAGCTCTTTTGTTGATCCCAAGATGCCTATAATCCTTTGTAGATCTGAAAAATCTTCTCCGAAGTTTCCTGTATGATTTTCGGGTCAGTGAGTGTGCTATTAGGTACTTGCCCCCTTGCTAGCTACGTGTCCCCCACTTCAGCCCAACACCGAGGTGATCTGCACTTGAGCCCATAGAGGGCTTCAAATGGCACGACTTTGATGCTATTATGATAGTTGTTATTGTATGAGAATTCAACGAGTGGTCAGTATGTATCCCAATCCTTTCCAAAGTATAACACACATGATCTCAACATGTCTTCTAGCATCTGGATGGTCCTTTCGCTTTGTCCGTCATTCTGGGGGTGATAAGTTGTACTCATGTTGAGTCTGGTCCCCAAGGACTTTTGTAATGATTGCCAAACCCGTGAGGTGAATCTACGATCTCTATCGGAGATAATGGATATTGGCATACCATGTAATCGTACGATCTCTTTAGTGTACATCCTTATCAGCTTCTCCATCTTGTCGGTCTCTTTTATTGGCAGGACGTGTGCAGATTTGGTTAACCTGTCAATGATCACCCAGATGGTGTTGATTCTACTCGTTGTCTTGGGTAACTTGGTTATGAAGTCCATGGTTATCCACTCCCACTTCCACTCGGGTATGTCCGGTTGCTGAAGCAAACCCGAGGGCTTTTGATATTCTATCTTGACTTTGGCACAAGTCAGGCACTTACCCACATAGGTAGCGATCTATGCTTTCATGTTTGGCCACCAATAGAGTTTCTTGAGGTCTAGATACATCTTGTATGAGTCGGGATGAATGGAGTATCTGGTCTTGTGGGCCTCGTTCATCACAACATCTTTGTACCCACCAAACTCTGGTGTCTAGATTTGATCCATGAGGTAGTAAGCTCCGTTATCCTCGAATGCAAGGTTCTTATCCATTCCTCGCAAGGCTCATTTATGAAATTTTCAAGTTTCAAGGATTCCTGCTGAGCCTCTTTGATTTGCGAAGACAGGTGATATTGGATGGTCATGGTTAATGACTTTACTCGGCGACCCGAGTATTCCTTCCGACTTAGAGCGTCTAGTACGTTGGCATTGCCCGGATGATAACCAATTTCACATTCATAGTCATTTAGCAGTTCAACCCATTGTTGTTGTCTCATGTTGAGATCCTTTTGATTGAGAATGTATTTAAGGCTCTTATGATATGTGAAGATGGTGCATTTGGTATCGTACAAGTAGTGTCTCCAGACCTATAGGGTGAATACCACTACTCTTAGTTCAAGGTCTTGCATGGTGTAATTGACCTCATGAGTCTTGAGTTGTCTTGAGGAATAGGCGATGACCTTTCCTCGTTGCATGAGCACACATCCTAGGCCCTGTTTGGATGCATCACAGTAGACCACGAAGTCTTCGGTCCCTTCTGGGAGGGACAAGATTGGAGCACTGCACATGGATTGTTTGAGCGTTTGGAAGGTGGCTTCTTATTTACTTCCCCAGTTGAAGGTCACTCCCTTCTGTTTCAAGGTGGTAAGCGGCTTTGCGATCTTCGAAAAGTTTTGTATGAAGCTTCGGTAGTAGCTCGCAAGACCCAAGAACTGGCGGATCTCTGTCGGTGTTCTTGGTGTTGCCTAGTTTTCAATCGCCTTGACTTTTGTAGGGTCTAAGTGTATCCCTTCCGCGTTGACTACGTGCCCCAAGAAATCCACTCTTCGGATCTAGAATTCGCATTTTGAGAACTTTGCGTATTGCCTTACCTCTCTTAATGTCTCCAAAACTTGTTATAGATGTTGTCTGTGTTCCTTCTCGCTTTGTGAATAGATTAGTATATCATCGATGAATACTATCACGAATTTATCCAGATATGGCCGACACACTCGGTTCATGAGGTCCATGAACATCGCTTGGACGTTGGTTAAGTCGAAGGGTATTACTAAAAATTTGTAGTGACCGTAGCGAGTTCTGAATGCCGTCTTAGGGATATCCCCATTCTGAATTCGTAATTGATGATACCCCGATCTTAGATCAATCTTCGAGAAGTAGCTTGATCCTTGCAGTTGATCAAATTGTTGGTTTAGTGTCTAAGGCTGTAACTATATTTGGTAAGTGCTTGACCCGGTTGTGCATGGTCCTTTTGGGTTGCCTTCACCATAGCAACTTGACAGGGTGATTTGTAAAGAGAGAAGAGATATTATTAATATATTATGAGAATAACATATTAAAGGAATAATATTATTATTTGATTGATATAAGTCATAAATTAATTGAGAATTAATTTGGTGACTTAAAGAGGTTAATTGAATAAATGGGCATAAACTGTCAAATGTATGATAGTTGTGTTTTGGGCTATGAATCCTTATGGATATTAAGGGGGACGAATTTTAGGGTTAGGATATCTTAAATTCGTCCAAGCCTCATATCTAGAAGGATCTTTGGATTGCTTAGGGCCTAAGTTATTCAATTAGGGTTAAAGGTGTAACCCTAGTAGCTCATAGTATAAATAGACTCCATGGGTGAGGGAAATCGGCCACTCTTGCAAGAAAGAAACCCTAGAGCCGATTTCCTCACCTCCTCTCTCTCTCTCTCTCAAGATCATCCTCTTGCTAGTTGGTGTTTGTAAGCCATTAGAAGAGTGACAATTGTGACTCTAAGCTCCAAGAACAAGAAATTTCAAGCAATCAACTTAAGGTATTCTTCTAGATCTGATTTCATATGTTATGATTCAATTGTTTACACTAGATCTAGAATGGTAAGCCTTGGATACATTGCATGTTCAATTAGAGAAATCTAGATCCAAGCATTAGGGTTTGCATGTGCATATAGGAAAGTTCTTATGGCTCAAACCCATAAGTGGTATTAAAGCTTTGATTGATTTCTATTGAATTGATGCTTTGGTTGATTGTTTTTGCTTGAAAATTTCGTTTTCTGTGCCTCTGACTAATGATCTCGGCGAGTTCCATTGTGGACTCGGCGAGTAGCTCCAACTCGGCGAGTCCATAGTGTAACTCGGCGAGTTCTAGCGCCAGTTAGAGTTGATTTCGGGATTTCTTGCTGTTTTGCTTGATAATACTTGCCTTAATTGTTTTGGGTCATTAAAATCCGAATTTTATCATATATTTTAGTATATTCTTGACCAAACAAAAGATAATTACTATTTAATTGAATAATAATTTCCTTATATGATAATAATTGATTATTTGAATTAAATTGGTGAATTGTCTTGCAAGTAATATTGAGTAGATCAATTTTAAATAATCTAATTAGTTGATTTATGTTATTTGCTATTTGATCCTTATGTTTTGAAAAGTTTAAAACTTGTCCTCAAGTTTTGAAATTTAAGTTTTGTGATTAAAATTTTAATTTGAATAATTTAAATTTAAAACCCTAGAATTTTACAAGTTTAAAATTCAACTCTATACTATTATATTATTACAAGCTTAATATATATATATATATATATATATATATATATATATATATATATATATATGTATGATTTAAAATGCTAGTCTTACCGTTAGTAGGCCTCATTCACGAAGCCAGTCTATAAGGTGGGTATAAGGTTGCTGCCTATAAAATGGCGCTTAATGGGTGTACACTCACACCCACCGCTTACTTGACTGGTGGAGGGTCGTTAGCCGAATGAGTAGGATAGGGCAATCCTCTCCTCATAAATTCCCGATCTTAGTTACTTTAGGAAAAGTGAATTGATGCAATCCCATGAAATTACACTTTGCACCCTTGCTGAGAAGTTAGTGGAGCGTGTGTGGTTAACCGACACACTAATTGGTTCTATGCAAAGGTGGCAAAGGGTGATTCATTGTTTGTCATAGTTCGGTGGAGCGTGTGTGGTTTACCAGCACATCGAATAGGTGATTGTAACAATGAAGGCACCATGTAGATTTTCATGGTTATTCACACCCGGTTTGTGATCCTCGGCATCCCAGTTACAAACTAGATGGGCATATCGAGATTTAAACATGCCATTGAAAAGTTCAATGAATCTCAAAGAAATCTAGGAATTCTCAATACATTTAAAACTTAAGCTTATGTTTTTCATGGTGAAGTATTAGTGAATTGTCATTCACTTACCTCCAAATTATTTGCATGTTGGATTACGACATCCCTTTTCTAATGTGTAAATAATGTTGTTGGGTCCTAGCCCTAATTTTTCATTTTGGATGTTAATTAGGGACTTAACTCTAATCAAACTTTGTTCCTTTCTATTTGTAGATGTCTAACGCAAACAACGCTGCTGCTAGCTCATTCACGCTAATGAGCCTTTGTCAAAAAGTGACTTTTGACGGATCGAACTTTAGCGAATGGATAAGATACATTCGCACGATTGCGTGCTACGAGGAAAAAGAGTATGTCCTCGACGAGAAGCTCGAAAAGATCAATCCAGAAATCGCTACTCCCGAAGAAATGGCTGTCTTTGAGACCCATGAGCGTGATGCAATGAAAGTTCATTGCATCATGCTAGCCACAATGAACCCCGAATTCCAAAAGTCCTATGAGGACATGTATCTGTATGAGATGCATCAAGACTTAATGGGGAGATACCACCAAAGCACGAGGCAAGGGCGCTATGAGATCATATCGAATATGATCACTGCTATGATGAGAAGTGGAGAGTCTCTAACCGTGCACTTGCAAAAGATGCAAATATATGTTGATCGTCTTCGCAAGTTAAATGTTAACTTTGGGGAAGATGTGGCTATCGACATTGTTCTTCACTCCTTGCCCTCATGCTACAACCAATTTAGGATGACCTACCACATGAACAAGGAAGAGGTCACCCTTAGAAAACTCCAAGGGCTCCTAAGGACTGCCGAGAGCAACCTCAAGGACAAGTCTGTTGCATTAACTCCCAATCCACCTGCTGCTCCTGTTTTGGCAATTGGGCAAGGGAGGGGCAGGAAGAGGAAGGCTCATTCAAAGGGCCACCGCAAGGGAAAGTACGAAGATGGTTCCTCTTCTAGTGGAACCAAGGTTGAACCTACTAAGCCAAACCCAAACCCAAAGGAGCCAGAGTGCCACCATTGCCACGAAATAGGGCATTGGAAGAGAAGCTGCCCGGAATATCTGCAAACCATCAAGGATGGGAAGATCAAGCCATCTTTCGCAGGTATTTACACAATTAAATCTAATGATTTATCTCATGCTATTTCTTGGGTTCTTGATACAGGATGTGGTTATCACATTTGTTCTGATTTGCAAGGACTAAGAAGAAATAAGGATGTGGAGCGTGGAAGAATAAATCTAATCATGGGGAACAGAAGATCGTCACCTGTGACCAAGATTGGAGTGTATTCTCTAGTGCTTAGTAATCGATTGAATTTAGATTTAAATAATTGTTACTACTCACCGGATATGGCAAGAAACATCATTTCATTTCATGGTTTCTTTAGACAAGGATTTAGATATTCGTTTAATAATGAGAATAGTTCGATTTATGCTTATCTAAATGGTGTTTTATATTTTGAAGCAATGCCTTGTAATGGAATTTATGAAACTGTTATGGTTATAGATAACCTAGGAAATGATGTGTTGTGTATGGATTCTTCCAATAGTATGGATAAAGCATGCTTGTGGCATTGTCGTCTTGGACATGTCAACAAGAAGCGCATAGCCCAACTCCAAAAGGATGGAGTGTTGGAGTCATTTGACCTTAGGGAAGATGACACATGCGAATCTTGTTTACTTGGAAAGATGACCAAGTCACCCTTCACTGGAACTTGTGAGAGGGGTGAGGGTTTATTGGATCTCATACACACCGACGTGTGTGGGCCCTTTAGATCCATCACAAAGGATGCGAACCGCTTCTATGTGACTTTCACCGATGAGTATAGTAGATGGGTATATTTACTTAATCAAGCACAAGTCATAAACGTTTGAAAAGTTCAAAGAATTCAAACATGAAGTGGAGAATCAATTGGGCAGGAAAATCAAGATGCTTCGATCCGATCGAGGAGGAGAGTAACTAAGTTTTGAATTCCACGACTATCTCAAGGAATGCGGAATGGTGTGGCAGAAAGGTGTAATTGAACCCTGTTAGACATCATTGGTTCTATGATGAGTCGTGCTTCACTACCTATCTCATTCTGGGGGTATGCCTTAGAGACTGCCGCCCATATCCTTAACCGAGTCCCTACAAAGAAGGTTTCCAAAACACCTCACGAGATGTGGACAGGGAAAGCTCCCTCGTTGGCACATATCAAGGTTTGGAGCTATGAAGTTTTCGTAAGATGAGAAACTCACGACAAGCTCGAACCTTGTAGTGAGCGGTGTATTTTCATCGGCTACCCACATAAATCCTTTGGATATCTCTTCTGTAGGCCGAGTGACAATGTTGTCTTCGTTGTGAGGAGAGGGGTTTTCTGAGAGCAAGAACTCATAAGCCAAGGGGACAGTGGGAGGCAAATCGATCTTGAGGAGATTCAAGAGTCGAGCAATGAAGGAACCTCTAACGCTGGCGCTCAACCCGAGGAGGAAACTCCGGTTGAACCAATCGACGAGTCCTTACCTCTTAGACGTTCCGAAAGAGTTAGAGTTCAACCCCAGTTTTATGGCTTTCATATTACTACCGAAGGGGACATGTATATTAGTGATGGTACACTAATAAATCTAGATGAATCTAATAGCTATAAGGAAGCCATGGCAGGCCCAGAGTCTGCAAAATGGAAAGAGGCGATGGACAGCGAGATTCAGTCCATGTATGACAACCAAGTTTGGAATTTGGTTGACAATGTGTCCGGACATAAGAAGGTTGGGTGCAAATGGATCTTCAAGAAGAAGACCGACGTGGATGGGAATGTGCACACATATAAGGCACGATTGGTTGCGAAGGGCTTTACTCAAACTCCCAGAGTTGACTATGATGAGATCTTCTCGCCAGTTGCTAACATAAAGTCTATTAGGGTGATGCTAGCCATTGCTGCATTTCATGATTATAAGATATGGCAAATGGATGTCAAGACCGCTTTCCTTAATGGGAAGTTGGCTGAGGATGTTTACATGGCTCATCCAGAGGGTTTTGTCGATACAAAGCATCCCAATAGAGTGTGCAAGCTTGATAAGTCCATTTATGGACTTAAACAAGCATCTCACAAATGGAATCTTTGCTTTGATGAGAAATTCAAAGAGTTTGGATTTGTACGAAGTGAAGATGAATCATGTGTATATGTCAAAGCCAGTGCGAGTATAGTTTAGCTTCCTCGGTTTGTATGTCGACGACATACTGCTCATAGGAAACGACATCCCAACTCTGCAGGAGGTTAAGTCCTGGCTCAGGAAGTGCTTCACTATGAAGGTCCTCAGAGAGGCTTCTTATATTTTGGGAATAAGGATAGTGAGAGAACAAAATAAGAGACTAATAGGACTTAGTCAAAATAATTACTTAGATAAGGTACTAAAATGTTTTAGTATGGAAAACTCGAAGAAGGGAGAACTACCGATACAAAGTAATGCCAAATTGAGTAAGACTCAAAGTCCGAGTACAGAAGCTGAGATAGCTGAGATGAGCCGAGTACCTTACGCTTCCGTAGTTGGCTCAATCATGTATGCTATAACTTGTACTCGCCCTGATGTGGCCTTTGCTTTGAGCATGGTCAGTAGATATCAAGGGAACCTTGGCAGAGCTCATTGGATCGCGGTCAAGAATATCCTTAAGTACCTTCGGAGGACTAACGAATGGTTTTTAGTCCTCGGAGGGAGTGATGACTTAAAGGTGCGAGGGTATAGTGACGCCAACTTCCAGACCGATAGGGACTACTACCGTTCGCAGTCGGGCTGGGTCTTTACCCTTAATGAAGGAGCAGTGACTTGGATAAGTTCCAAGAAAGAAACAGTAGCTCATTCAACGTGCGAATCAGAGTACATTGCAGCGAGCGAAGCGTCAAAGGAGGCAATGTGGTAGCTGATGCATTGAGTCGCAGGGCGGAGAGCCCACCGCTGCGGGATGTATGTTTGAGATTGACCGTGATAGCTCCAGTGTTGGACGCCATTCGTGGGGCACAGGCCGAGGCTGTGCAACCTGAGATGCAGAAGAGGGAACGGGTTGTTGGTTTGGTTTCAGAGTTCGTTACCGATGGTTGGGGGCTTATGACATTTCAAGGGCGTATCTGGGTACCGTTTGTGGGAGGGACGTGTACCATTTTGATGGAGAAGGCGCATCGGTCGAAATTTTCGATCCAACCGGGGGCCACTAAGATGTATTTGGACTTGAGAAAGGAGTATTGGTGGCCCTGTATGAAGAGGGATGTCGCGTGGTTTGTTGAGAGGTGCTTGACCTATCGTAGGGTTAAGGTCGAGCACCAGAGGCCGCATGGTAAGTTGCAGCCATTGGAGGTTCCCGAATGGAAATGGGAACATATCACTATGGATTTCATCACCAAATTGCCAAGGACTGCCAGAGGAGTTGATGCAATTTGGGTGATTGTGGACAGATTGACGAAGAGCGCTCATTTCCTTGCTATCAGCGAGAGTTCTTCAGCAGAGAAATTGGCGGAGGTGTACGTGAGGGAAGTGGTATCTCGGCATGGGGTGCCGATCTTGATTTTTTCAGACCGTGATGTGCGTTTCACTACCAGATTCTGGAAGAAGTTTCATGAGGAGTTGGGTACTAGACTGCATTTTAGTACCGCATATCATCCCCAGACAGACGGTCAGAGTGAGCGGACGATTCAGATGCTCGAGGACATGCTCCGGGCATGTGTGTTGGATTTCGGGGGTAGCTGGGATGCATATTTGCCCTTGGCAGAGTTTTCCTACAACAACAGCCATCATTCGAGCATTGGTATGCCACCCTTTGAGCTGTTGTATGGGAGGAGGTGTCGGACCCCCATTTGTTGGGGAGAAGTTGGACAGCGGGTGATGGGCAGTACAGAGATCGTGCTTCAGACGTCAGATCAGATCCAGCAGGTCAGACAGAGGTTGTTGACCGCTCAGAGCCGACAGAAGAGTTACGCAGACAGGCGCCAGTCCGAGCTTGAGTTCCAGGTCGGCAACTTTGTACTCCTGAAGGTCTCTCCTTGGAAAGGAGTGATTCGATTCAGGAAGAGGGGCAACTTGGGGCCCCGATATATTGGTCCTTTCCGTGTGATCGCGAGGGTAGGCCGGGTAGCCTATCGTTTGGATTTGCCAGCAGAGTTAGGGCAGATTCACGACACTTTTCATGTGTCGCAGCTGAGGAAGTGTATAGCCGACGAGTCGGCGATGGTTCCATTAGAGGATATTCAAGTGGATGCGAGCCTGAATTATGCTGAGAGACCAGTGGCCATCAGAGATCAGAAAGTCAAGGTTTTGAGGAACAAGGAGGTACCCCTGGTGTTGGTTCAGTGGCAGCATCGGAAGGGGTCAGAGATGACCTGGGAGCCGGAGCGTGAGATGCGTGAGCAGCATCCGGAGCTATTTGCAGAGCGAGACTTCGAGGGCGAAGTCTAGTTCTAGTGGGGGAGAATTGTAACAGCCTGGATTTCCAGGTATCTTTTATTCTTATATTTTTGGTATTTTGTGAGGAGACTCGGCGAGTTGGAGCTCAGACTCGCCGAGTAGGATCGCGGTTCTAGATGCGGGTTCGCACCTGGACTCGGCGAGTCCAAGGAATGGACTCGGCGAGTCCGCGCTGTTTAATGAAACCCTAATTTCCCGGTCCTAAGCCCTATTTAAAGGACCTTATGGCCCTTCATTGTGGCTACCTGGTCCTTGAGAGCACCTAAACAGCTGAGAGTTCTTGTGAGTGAGATAAGAGGCCATTATTCACCAATTTTGTGTGTATTTGCAAGAAAGGAAGGGGGGAAATCAAGCTAGGAGAGTTGGGGAGCTTGGATTTACTTCCATTTCGTCATATGAAGCTTATTGAGGTATCATTCAGAGCTTATTCTCGTATTTTTGTTGTATGGTCAAATCTAGGGTTTCTTCATGCCTTGTTTGCCTTGTATTTAGAGTGTGAGAGGTCCCATGGGGATATGGTACCTAGATCTGGACCTTAGTAGGTCCAGAGAGTCCCAAATGCCATGCTTTATGTCCTCCTTTTGGGTTTGGAGACTAGGGTTGCCATCTTAGAGGTCATCTCTCCAAAAAGAGCCTTGTAGGTGTTGCATGGTAGCCAAGACTGTGACTTTACGTGATGAATGAGCTTAGGAAGGCCAGATCTATGAGTTGATGGAGCGGATCTGACCTCAAAAGCGAGATTTAGTTGATGCATGGCATGGACTCGCCGAGTCTGAAGAACAGACTCGACGAGTAGCATGAAGATTGTCCTTAACCACTCAGCGAGTGGTCTTGCTGAGTTAAGGGTTGACTCAGTGAGACAAGGAGAGTTAGAGAGGGTTGACAGGTGGACTGAGTCGAGCTGGAACTCGCCGAGTTGTTCTTGAGACTCGGCGAGTTGAGTCGTGGTGGCCCCGCGATTCATGCCAGGTAGGACTCGTCGAGTTGGGGGTGTACTCGACGTGTCAGGAGGGGATCCTAGAGAGTCAGTGAACACGTATAGACTCGCCGAGTCGCCATAGTGCACTCGCCGAGTCCGGTCAAAGTTGACCGTTGAATGTTGACCAGAGTTGACCAGTGTTGACTTGATAGGGGTAGTCAACCTTAGTGGTAAAAGTGTTAATTAGAGACATATGATGTTATAGGAGGATTATAGCTCGGAGGATCGAGCACGAGTGATTTCCGGGATTCGCGAGTTATCGAGATATACGAGGTGAGTCTTCTTACTATACTTTACCTTGAGTAGGTAATCAGAGTTATGTGATAGAGTATTTGTATGCTATATGCCTGTTATGTGTTGTACTGCATTATTTCTATGTGATTTATGTTGTGCATGTTTATAGAGTTGGAACCGGAAGGTTCCCAAAGTTAGAACCAATGGGTTCACAGAGCAGGGTCTACGGACCCACAGAGTTATAGCCTCGAGTGGCTAATATGTGTTATGTGTGGTATTTTGAGGAACTCACTAAGCTTTGTGCTTACAGTGTTAGTGTTGTTTGTTTCAGGTACTAGTGATGACCGTGGGAAAGCGCCGGCTTGATCTGTATACACGCACGGGATTTTTATAATATGTGATCTTGGGATTTTGTATGATATGGATTGGAGTTTTAAACTTGATGTTTTATGAAACTTTAAATGAAATTTTTTTTATCTTATGCGAAAAATTATTTTGAAATTCACGGTGTTACATCCTACAAGGTCTGTTACTTGTTATTATGATTTATGATTATGAGGGTATTTAGGTCATTTACTCAGAATTTTGCATTTTTAACTTTACAGGTAGATCACACTTGCTTGGCTAAACGTTATTCTGTATGCTTTCAAACTTGTCTTCTTCCTGAATTCTTTTTCTTTGTAAGTTTAGCCTTATTCTTTTCTTCAATTAAGTGTTGTCTGGAGAGTGTTGTATGAACAACAATAAATCAACATTTTTTTTCCTTCTTTTTCTTGTATGAACAATACATAGTCATAGTTTGACTTAATTAGTTGCTTATTTTGTTTATTAGTTGCTTGTTTTCTAGCTTATTATAGTCACTGATTGGTTTCTTGTTATGCTTAAATCTTAACAGCTATCATGGCAACCTTCAACAGTAGTTTTGGACCGGCACCTTCTTGCAAAAGATATCGTGTACGTGTTCTTCTGCTGCTATTGTGGATTCGGGAACATCCTAGCTTACTGGTCCAACTGTATGTATCTCACGTGAAGCTTCTGTTAGAATTATTAATCTTAGAGATTTCAAGTTTTTCATATTTCTTGTATCTAATTAGTTTGTAAATTTCCGTTACAACTTTTATTGATTTGTTTTATCTTTCCATGGAACGATTATTTGTATTACATTATATTTTGTGCAATGGATTGTATTTTTGTATATGATATTTTATTTATTAAGAGACATTAAATGAAAATTTAATTTGAAAATTAATAAATCTATAAATAATATTTTTTTTAAACATATAAAATTATGATACGCAAAAATGTGTGTCATCTTCATTTATGACATCGCCTTTCTTGACAGGGGCTTTCTTGATACGCATTGCGTGTCATTAACACGCGCGTCGTAAGGTTACGACACGCGAATGCGTGTCGTCTTCCTTTATGACAGGGTCTTCCTTGATACGCATTGCGTGTCGTAAACGCGCGTCGTAATTGCGCGTCGTAAATGAGCGTCGTAAATGCGCGTCGTCTATAGACGACGCGCAAAAGGGCGTCGTCTCTCTTTATGATAGGGCCTTCCTTGACGCACATTTGCGCATCGTCTGAGCGTTTTACGACGCGCAATGAGCGTCGTAAAAGGCTGTTTTTCTAGTAGTGATAACTTCTTCATCTGGCGTCCGTTTTCGTCCGTCTTTCCGTCGTTGCACTACTATCGATGAGATCTTCAATTCTCATTTAGATTGTTTTGGATAAATATCGTTCTAACATAAATTCACTATTTACGTCGCGTTGTGTCATGCCGGTTCTGTCGCGAAACTTCGACAGGTCATAACTTCTTTGTTATAACTCGGATTTCGACGTTCTTTATATGTTCGGAAACCTCATAACATAAACTACATATTAGTTAAGATTAATCCTTCTAAATAATCTTTCCCAAAAAATTCATTTTTGACGCTCACTGTCCTTAAATTGACTAGCCCAGATCTACGGGCGTTACAATCATTCCTTCCAAATCGTCCTAATGTTGGTCACAATCAATAGCTTTGATGTTACCATTGGCATGGATTGGTTAAGTCCTCACCATGCAGAAATCCTGTGTTGCAAAAAATTGATTTGCCTCCATCTGCCAAGTGGCGAAACCCTCGTTGTTTATGGAGACAAACCCGGTGCCATTCTAGAAATCATCTCTTGCATCAAGGCTCAAAAGTATCTGCGCAAGGAATATCACACATTCTTAGCACATATTATGAATAAGAAACAGGAAGTGAAAGACATCAGGGATATTCCAGAAGTCTGTAACCTTCTTGATGTGTTCCCAGAAGACCTTCCAAGAATACCACCTGCACGCCAAGTCAAGTTCAGAATCGACTTGATTCCTGGAGCCACCCCCATTGCTAAATCCCTATATAGTCTAGCACCTACTGAAATGCAGGAACTGTCCAGCCAACTTAACGAACTACTGAGCAAAGGATTCATCCAACCAAGTTTCTCACCTTGGGGAGCACCGGTCTTGTTCGTGAAAAGGAAGTATGGATCGTTCCGCATTTGCATAAACTATCGAGAACTGAACAAGCTCACTATCAAGAACTGTTATCCCCTACCTTGAATCGACGACTTATTTGTGATGGGTTTGAGTCATAAGAACTTTCCTATGTGCACATGCAAACCCTAATGCTTGGATCTAGGTTTCTCTAATTGAACATGCAATGTATCCAAAGCTTACAATTCTAGATCTAGTGTAAACAATTGAATCATAACATATAAAATCAGATCTAGAAGAATACCTTAAGTTGATTGCTTGAAACTTCTTGTTCTTGGAGCTTAGAGTCATAATTGTCACTCCTCTAATGGCTTACAAACACCAACTAGCAAGAGGATGATCTTAAGAGAGAGAGAGAGAGAGAGGAGGTGAGGAAATCGGCTCTAGGGTTTCTTTCTTGCAAGAGTGGCCGATTTCCCTCACCCATGGGGTCTATTTATACTATGAGCTACTAGGGTTACACCTTTAACCCTAATTGAATAACTTAGGCCCTAAGCAATCCAAAGATCCTTCTAGATATGAGGCTTGGACGAATTTAAGATATCCTAACCCTAAAATTCGTCCCCCTTAATATCCATAAGGATTCATAGCCCAAAACACAACTATCATACATTTGACAGTTTATGCCCCTTTATTCAATTAACATCTTTAAGTCACCAAATTAATTCTCAATTAATTTATGAATTATATCAATCAAATAATATTATTATTCCTTTAATATATTATTCTCATAAAATGTTGATTTATTGTTGTTCATACAACACTCTCCAGACAACACTTAATTGAAGAAAAGAATAAGGCTAAACTTACAAAGAAAAAGAATTCAGGAAGAAGACAAGTTTGAAAGCATACAGAATAACGTTTAGCCAAGCAAGTGTGATCTACCTGTAAAGTTAAAAATGCAAAATTCTGAGTAAATGACCTAAATACCCTCATAATCATAAATCATAATAACAAGTAACAGACCTTGTAGGATGTAACACCGTGAATTTCAAAATAATTTTTCGCATAAGATAAAAAAAATTTCATTTAAAGTTTCATAAAACATCAAGTTTAAAACTCCAATCCATATCATACAAAATCCCAAGATCACATATTATAAAAATCCCGTGCGTGTATACAGATCAAGCCGGCGCTTTCCCACGGTCATCACTAGTACCTGAAACAAACAACACTAACACTGTAAGCACAAAGCTTAGTGAGTTCCTCAAAATACCACACATAACACATATTAGCCACTCGAGGCTATAACTCTGTGGGTCCGTAGACCCTGCTCTGTGAACCCATTGGTTCTAACTTTGGGAACCTTCCGGTTCCAACTCTATAAACATGCACAACATAAATCACATAGAAATAATGCAGTACAACACATAACAGGCATATAGCATACAAATACTCTATCACATAACTCTGATTACCTACTCAAGGTAAAGTATAGTAAGAAGACTCACCTCGTATATCTCGATAACTCGCGAATCCCGGAAATCACTCGTGCTCGATCCTCCGAGCTATAATCCTCCTATAACATCATATGTCTCTAATTAACACTTTTACCACTAAGGTTGACTACCCCTATCAAGTCAACACTGGTCAACTCTGGTCAACATTCAACGGTCAACTTTGACCGGACTCGGCGAGTGCACTATGGCGACTCGGCGAGTCTATACGTGTTCACTGACTCTCTAGGATCCCCTCCTGACACGTCGAGTACACCCCCAACTCGACGAGTCCTACCTGGCATGAATCGCGGGGCCACCACGACTCAACTCGCCGAGTCTCAAGAACAACTCGGCGAGTTCCAGCTCGACTCAGTCCACCTGTCAACCCTCTCTAACTCTCCTTGTCTCACTGAGTCAACCCTTAACTCAGCAAGACCACTCGCTGAGTGGTTAAGGACAATCTTCATGCTACTCGTCGAGTCTGTTCTTCAGACTCGGCGAGTCCATGCCATGCATCAACTAAATCTCGCTTTTGAGGTCAGATCCGCTCCATCAACTCATAGATCTGGCCTTCCTAAGCTCATTCATCACGTAAAGTCACAGTCTTGGCTACCATGCAACACCTACAAGGCTCTTTTTGGAGAGATGACCTCTAAGATGGCAACCCTAGTCTCCAAACCCAAAAGGAGGACATAAAGCATGGCATTTGGGACTCTCTGGACCTACTAAGGTCCAGATCTAGGTACCATATCCCCATGGGACCTCTCACACTCTAAATACAAGGCAAACAAGGCATGAAGAAACCCTAGATTTGACCATACAACAAAAATACGAGAATAAGCTCTGAATGATACCTCAATAAGCTTCATATGACGAAATGGAAGTAAATCCAAGCTCCCCAACTCTCCTAGCTTGATTTCCCCCCTTCCTTTCTTGCAAATACACACAAAATTGGTGAATAATGGCCTCTTATCTCACTCACAAGAACTCTCAGCTGTTTAGGTGCTCTCAAGGACCAGGTAGCCACAATGAAGGGCCATAAGGTCCTTTAAATAGGGCTTAGGACCGGGAAATTAGGGTTTCATTAAACAGCGCGGACTCGCCGAGTCCATTCCTTGGACTCGCCGAGTCCAGGTGCGAACCCGCATCTAGAACCGCGATCCTACTCGGCGAGTCTGAGCTCCAACTCGCCGAGTCTCCTCACAAAATACCAAAAATATAAGAATAAAAGATACCTGGAAATCCAGGCTGTTACAATTCTCCCCCACTAGAACTAGACTTCGCCCTCGAAGTCTCGCTCTGCAAATAGCTCCGGATGCTGCTCACGCATCTCACGCTCCGGCTCCCAGGTCATCTCTGACCCCTTCCGATGCTGCCACTGAACCAACACCAGGGGTACCTCCTTGTTCCTCAAAACCTTGACTTTCTGATCTCTGATGGCCACTGGTCTCTCAGCATAATTCAGGCTCGCATCCACTTGAATATCCTCTAATGGAACCATCGCCGACTCGTCGGCTATACACTTCCTCAGCTGCGACACATGAAAAGTGTCGTGAATCTGCCCTAACTCTGCTGGCAAATCCAAACGATAGGCTACCCGGCCTACCCTCGCGATCACACGGAAAGGACCAATATATCGGGGCCCCAAGTTGCCCCTCTTCCTGAATCGAATCACTCCTTTCCAAGGAGAGACCTTCAGGAGTACAAAGTTGCCGACCTGGAACTCAAGCTCGGACTGGCGCCTGTCTGCGTAACTCTTCTGTCGGCTCTGAGCGGTCAACAACCTCTGTCTGACCTGCTGGATCTGATCTGACGTCTGAAGCACGATCTCTGTACTGCCCATCACCCGCTGTCCAACTTCTCCCCAACAAATGGGGGTCCGACACCTCCTCCCATACAACAGCTCAAAGGGTGGCATACCAATGCTCGAATGATGGCTGTTGTTGTAGGAAAACTCTGCCAAGGGCAAATATGCATCCCAGCTACCCCCGAAATCCAACACACATGCCCGGAGCATGTCCTCGAGCATCTGAATCGTCCGCTCACTCTGACCGTCTGTCTGGGGATGATATGCGGTACTAAAATGCAGTCTAGTACCCAACTCCTCATGAAACTTCTTCCAGAATCTGGTAGTGAAACGCACATCACGGTCTGAAAAAATCAAGATCGGCACCCCATGCCGAGATACCACTTCCCTCACGTACACCTCCGCCAATTTCTCTGCTGAAGAACTCTCGCTGATAGCAAGGAAATGAGCGCTCTTCGTCAATCTGTCCACAATCACCCAAATTGCATCAACTCCTCTGGCAGTCCTTGGCAATTTGGTGATGAAATCCATAGTGATATGTTCCCATTTCCATTCGGGAACCTCCAATGGCTGCAACTTACCATGCGGCCTCTGGTGCTCGACCTTAACCCTACGATAGGTCAAGCACCTCTCAACAAACCACGCGACATCCCTCTTCATACAGGGCCACCAATACTCCTTTCTCAAGTCCAAATACATCTTAGTGGCCCCCGGTTGGATCGAAAATTTCGACCGATGCGCCTTCTCCATCAAAATGGTACACGTCCCTCCCACAAACGGTACCCAGATACGCCCTTGAAATGTCATAAGCCCCCAACCATCGGTAACGAACTCTGAAACCAAACCAACAACCCGTTCCCTCTTCTGCATCTCAGGTTGCACAGCCTCGGCCTGTGCCCCACGAATGGCGTCCAACACTGGAGCTATCACGGTCAATCTCAAACATACATCCCGCAGCGGTGGGCTCTCCGCCCTGCGACTCAATGCATCAGCTACCACGTTAGCCTTGCCTGGGTGGTACAGGATCTCATAATCATAATCCTTGACCACATCCAACCACCTTCTCTGACGCATATTTAGGTTGGGCTGATCCATCAAATACTTCAAACTCTTATGGTCCGTGTATATCATACACCGAACCCCATACAAGTAGTGACGCCAAATCTTGAGGGCGAACACCACTGCCCCCAACTCTAGATCATGGGTGGGATATCTCGTCTCATGAGGCTTCAACTGCCTCGATGCATATGCTATCACATGCCCTCTCTGCATCAGCACCGCTCCCAACCCCAAAATCGATGCATCACAGTATACCACAAAGTCCTCCATCCCTTCCGGGAGAGCTAACACCGGGGCTTCGCACAACCTTTGGCGAAGTGTCTCAACGGAGGCCTGCTGCTCGGGGCCCCATGAAAAAGCAACACCCTTCCGGGTCAATCTGGTGAGTGGCACTGCGATCTTAGAGAAATCCTTGATAAACCTCCGATAATACCCTGCCAACCCTAGGGAACTCCTGATCTCGGAGGGTGACCTCGGCACCTCCCAACTCATCACCGCCTCAACCTTGGCCGGATCGACCAATATCCCTTCTTGGTTAACGAGATGTTCTAAGAACTGTACCTCCCGCAACCAGAAATCACACTTGGAGAATTTGGCATAAAGCCTCTCCGATCTCAGAACTCCGAGAACCTCTCTCAAGTGCTCCTCATGCTGCTCTCTAGATCTCGAATATACCAGAATGTTATCGATAAATACAATCACCGACCGATCCAGCATCGGCCTATACACTCGGTTCATGAGATCCATGAACACTGCCGGGGCATTGGTGAGCCCGAAAGGCATCACCACAAACTCATAATGCCCATAACGCGTCCTGAATGCTGTCTTCTGGACGTCCTCATCTCGCACCCTCACCTGATGATATCCAGGCCTCAAGTCGATCTTGGAGAACCAAGATGCTCCCTGCAACTGATCAAACAAATCGTCGATCCTCGGCAACGGGTAACGGTTCTTGACCGTTAGCTTGTTCAACTCCCAGTAATCAATGCACATCTGGTGTGAACCATCCTTCTTCTTGACAAACAGGATCGACGCTCCCCACGGCGAGCTGCTCGGCCGAATAAACCCCTTTCCCAGCAGCTCCTGAAGCTGCGAGGATAACTCTTGCATCTCTGGAGGTGCAAGACGATAGGGCACCTTAGCGATAGGCGCAGCCCCCGGAACCAAATCGATACTGAACTCCACTTGCCTCACAGGAGGCACACCCGACAACTCCTCGAGAAATACATCCATGAACTCACGCACCACCGGAACCTCCTCAACTGAACTCGGCCTCTCAGAATCCACCCGCGTATCCATCACATACGCCACAAAACCCTTACAGCCCTGCTGTAGACACTGCCTCGCCCTAGCGGCCGAACAAAACGCTGATCCTGAACGTGTACCCTCACCGTACACCGAAAGAACTCCCCCACTAGGGTCTCATATGGTCACCAGCTGTCGCTCGCAGTCGATAACTGCACTGAATCGGCTCAACCAGTCCATGCCCACAATGACACAGACATCACCCATCGCAATAGGAACTAGATCAATCGGGAACTCAACACCGAAAATCTCGAATACGCACCCTCGGAGAACCTCTGTGGGATATATCACCCTTTCATCAGCTATGGACACTCTCAGAGGCCGACTCAATGCCTCACGACTGACACTGATATGCTGACTAAAGGCCAAAGATACAAAAGACCGACTCGCACCCGAGTCAAATAACACCAATGCAGGTACAGAATTCACAAGAAAAGTACCTACGCACAACATAATATAAGCATAATATCTCAACATCAAAATAAATACACGAAAGAATACATACCAGCCACGACATCGGGTGCTGTGCGGACCTCCTCCGCGGTCAGCTGAAAAGCTCTCCCTCGTGCCCTCGGCGCCTCGGCCTTCACTGACCGACTCTCTGTAGCTCGGATGGCGGCAGGGGCAGATCCCTGAGGTGCTCCCTGAGATGATCCTCGCAACTGCGGACACTCTGCCTTCCGGTGTCCGGTCTGATTGCAGTGAAAACACACCGCAAACCCCTTGGGGCAGTCCTTGGCCATGTGCCCCTCCTTGCCACACTTGTAGCAAGATCCCGCTCTACAAACTGCATCATGACCCTTGCCACACTTCCCACAAGTGCGGCCCTTCTGGCTCCCTGGTTTGGGATCAGCGGGCTTGGCCCGCTTGGCTGCCGGCTGAGACTGTGCCGGTCGCCGATCCCTCCCCTGAGACTCCGCCTCCTCCCTGGCCTGAGTCTCTAGCTCAATCTCCCTCTTCCGAGCATTTGCCTGAAGCTCAGCAAATGTCTGATACGAGGAGTTCGCTGCGAACTCCCGAATGTCTCGCCTCAAGATACTCAGATAACGGATCATACGTGCCTGCTCGGTGGACACGTGCTCAGGGCAGAACATCGCCCTCTCATGGAACATCCTGGTGATCGATATAACCGACTCAGTACCCTGCTTGAGGGTCAGAAACTCCTGGGCCAAACGCTCCCTCTCCACCTGGGGAATGTACTCATCTCGGAACATGGCAGTGAACCTCTCCCAGGTCACTGCTGCAAGCTCAGCAGGCGTAAAGTGCGCCGTCACAAACTTCCACCAGTCCTTCGCTCCCAAGCGAAGCTGGTTCAGCGCGAACCGAACCTTCAAATGCTCAGGAGATGAGCAAGTGAAGAAACACCCCTCTATGTCAGAAATCCACCTCATAGCTGCCACCGGGTCCTGGGTCCCATCAAACTCTGGTGGTTTTGTGTTGCTGAACTCCCGGAACAGCAACGCATCACCACCTTGCGGCCTAGCGGCAACAATAGCTGCGGTGGCCGCTGCAACAGCAGCCTCAGAAAGAGCGGGATAATGCTCGTCAAAAGTCTCAATCAGCGTGGTCTTAATAGACCCGAACATCTCTGGTATCTCTGCCCTGATGGCCGCAGCCACCTCCTCGTGGATGATCCGGCGGATCTCCTCATCACTGGTATCACTGCTCTCAGGCATCATACGTGTCCTCACCATGATCTACCTCTGAAATACAACATACAATAAATTAGAATCCATTCGAGCATACTCACACTCAACAACTCATCCCTCCTTGATTCTTGGTATTCCAAAGATTCTTACTTGGGCTGTACACCGCTCCGGTGCTTTCAGTAGTACAGGCCCAATACTACTGTCTGCACCGTATCAGAATACACCCCAAGTCCTCCTCTTCGGATCCCAAATTCCATGTACTCTATCATGCACAGGCTACTCTCTAATAGATCTCTCATAAGCCCCTCGCTGCTACCTACTCACTCTCAAGCATCTCATAGCAGCTCACCTCTTCCTAGGCTAATGCATCACAAATCAGGCCACTCTAGTCCTAATAGGAATACTTAGCCTACTCTAGCATGCGAATACATCATATCAATATCAATAGCACATAACATGAGGGTATTTTGGGAAATCACCGTTCGGGCGCGGACCGATCGTACACACACTCTACTCTGCGTTTTTTCCAAAATCTTTTACTCTTTTTGAAAATACTCTTCAAATCCTCAGTTTGAGTTCAAATACGCCCGAAGGTGTACTCGAATCCCTCAAACCAAGGCTCTGATACGAAATTGTAACACCGTGAATTTCAAAATAATTTTTCGCATAAGATAAAAACATTTTCATTTAAATTTTCATAAAACATCAAGTTTAAAACTCCAATCCATATCATACAAAATCCCAAGATCACATATTATAAAAATCCCGTGCATGTGTGCAGATCAAGCCGGCGCCTTCCCACGATCATCACTAGTACCTGAAACAAACAACACTAACACTGTAAGCACAAAGCTTAGTGAGTTCCTCAAAATACCACACATAACACATATTAGCCACTCGAGGCTATAACTCTGTGGGTCCGTAGACCCTGCTCTGTGAACCCATTGGTTCTAACTCTGGGAACCTTCCGGTTCCAACTCTATAAACATGCACAACATAAATCACATAGAAATAATGCAGTACAACACATAACAGGCATATAGCATACAAATACTCTATCACATAACTCTGATTACCTACTCAAGGTAAAGTATAGTGAGAAGACTCACCTCGTATATCTCGATAACTCGCGAATCCTGGAAATCACTCGTGCTCGATCCTCCGAGCTATAATCCTCCTATAACATCATATGTCTCTAATTAACACTTTTACCACTAAGGTTGACTACCCCTATCAAGTCAACACTGGTCAACTCTGGTCAACATTCAACGGTCAACTTTGACCGGACTCGGCGAGTGCACTATGGCGACTCGGCGAGTCTATACGTGTTCACTGACTCTCTAGGATCCCCTCCTGACACGTCGAGTACACCCCCAACTCGACGAGTCCCACCTGACATGAATCGCGGGGCCACCACGACTCAACTCGCCAAGTCTCAAGAACAACTCGGCGAGTTCCAGCTCGACTCAGTCCACCTGTCAACCCTCTCTAACTCTCCCTGTCTCACTGAGTCAACCCTTAACTCGGCAAGACCACTCGTTGAGTGGTTAAGGACAATCTTCATGCTACTCGTCGAGTCTGTTCTTCGGACTCGGCGAGTCCATGCCATGCATCAACTCAATCTCGCTTCTGAGGTCAGATCCGCTCCATCAACTCATAGATCTGGCCTTCCTAAGCTCATTCATCACGTAAAGACACTGTCTTGGCTACCATGCAACACCTACAAGGCTCTTTTTGTAGAGATGACCTCTAAGATGGCAACCCTAGTCTCCAAACCCAAAAGGAGGACATAAAGCATGGCATTTGGGACTCTCTGGACCTGCTAAGGTCCAGATCTAGGTACCATATCCCCATGGGACCTCTCACACTCCAAATACAAGGCAAACAAGGCATGAAGAAACCCTAGATTTGACCATATCAACAAAAATACGAGAATAAGCTCTGAATGATACCTCAATAAGCTTCCTCTGACGAAATGGAAGTAGATCCAAGCTCCCCAACTCTCCTAGCTTGATTCCCCCCTTCCTTTCTTGCAAATACACACAAAAATTGGTGAATAATGGCCTCTTAAATCACTCACAAGAACTCTCAACTGTTTAGGTGCTCTCAAGGACCAGGTAGCCGCAATGAAGGGCCATAAGGTCCTTTAAATAGGGATTAGGACCAGGAAATTAGGGTTTCATTAAACAGCACGGACTCGCCGATTCCATTCCTTGGACTCGCCGAGTCCAGGTGCGAACACGCGTCCAGAACCGCGATCCTACTCGGCGAGTCTGAGCTCCAACTCACCGAGTCTCCTCACAAAATACCAAAAATATAAGAATAAAAGATACCTGGAAATCCGGGCTGTTACATAGGAGGCAAAGCAGAGGTCTGGCCAGATGGGTTTACCTGGCAAAAATGTTGGAGCACCAGGGAAATTCTGATCACATGGATCCCAATGACCACCATCTTATCATTCAACCAAGCTAAGAGAAATCTATCAACCCCTACCACACACACACACATATATATATATATATATATATATATATATATATATATATAAAGTAATTGAAAAACTTGTAGTGTTTCTGTTTCATGATGTATTAAAATAGCATGAACGGTTGTACCTCTCCATCAGGTGAGAAGCTCAAAATAGAAATTGTTGTATTCCCATGCATATAATATTAACCAACAACTATAACACATGCATATAGTATTACAAATTACAACATTACCCCTTTCAAAAGCGAATGTGCTTCACTTGACAAGAATCCTGGAGGCTTTATCTTGTCCTTCACTATTTTCTCCTGAATCTTCTGTCTGTTTCCACCTCTAAACGAAGGCTGCAAAGATAAAGTTCGAACAAAATTACATTATTACCCTCACGCTAAAAGTAATGGGAATTTAATAGTGATTTATTAAAAGTAATTAAAGGTGACAACACACCAACCTTTCCAGAAAGCATTTCATACATTAAAATTCCAACACTCCACCAATTAGCGGCCTTATCATGGCCCCTCCCTTGTACAATTTCAGGTGTCATATATTCTAATGTCCCACACATGGAATTTAACATTGTGCTTTCATCAAATTGCTTTGCTACCCCGAAGTCAGTCAACATAACCTGAATAATAATAATTCAGTAAAGTTAAACCAAAACATTTTACCACAATAATAAACATCATCTTTTTAGTGACAACTGCCAACCTGGATGGTTAATACAAGTGCAGGGTCAACAACCATTGCTTCATGGTCAATGTTGTTTAATGTCTCACCCGATGCCTCCCATGTTGAGGAGTTTACTTTCACTTGACGGCTAGGAACAGCAGGGGGAAGAACACGAATAATCTTCAACATAATACAATCCTTGGTTGTATCATGCTAAACAGTAGCAGAACAGTAACTTGTAGAAGACAATGTAAAAGAAGAAATTACAGAAAAAACATTGATCTGATAGTGTATAATTAGATTAAAGATTATGAGAAGATAATAAAGTAAACCTTGAGTTGCTGGATTTGGGATCTTAGTGACTTCTTTCAATGCTGGTCAACGAACATGAAAGCACCGGTTTTTTAACTCCACATGCTCTCCCCAATTCTTCTTTTGAAGGAACAAAAATATTAGAAACATACCTTATATTTAGTAAGGAATGGAATATGGGAAATCATTTCAAAATCTTCAGTGTCTGCAGCCATCACTACAAATTCAGAAAACCCCTATTCAGGTCCCTTGTAACTGTTTAAAAAAAAGAAAAAAAAATAGAAGTTAGAACCAACATTAAGAACAAAATATCAAAAATAAATATCAAAACAAGTCAGAATAATATTCACAAAGTTGATAAACTTTGGTTAAGAAAAAGAACAAGAAACATAGCCAATTTAGTTAGGCATTGATGTGGTGAAGAAAACCAAAGGAAATAATGGAAATTTTTTTTCAAAAGAAGCTACAGGGGGGAAAAACAGTTTTCGAGTCAGGGGCATCAAGGGAATTTCTCGAAAAATGAAGGTTTAGGGGTTTTTGCTGGAAACCGCAAGCAGGGGCAAAAAGGGAATTATCCGAAAATTGGAAATTCTGGGGCTTCTGCTGGAATTCGCTATCAGGGGTATAATGGGAATAATCAGGAAAATTTGGAATTTAGTTTTGATAGAGGTGGGAAGACAGGAGGTAAAAATGGGCAGGGGTATTATGGGAATATTCAGCCAATGAAAGGAAAGTCTAATGATTTAAAGATTGAACAGGGGCAAAGTTGGAAAAGTAACAAGGTTATGGGAAAGAACAAGGATGGGGGTGATGTTTCGGAAGTCAAAGGGTTTGTGGGGAATAATTCTATGAGTCGGCCTGACCAGGAAGCTAAAAAATCAGAAGCAGGGGTGATCTGGAACATCGAATTGGAAGGATTGGGACAAAATTCTTACCATACTAGTTACCAATTCGAATATAAAACTGATCTGGAACATCGAATTGGAAGGATTGGGACAAAATTAGCGATCAATACGAACTGAAAAACAAATTTAGCGAATCACTTTGTTCTTCCATTTTTGTCGAGGCGATGCTTAGGGTAACAACAAATTTAGCTCCTGTTTCATGATCACGTCTATTTTCAAATGTCCGAAAAGGGTAACAACACGTATTACGGACTGATCTACAAAGAAATTTATCCGAAACTAAACTCACAAATTACACTAAGAAGAGTTGTACCTGAACAAAATTGGACATCAAAGTGGTAGCTGCAGCGACGATGAGCAATGGTCTGCGAGGATCTGTAAGGCGAAAAGGAGAAGAAATCATAGCGGCGAGCACTGGAGGAGATAAGGTTAGACACAAACGGTGGAAGAAGGCGGTGGCGGGGACGGAAGTGGTTGTAGAACAGAGTAGGGAAGAAGATAGAGGATCGATAAGCGGAGGAATTGAAGCCATCTTCGGTGATGTTTTTCGGTGTGTTGTTAGATAACAAGTGCCGATCGATCCCTAGTGGAGATTTCACGGAAGCGGTAGGAAAAAACGAAACCCTAATACACGCCTGGATCGCACAGTCGATAAAATCGCTCAACATCTGCACAATAAATGAAAATAGTTAGAATTCGAAAACATGTGCACAATAAATGAAAATCATTAGAATTCGTCGGCTGTAAATCACCCAAAAAAACTGTAAAATAACATGCAGTTTAAGAAGCAATTAGCGTTAATTTTGAATTGGGGAAACAAACCTTAGTTCTTTTTTCTTCGCCATGGAAAAGCACACAAACGGAGGATAAAAAAGAAGCGGGTTTTCAAAATTTTGGGGATTTCATTTTCCCCAGTATCTACTAAAACCCTGGCCTAGCACGTGCTAGAGAGAAGGGAGGTGGCGATGGCTTAGGGTTTACAGAGAGACGGGAGGTAGAGAATGAAGGGATATCTAGAGGAGAGAGTATCAGAGAGAGGAGAGTGGATTGCAAGGATGAAAGATAGATAGAAGATAGAAAAAAAGGCGGGTTTTCAAAATTTTGGGGATTTCGTTTCCCCCCCTTGTCTACTAAAAGCGCGTTTCATTAAAATTATAAAGCGACAGGTAAAGACGACGCACATTTAAGATAAAGCGCCCTCCATGTTTTTAATTTTTTTTCTTGAGACACTAAATTATAGGCACGCAGTAATGCGTGACGTAAATCCTAAATTTTTTTTGAAGAGATGACACTATTTTAAGGGCACGTCCTTTTGCGTATCATTAATCAGCGCGTGTCGTAAAAAGCACATCATTAAAGGTCTATTTTCTAGTAGTGTATGAATTTATAACGAAGTTTTCCTGTCCCGGCCTACTAAAAATAATATAAAAGTAATATATTTATAATATATTAAAATTCAAGTCAAAATTAGCCAACGGAGTCTAAAAGAGAGTTGTAGAGCATAATCTCACATTCGTATCGATATAAAGAACGTCAATATAAAGAATGTCGAAAACGGAGTTCGTATGCGAAAGTTATGAATTTCTGAAGTGCGGGGTGCGAAACCCCAAAGCTGTCAGATACCACTACGTGGCAAGCAGAGCCATGACATGGCAAGTCTTCTAACACCTCCGGGAGTCCCCCAGACGCAACTTGCGATGACGCATGCAGTGACGATTAAGCCCACGACGTGGAAATAGGCGCCACGACGTGGAAAGGGCAGATTTTGCCCTATAAATAGATTTGAAGGGCCAACCGTTTAGGGTTGCTATATTCTCTTCTCTCTCTCCCGTTTTACCTCGATTTACATGCAAATAAGTACCCCCGAAGCCTCGGTATCAAACCCGATACCCGAAGCAAGTCCCGAAGCCCGAAGATCCCGAGAAGAAAAGAGTTTCCGAGTCAAAGATCTGCCCGCGAGAAGCCCGGTGTGCGAAGTGATCTTAGTTTCACCGAAGAATACTACTCTTAGAACTGTAGTGTTGTCTGAGCATCGTCTAACCAAGTGAGTGTGTGGTTACTTTCTTCTAACGCATAAATACGAAGTATTTTATACGAAATACGTGTTATGTGTATATTTTGTTGTTATATGTGTGAATGTATATTCACTTTCTTCTACCGCATAGATATGAAGTATTTGCTATGAAGTACGTGCTAGGTGTTTATACATTGTTTGTTTACTTGAGATAGATGTATAAATAATGTTTTATACATGTTTTAAAAGATTTAAACTGTATATGTGTTTGCATCTACAAATATGTTGGGTAGAACATGGGTAGATGAAATAGTTGATGTGAGACGAAATAATAAGTATTTTTGAACTCAATGTGTTCATTAGGTATTTTTGAACTCTATGTGTTCACTTGGTGTTTGAACTCAATGTGTTCATTAGGTATTTTTGAACTCTATGTGTTCACTTGGTGTTTGAACTCAATGTGTTCATTAGGTATTTTTGAACTCTACGTGTTCACTTGGTGTTTGAACTCAATGTGTTCATTAGGTATTTTTGAACTCTATGTGTTCACTTGGTGTTTGAACTCAATGTGCTCATTAGGTATTTCCGAACTCTATGTGTTCACTTAGTATTTTTGGACTCAATGTGTTCATTAAGTATTTTTGAACTAGATGTGTTCACTTGGTGTTGTTGAACTGAGTGTGTTCACTAAGTGTTTTAGAGCTAAGTATTCACCAGATGTTTTGAATTAATTGTTTACTAGGAGTGTTAGAACTAGGTGTTTGTTAAGTATGTTGAACTAAGTGTTTACCAGTCGTAATTTGTGGACCTTGGCAGTGGTGGACTTTGTGTCAATTTCTTTGGTCAATCCTTAGGAATAAATGGATAAAGGATAGTTGATTCTTAGGGTAAATCCTTAAGAAATAAAGGAGATAATGGGAATGAGTATTTGGGATGATTGTTTGATAATTGAATATAATAAATGTATTATTGTAGGTTGAAAACCCTATATGCTCACCAGGCTCCCAAGCCTAACCCACTCAGTTTTCTTTCCATTACAGGTAATGGCATAAGAGTATAAATTGGTGGACTTGACGAGAGATTTTGGATTATAGATCAGTAGTTATAAATAACTGTTGTAAGGTCTATTTTATATTGTTTATGCTTTTGGTCTGTATCAGAACATGACATCCTGAGGTTTTATTATTTAATGAAAATACATTCTCTTTGAGAAACATTTTGATAAATTTTATCATATTTTGTTTTGGGAACAAATTCCGCAACTCTTTTAATCAAAAGGATTTACTCTGATTTTATAAAACAAGGCATAAACAAATCGGTCTTTTCTGGCCGTGAAATTGGGGATGTCACAATGATTGTTTAGAGTTAGTGTGCATCCTACGAATATATCTTTAGTGCATTTTGTTTTTCTATTGTCCATCTCTACGCTGAATGTTTCATTTAGTGATTGGGGTTTCTGCTTGAGTAAGTGTTTAAACTGGTGGCTCACGAAGATTTTCTCCGCACCACTATCAAAAATTAAGCATGCGTATGAGTTATTTAGGAGAAACGTACCAGTAACCATGGTGGGATCCCTAACCGCCTCCTCATGCCCCATTGTGAGAACCCTTCACACACTTTCATTTTTTCTGTTCTGTGCCTTCGGGAAATCACTCTTGAAATGCCCGGTCTCACCGCAACCATAACATGTGCGACTCACCCCAACATTAGCGGCTTGGGTGGTTTGTTGTGCTGGTGCCCTACAGTAACGAGCGGCGTGCCCCTTTTTGTTGCAATTGTTGCATTGTTTATCTCGGCAGGCGCCATGGTGATAGTAGGTACACTTGTCGCATTTTGGGAGAGTCCCAACATATTGCTTGGATTGTGTTGGGGCGGTAGGGGCTGTGATAGCATGGACGGCCACAGTTTGTTGCTTCTTGGTTAGGTATTGAGTTGGCTGGCCCTTATTTTTGTTCAAAGACTTCCTATTGTTGTCTCCCTTCTTTGGTTGTTCGTGATGGTTTTTATGCAAAAGAACATCCTATGTGCTCCTACAAAACCCTAAAGCTTGGATCTAGGCTTCTCTATTGTACATGTAATTCATCCAAGACTTGTAACACTAGATCTAGCATGCATAATTTGAAATTAACATAATAAGAACAGATCTAAATGATTACCTCTTCCAATTGGCTTGAAATCCTTTATTGTTCTTGGTCTTGAGCTTAGAGTCACAAGTGTAACTCCTCTAATGGCTTACAAACACCACACAAGCAAGAAGGCAATTATGAGAGAGGAGGGAGGATGCTAAAATCGGCCCTAGGGTTTCTCTTGGTATCAAGTGGCCAAAAATTGCAAGTAGGGGTCCCTATTTATACTGTAGGCTGCTAGTGTTTCAAGTAAAACCCTAATGGACAACTTAATCACCAAGCAGCCCATGGAACCTTTTGGAATAAGGCCTATGGACGAAAATATGATGGATCCCCATCATAATTTCGTTCCCCCTTTAATCCATTAGGTTTCCTAGCCTAAAAACTCAAGTATCATACATTTGACGGTTTAAGCCTCTTTATTCAATTAATCTCTTTTAGTCACCAAATTAATTCCTAATTAACTTATGACTGATACTAATCAAATAATATGATTTCTCCTTTAATATATTAATCTTATAATATATTAATAAATCATAATTATCTTCTCTCTCTCCTAAATTACCTTGTCAAGTTTCTTTGGTGAAGGCAACCCAAAAGGACCATGCACAACCGGGTCAAGTACATACCAAATATATTTACGGGCTTAGACACTAATCCAACAGTCTCCCACTTGGATAAGTCTAGTAACTATATCTCACATATGACTTCAAATTCCGGTTTAGCAATCGTAGCTCTTATACGCTGCTGTCAACTCTGATAAAAAACTTGTCCTTTAAATAAGGGATCGTATAATCCTCTATTTTGTATATCATGCTGACAACCACATGGAACATAGTCATACTTATTGTTCAGCATATTGTTCCTCAATCTCTGATTTCTTTGACATAGAACTTAGTTGAACACATCAACTTTGTTCTGACCGGGCTCGACACATAAGTCAAACCAAATCATCAAGTGGCCAGACATTGCTTTTATCCTCTTAGAACAAAAGGAGCAGATAAACTTTGACTTATATGCTTTTATTATTTACTGGCTAAATCATACACAACAATGTGTTTTATAACATCAAGTTACCGATGCGTTTACAGATTATCAATGCATAACTAACAATAAACAATAACCATATCTCTAGGTTTAAAGATTATATGATATTATCGTCTTGCGATCACCCATGATAAATTCCATGAAGTGATACCAGCAAGCGCGGGTTTATTCCAATGCTCAAATCATAATTCATAAGCACTCATGAATTTTGCAGCAAACCTTTTCCATGCCTAAAACCTTTTAGACAATCTACAAACAAATTCATGACAATCTTCTTTCATATCTACTTCCAACATATGAGTGACTGCGGATCGTTTGAATAATCTTATTATTCAGGAAGTCAAAACATGCAAAATTGAAACAATAGACAAACATTCAACACAAGATAATATCTTTACTCATAAATAATACACCTTTATTCATTCATCAAACGTCAAATACAAATTATCTATTACACGTTTCTTACTTATCTAATCTAAACTCATATCGTCCTTTAGTCCAATGCTCCTAGCGTGCTGCAAGTGCTTAACCCTGCTCAGTCCCTTTGTAAGGGGATCTGCTGGGTTATCTTCTGATGATAGCCTCTTTACTACGAGGAGTCCCTCTTCTACTCGATGTCTAATGAAATGGTATTTTCTTTCGATATGCATGGATCTACCGTGATCCATTGGTTCCTTGGTTAAGGAAACCGCTCCATTATCACAGAAATCTCCACGGGCTCCTTTATGGATGGCACAACTCCAAGGTCTCCAATGAAGTTCTTCAACCATATTTCCTCTTTCGACGCTTCACTCACTGTAGTGTACTCTAATTCACACATTGAATCAACCACAGTCTCCTGCTTGGAACTTTTCCAAGTCACTACTCCTCCGTTAAAGGTTAAAGACCCAACCTGAATGTGAACGGTAATTATCCCGATCCATCTGGAAACTAGCATCACTGTACCCTCATACCCTTAAGTCATCATTCCCACCGAGGACTAGAAACAATTCCTTGGTCCTTTGAAGGTACTTAAGAATACTCTTAACTGCAGTCCAATGGGCTCTACCAGGGTTTCGCTGATACCTGCTGACCATGCTCAAAGCGAAGGCCACATCAGGGCGAGTACAAGTCATAGCGTACATGATCGATCCAATTGCGGAAGCGTAAGGTACTCGGCTCATATCAGCTAACTCTGTCTCTGTACTTGGGCTTTAAGTCTTACTCAACTTGAATAGCTTTGGATTGGTAAATCCCCTTTCTTGGAATTTTCCAAACTAAATCGCTTTAGTACCTTATCCAAGTATGTATCCTGACTGAGTCCTATCAGTCTTTTACTTCTGTTTCTCACTATCCTTATTCCCAGAATATATGCAGCCTCTTCCAGGTCCTTCATAGCGAAACACTTACCAAGCCAGGATTTAACTTCCTGCAGTGTCGGGATGTCGTTTCCTATGAGTAGTATGTCATCGACATATAATACAAGAAAGCTCACTATACTCCTACTGGCTTTGAAAAATACACAAGATTCATCTTCGCTTCGCAGAAAACCAAACTCTTTGACCTTCTCATCAAAACAAAGATTCCCTCTACGAGACGCCTGCTTCAATCCATAAATGGATTTCTCAAGCTTACACACTCTATTTGGGTGCTTCGCATTGACAAAACCCTCTAGTTGATTCATGTAAACATCTTTAGCCAACTTTCCATTAAGAAAAGCGGTTTTCACGTCCATCTGCCATATTTCATAATCATGAAACGCAGCTATTGCAAGCATCACCCTAATGGACTTTATCTTCACAACTGGCGAGAAGGTCTCATCATAGTTAACTCTAAGAGTTTGAGTAAAGCCCTTCGCAACCAATCACACTTTATAAGTGTGTACCTTCCCATCCATGTTTGTCTTCTTCTTGAAGATCCACTTGCACCTGACTGTCTTACGACCCGGTACATTGTCAACCAAATTCCAAACTTGGTTGTCGTACATGGACTGAATCTCGCTGTCCATTGCCTCCTTCCATTTGGCAGATTCCGGGCCTGCCATGGCTTTCTTGTAGCTCCTAGGTTCGTCCAAATTTATTAGTGTCTCATCACTAATAAACATATCCCCTTCAGTAGTAATATGAAAACCATAAAACTGGGGTTGAACACTAACCCTACTGGAACGTCTAAGAGGTAAGGACTCGTCAACAGGTTCAACAGGAGTGTCCTCCTCGGGTTGAGTGCCAGTGTTAGAAGTTCCTTCATCACTCTGCTCTTGAAACTCCTCAAGATCAATTTGCCTCCCACTGTCCTCTTGGCTTATGAGTTCTCTTTCTCGGAAAACACCTCTTCTCGCAATGAAGACAACATTGTCACTTGTTCTGTAGAAGAGATAGCCAAAGGACTTATGTGGATAGCCGATGAAATAACACTTCTCACTATGAGGTTCGAGCTTGTCGTGAGTCTCTCATCTTACGAAAGCCTCACAATCCCAAACCTTGATATGTGCCAACGAGGGAGCTTTCCCTGTCCACATCTCGTGAGGTGTTTTGGCAACCTTCTTGGTGGGAACTAGATTAAGGATATGTGCGGAAGTCTCTAAGGCATACCCCCAGAAGGCTATTGGTAATGAAGCCCGACTCATCATAGAACGAACCATGTCCAACAAGGTCTGATTATGTCTCTCAGCCACACCATTCAATTGTGGCGTTCTCGGAGGCGTTAATTGCAAAACAATTCCACATTCCTTTAGATAGTCGTGAAATTCAAGACTTAGGTACTCTCCTCCTCAGTCTAACCGAAGCATCTTGATTTTCCTGTCCAGCTGATTCTCTACTTCATTCTTGAACTCTTTGAACTTTTCAAAAGTTTCCGACTTATGCTTGATTAAGTAGATGTATCCATATCTTCTATAATCATCTGTAAAAGTCACGTAGAAGCGGCAAGCATCCCTTGTGGTGGATCTAAAGGGCCCACACACATAGGTGTGTATGAGTTCCATTAAACCCTCATCCCTATCACAAGTGCCAGTAAAGGGTGACTTGGTCATCTTCCCAAGCAAACAAGACTCACACATGTCATCGTCCCTAAGGTCGAATGACTCTAACACTCCATCCTTTGGAGTTGGGCTATGCGTTTCTTGTTGACATGGACAAGGCGACAATGCCACAAGCATGCTTTGTCTAGACTATTAGACGAATCAATATTTAACACATAATTTCATAAGTTTTCTACAACCAACACAGATTCATATATTCCATTACAAGGAAATGCATTGAAATAAAAAACACCATTCAAATAAACATTAATAGAACCATTACTATTATCAAATGAATATCTGAAACCTTGTCTATATAATCCATGAAAAGAAATGATGTTCCTTGCCATATCTGGCGAATAGAAACAATTATTTAAATCTAATCCTAACTCATTACTCAACACTAAAGAATAAACTCCGACTCTGGTCATAGGTGATGATCTTCTGTTTCCCATAATCAAGTTTATCTTCCCATGCTCCACCTCCCTACTTCTTCTTAGGCGCTACAAATCAGAAAAAATGTGGAAACAACATCCTGTATCAAGAACCCATGAAGTAGCAAGTGATGAGTTGTTAGATTTAATAGAATACATACCTGCAAAGGTAGGCTTTATCTTCCCATCTTTAATTTCCTGCAGATATTTGGGGCAACTTCGTTTCCAGTGGCCCTTCTCGTGGCAATAAAAACACTCTGCTTGCTTAGGGTCAGAGGAGGGTTAGTAGAACCTGCTTTGGTTCCACTAGAAGAGGAACCATCTTGGGACTTTCCCTTTTGGTGGCTCTTAAAAGGAGCCTTCCTCTTCTTACCATTTCCATGCCCAATTGCTAACACAGGGGCCGATTCAGTAGGAGTTGATGCAACAGATTTATCCTTTAGGTTGCTCTCAGCAGTTCACAACAACCCTTGAAGCTTGCTCAAAGTGACCTCTTCTTTGTTCATGTGGTAGGTCATTCTGAACTGGTTGTAGCATGGAGGTAAGGAGTGGAGGATGATGTTGATTGCCAAATCCTCATCAAAGCTAACATTTAACTTTAGAAGACGATAAACATACCTCTGCATCTTCTTCAGATGCGAGGTTAGGGATTCTCCACTCCCCATCCTAGCGGTGATCATGTTAGTGATGATCTCATAGCGCTATTGCCTCGCGCTTTGGTGGTACCTATCCATTAAATCTTGATGCATATCGAATGGATACATGTCCTCATAGGACTTCTGGAGTTCTGCATTCATAGTCGCGAGCATGATGCAATGAACCTTCGTAGCATCACGTTCATGTGCCTCATAGGTAGCGATTTCTTCAGCAGTGGCAGTTTCTGGATTGATCTTTTCAGGTTTCTCTACGAGGACATACTCCTTGTTGTCGTAGCGAGTGATCATTCGAATGTTTCAGATCCACTCGTTGAAGTTGTTGCCATTAAAGATCACTTTCCCATACAAATTCATGAGTGAGAATCCACTAGTAGCCGCAAGAGCGTTGTTGTTTGCGTTCAACATCTGGAAATAGAAAAGAACAAGTTTGATTAGAATGAATCCCCAATTAAACACCCAAATGAAAAATTAGGGCTAGGATCCAACATTATTCACAACTTAGAAAAGGGATGTCGTAATCTAAATGCAAATAATTTGAAGGTAAGTGAATGACGATTCACTAATTTCCACCATGAAAAACGAAAGGAAATTAAGTTTTAAATGTATTTGAAAACTCCTAGATTCTTTTGAGATTCATTGAACTTTTCAATGGCATGTTTAATATCAATACGCCCTTCAAGTTTGTGACTGGGATATCGAGGATTACAAACAAGGTGTGAATAACCATGCGAATCAACATGGTGCACTCAATGTCTCTATCACTGAATCAATGTGCCGGTAAGCCACACACGCTCCATTGATCTATGACAAACATCGAGCCACCCTTCGCTACCAATGTCAATCCCAAATTAGTGTGCCGGATAACCACACATTCTCCACTAACGTTTGACAAGGGTACAAAGTGTAATTCCATGGAGTAGCATCATTTTCACATTTTACCCTCAAGTAACTAAGATTTGGGAATTTGTAAAAACATTGTAGTTACTTTGTATCATTCATTATACTTTTAACACGGAGAGGATTGCCCTATCCTACCCGTTCGGCTAACGACCCTCCACCAATCAAGGAAGCAGTGGGTAAGAGTGGATACCCATTAAATGGCCATTTTATAGGTCATAACCTTATACCCCCTTATAGACCGGCTTCGTGAATGAGGCCTATTAACGGTAAGACTAGCACTTTAAGTTATACATATGTATTAATTAATCTTGTAATAATATAATAGTATAGGGTTGAATTTTAAGGGTTTGAAATTTAAATCATTCAAAATTAAACTTTTAATCATAAATTTAAATTTCAAAACTTGAGGGCAAGTTTTGAACTTTTCAAAACACAAAGGATCAAATAACAAATAATATAAATTAAACAATTAATTTGTTGATTATCTATATTTGATCTAATCTCATTTTATTCACAAGATAATTACCAAATAATTTAAATAATCAATATTTATCATATAAAGAAACTATTATTCAAATGATTTGATATTATCTTTTGTTTTGGTAAGGATAATCATTTAAATACAATAAAATTCGGATTTCATCATCAAAAAATGATTTTGGCATTTATCCTTTAGCAAAACAGCAAGAAATCCTGAGACTTCCTCTGCATGAATCACGGACTCGCCGAGTCAGTACCTAGACTCGCCGAGTTGGGCGCCGAGTCCAGATACTGACTTGCCGAGTCGGGTCGGGCAGAGGCAGAAAAATGATTTTCAGCAATAACTCGACAATTACATCACATACGACAGAAACCAATCAAGTCTCTGATACCACTAATGGTTTTTATGAAAAAGAACATCCTATGTGCTCATGCAAAACCCTAAAGCTTGGATCTAGGCTTCTCTATTATACATGTAATTCATCTAAGACTTGTAACCCTAGATCTAGCATGCATAATTTGAAATTAACATATTAAGAACAGATCTAAATGATTATCTCTTCCAATTGGCTTGAAATCCTTTGATTCTTCTTGGTTCTTGAGCTTAGAGTCACAACTGTAACTCCTCTAATGGCTTACAAACACCACACAAGCAAGAAGGAAATTGTGAGAGAGGAGTGAGGATGATAAAATCATCCCTAGGGTTTCTCTTGTAATCAAGTGGCCAAAAATTGCAAGTAGGGGTCTCTATTTATGTTGTAGGCTGTTAGGGTTTCAGGTAAAACCCTAATGGACAACTTAAGAACCAAGCAGCCCATGGAACCCTCTGGAATAAGGCCTATGGACAAAAATATGATGGATCCCCATCATAATTTCGTTACCCCTTTAATCCATTAGGTTTCCTAGCCCAAAAACTCAACTATCATATATTTGACAGTTTAAGCCCCTTTATTCAATTAATCTCTTTTAGTCACCAAATTAATTCCTAATTAATTTATGACTGATATTAATCAAATAATATGATTTCTCCTTTAATATATTATTCTTATAATATATTAATAAATCATAATTATCTTCTCTCTCTCTCTCCTAAATTACCTTGTCAAGTTGCTTTGGTGAAGGCAACCCAAAAGGACCATGCACAACCGGGTCAAGTACATACCAAATATAGTTACGGACTTAGACACTAATCCAATAGTTCAGGCGTGGGGTTCAAAATGCCTTGATGGATTCCGTGGTCGACAAGAGTTTGTGCCAGACGCTTGGGACTGTCGAAGGTGCTTGGGTTAGCAAATATGACCATTCCCTGGATCTGAGGGGATAGTCCCCAAATGAAACATTCCACTTTCTTGGCCTCTGGGGTGACCATTCATGGGTACAGAGTTGCCAATTCATTAAATCGGGCAGTGTATGTGGCGATATCAGGGACCTTCATGGAGTATTCCCATAGCTCTTGCTCTAGTTTTTGCATCTTGCTTCTTGGACAATATTCCTCGAGCATCATTGCATTCACATCCTCCCAACTCATAGTATTGGCAACGACTAAAGTCAAAGTTTTAACGTGGCCGTTCCACTACGACAAAGTTCAGTCTGTGAATGTACATGCAACATAGTTGACTTTAAACTCATTAGGGCATGCACATATTTCGAAGATGAACTCGGTCTTTTCAAATAATCTTGTCAGAGTAAGGACCCCGCTGTCTCCATGATAGGTTATGGGTTTGCAATTCATGAACTCTTTGTAGGAGCACACACGTTGGTGCCCTTGGTTCCCGCTTTGATTAGAACTGTTAGTTCCATTTCCGCTTCCATTGTTGTTACTGGTGATTTGGGCCACAACAGTTGTTACTGCAACCTGAAACACTGCAGAGTCCATTTGTGGGGGAGGTGGCGGTGGTGGTGCTGGTGTATTGTTCTTGTACCTGTTTGACTTCCTTGGTGGCATATATCTGCCATAAAGTTTAAAGGTGAAATAAATATAAGTTTCTAAGAAGAGTTATGAATTAGGCGTTACCGCAATGGAATGCCTTGTTTTCACGTACCTGGGGACCCCTATTTCCCTAACCATGGAAATCGTGGGTGGATCGAAGAGGATCCCGAAGAGGATCCTAAGGAGATTCTCGAGGAATAACCCGAAGAGGAAGATCCCAAAGAGGAACCAGAGAAGGAAGAAGACAAGGAGGAGTCAGAGGAAGAGTCGGATGTTGAGTCGGAGGTTATCAACCCTCCTTACATCACCAGAGTTCCCACATACAGACTAGGCTACCAGGGGCCCACGCCCCGCTGGGCAGAGGACTTGAAGAGATGGAGCCGACAACAGCGTCGTAGTTCACCTTATGTAATGGAGCGAGTTTTCTATAACCTCCACCATATGGGTCCGGTAGACAGGGTCATCCCTGTCATGGTTCAGCGGATCTCGTACCTCGGGGATCAGACTAGGGCATCGGCGAACCGGATCATAGAGTTAGGGGCCGCTGCTGAGGCCACTGACACACGAACTCGATTTTTGGAAAGGGACTACCCTCAGACATGACATCTCATTGATAGTCTCTATGAGGACCTTACCACTGCTCGAGCAGAAGTGAGAGAGTACCAAGAGAGGCACTCTGCTGTAGAAGAGAGAGGATCCCATCTGAGCGTCAGATAATAGAGTTACAGGGTGCCTCGACTTCATCTCGGGTCTCACAGGAGACTACCCACTGTGAGTAGGGCGTATCCTACTCACGTCTTTATGTTGTCTATGAGTAAGCGTTGGTGCTACTCTTTTATGTAGACCTTCTTAAAGGTCAGTTTTCACAAAACTATGTTATTAATAAAACAAGTATGCGTTTTTATTTCATGGAATGTTGCGATTTGTTATGAAATTGTTTCTTTGTTTTGGTAAATATCATTGTGAATTGCTTGCAAATTTCAATAACAACTAGACTTGAAACATATACAAAACAGGAATTTTTTTTGACCATTTCTCGATTTGTGTGTTTCATCCTTGCGCATGTGTTCAAGTGAAGATGTTCCGAACGAAGATTATGCCTGAATCCGTCTTTCTATCTAGCATTTATTATTCTTGTCATTTACTTGATGTTACATCTCATAGGACTCAAATTATTTTTGTCAAAATGGATAATCAGAAGTGTCAGGAGTAACCACTTTATCTGGTCCTATGTAAGTAACTTGGTTTGTATGATGTAACTCTTTCTCCTATATAAAGAGTATTCAATTACAAGAATAGTAGACAGACTGTTCCTCCAAAGATAAATATTTTCATATTTACTTCACTTGCATCTTTCTCTGAAATCAAATTCCTTCAAACATTCTACTTGCTCATTTATTGTATTTACTTTGATTATTACTCCATATTTAATACTTGAAGTACTTTGTTGATTCTCATCTTCAGTCTCGACTGGTCTTGCCAGACTTGACTGAAACATATAATTAGAATTAGACATTAATCTTAAGCATTAACTCAAGGTTTGAGTTTTCGAACCTTGTCCCTGCGCAATCAGATCCTTTTTCTCACAATTGGTATCAAAGCTTGAGTGGTTGTCCTTTGAATCCATAAGAACAAATTACAGTTGATTCTAGATTACCTTGGTATTTTGATCATTTATGTGTTTAGGATAAGAGTTCTTTTATATACCACTTTTTCTCAAGATATCTTAACTTCAATGGCTGCTTCTAATACTCAACAAATGTATTCAATGAAAATAGAAAATAGCATGGGTTACCCTACACGTGCCCCACTACTAGTTGTTGAAGAGTATGATCACTGGAAAGTCAGAATGGAAAGATTTTTACTTGGAAAAGAAAAAGGTGAATCTATCTGGAGATCCGTTAAAGAAGGCCCTCATGTTCCAGTTCGAGCCATTGTTAGAGATGTTGCTGCAGCTCTCATGGGACAGGCTGAACAACGTCAAGCACCTCTCACTGTTGATGATCTCGAAAAGCTGGATGCAGATCAGCTTGCCTTTTCGGAAATGGTGTTTGGTGTTCCACCTTCTCTCTTTGAGCACATCAAACTGTGCAAATCTGCAAAGAAGATTTGGGACACACTTCAAGATTTGTTAGAGGGGTTAGAGAACATGAAGGATAAGTGTCTAACCTCTGTTTTCAATGAGTTCGACACTTTCACTACAACACCTGGTGAATCTGTTGCTTGAGCCTCAAACAGATATTAAATCGCTGCCAACAACATGACTGCTCATGGAATAGTCCGAACTCCGCTTGAATACAACCTTAAGTTCATTAATAGTCTCGGAAAGGGATGGGGAAATGTGAAATAATGTCTTCAGAGTAATGGATCTCTGAAGAAGCTGAAACTCTACCAACTTTTCGATGAACTTCAAGGTCATTAATCAAATGTTTCACAGACCCTACGTGAACCCACTGGAGGCCCTCTAGCTCTAGCCAGTTCCTATGCTCCAAAAACTCCAAACCTCATTGTTTTGGACCCTTTCTTAGCTTTTGTTCCATATATCCCTCCTATTTAACCCTCATCTCCAACCATACCTGCTCCCACCAACAAAAACTATCAATCCATTGGTGACCTTAATCCTGAAGATATGGACTCTGAATTCCTCTTCGGACAGGAGTTTTTCTTACTTTCCATGAAATACAATCGTCCTTATAACAAGCTATATCACAACAATTTTCATGCTCCTCACCAACATAATCCTCAAGCTTTCAACAAACCTTCAGAAAACTCACCATCCTACTAGCCTAACCTTCCTACACCAAATCACACCTCAGAATCATCATAGACTCCAAAGTCGGAAAAACCCAAGATTATGTGTCACAAATGTGGACATGCAAACCACTTTGCCAAGGACTACCTAGCCGAAGTTCTAAAGAAACCCAAGATCAAGGACTCTGCCTACTATGCACGTAGAGCTCAAGAAATGGCAGAAAGTGAAAAGGCTTTTGTTACCACTGTATCAAGGGATGTAGAAGGGTATTGGTCGCCTAGAGATGTTGACTACGTAACCACTGGCAGAAACATGTGTCTTATGGCTCAACAAGAAATCGAATGTGATGAAGCCTGTTGGTCATCTGGGTCAAAGAGAGACGATGAAGATGCTGAACCAAACTACTGCTACATGGCTACCAACGATCCACCTGGCAGAAGCATTGTTAAACAGGTAAAATCTATGATTACTGATAATAATTTTGACGTATCTCTTTGTTAACCTTATCTAACCCAGATTCAATCAAATATGAACATCATTTACAAAGCCTATGAGTTAGCCATAGAAGCCAGTGAGAAAAAGGAAAGTGAATTAAGTCATCTTAGGTTACGTTTCAAGGATAAGAAGTTGAAAATAGAGTCTTTAGAATGATAACTTGTAATGACACAAGATGAATGTATCATTCTTAAAGGCAAATGTGAAATTACTTATTTTGAAAGAAATATTTTAATTTTTGACAACAAACGTCTCAATGATAAGATTGATGCCTTGCATAATTCCATTGACATCCTTGAAGAAAATGAATAGATGACTCACAACTTTTGTCATCCTTGGTCAAAAGCTCCTGGTCTCGGAAGCGAGTTTCCGAAACCAGTTATTTATCCCTTGAAGGAGTTACAAAATCTAACTTTTATGGGAGACGTTCCGAACATCAAACATTCGGACACCCCTGTCTCGCCTTTGTCACCCCTTCCTAAGACTACTAACTAATTTGCATCACCAATCCCAGACTTTAAGCCCGTAGTTATCAAGTGTCCCGATTCCATGCCTCTTCCGCCTCTGAAAAACTTGGACCTGAATCGGACCTCAGAACTTTACTCCAATATTTCCAACCCTGTAGTTCTAATTCCGAACCACAGTCCTGCTAACAATTGTGTTGTTGAGGAAATTATTCCGGAGACAACTGAACCTGACTCTTCTAAGTTTGTCTGGGCATCCTTAGATAGTGATGTTGATAATTCATCTGATTCTTGTGAATCTGACTCTCGAGTGGTCTCCAAAACCAAACTCGTGCCAATCAAACCTGTGTTTGACAACCTCTCTGCTGGTCAAACTTCCAAATCTTCGTTTCATTCCAAAAAGAAACCCTTATTGAATAGGAAACATGCTTTTGATCCTAAGGTAGAAGCCAGGAATGCTCACAAAAATGCAGTTAAGTCAAGAAAAAACTCAAGAGTCCTTGAGAACTCCAAAAAGAGTGTATGTCAGACTACCAACTTGCCAACTAAGAGTCACAACTCTTTTGCACCCACTAAGATTATCAAAAGGCCATCTAATCCTCCTAATTCGGTTGAACATAAGAAAGTGGTCAGTCCTACCTCAAAAAAGTCCATTATAGATACTCAATCCACTCGAACCAACTCACCTCGGAATGCTTCATCCATTTTTATAGCAAAAGCCGATGGTACAACTTTCAAACCTGAATCGATTTCAAAATCAACTGTACCATCGAACAAAGAAAGAATTTTCAAGAAAACAATTTCACAAAAAACTTCAAACAAAATCTTGTATGCAAAGTAAAAAATCACAAAAATGAAACCGCGACTCCAGAAGGCACAGTGGATCCCACTGCTCCGGAAGCCGCCTATCTGAGAAAAGTCATTCTGAATCCTCGTGTCATTGAGTATGATTATTGGATATACGAAATAACCATGGCGTTCTGTTTGTTTCCTAAGGAATCTCGAAACAAACACTCCAAAACACCTGTTGCTCAAATGTCACAACCGAAGCCTAAGACTCGTGCCTTTATCCCAAAACCTAACTCGGAGCCTAAAAACTCCACAACTCACTAATTTTGCAGGCACTACATGCTTCGGAGCAAGAAATAATATGGTATATTGATAGTGCTTGCTCCATGCACATGACGGGGCAGAAGAACTTTCTGCGAGATCTCAAACTTTCACCAAATGCTGGCTATGTGACGTATGGAAACAACTCCAACTCTCAGATCAGAGGTTATGACATCCTTACAAATGGTAACTTCTCTATTTCAAATGTACCATATGTAGCTGACTTAAAGCATAACTTGATCAATGTGGCTCAACTTACCGATGCAAATCGATGAGTTGAATTCTATAAGAAACACAACTATGTCATGACGGAGGATTGAAAAGAATCTTTAATCAAGTCAAACTACAACAAGAACATGTATCCTCTTGACATCAACATGATCATTGGCAAGCCACATCTCTGCGTAGTCTCTAAAGCTATTCTTGATGTCAGTTGGTTATGGCATAGGAGGCTTGCTCGTCTGAACTTTAGATATATGAATGATCTTGTTTCCGGTGAAATGGTAAGAGGTTTGCCACTTCTTGTGACAAACTGATACTTTCCAAGTCAACAAAAGTCAAATCCGTCAAATAAAATTTCAAATTTTATTCATGTCGTTAAGTTCGTAAAGGTAAGAAAATAATTTTAAATATATAAATAATGTTTATATAAGTTTTGGAATGAAATACACACAAAAACCAAGGTTTTTCCTTGGAACCGAAAACCCTCGCACAAAGAAAACCCTTCTCGGCTGAAAACAGATTTTAGCCGAAGACCCTTTTTACGGCCAAAAACCCAATCGTATATAAGTTTTTCACTCGAAAACTTAACCATTTCTCACCTTTTTCACTTGAAAATACTCTCATTTTTCTCCCAAGGATTATCCAAAACATTCATACCTTCAAGTGAAAACCTTCAAATCTTTATATTTTCACCAAGAACACCAAGAACATCCTTCAAATCTTCAAGTGACCGAAAACACCTAGGACCGAGAACCTGTGTTCGGCTGAGAACCCGTTTTTGACCGAAAACTCTTTAGGACCGAGAACCATGCCCTCGTTTGAGGATTTATGACCAAAATCTAGGATTTCAGTGGAGCCTTGACCGAAAACCCTCTCAACACTTTTACAATGCAAAGTAGTAAACAAGAAACAACATCATCCATTGCATTAATAATATAATTTCATACAAGTGTGTTCTGTCAAGTTATACAAACACCAAAAATAATATACATCAAAATAAAAGAGGAGTCTTGAACGAGCTCCTTCTTCTCAAAAACCTGGCACCTGTACCTGTCTACTGGTGACCTGAGAATCCAAGTTATTTTGAAAGCGAGTATCAGCTTTAAGCTGGTGAGATCATAAGTATATTAGTGTTTATGTTTGTATGAAAGCATTTGAAAGATGTTTGTAAGGTGTGATGTATAAGTTTTGTGAAGTTTGTATTTGTTTGAACTCTCCTAGAAAACCCTACGTTTTCTACTAAAAGTAGCCTTCTACCAAGGCATCTAGTATCTGTGTGTGTCTCATGTAAGAGCGTGTATTTTCCCAGTCCGACTATCATTAACCAAAAATATAGTTTTTACATTACCGTGCATCGTGTGCATGTTCACGAAGTGAATGTAATGGGAAAATACGATAGTACTGTAGTGTTGTATTGAGTAACTACTGTTGTACTAACTACCTTAAACAAATGTAAATTTTAAGGTAACATGTGATCGGCCTGTATCTTGCTACCGACTTAATAGTAAAACGACAATGTAAGATGCCGTAGAAATGATGTTTGGCACCCGTAGACTTGCAAGTCCCACTGTAGCAAGCAGCAAGGTGTAGGATAGTCAATCCAGTATAGATCTATACACAACGCTCCCCAATTAAGGAGATTCTGATACAAAAACAGTCATGGAAGGTAGTGCCATGAGCTATTTAATGGCTCACATAACTGTGTTAATGTATATGTAATGTATATGTGTGCTAGCTGTACTGTGTGTTCTTTCTCTGTCTAGCCTTTATGTTTGTTTCTCATCATAATGTCTATTGTTTGTTTCTCGTCATAGTGTCTATTGTTTGTTTCTCATCATAGTGTATATTGTTTGTTTCTCATCATAGTGTTAACATGTTTGTATACCCTTGCTACCCAAGGGCATTATATCTCTTGACTCGTGTATGAACTGACTCATTGTAGGTTTCATTGTTCTAGTAATAGTATTAGTATCTTCCTAAACTACTCCTATAGTAGTTTACTAGCAATGTATGATCATGTTTGTGTAACCTTGCTACCCAAAGGTATAGCACTGATTGAAGGAAATTTTATGACTATATATGTATACATGATATATAACTAATATTTAAACAACCTTCGGACGGATAATCGATGCCCTAAAGCCACATCCAAACAAGGAAAAGGAAATTAAAGCGAGCTGGCCTTCCTAAGTCTTTTAAACATTGCTTATATAACTATACATACATAGACATGCATTTGACAATATATAAGTATGAAAGAGTTTAAGTAAAAGTATTTGATAAGTAAAAGACTTCGCAAAACAGTTTGGAGTATAGCAGTTTGGTAAACAGTTTGAACAGTAAGGAAAACCACTGGTGTTGTAGTTATTAATCACATGTGATTGATGTAATAACTATAAGTATTTAACTTGTATCCCCCCCCCCAATAAAAGCATTTAAAACATTTAAACCATTGATTAAGGGGTATGAACTCACCTGTAGTGAGTGTTTTGGATGAAAGTGTCGGATAGGCTGCTAAGTGTCAAGCTGAGACTTGAACACACACACGGATCCTAGTTAACATATAATATCACATATATGAATCCAATTAGTGTTTAAAAGAACTGATTATTGAATTGGGACCACCTTAGGGACTAGTAAACACTTATATTGAAGTGTTACAACCATATATGATTGTATGAAGGGGGCAGATGGCTTCTCAAAGGAGTGTAGGGCCAAAATACACACTATATGTGTGTGTGCGGCCAGGTGTGCGGCCATACATTGCATGTGAAGTTGGGTGTGCGGCCATACATGGTGTGTGCGGCCGTACACCTAGTGTTCTTGGTGTTCTTGGTTAAAGATGCTACCTTTTATGAAGATCCTCAAGGGGATTTGGATGATACTTGAGAGGATTTTCGGGTCCTAGCTTTGTGGAAGTGTAGAAAGTGTTCCAAATGGCTAAGTGCTGAATATATAGGAGGGAGTGTGTGGTTGGGATGGGTGTGTGGCTGCACACACCTTGTGTTGGTGTGATTTGCTCAATTGCAAGGCGATACACCCACAATACTTATCCCACGACTCCTACCCTGCTTATACTAAGCTTTAAACACTCTATTTGACTACAAACAGTTCTAGAAAACAAGTAAACACGAGTTTAACTTTTGAGAAGAAATGAAGAATGTAAGCTAGAAATTTCGGGTTGTCACAACTGACGATACCACACCTGAATTGCTAGCTATAGTTAGGCCGGCAGGCCTGGGGTGACAAATGTCATAACATTCCGACGTCTGAAGAACGTCATAGAGGTCATTAGGTCATATCAAGCATGGTTATATGAGACTCACAACTGTATAAACTAAAACATTTGTTTACGGGATTACAACGCCTCAAATGGTTTTGTTTTAATTAATAAAACTACTATACATTACAACTGGAGGCTTCCGAGAATTACAAACAAATAGTTTTATTTTAATTAATAAAACTACAATACATCACAACTGGTGGTATCTAGGGATTCCTACAAAGGTTTTCATACAAAACAATACTATACATTACTACTGGTGGTACCCAGAGATTCATACACAGGTTTTCATACAAGTCCACTATTATACAATATAGTTGGTGGTATCCAGGCATACATACAAAGATCTTCATACAAGGGTTTCATATTAAACATTACTACGATATACTACTACAGAATACAGTAACAAACGTACATTTTGGTCTTTTGGTCTAAGACTACTTTTCACTACTAAAGAAAATATTGGATTTTCTTGAGGAACATACAAACATTTTCAAAGATCAAAGACAAGTTTTCATTACAAAAACATACTTATGAACTCACCAACTTAAATGTTGATACACTTTCAAAACCACTTATATTCTTAGGGAACCGGTAGACAGGTATCTCCACAGGTTTTGAGAAGACAGAGCTTTTAGATTCACAAATTATTACTTTTTTATACATTTTTGATTGTCATACAAACTATGTATCAAACAATATGTAAATACAATGTTTATCAATGTAATGGTTGTGTTTGCTTTGATTATTATTATGCACTGGTTGTGATACTGTACATGACGTCCTCCTCTGCTGAACGTTTCTGCCTTTTCAGTTTGGGGGTGTGACACTCCTTAAGTTCGAAAATGATCATTTATGCACTGCGTGTGAGTGTTTAAAGCAATCAAAGAAGGGTCATCCAGTCATCATTGAAAAATCCATCTCAAAACCATTAGAGCTTCTATACGTTGATCTGTGTAGAACCTCAACAATAGAGAGTCTACATGACAAGAAATACATTCTTGTGATTGTGGATTACTTTACTAGGTTCACCTGGGTCTTCTTCCTATGGCTTAAGTCAGAAAAAGCCTCCAAACTCAACAACTTTATCAAAGGAATTGAAGTTCTCATCAAACTCCCAGTAAGGCGAATCCGAAGTGTCAATGGTTCGGAATTCAAAAATTCCACCATTGAGAACTTCCTCACCGAGAAGGGTATTAACCACAGCTTCTCCGCTCCATACACTCCACAAAAAAATGGTGTAGTCGAACGACGTAACAGAACACTTGTTGAAGCTTCTCGATCCATGCTTAACTTTGTAAATCTTTCACTCTATCTTTGGGCTGAAGCTATTGCAACTGCATGCTTCACTCAGAATACGAGTATTATCTATCGACGCCTCAACATGACACCATATGAAGCCATGAACGGCCGGAAGCCAATTATCTCATTTCTTCATGTTTTTAGATGTAGATGCTTCATCAAGAACAATCGTGATCAGCTTACAAAGTTCCAATCCAAAGCTGATGAAGCTATCTTTCTTGGATACTCTGCTAAGTCAAAGGCTTATCGAGTTCTTAATCGTCGAACTCGAGTTATTGAAGAAAGATTTGATGTCACCTTTGACGACAATTTCATTCAGAATTCTGGTCCAACCCATGTCACAACTCACATCATGGAGTCCGATGATCCAGCTACAGGGTGTCCGAACGTACAAACGATATATGAAGTTGACTTTGAAACCTTTTTCGGACCCTTAGAAACAACTCTTGATTCAGAATCTCAAACAAGACAAACCTCATCAACCGACGCTCCGATCTCTCAAAATGTTTTGGTTTGGACACCTAGTTTCCCTCCATTTGATTCTAAATCGTTTTAACCTTCTCAGGTTGAGGGGGAGAGTGGTCAACCTTCCCTTGAATCAAATGTGGATGGATTCCAAGATGCAGCTGCTGAATTCAACTAAAATCCTATCAATAACGATGATGATGTAAATTTCTTCGATTTCCTAATTGATGATGACGCCAACCTACCCGGTTCAGAAGTTCAGGGGGAGCATCATCCTCAAATTCAAGTTATTCAAGGGGAGCATCACAACCCCATTGTTGATATAGGATCTTTTGTTGCACAAGAGCTTCTGAGATTACATGTTTGGACTAAGGATCATCCTTCGAACCAAGTCATTGGAAATCCAAATGCTGGTGTACAAACTCGTTTTGCCAGAAGTGTTCAAAATGAATGTTATTTTCAGCATTTATCTCAATGGTTGAGCTCAAATCCATCAAATAAGCATTAGAACTTGCTGATTGGATTACAACCATGCATGAAGAATTGGCAGAATTTAATCGAAATGAAGTGTGAACTCTAGTTCCCCCCTCCATAGAATCACCTTATTATTGGTACTAGATGGGTGTTTCAGAACAAACTAGATGACGTAGGAGTCATCATTTAGAATAAAGCAAGACTGGAGGCCAAAGCATTCACATAGATCGAAGGACTTGACTACGATGAGCCCTTTTCTCCTGTTGCCCAACTTGAAGCTATTAGAATCTTTCTTGCTTATGCTGCTCACAAAGGCTTTAAGGTTTACCAAATTGATGTCAAAAGTGCTTTCTTAAATGGTGAACTAGATACAAAATTCTATCTCCAACAGCCTCCTGGTTTTGTCAATATCTCATATCCGAACTACTGCTACAAACTCCGATTGGCTGTTTATAGCCTCAAGCAAGCTCCTCGCGTCTGGTACGAGACTCTCACCGATTTCCTCAAGCGTTCTGGTTTTCAAAGGGGCATTCTCGATCCCACTCTGTTACGAAGGTCAAATGGAAAACATCTCATGCTTGTCCAAATTTATGTTGGCGACATCATTTTTGGATCCACAGATTCATCAATGATTGCTGACTTTGCCAAATTGATGATCAATCGATTCCAACTGAGCATGAATCGTGAACTAAGCTTCTTCCTAGTTCTCCAAGTTAAACAGACCAACAGAGGAATCTTTATTCACCAACAAAAGTACAACTCAAAACTTCTTAAGAAATATTCAATGGACACCTATGTCTCGGCCAAGGTACCTATGGGTTTCGGACACAAGAAATTTTTGGACCCTTCAGGTGTTGCAGTTGATGAAAAGAAGTACAAAGGAATGATTGGATCACTACTCTACCTTACAACAAGTCAACTGGACATCATGTATTCAACATGTTTGTGTGCCAGATTTCAAGTCAATCCAAAGATGTCTCATCTATTGGCCGTTAAGCACATATTTTGATACCTCAAAGGTACAAAGAATCTCAGAATCTGGTATCCAACAAATGAGAGTTTCCTCTTTCAAGAATATTCTGATTCAAACTATGGCGGTCTTCAATTGGACAGAAAAAGCACATCTGGTGGCTATCAATTTTTAGGTGGACGATTGGTCAGCTGGTCATCTAAGAAACCTAATTGCATTACACTTTCTATAGTTGAAGCGAAATACATTGCTGCTGCTAGCTGCACATCTCAAGTTCTTTGGATGAAATCTCAGCTCTTGGATTATGGTTACCGGTTTCAACAAATCCCAATCTATTGTGATTCTCAAAGTGCCATTGCGATCTCGCGCAATCCAATTCAGCACTGACGAAGCACATCGACATACGCTACCATTTCATTAAAGATCATGTTCTAAATGGTAACATCGAACTTATTTTTTTTTCATCTGATGATGAAATTGTTGATGTCTTTACTAAGGCATTATACGAAACCAAATTCATTGGTTTTTTGAACAAAATGGGTATGATGATCCTTAGTTCTTTCAAGAAGCATGCACTCTCTACTGGCAACATCAGAAAGAAAATTAGTTCCGAAGTCAAATTGTTTTTTTATCTCGTAAAACATATTTTTTTATGCCTTTAAAAAATACGTTTTCGTATAAAGAATATGTTTTCGTAAAATATATTATTTTATGTCTTTGAAATAATAATAATTAACACTACCCATGACATAAAAAAAAATACATAAATTCTTTTGGGCAGCTAGTTCTAAAACTGTTTTTCGGTTATATGTATTAAAAACAACTTAACAACGATTTTGTTATGTATCTAAACAATTGATACGATTTTTTATGTCAAAATTACTATCAATAATTCTTATTTTAAAAAAATATATCACTGTTTTATTTCATCTTCATTTCAACCATACGATTTAGAACTTGCAATTAAGATGAAATACGTATTTAAATAATATATATAACCGATTAGGTTTTTTATGTTTTCTAAATACATATAACCGAAAAACAGTTTTCTAAAAACCACTTTTCGGTTATATGTATTTAAAAAAGATGAAATACATATTTTAAATAAGTTGAAATATGTATTTTAAATAAGATGAAATATGTATTTTAGAATTAGCCACCCAAAAGAATTTGTATATTTTTTTATGTCATGAGTAGTGTTAACTATTATTATTTCAAAGACATAAAAAATATATTTTATGAAAACATATTTTTATATGAAAACGTATTTTTTAAAGACATAAAAAAATATTTTACGTAAAATAAATACATAAAAATACATACAAATTGCTTGTAATTTATTAATTATTTAAGCTGTTGAAAAATGTTTTTGTATGTGACCATCATTGAAATAAAGCAAACTGTTTCTATGTCATCTAACAAATATTATGAGTTATTTCATGTTGTGTGGATTCGTGCTTAAATGTTAAATACAAAAATACGCGAAAGACGGAATTCGCAAAGACGGAAAAATAGCCGCATATTTGATCGCTTGAAGACAAAACAAATCAATGGATTAAAATTATCAAAACCTCAAGGGACCAATATGGAAATTCAATTTCTTAATTAGTTTTAGGAAAGATCTTTTAATTGTGAATGAAAGCAAGTCAAAGAACCTACGTTTTCTTCCTACTGCAACTTCCAATTCCACAGCTACACCTCAAACCTTTCATCACTCAAGTGCATTAGATATTTCTTTCATCATATATATGTATGTGTATATAATGTGTGAGTGGTGGTGTTGGTGAGAATAGAAGAGAGAAAGAGAGTAACATATGTTATTGTGAGTTCTCTTTTGTAAAACTGCACCATCTTCATCTTCATCCCTGGAGAAAGATCAAGAACACCAAGATCAACAAGGAAAATGAAGAACACCATCAACCATCTTCATTGAAACTCAAGGTGTTCATCTTCAAACCATTAAACATCATCTTCACCACCTTCGTTCATCACACCATTCACCAACTTATATCAACCTTCTATCAACCTCCTTCCAACCTCAAAATACTCTCCAAACACCCTCCAAATACCCTCCTTAAACCTCCTCCAAAAACCCTCCTTAAATCACCTCAACCATCACCACCTTGCTGTTTTGGAGATCAGAATCTGCAAGTCATAAAATAAAAAAACTGGGCACAACACAGCCAAGATACGACTAGGGAGATTTTCACCACACATTCTTCAGAAGCCTACCTACATTTTGGAATTTTGTTGGACGATTTTGACCAAGGGAAACCCCAAAGAGACGCGAGAGAGAATTGTGTATCCAGAGAGATTTCTGTTCACGGGATCAGAATCTTCAAGTCAGAAACGAAGCGAAATGGGCACATTACAGACAAAATACGACTAGAGAGATTTTCACCACAAATTATTTAGAAGCTTATGTACATCTAGGAATTTTCATGGACGATTTTGACCAAGGGAAACCCCAAAGAGACGCGAGTGAGTATTGGCTATATAGAGATATTTATTTCGAAATTAGAGAAAAGAAACGGATATTCATTTTTTGTGTGTTTACTTTTGCTAAAACAAGAATACCAAAGTCAAGTTATTTGGATTAATCTCATATTGGGCTAGGCCAAAGAAATATTAAGTCAAAAATCAAGAGTGGGCTATTCATGTTTATTGGGCTAGCTAATTCAAAAGATTTGGCTAATACAAGTTTCTATCGGGCTAAAACAGTTAACCAACAATACCAAAGTCGTTCCATCAATCCAGTTATAGACCAGTCGTTCCATCAGTCCAGTTAAAGAACAGTTCCATCAGTCCAGTTATAGACCAGTTGTTGCATAAATCCAGATCTAAACAAGTCGTTCAATTAGTCCAGTTATAGACCAGTCATTCCATCAGTCCAACTCTAAACTCGTTCAGTCAATTTATTGACGAACCTACATGATATATATTTATATATTTATATAGTTATGTATATTTTATTATAGCTTTACGTCATTTAAATACAATCATTTATATTATTTATAGCTTTATGTCATTTAAATATAGTTATTTATATTATTATAGCTTCAGTCATTTATAGCTTTCATGTTTATATTTATTCCGCAATTCTTATTCTTTATATATCCGCATATTATCTCTTTAATTTATATATCTGTCACATAGTAACTGGTATCCGAGCCTTTATTCGTGGTGATGTAAACATATATTTTCAACATAAGTATTAACATTTTCGTTATATATAAATTAGTTTTAGGAAAGTATAACCAAATGGGCATTCAGCTCAATTGCTGAAGGAAATCATAGGACTCAGCGAGTGTATGAACAGACTCGACGAGTCCAAGGAAATCTCCCAACTCTTGAAGATAGACTCGACGAGTTGTTCATACAATTTGGCGAGTCGTAGATTGGACATGTTCATAGGATGAAGGTGAACTCGACGAGTTGTTCATACAACTCAGCGAGTCAGATGAAGGTTCATTTGATGTCATTGTAGAAGGAGAACTCGTCGAGTCATTGCTAAACTTGACGAGTAGAGTCGGGTGGGGGACAGATGAAAGAATAGGGACTCGGCGAATTGGCGGCCCAACTCAGCGAGTCAGGTCAACTAGAAGTTGACTTTGACTCGGATATTGACTTTGGCTATGGGTAAAATAGTCATTTTACCCTAAGAGTAGTTATCAGCTTCTGACTACGTGTCTTTAAGGGAATGATAGCTGGAGATTTGTCGGAGCAGCAGACAGAGGTTTCTCACTCAGATTGATAGCATTCATTCATACGAGGTGAGTTACCTTCCAGTAGCGGTGGGTCTACGGCCACAACGCCGGCCCACCAGTAGGAGTTGTATGTTAGATGATTGTCTTTTTGATATTCATCTAGGTTTGCTACTACCTGATATGTTTATGTGCTAGTACGATATGATGTTATGTGATAGTAGCAGTAGGGGAGATAGTCCCCAAGATTACCGGTCGATAGGGCCGAAGGGGGTAGTTAGTACCCAACTATGCTAGAAAGATTCTGATTATGTGATATATGTTATGTGGTAGTAGTAGAGGGGTGAAATAGTCCCCGATACCCGGTCGAAAGGACTGAAGGGGAGGCCGGCACCCAGATATACTAGGCAATGACAGATCGAAAGGACCGAAGGGGAGCCCAACACCCAGATATGTTAGGCAATGCCCGGTCGAAAGGACCGAAAGGGAGGCCGGCACCCAGATATGCTAGGCAATATTACCGGTCGAAAGGACCGAAGGGGTAGGTCGGGCACCTAGATATGCATGGCAGTATTTATGTTATATGATTGTGTGGCATGTGGTATGATGGGGGAATTCACTAAGCTTCATCCTTATAGTTTTCAGTCTTCTTTCAGGTACCTCTTCAGCGAAGGGGAAGGAGTCGGCGCGGTAGCTGCACATCATACACACACATTGAATTTCCGCACTATGAGATTTCTTGGGATTGTACTCTGACATTGTTACTATATTTACGACAGGATTTTCAGACATGAGATTATGGTTTTACGAAATGATATGACTTAATGATGTTTTCTTATAAATGTTTTCTAAATCGTTATATCAAAATTGAAATTTTTAGACTCGAAATTTGGGACGTTACAATTCCCTTACAGATTCAGTCTCTAACGGCGTTTTACTAATGGTGTTAGTACCCAGCTATGCTAGACAGATTATGATTATGTGATATATGTTATGTGGTAGTACTAGAGGGGTGAAATAGTCCCCGATGACCGGTCGAAAGGACAGAAGGGGAGGCCAGCACCCAGGTATGCTAGGCAATGCCTGATCGAAAGGACCGAAGGGTAGGCCAGCACCCAGATATGCTAGGCAATGCCCGGTCGAAAGGACCGAAGGGGAGGCCAACACCCAGATATGCTAGGCAATGTTACCAGTCGAAAGGACCGAAGGGGTAGGTCGGGCACCCAGTTATGCATGACAGTATTTACGTTATATGATTGTATGGTATGGGGTATGATGGATGAATTCACTAAGCTTCATTCTTACAGTTTTCAGTCTTTTTTCAGGTACCTATTTAGCGAAGGGGAAGGAGTCGGCGCGGTAGCTGCACATCATACACACACATTGAATTTCCGCACTATGAGGTTTCTTGGGATTGTACTCTGACATTGTTACTATATTTACGACATGATTTTCAGACATGAGATTATGGTTTTACAAAATGATATGACTTAATGACATTTTCTTATAAATGTTTTCTAAATCGTTATATCAAAATTGAAATTTTTAGACTCGAAATTTGGGACGTTACAAGTTGATATCAGAGCCTTGGTTTGAGGGATTCAGACACACCAGTGTTTGGACTCAAACCGAGGGATTAAAAGATTTTTAAAATGAAAATGGTTTGCTAAAATCTAAATTACAGAGTTTTGAGAAAGAACAAGGTGTGTGATGTGCGCCACCGGCCGAGCTAAAGTAAGTTTTCCCCAAAGTACCCATACAAGTTTATGTTATGATTATCATCTAGTAGAACAGCATGCTAGATTAGGACTAAGGATCTAGGAAGGATGCCTTATGTGCCTGTTATATTTGCTTTGAGCTGCATGATAGTGTTGATTAGACAGAGATAGGATAGCCTGTTAAGGTTATGCCTGATTCTATGAGCTTACATCACATGCTAGTACAGATTCTTGTTATGTGAATAGAATTGCTTGAGTTTGTTCGCTTTTTGTCTAAACGTTACTTGCTTTGTGCTTTGTAGGACTCTGAGTAATGGGAGTTAGCTATTAGGTGAATACGGTAAAGTCACATGCAATCGGGGTTGAATAATCTTAGAGTATTGGATTTGACCCTATTGTGTAGCTCTTGTCTGAGTCTTAACCGTGGTAGGGATGAGTCCCTCACTCGAAGGATTATCCGAGCCTCGTTGCATGTGATAGTATTCAGGTGATAGCTAATTGGTATTACAAAGAGGCCTTAAGCGGACTTGGTGGAGTCAAGGCAGTTCTGGAGGAAAGTACGGATATATGTGGAAGGTAGTATGGGCCCGTACTACTGAAAGTAGAGGATCCGTACTTGAATCGGGGAAGGCTGAGACAAGACCAGGGAACTTGTAGTAGATGTGATCCCTCTAGATATATCAGTATTTCTGACGGTTGTCGTTGTTGTGTTTTCAGAATGGTGGTGCTATGCCCTAGACCAGCAATTGGCAGTTCAGGAGAGGGATCAGGTTCGGGTTCGGGTTCCGAGCCAGTGGATGAGTGGCTGCACGGTTTTATCGCATCGGAGGTCACTAGAGGCATCCTTGATGCGACACCGTTTATCTTTGGGTTAATCAAGGAAGGGATAGTAGAGCTGATGGAGGAGCGCCTCAAGGCATTCAGGAGCGACATGGCGACCAGCCAATCAGGATCACACACATTGTCCTTCAAAGACTTCAGGGGCAGTGGTGCGCCAGATTTCCATGGGGCGATGGACCCCATTATTTCCAGACGATAGATTGCAGACATTGAGTCTGCATAGCTGACTAGCTTCTGGCCTGAGGGGTCGAAGGTTCAATATGCGGCAGGGTGTTTGAGGGACAGGGCCAGGGATTGGTGGGAGTCGGTTGGTGACTCTCTGGGAGCCCCTGCTATTGAGGCTATGATATGGACAGATTTCATGACCCGGTTCAAGGCTGAGTTCGCACTCGCAGTGGAGCTTCAACATCTGGCTCGGGAGTTCCTTGATTTAAGACAGACTACTGAGACAGTGGCGGATATCACCGCCAAGTTCCGGGAGAAGGTGTTATTGGTGCCCTAATATGCATGAGATAAGGATATGAGGAGGACCCGCTATCACGACATGCTGCGAGCCGACATTCGAGAGCATGTCAGCTTTTTAGCTTGTCCGACCCTAGATTCCATGATTGGTAGAGCGAGGGAGAGAGAGATTGACTTGGAGCACCTCTGAAAGAGGAGGGTAGAGGAGGGACTTATGACTGGGGCTTCGAGAAGAAGCCCAAGGGATCAGACACTGGGCCGAAAGGCCAACAGATCCGAGGCCGCTGCAGGAAATGTGGCAAGGCACATGAGGGGATTTGTAGATCGGGAACGTCTGGCTTCTACAAGTGCGGCAAGATGGGGCACTTCAGCAAGGATTGTACCACCCCTGCATCCACTTTTCAGACATCAAAGTTGTTGTGTTTCCACTACAACCAGTAGGGCCATAAAAGGGCCAATATCCCCATTTAACAGCAGCAGCGCCGGTGAAGGCACCAGCTCCAGCGACCCTGCGGATTACGGATGGCCGGCAGGGCAAGGTGGAGGCTCCAGTGATGAGGAACCGAGCCTTCCAGTTGACTACCAAGGAGGCACGCGCCGCACCTGATGTGGTGACGGGTATGATTCCTTCTCCCTAGTTTTTATTTATATGATGCGTATGATATTGATGTGTTATATGTATACATGTTTAGGATCATTCCATGTGAACGGTATCCCAGTACAGGTGTTGTTCGATTCAGGTGCCACTCGATCATTTGTTTCTCTTGCACTTAGCAAGAGGTTCCCTGAGTCTTTGGGCATGTTGGATTTCCCATTAGAGGTTGAGATTGCCGACGACCGATCGGTGCGATCATCAACAGTTTTAGGGATTGCATACTGAGGCTATTCGAGGAGCGCTACTTATGTTTCTGTTGACATTTGGGACATTGAAGTAATCCGCAATGTCATTGACTTCATCTAGATGCTTAAAAGCATCCTCATCATCTTTCCCGAAAAATTGGATGTCCTTCAGTGCAGTCAATATGTGCCCCTTCAGCTCGAATGTGGCAGTGGCAGGTATTGCGGGTTGGACTAAACCGGGACCCACATCTTCTCGGATCCGCTTCTTGTAAGCTCCCATGGACATTTCTTCAATCGCTGCCATCTCGTTCCTTGGCTCGTTGTCGGGTTCGCTCGTGTGTTCTTCAAATTTCGGCTCGGTATCGCTTTCGGACTCGGTTTGGATGGGTGTATGATCCAAATGCTCAAGATTGCTCTTGTGCCTCGCTGATGAACTTGACTCTCCTGTCCTCTTTCCTGACTTCCTAGAAAAATCTGACTTCAATTCTTGTAAGGGCGTCTTTTTCTTGTGAAGTGCAGACTCGGGATCTTCCAGTGGTGGCACCAAGTGTGTGTTTGAGCTTCTGGTCATGAACGCCTGCAACTTGCTAAACTAAATACGTAAAACTGCACTAAAATAAGAAAAACTAACTTCAAACTATAAATTTTGTTTTTAAACTGTCCACGTCGTGGCAGGTATATGGCCACGTCATGGACTCTGTGATTGACAGAAAAATTTTATTTTGCTGAAAAAATAACTTTTTGTGGTTTTTTACTCCACAAGAAGGATCGATTAAATTAATGCAAATAAATAAGCTAAAAACTAAGCCGTTCCTCGGCAACGGCGCCAAAAACTTGATGTGCACAAAAGTACTCACTAATTTTAATATTTATAACCCAACAAACTTAACTAACTATGCATTTATAGGCAGTGTACCTAGTTAGATTATAGTATAGCTTGAGTAAGTCGGGTGTCGATCACAGGGAACGGTGTTCTAATTAATTTATTTACTATTAAATTAACCTAATTTATTAACAAGTTTAAAAGGGGTTTTATCTGGTTTTACAAGATCATATGAAATTAAATTAAATTCAATAAATAAAAACACACTCTTGTTTAGTTTGAATCCACTTCTCCCTTATGGCTAGCTAATGATTACGGATTATTAAGTTCGTTTTTAGTTGTATTAGTAATTTAGTTCTAACTTACCAATAATTAACTAATTCATGTCAAACCATGTATGTTCACACATAATTAAACACAGAACTAATTATGAATGTAAATATGCTATGTAAGATTTGTTGTATAAACGCAATTATGATCACAATACACGTTCTCTAGCACAGCTAAGCTTTATTTATTCTAATTACTAACTAAGATTGGTCAATCCTAGCTCTAACAATTCAATGTTCACTAAATCATTAGGTAAACAGGTTCACGCAGTTTAATGGTCACTAAGCTACACAGAACATGCAATCAAGCAATTAGTAAAACAAATAATAACATGCTAGGTTATACATGTCAAACACAAGCTATTTTTACCAACTAAACTTAATCCATAAACATATAACTATTCATAAGTTTAAAGCTTCATCTAGCTAAACAAGAGTAGCTATATTCAACTGCTCATCATAGCAACTAAACCAACACAGCTAAAAATAATGAAAGACATGTTGTTAGTTAACTAAAATATAAACCTCTATTCTTTTTGGTGTTGAAAACCTTCTTCCAGAACCCTTCTTTCGCCCTGAATCATCTCCTGGAACTCTTTCCTTCTGCCAAAAGCTTGTCCCTTTCGTAATAATCAGGAGAACTTATATAATCTTCAAAAACCCGCGCCACGTTGTGGCCAGAGGAGTGCCACGTCGTGGGCTTCAAGTAATCCGTATCCTCCAAGGAAATCCTCCGCGTCGCGATGTCTATCTTCTGGAAACCCCATTCCACGTCGTGGGCTTCATCGCCACGTCGTGAATTAAGTATTTATCGTGAATTTATTCTTTTCTTGTCTTTCAAGCCTCCCATGTTCCACATTTTGTCACTTTTGGTCCCTCTCTTCGAAAATCCTTTATATTGACTGAAAATAACAATTTAAAGTTATAAGTATCATTATTCTAAACGTATTATCAATTTATTAATAAAAATGTAGTTAAATATTGCCTAAAAATAAGTATAAATATGGCAATATCAAAATACCCCGCACTTAGGCTTTGCTTGCCCCCAAGCAAATTTAAACTTAATTCTTAATTACTAACACCACACAGAACAATCCGACTCTAGTTCAGCCATTATGCCAAGACCTCAACGCATGCATTTGTGTCTAAAGTTTTCCTAAAGTACCCCCATACTTTAAATACTCACAATCTTCATAAACACTCGCCCATTTTTTCCGAACAATGCTCATTTTTTGCAACCCTCCGAATCCATCCGCAGAAAACCTCCTTATCCTCAAGGTATTTTTAGTTGAGCAACCTAAGCATACATAATCTAGAATTACAATCATTGATACCACTATGGAGCTCTTTTGGAATTCTTCATTTCTTTGACAATTGATCTTTGATTTCTTTGAATTCACCACCTTATTTGATTTGATTTCTGGTATCTTCAACTTTTGAATTTCTTGGAATTTTGATCTTTTGATCTTCACTTTATTTGCTCCAAAATTCTTACCACTTTTCTCGTAATTCTCTCTCTTTTTTTTATCATGTACCTCTCTTTTTTTACTCAAAACCTACATGCTTAAGCAGAGGCGCTCAACCTCAACCTTTATCGGTTGATGATAATAATTTTCCTGGATACATTTCAGGTTTAGGCTGCTAAACATATTGCATCCCTCAAACCAAGCGGGGTTATGTTTTTGTTCCAGGATTTCACTAAAATAAGGGAGGCCACAAATGCACTATAACGTGTATTGGCTCAACTAAACATTTGAACTTTCATTGGATCATCCCACATAATACTAGCAATTATAGCTCAAATTATTACTACTAGATTTAATTATTAAAAATTTCAATTTTCAAATTTTCAATTTTTACTATCAAATTCTATGATTATCTAGCAATTTACTTTTTCTACCCCTACCCCACACTTATTTCATACAATGCCCTCATTGTATGCATAAAAATAAATCAAAATTAAAGAAAAAGGAGAAAAAAGAACAGACTCCCCTGGGATAGTGGCGTGAGCATCTCCAAAAGTGTGGAAAACGTGTATTTTGAATATGGACTTCAAAAATAGAAACTCGGTGTAGAACTGGGTGAATAGGTAAATAAACCACGAACATGACTCGAAACTTCAAGTCTTCAAAGTGGGTGTTTGTAAGTAAAAATGTGGGCAATGATAAACTGGGACACGTCGTGGCAGGTAACTGGCCACGTCGTGATATGGGATGAAAGCGCGAGCACCAAACTGCTTAATTTCTTCAAATTGCAAGAGCGCCACGACATGGCGCAAGAATTTCACGTCGCGGAAACTGGACATCAGCAGAAAACACCTTATTTGTTTCATTTACTCTAGCAACTTGACCAATGTCTAAATGGTTTAAGACGCTTCTATGCAAATATATTTCCCAACTGTAACCTCTCTCCTACTAATGCACCCACACTTATCTTGAATTGTGGGTTCCAACTCACAACTCTAAGCTTCCTTGACTAGACAAACACGACTCGAAAGTTAACCTTCTATGCTCCTTAGAATTCCAATGCTAATATGAAAAATGGAACAACCCAAAAGAAATAAAAAAAGTAACATCATAGTTTAAGAATGGCTTACATTACACACCAAATTCAAACTAAAAACTACTCAAAAACAAAACAAAATGAAAAGAAAAAGAAATAAAATCAATCATCATCTTGATCTTGTGCTCCACTTAGCACTGCCCCGTCATTCTGCGGACGCCATAGCTCCTCCCATGTCGGAAAATAAGGATACTATGGTGGCATAGAAGGTGGTCGGGTCAAACCCAAATGCGAATAAATACCCTCAGTAAGCTGGGTATGGTAAATGGCATGCCCCCGTAGATTATCCAAATACGTTCCCACCCGACTCTGAAAAGGGTCGGCGGGCACTCCCTGCACATACTGGGAAGCAGCACGCTCTCTCTCGACTTCACCTCTAGCCCGCACATTCCGACGTCGCGGTCTGGATGGTGGTTGCTGTCCTGGCTGCGCCTCCTCTTGTTCGTCATCTATCGGCGGTATAACAAAACGACCCCCGATATTCACCACCGCCCGCATAACACCCAAGACTTGAATGGTCAAGTCTGTGTCTGGGAATCGAGTAAGATTCCTCACAAAGTCATGGGTCAAAATATGATATGACCTAGCAAGGCGAGTAACCAAATGCCCCCCAGTAATCGGGCTCCCGGGCCTAGAATTGGCTGCTTTCTTCCCCATGAACCTTGCCAACATATAAGGTAAATCACAGCAAACTCCTGGGGTAATAAGAGTCCATAAATAAAACAGATTTTGAATAGGGACTTTATCACCATGATGCTTAAGATTTATTGAAAAAGTGATAAGGCGGTGTAAAAATCGGAAAACAGGATTCCGAATTTGTGACTCACTCGAGTCACGAGTGTTGTACTCATGGCTAGAAATGCCCTGCCAGAACTGCACATCCATAATGCCGGGAGTAAAATCCCGAACACATCCAAGCAAGAACGGTATGAAAAACGGAGATTATGTCTCCACTTTGGTATAAAGCCCCATACGCCAAGCGAATTCCCGAAGACTACACTCTCTATAAACACCACCCAAACGAAACACAAGTGCCCGGTTATAGGTGAAATCAAGGGTGCGTTCCTCGAAACATACGGTAGAGAAAAACTCTACCGACAATTCCCGGTACACGGGTTCTTGGATGGCAAACAAATTCTTCCACCCGTGACAAGTGAAAGAAAATTGGTCCCCTTCGTATGTTTTCGACCAATAGCGTGCCAACTCAGCCACTATTCCCACTCCACCAAGCCATCCCCAATCGATAATTGGGGCTATCGCAAACTCCCTATTGTACAGCCATCCTAACCGATTCTCATAAGTAGTTAACAATGGTCGGGGAATGTTTTGAGGAAACTGGTATAAGGGATGTATACTTGCTACATCTATCGGGTTTTCCTCCTGTGGAACAGCTCGTCGTGGTCCCATTTCTGCATACAAAATCAAACCAAAACAACAAACATCCAAAACATTAAAACAATTTATGCTGTTCTGCTAGAAGTCACGACGTGGCCAGGCTACGCCACGTCGTGGGCCGCAGTCGGTCACAGTTCTTGGATCGGTCCATTTATATGACATTTCTACCAAAATTAGTGCTTGGGGTTTGTTCCTATGGACATTTAAGGGACATGCAATCTAAAATCAACCACTAGATTCAACCAATTTCGTGAATCATACAAACCCTAACCATGAAAACTTGAAATTGGAAGAACTAACTACAAAAAATGAGTAGAATACATACCAAGTAGAGTAAATTGACAAGATCTTGCAAGGAAATTTGAAATAGGTTAAGAAATTGGCTGTGGAGTTTTGCTGTTCCCGTTCGTGCGGCAGTTTTCAAGTGGGGAATGAGAATTATCGGTCAAAGGGTTTTAAGGAAATGGTCCCCCCTACTTTTTAAAGGCCACGACATGGCTAGCTATGCCCACGTCATGGACCTTAAATCTGTCATCTGGTCCCGTGTTTTCAATTTGACCCACGACGTGGCTGGCTATGCCCACGTTGTGGAAACTGCCCAAATGCAAAATTTTAATAAAGTCTCACATATTAACTAATTACTTTGCATTTCATTCATTATTTAAAGTTCCCCATAGCTAATTCTTTACTAATTATTAGTTATTAGATGATGAGTTGATGTCTTTCCTAAAAAAAATTAAAAGAAAAGAAAATGCAAACCAAATTCAGGTTGCCTCCCGAGAAGCGCTTCTTTTTCTTGGAGTCTTGAGCTGGACTCCGTGCCTTCTACGTTGAATCTTCTGAAGAGTCCACCATTAAGATCTTTTGTTCCTTGAACCGCCGCTTGTAAGCTTGAACTCGCCTTTTATATGCCTTCTTTGAATTCTCCTTTTTAGCTTTGCCCTCTTCTTCAAGCTTTCGTTTTGTGCCCTTAGTTTGTTCCTTGCACTCCATAGTAGCCTCCTCTTCTTTCACCACCGGCTTTGTTACTCTTGAAGTGACCTCCTCTTCATCACTTGTTATCTCCTCATCCTCTTTGCTCACCCAAGAAGGTGGACTCTTGTAAGCTATGACTTCAATCAAATATGGAACAGATGCCCTCGGTTTTGTCCTTTTGACTCGATGAACTGTCATTATCTCTTCTTCCATAAGCTTTTCTAGTTCTTCTAGTTCATTCTCTTTGTTAATTGTGAACACCTCTTCTTTATCTTCTTGAAAGTCATCTTTTATCCCAAATACTTCTTGTTCATCTCCAACCCTCAAAGTGAGCTTAGACTCGCGGATATCAACAAGGGCTCCAGCAGTGTTAAGCAATGGACGACCAAGGATTATTGGAACATCCGGATCTTCTTTCATGTCCAAGACTACAAAGTCTATTGGAAAATCAAATTTTCCAATTTTTACCAAAATATCCTCCACGATGCCACGAGGTTGTATCACCGAACGATTCGCCATGTGAATCTTCATTTTTGTAGCCTTCATCTTCTGAATCTCCAATTTTTGATAAAATGAAAAAGGCATCAGATTAATGCTAGCCCCAAAATCGGCTAAAGCATTAACCTTCATTTTATTCCCAAACTCACATGGAAGAGTGAGGCGTCCAGGATCCCCCATCTTTTCTGGTGTTTCTCCCAACACAGATTTTGAAGTTTGTTCACTTAGAATCACTATAGACTGCTTCTTTAATTGCCTTCGAGTGTCTATCAAGTCTTGCAGTAATTTCTGGTTCTCAGGAGCTTTGGATAAGGACTCGACAAAGGGGGTATTAATTGGGATTCCCTTCACATGCTTTACATACTCTAAATGCTCCTTCTCCAATAGACTAAGTGCAGCTCGGGTGGGAAATGGCAAAGGTGGTTGATAAGCTGGAACGGGCTCAAAGGGTTTTTGATCAGACATACGCCACGTCGTGGCCTGAGGAGTGCCACGTCGTGGCGAGCCTGGTTCAGCAATTTCTCTACTTTCGATCCTTGATTTCTTGGGCTGCTGCGGTTCTTCTTCCAATGCCTCCAGGAACTTAGAGATTGCATCTTCTTCAGTATCGATGGCCATTACGTGAGATTAGGTCTTTACTTTGGGATTCTTCAGGGACAATTTTTCATGAACTAAAGTGGCTAGTTGACCAAATTGTACTTCAAGGTTATGGATGGAGGCTTGCTGATTCTTTATCATAGTTTGTTGTTCCATAATGGCAGAATCAGTGGCATCGTGTCTCCTTTCTGAAGCTTCCATAAACTTCATCAAAATGGTCTCTAGGTCGGGTTTCTTCTCGGCTGGTGGCTGCTCCTTTTGATAAAGGCCTCGACCTGTCTGCCTATACTTTTCTTCTTTTTGCTTCTTGTACTCTTCATATGGCAGTCACTCCTTCTTCGGTTTCCTCCAGTCCTCATCAAACTTATCCCCACTAGAGTAGCACACTTGAGCTTTTCTGTTCCCAAACTCATCTACATTGCAGTCCTTGGTCAAGTGTGGACCACTGCATCTCTCGCAACCCACTCTTTAGGCATATATCGACTGTTCCATTTGTGTTATCCTGCGATCCATATTATTCAGCATGGCCATGACAGCTGCTATTTCTTCAGTTTGGGCCCCTCCACTGCCTGTGATTCCATCTTGCCTCGGGTTGTGGTATTCGCGAGAGTGCTTCGCGAATTCTTCAATTAGCTCCTTGACCTCCCTTGGATTTTTCTTTGTCAACGGTCCTTGAGAATCAAGGAGTTGTCTTGTCATCACGTTGACCCCATCATAAGAGATTGACATCTCTTGCTGCACATTTAGGTCATGTTGAGGGTAATTTCTGAGCAAGCCCTTGTACCGCTCCCATGCTTCGTATAGTGACTCCCCCGGCTGTTGGTCAAAGTTGGCTATTGCCTTCTTGAGTTTGGCTATCTTGGATGGCGGGCAAAACTGGTCCAGGAATTGCTCACGCATTTGAGCCCAAGTGGTGATTGTACCCGGTGGGAGTGCCTTTAACCACTCCTTAGCAGCTCCTTTGAAAGTGATGAGAAGCATCCTAAGCAAGACTGTGTTTCTGTTGACATTTGGGACATTGAAGTAATCTGCAATGTCGTTGACTTCATCTAGATGCTTAAAATCATCCTCATGATCTTTCCCGAAAAATGGGATGTCCTTCAATGCAGTCAATATGTGTCCCTTCAGCTCGAATGTGGCAGTGGTAGGTATTGCGGGTTGGACTAAACCGGGACCCACATCTTCTCGGATCCACTTCTTGTAAGCTCCCATGGAGATTTCTTTAATCGCTGCCATCTCGTTCCTTGGCTCGTTCTCGGGTTCGCTCTTGTGTTCTTCAAATTCCGGCTCGGTATCACTTTCGGACTCGGTTTGGATGGGTGTATGATCCAAATGCTCAAGATTGCTCTTGTGCCTCGCTGATGAACTTGACTCTCCTGTCCTCTTTCCCGACTTCCTAGAAAAATCCGACTTCAATTCTTGTAAGGGCGTCTTTTCTTGTGAAGTGCAGACTCGGGATCTTCTAGTGGTGGCACCAAGTGTGTTTTTGAGCTTCTGGTCATGAACGCCTGCAACTTGCTAAACTAAATACGTAAAACTGAACTAAAATAAGAAAAACTAGCTTCAAACTATAAATTTAGTTTTTTAACTGTCCACGTCGTGGCAGGTATATGGCCACGTCGTGGACTCTGTGATTGACAGAAAAATTTTATTTTGCTGAAAAATTAACTTTTTGTGGTTTTTTACTCCACAAGAAGGATCAATTAATTTAATGCAAATAAATAAGCTAAAAACTAAGTCGTTCCCCGGCAACGGCGCCAAAACTTGATGTGCACAAAAGTACTCACTAATTTTAATATTTATAACCTAACAAACTTAACTAACTATGCACTTATAGGCATTGTACCTAGTCAGATTATAGTATAGCTTGAGTAATTCGGGTGTCGATCACAGGGAACGGTGTTCTAATTAATTTATTTACTATTAAATTAACCTAATTTATTAACAAGTTTAAAAGGGGTTTTATCTGGTTTTACAAGATCATATGAAATTAAATTAAATTCAATAAATAAAAACACACTCTTGTTTAGTTTGAATCCACTTCTCCCTTATGGCTAGCTAATGATTACGGATTATTAAGTTGGTTTTTAGTTTTATTAGTAATTTAGTTCTAACTTACCAATAATTAACTAATTCATGTCAAACCATGTATGTTCACACATAAATAAACACAAAACTAATTATGAATGTAAATACGCTATGTAAGATTTGTTGTATAAACGCAATTATGATCACAATACACGTTCTCTAGCACACCTAAGCGTTATTTATTCTAATTACTAACTAAGATTGGTCAATCCTAGCTCTAACAATTCAATGTTCACTAAATCATTAGGTAAACAGGTTCATGCAGTTTAATGGTCACTAAGCTACACAGAACATGCAATCAAGGAATTAGAAAAACAAATAATAACATGCTAGGTTATACATGTCAAACACAAGCAATTTTTACCAACTAAACTTAATCCATAAACGTATAACTATTCATAAGTTTAAAGCTTCATCTAGCTAAACAAGAGTAGCTAGATTCAGCTGCTCATCATAGCAACTAAACCAACACAGCTAAAAATAATGAAAGACATCTTCTTATTTAACTAAAATATAAACCTCTATTCTTTTTGGTGTTGAAAACCTTCTTCCAGAACCCTTCTTTCGCTCTGAATCGTCTCCTGGAACTCTTTCCTTCTACCAAAAGCTTGTCCCTTTCGTAATAATCAGGAGAACTTATATAATCTTCAAAAACCCGCGCCACGTCGTGGCCAGAGGAGTGCCACGTCGTGGGCTTCAAGTAATCCGTATCCTCCAAGGAAATTCTCCGCGTCGCGATGTCTATCTTCTGGAAACCCCATGCCACGTCGTGAATTAAGTATTTATCGTGAATTTATTCTTTTCTTGTCTTTCAAGCCTCCCATGTTCCACATTTTGTCACTTTTGGTCCCTCTCTTCGAAAATCCTTTATATTGACTGAAAATAACAATTTAAAGTTGTAAGTATCATTATTCTAAACATATTATCAATTTATTAATAAAATGTACTTACATATTACCTAAAAATAAGTATAAATATGGCAATATCAGAGCCCTAATGGGGCGGTGATAGACTGCGCACAGCAGTTAGTGCAAGTCAGGACCCCAACTGGGGGAGAGTAGGTGATCCACGGCGAGAGGCCACAACATGGACCCACAATATGTTCAGCAGCGAGGGCTAGGCGCTACCTACAGCAGGGCTGCGCTGGGTATGTCTCCTATGTTATGGATACCCGGGAGGCGGGTAAGGCGACGGTGAGCGATGTTCCAGTAGTGCGGGACTTCGCATATGTATTCCCCGAGGAGCTTCCTAGGATACCTCCGGAGCGACAGGTGGAGTTCAGGATCCACCTAGTCCCTGGTGCGGCTCCGATAGCCAAGGCACCATAACCGTTGGCTCCTCCCAAGATGCAAGAGTTGTCGACGCAGCTGCAGGAGCAGCTAGACAAGGGATTCATCAGGATGGGTAGCTCACCTTTGGGAGCCCCGATTCTGTTTGTCAAGAAGAAGGACGAGTCACATCGCATGTGTGTGACAACCCTATATTTTTCCAAAGCAATGTAACACTCAAAAGTCAAATACAACGAAACTATTTGGAATCAACGAGTTTAGCGTAAAAAAAATAAAGTGGTCAAAAATATATATTGGGATGCATCAAATGTTAGATATTATGCCAAGATTTCCAAAAACATAAAGAACAAACCAGGTTATAATGAAGAAATTATGACCACTCAAATAGTCACGACACACCCGATAAAACATTATTTAACGTAAAAAGTGAAATTCCAATAAAATGCATTTTAGCCTTGAGTATCTAAACAAAAGTCGTAGAGTTCGTTAAACCGTAAACGTACATAAAAAGATCGCCCAAATTGGACCTCGTATGAAGAAGTTACGAATTTTCTATGTTTCGTAACAGCAGTAGAGAGCTAAAAACTCGAATTAAAGATCGAATGATATTTAGCTAACGCAACCTAAACGAGAGTTGAAGGTCTCCACAACAGGAGTAAGATGATAAAAAGACAAACGAAAACAGACGTCGGATAAAGAAGTTATGAATTTTTAACGGACTTTAGCAGTCCCGACCTATTAAAAACATAGTATTAAAAATAAAGTAAAAACTATCCGACAGAGTCTAAATGAAGTTGTAGAGCATAGTCTCACCTACGCGTGGATATAAAGAACGCGAAAAACGGAGCCCATACGCAAAAGTTACGGAATTTAGAAGATTGAAGCCGGAATTATGCCCAACGTAATTCAAGAGTACGCCCAGTGTGACATCCCCAAAATCACGGCCAGAAAAGACCGGTTTGTTTATGCTTTGTTTAAAAATCAGAGTTACATTTTAAATGAAAGTTTTGCGGAATTTGTCCCAAAACAAAAATATGATAAAGATTTATCAAAAGCATTTCCATAGAAATGTATTTCATTAAAAGACTCAGGATGTCATGTTCGTACAGATCAAAAGCATAAACAGTACAATATAAGCCTTACTACATTATTTCATATCTACAGGCCTATATCCGTAATCCCTCGTCCAAAACATCACACCTATGCTCATGCGCCACTACCTGTAATACATAAAACTGAGTGGGTCAGGCTTGGGAGCCTGGTGAGCACATAGGGTTTTCAACCCACAATAAATAAGTTTATTAATTTCATCGATCAACAATAACCCAATTACCCGTTCCCGTTATCCTCACTTTACGTCCCTAAACACCTATCATAAGGGACCTAGCCTAAGGATCATCATCGGGACGGACACTACTGCTAAGGGGATTCCTCAGCAATAAATGTCCTAAAGGCAACCATGTGGGGGATGGAGTACACCGGTGAACATATCGTTCACAAACACCTACAGGTTGCGAGCCTGCTAGTGTTCCACTGGACTGTCTAGAAGAGTCCGTGGTCGTCATCCATACTCCGCTAGATGACAGAATCAACAACATCAACATGGAGGCCTCTCATTATTTTATCACACATCACCTATTGCATCTACCCATGTTTTACCCCAACATTTTCGTAGATATAAAATACATATACAGTTTAAATCATTGAAAACATGTATAACAACGTTCATCTAGCATAGATAGCAAGTATTCAGATAATATGCACACATAGCACGTAATTTATATAAAATACTTCATATCTATGTGTAAGTTGAAAGTAACTATGCACTCACTTGTTAAGGTGATGATTCCAAAATCGGGCAGCGCTTGCTTCTAACGATTCTATTTTCCTTCGACGAAACCTAGCATTATTATCGCTAAATTTTAGTCTAATATTTACCGTGACCAACTATTAGTCTTAGTATTATTATTATTATATAAGCATTATACAATATTTTCCAACCACTATGTACAGACAGGGGCCAGACATAAAACACCGGAGGGCAGGACCATTATGGCATATAGCACTTCTGAAATCCAACAACCCTATGCGGCCCTTTAAACCAGATTCCCCGTACCGCGAGTAGTTAAAAAAATATTATAACAACACTTATATAAGTTATAATAATAGCTCAAATATTTATTATAAGTTCATAATAACAATACTAATTTTAAATATAAGCTATATTAAAATAAGGTAAGCATAATTTACTTACAAGGGGGTTTTAGCTAGGAGTCGGGCTCTGCAGGGGCAGAACTTCGTCGCTGAGTCTTTCTAAGAAAGATTCGTGCAGCGCTTCAGCGCTCACCTTACTATACTAAGCTACAGAAAGAGAAGTCGAATCACGAGGGACCGAAATGCTCGGGGGATAAGGAGAGAAAGACTCTTGAATCAAGAGAATAGTGCAAGAAATATGAGAGCCCAAGGCTCTTATTTATACTAATTGAATTTTCAAAAACTACCCTCCATAATTACTTAATGACCTTTTAGTTATATAAACAACTAAACACCCCTCTATAATACTATTATAAATGGATTTAATGATATTTGTACTGTAACAGCCCGGAATTCCAGGTATTGTTATATTTATGATTTTGGGTGTTTTAAGAGGGGACTCGGCGAGTTGGAGCTCAGACTCGCCGAGTAGGATCGCAGATCTGGTCGCGGATTCGCGACTGGACTCAACGATTCCGGATATGGACTCGGGGAGTCCGCGCTGTTTAGTGAAACCCTAACCGTCCAGGTTTGGGACATATATCAGGGGCCTTATGGCCGTCATTGTTCACCCTAGTCCTTTGAGAGAAACCCTAATTCGATTGTAAGCATCTGGAGCAAGGTAGAAGACCATTATTGATCTTGGAAGTGATATTGTGCAAGGAGGAGGAGGCTTGGTTAAGGGAACAACAGGAGAAGCCATATTCTGAGGGTTAGGGACACAGAGCAGCGTTATTCAGGTAATATTTCGAGTTGTTCCCTTCTATGTTGATGTGTATATGGATTTAGGATTTATTGAGCCCTTTTGTGGCTAGATTGAGTGTTTCCTTAGTCCCCCAAGCGATTGGAACCCTATATTGGGACCCTTGGAAGTCCAGAATGTCCCATGCCTGAGCTTTTCGGGAATCAATGGAGGTTTTGGATTGGAATCCTTATGCCTTAGGTCAAAATGTAAATTATGAGTCATGGGGTGTATTATGAGCACCGAAATAAGGACTTTACATGATGAACCAGTCTAGGAAGGCCAGACCTATGAATTGCCGGAGCAGATCTGACCTTAGAAAGCAGTTTGAGCGGTTGCATGGCATGGACTCGCCGAGTTCGATGAACAGACTCGGCGAGTAGCTTGAAGATTAACTCGGACTCGCGGAGTTGTTCTTCAGACTCGGCGAGTTGAGTCGGGGTGGCCCCGCGATTCTTCCAGGAGGAACTCGTCGAGTCAAGGGGGATACTCGACGTGTAGAAAGGGAATCTTAGAGAATTGGTGAGAACATGCAGACTCGCCGAGTCGCCCTAGCGCTCGCCGAGTCCGGTCAAAGTTAACCGTTGACCGTTGACCAGAGTGGACCTGTGTTGACTTCTTAGGGATAGTCAACATTAGAGATATAAAGTGTTAACTAGGGACACATGATGTTATAGGAGGATTAGAGCTCGGAGAATCGGGCAAGAGGGATTCCCAGGGTTGTGAGATATCGAGACACGCGAGGTGAGTCTTCTCACTATACTTTACCTTGAGTATGTAACCAGAGTTATGTGACAGAGTATTTGTATGCTATGTATGATATGTGTTGTGCTGCATTATTTCTATGTGATTTATGCTGTGTCTGTTTGCAGAGTTGGAACCGAAGGGTTCCTAGAGTTAGAACCTGAGGGTTCACAGAGTTGGGTGCACAGACCCATAGAGTTATAGCCTCGAGTGGCTTATATGTGTTACATGTGTGGTATTTTGGGGAACTCACTAAGCTTCGTGCTTACAGTGTTTGTGTTATGTTGTTTCAGGTTTCTTTCAGTATCACGGGACGGCACCGGCTTGGTTGTACACACCAGAGAAAGAGTCATACTTTGGAGGATCCTGGTTTTCTATGCAAGTGAAAATGAAGCTATGTTTTGTAATTCAATTGTGAATGAGATTTTAAACAAGTGTTCTAAGATTAAAATGATCATTTTAAATAAAAATTTTGTCTTGAAATTTACGGTGTTACATGTACTAAACTAATGTCGAAAGAACTCAACATTAGTCTTATAATGACCGCATCGTCGATACCTTTCTAATGATATATACATATGTATATATATATATGTGTACGTATACATGATTTATACTTTATTTTAATACGTAAATATGCTATTATAATTTGTAACTCATTCATACGAACTCCGTTTTTGACGTTCTTTATATCCACGCGTAGGTGAAGACGTACTCTACAACTTTCGTTCAGACTCTTTCGGCTAATTTTGACTTTATTTTTAAAGTTATATTTTTAACAAGCCGGGACAGGATTGGTCTGTTTAAAATCTCATAACTTCTTCATACGAAGTCAGATTTGGGCGTTCTTTTTATCGATGTTCTTAGTTTAACATATTCTATGACTTTCGTTTAGATCACTAAAGCTAAATCTCGCTCTATCGTAAATTCACTATTCACGCTTCCCGGTATCGTGCCGGTTCTGTCGTGAAACTTCGACGGGTCATAACTTCTTCGTTATAACTCGGATTTCGGCGTTCCTTATATGCACAGAAACCTTGAGACATATTCTACAACTTTATGTAGAGATATCGGGATTATCTCACACTTTAATTTTGACGCTCATTTTTATTCTTTATTAATTATACATTTATAATTAAATAATAAACATATATAATTCACATAATACTCAAATATTTCATCTTTATTACTTCAAAAAGAGTTACAAGAGTTGACCTAGACTATTACATTGACAAAAATGCTTAGCCCTGAAACCCGGGCGTTACAATTCTCTCCCCTTTAGGATGATTCCGTCCCGGAATCATGCATCAACAAACAGATGTGGATAGCGACTCATCATGTCATCCTCTGTTTCCCAAGTGAGATTCGGCCCATTCGAATGTTTCCATCGGACTAGCACCAAGTCGACCATCTTGCGTCGTAACTTCTTAGTCTTACGGTCAACAATTGCCTCAGGCTCTTCGATCAACCTTTTATTTTCATCCATCCTTAACTCTGAGATTGGAATTATGTCGGGAACATCTCCCGTGAATTTCCTCAAATAACACACATGGAAGGTGTTATGAATACCATTGAGTTCTTCGGGCAATTCCAGCTTGTAAGCTTGGTTCCCTATCTTCTGAAGAACTTTGAACGGTCCAATAAACCTTGGACTCAACTTTCCTCGTTTCCCAAATCGTATATGTCCCTTCCACGGTGAGACTTTAAGCAAAACGGAATCCCCAACTTCGAAAGTTATCGGTCGTCTTTTCTTGTCAGCATAGCTCTTCTGACGATCCTGGGCTGCTAACATCCTTTCCCTAATCACCTTCAACTTCTCAGCAGTCTCATGGACTATCTCGGGGCCCATAAACTGCTTCTCTCCGGCTTCAAGCCAACAAGACGGCGTACGACACTTCTGCCCATACAAGGCTTGGTAAGGAGCCATCTTGATGCTTGAGTGAAAACTATTGTTGTAGGAAAATTCTACCAGAGGTAAGTGCTCGTCCCAATTCCCTTGGAATTCGAGGGTACATGCTCTCAGCATATCTTCCAGCGTCTAAATCGTTCTTTCGCTCTGACCATTAGTTTGCGGATGATAAGCAGTACTCAAACACAACTTTGTACCTAACTCCTCTTGTAGACTCCTCCAAAACCTTGACGTGAAACGACTATCACGATCTGATACAATCGTAAGAGGGACACCGTGAAGTCTTACAATTTCCTTCACGTAAGCATTTGCGAGCTTATCCGTAGACCACTTCTCGTTGGCTGCTATGAAGTGTGCACTCTTGGTGAAACAATCCACGACTACCCAAATCATGTCGTGACCGTTCTTCGTCCTGGGCGGTTTAGTCACAAAATCCATTGTGATGTCTTCCCATTTACCCATGGGTACAGGTAAAGGTTCCAAACTCCCATACGGTTTCTGATGTTGTGCCTTAACCCTCGCACATGTTACGCACTCGGACACATACTTCGCAACATCGAGCTTCATCATCAGCCACCAGTAGTAGGGTTTTAGGTCCCTATACATTTTAGTGCTACCGGGATGAATCGAGTACATGGTCTTGTGTGCTTCTTCCATCAGAAGATCTCTTATTCTTCCCGTCTTAGGTACCCAAATTCGATCTTGGAATACCTTCAGTCCTCGACTGTTTGTACCAAACACTAACGTTCTTCCCAAACGTTCTTCCTTTCGGTCATTTTTCTCTAAAGCTTCTTCTTGAGCTTTCTTGATACTTTCCACAATCGTCGAGACGACTTCAATTCTTAACGCTCTTGGCCTTTTCCTTTCCAGATTGACTTTCCGACTGAGAGCATCAGCAACAATATTTGCTTTACCTGGGTGGTAAAGTATCTCACAGTCGTAGTCCTTGAGAAGTTCTAGCCAGCGTCGTTGCCTCATGTTCAACTCCTTCTGATTAAAGAGATACTGGAGACTCTTATTATCAGTGAAGAGCTTGCACTTCGTGCCGTAGAGGTAATGCCTCCATATCTTTAAGGCAAAAACTACCGCTGCCAACTCCAGATCATGAGTGGGGTAGTTCTTTTCGTGCTCTTTCAATTGTCGAGATGCGTATGCTATCACCTTTTCTCTTTGGGTCAGAACACAACCCAAACCGACTCCAGAAGCGTCACTATAAACCGCGAAATCTTCGACTCCATCGGGTAGAGAAAGTATCGGTGCTTCACATAACTTCTTCTTTAGCTTCTCGAATGCCTCATCGTGTTTCTCACTCCACGTATACGTAGCTCCTTTATGAGTCAAAGCTGTTAATGGAGCAGCTATCGAAGAAAAGCCTTGGATAAATCGTCGATAATATCCGGCTATCCTAGAAAGCTTCGAATCTCCGTGGGACTCTTTGGACGTTCCCACTTCATTACAGCCTCGATCTTTGCGGGGTCAACCATTATTCCCTCCTAGTTAACAACATGACCCAAGAATTGGACTTCCCGTATCCAGAAGTCGCATTTGGAGAACTTTGCAAAAAGCTTCTCCTTCTTCAACACTTCTAATACTTCCCGTAGATGCTTGCCATACTCCTCTTGGTTTTTCGAGTAGATGAGAATGTCGTCGATGAACACTATCACGGATTTATCGAGGAATGGTTTACAAACCCTATTCATCAAATCCATGAATGTTGCGGGAGCATTGGTTAGCCCGAATGACATAGCCAAGAACTCGTAGTGTCCATATCTCGTTCTAAATGCAGTCTTCTCAATATCCTGCTTTCTCACCTTTAGCTGATGATATCCTGACCTAAGATCGATCTTTGAGAAGTAGCTCAAACCTTGCAGCTGATCGAATAGATCATCAATCCTCGGCAATGGATACTTGTTCTTCACCATTGCCTTATTCAACTCTCGGTAGTCTATGCACATCCTCATGCTTCCATACCTAGGGTGATGAACTAGGTCGAATGAAACCGTTGTCCAACAGCTCCTGAAGTTGCGTCATGAGCTCCTTCATCTCCGTCGGTGCTAATCGGTAAGGTGCCTTTGCTATCGGTGTTGTTCCTGGTAACAAGTCTATACGAAACTCCACTTGCCTATTAGGTGGTAATCCGGGAAGATCTTCGGGAAAGACTTCCGGATAATCACACACAACCGGTATATTCTGCACCTCTTTCTTCTCCTTCTTGGCATCGATTACGAATGCCAAGTATGATGCACATCCTTTGGACAACCATTTCCTGGATTTCATCAGGGAGATGATTCCAAAATTCACTCTGCATTTGTCCCCATACACCATAAATGATTCTTTTCCGGGTGGGTTTACCTTTACTATCTTCTTTCGGCATTGAATCTCAGCATCGTTGGCGCTAAGCCAATCCATACCCAAAACGATGTCGAAACCGTTTAACTCTATGGGTAATAGCTCTTCGTGGAATTCGTTTCCGTTTAGGTCAATGACGATGTTCCTAATACGATTACTAACAGGTACGAATTTGCCACTGGCAACTTCTACAATCACGGCATTATCTAGTTTTTCTACAGGCAATGCTAATTTCCCACCAAATTTATGCGACACAAAGGAGTAGTTGGCTCCGGAATCAAATAGTATATTTGCAGGCAAACCATTTACAAGAAAGGTACCTGAAGCGACGTCTGCTGCCTCCTTTGCAGCCTCGAGCGTCATCTGGAAGGCTCTCGCCTTCGACTTCGGTGGTATGTTGGGTCTTCCTGTCTCCTTCTTCTTCGGGCAGTCCTTCAAAATGTGCCCTTCTTCATTGCACCCATAACAGGCTTTCTGGTTGAGGGTGCATTCATTGGCGTAGTGCCCAGGCTTTCCGCACTTGTAACAAGTGACCCCTCCGTCACACTTCCCAGAGTGCTTCTTCTTGCACTTGTCACACCACTTTGCTTCTGATCCTCCTCCCCTCGAACCAGACTTCGAGAATCTACTCTTCTTGTTGGACTTCGAGGATCCATTGAACTTCCGTTTCTCACCAACCTCAACCCTCTCCAGACCTCTTTCCTTTTGTTGGGTCTCCACGTTCTTAGCTGCTCAAACAGCTGATTTCAGAGTGGTTGCCATCTTGACTGTTGGGCCAAAGTCAGCCGGCAGTCCGTTTGCGAATTTCTCAATTTTGGAAAGTTCGGTTGGCACTAGGTATGGAAACAACTTCATCTTTTCCGTAAATGCAGCAGCATAGTCATCGATGCTCATTCTCCCCTTCTTCAAATTTTGGAACTCATTGTTCAGATCAATCAGGTCTATCTCTGAACAGTACTGCGCCTTCAGTTGTTCCAAGAACTCATCCCATGACATTTTCAGAGCTTCTCCCCGTGGCATTGTATCTGCCAATAGCTTCCACCAGCTCAAGACTCCAGTTTTCAATTGTCTCACAGCGAAGACAGTCTTCTGCTTCTCGCTGCAGTCACAACTCTCAAACACCATCTCCATCTCGGAGATCCAGTCCATAATCTCAACAGGCTTTGGGCTTCCTGAGAGACTTGGTGGTTTCGCACCCAAGAAATTTTTGGTCATCTGCCCATCCTTGTTGTTTCTCCCTTCTAGGCCATCCTTTTGCTCACCTTGAGTCCCTACTTGACTCACTTGGCGGCTATAGTTCCCTTCCTCAGATGGCTCGGGAACTGGCTCCGTCGGTTCAACATGTATGGTAGGTTCGTCCCTATTTTCATGGAGCATCCGTCTCATTTCTTCCCTTTGTTCAGCTAGCATAGCCTGAATCATGGCTTGAACTCCAGCCATGGTGACTAGCTCAGGTGCAACTTCTTCAACAACAGGTATTTGCTGAACCACTGGGGGTTGGTTCCTACCTCCATTTGCGTTCACGTTTCCGCTACGGGTCCTTGCCATCTTGATCTATACACCGAATAAGTTGAATTTAGATCTTTATTTAGGATAGATGTTTTAAATCGTCCTTATCACTCCGAAATGTTTACATGCTAGTTCTAATATCGTAGTCGTACGTTTAGAATCCTAAACACATAAGGTTTCCAGATTCGGTCGGCAACAGACCATAGATCCGAACAATTAACAGCATATTATGCACAAAGCATTTAGCACATAAAATCATTTTAGGCACAATTCCTAAAATAAGCTAGTGCTCACACCTCACAATCATCGCTTAGCATTCTAAGTTTAAGTCTAGAAATCCTACAAATTCCTAGTTCGCGTAAACTAATGCTCTGATACCAACTGTGACATCCCCAAAATCACGGCCAGAAAAGACCGGTTTGTTTATGCTTTGTTTAAAAATCAGAGTTACCTTTTAAATGAAAGTGTTGCGGAATTTGTCCCAAAACAAAAATATGATAAAGATTTATCAAAAGCATTTCCATAGAAATGTATTTCATTAAAAGACTCAGGATGTCATGTTCGTACAGATCAAAAGCATAAACAGTACAATATAAGCCTTACTACATTATTTCATATCTACAGGCCTATATCCGTAATCCCTCGTCCAAAACATCACACCTATGCTCATGCGCCACTACCTGTAATACATAAAACTGAGTGGGTCAGGCTTGGGAGCCTGGTGAGCACATAGGGTTTTCAACCCACAATAAATAAGTTTATTAATTTCATCGATCAACAATAACCCGATTACCCGTTCCCGTTATCCTCACTTTACGTCCCTAAACACCTATCATAAGGGACCTAGCCTAAGGATCATCATCGGGACGGACACTACTGCTAAGGGGATTCCTCAGCAATAAATGTCCTAAAGGCAACCATGTGGGGGATGGAGTACACCGGTGAACATATCGTTCACAAACACCTACAGGTTGCGAGCCTGCTAGTGTTCCACTGGACTGTCTAGAAGAGTCCGTGGTCGTCATCCATACTCCGCTAGATGACAGAATCAACAACATCAACATGGAGGCCTCTCATTATTTTATCACACATCACCTATTGCATCTACCCATGTTTTACCCCAACATTTTCGTAGATATAAAATACATATACAGTTTAAATCATTGAAAACATGTATAACAACGTTCATCTAGCATAGATAGCAAGTATTCAGATAATATGCACACATAGCACGTAATTTATATAAAATACTTCATATCTATGTGTAAGTTGAAAGTAACTATGCACTCACTTGTTAAGGTGATGATTCCAAAATCGGGCAGCGCTTGCTTCTAACGATTCTATTTTCCTTCGACGAAACCTAGCATTATTATCGCTAAATTTTAGTCTAATATTTACCGTGACCAACTATTAGTCTTAGTATTATTATTATTATATAAGCGTTATACAATATTTTCCAACCACTATGTACAGACAGGGGCCAGACATAAAACACCGGAGGGCAGGACCATTATGGCATATAGCACTTCTGAAATCCAACAACCCTATGCGGCCCTTTAAACCAGATTCCCCGTACCGCGAGTAGTTAAAAAAAAAAATATTATAACGACACTTATATAAGTTATAATAATAGCTCAAATATTTATTATAAGTTCATAATAACAATACTAATTTTAAATATAAGCTATATTAAAATAAGGTAAGCATAACTTACTTACAAGGGGGTTTTAGCTAGGAGTCGGGCTCTGTAGGGGCAGAACTTCGTCGCTGAATCTTTCTAAGAAAGATTCGTGCAGCGCTTCAGTGCTCACCTTACTATACTAAGCTACAGAAAGAGAAGTCGAATCACGAGGGACCGAAATGCTCGGGGGATAAGGAGAGAAAGACTCTTGAATCAAGAGAATGGTGCAAGAAATATGAGAGCCCAAGGCTCTTATTTATACTAATTGAATTTTCAAAAACTACCCTCCAAAATTACTTAATGACCTTTTAGTTATATAAACAACTAAACACCCCTCTATAATACTATTATAAATGGATTTAATGATATTTGTACTAAACTAATGTCGAAAGAACTCAACATTAGTCTTATAATGACCGCATCGTCGATACCTTTCTAATAATATATACATATGTATATATATGTGTACGTATACATGATTTATACTTTATTTTAATACGTAAATATGCTATTATAATTTGTAACTCGTTCATACGAACTCCGTTTTTGACGTTCTTTATATCCACGCGTAGGTGAAGACGTACTCTACAACTTTCGTTTAGACTCCGTCGGCTAATTTTGACTTTATTTTTAAAGTTATATTTTTAACAAGCCGGGACAGGATTGATCTGTTTAAAATCTCATAACTTCTTCATACGAAGTCAGATTTGGGCGTTCTTTTTATCGATGTTCTTAGTTTAACATATTCTACGACTTTCGTTTAGATCACTAAGGCTAAATCTCGCTCTATCGTAAATTCACTATTCACGCTTCCCGGTATCGTGTCGGTTCTGTCGTGAAACTTCGACGGGTCATAACTTCTTCGTTATAACTCGGATTTCGGTGTTCCTTATATGCACGGAAACCTTGAGACATATTTTACAACTTTATGTAGAGATATCGGGATTATCTCACACTTTAATTTTGACGCTCATTTTTATTCTTTATTAATTATACATTTATAATTAAATAATAAACACATATAATTCACATAATACTCAATCTGTGTCAATAGTATGGTTATAAGACTCACACGAAAGTATAAAAACAAGCTTGATTTACGAGACTCATAAACGCATTCAGTATTTACATTATTTTGAGTACGAATTCATCTTTATCATTTAAGTACGAAAGATACCAACGCCCTCCAACTTTGGGAGCTTTTCAAACTATATGTAGAAAATATTGGATTTTCTGGAAACTACATTCATTTATTTTCTTCCAAAATACATACTTTTTCACAAAAACACATATGAACTCACCAACTTTATTGTTGACACTTTTTCGAAACCACTTGTATTTCTCAGGGAATCAGTAATACAAGTAACTACCATCTTTTGAAGAAGGAACGCTAAGGCGTTTATTATCAAACATTTTAAATCATCATATTTTAATATTCTTTTGGAAACATGTATAACGCAACAATGTACGTTTTTATTATATATATATATGATGGTTGTGTTACTTTCTTTACGATATTCAATTGTTATGGTACTACGTGAAGTCATCCACCCCCGAATGTTTCCGCCATTCTGGTTTGGGGGTGTGACAATGTGCATAGATTATCGGGAGCTGAACAAGGTAACGGTGAAGAACCGTTACCCACCTCCGAGGATAGATGACTTGTTCGACCAGCTTCAGGGAGCATCTTGGTTTTCCAAGATAGACTTGCGGTCAGGCTACCATCAGATGAGGGTCAGAGATGAGGATATACAGAAGACTGCTTTTCGAACTCGCTATGGCCACTACGAGTTCGTGGTGATGCCCTTCGGGCTCACCAATGCTCCTGCCGCGTTCATGGACGTCATGAACCGCATGTGCAGACCGATGTTGGATCAGTCCGTGATAGTTTTTATTGACGATATCTTGGTCTACTACAAGACGTAGGAGCAACATGAGGAGCATCTACGAGAGGTCTTGGACACTCTGAGGAGAGAGAGCTTGTATGCCAAGTTCTCCAAGTGTGAGTTCTGGTTGCACGAGGTGCAGTTTCTTGGGCACCTTGTCAACCAGAACGGTATTCTGGTCGACCCGGCCAAGGTGGAGGCCATGATGAGATGGGAGGTTCCGAAGTCTCCATATGAGATTCGGAGTTTCCTGGGATTAGCCGTCTACTATCGGAGATTCATCCAGGATTTCTCCAAGATAGTCGTACCCTTGACTCGGCTAACGAAGAAGGTGGTAGTCTTTCGCTGGGGACCTGAGCAGCAGGCAGCGTTTGAGACATTGAGACATAGATTGTGTGAGGCGCCAATCTTATCCCTTCTAGAGGGCGTAGAGGATTTTTTTTGTATACTGTGACGCGTCTATTGTGGGTTTGGGCGCAGTATTGATGTAGAGAGGGCATGTCATCGCCTACGCCTCGAGGCAGTTGAAGCCCTACGAGGCGAAGTACCCGACACACAATTTGGAGTTTGGGGCGGTCGTCTTCGCCCTTAAGATTTGGTGACACTATCTCTATGGGGTTCGATGTACCATCTACATGGATCATAAGAGTTTGAGATACCTCATGGATCAGTCGAATCTGAACATGAGGCAGCGTCGGTGGTTAGATGCGGTGAAGGATTATTATTGTGAGATCCTTTATCACCCGCGGAAGGCCAATGTGGTGGCCGACGCGCTTAGCCATAAGGCAACGCCGATCAGAGACATATGCATGCGGATGACAGTAGTGATTCCACTATTGGAGCAGATACGAGAGGCCCAATAGGAGGCTATAAAGGAGGAACATCGGAAGAGTAAGCGTATTGTGGGTCAGGTTTCCTCCTTCGACTACGACAGCCGAGGGTTATTGACACTACATTGCAGGGTGTGGGTTCCGTACCACGGGGGTGTGTGCAAGGTTCTGAAGGAGGAGGTGCACAAATCCCGATTCTCCATTCATCCCTGGGTGACGAAGATGTATATAGATCTTCGTCTTAACTATTGGTGGCCCTGCATGAAATGGGATGTAGCATGGTATATGGAGCGGTGCTTGACCTGCAGGAAGGTCAATATCGAGCACCAGAGGGCACACGGCAAGATGCAGCCGTTAGATATTCCCATGTGGAAATGAGAATATATTACCATGGGTTTCATCACCAAACTTCCCAAGACTGCGCGGGGAGTGGATTCCATATGGGTCATCGTGGATCGATTGACCAAGAGTTCCCATTTCATACCGATCCAATAGAGTATATCGGCTGAGAATCTGGCTGACATCTACATTCGAGAGGTGGTGGCTTGGCATGGGGTGCCAGTTCCATGATTTTCGACAGAGATGTGCGGTTTACTTCCAGATTTTGGAAGAAGTTCCACGACGAGTTAGGTACTCGTATACACTTTAGCATCGCTGTTCACCCGCAGACGGATGGACAGAGCGAGCGGACCATCCAGACTCTGGAGGATATGCTGCGGGCATGTGTGCTAGACTTCGATGGTCGTTGGGATACTTATCTACCATTAGTTGAGTTCTCCTACAACAACAACTACCACACAAGTATCGATCATCCTCCCTTTGAGATGTTCAGGAGGAAGTGCAGGACCCCGATATGTTGGGGTGAGGTGGGCTAGAGGGTCATAGGGAGCACCAAAGTGGTGCTTAAGAAGACAAAGGGATTCAACAGGTTAGGAGCAGGCTTCAGACTACTCAGATTTGGCAGAAAATTTATGCTGACAAGCGTCGTTTAGACCTGGATTTCCAGGTCGGGGATATGATCCTCCTGAAGGTGTCGCCATGGAAGGGCGTCATCCGATTCAGGAAGCGGGGCAAGCTGGGCCCCAAGTATATTGGAACCTTCAGGGTTATAGCCCGGGTGGGCAAGGTGGCGTATATGTTGGATCTGCCGGCCGAACTCGGTCAGATCCATAGCACTTTCCATGTCTCCCAGATGCAGAAGTGCTTGGTGGATGACTCGGCAACGGTACCTCTAGAGGATATTCAGGTAGATGACAACCTGAACTACATTGGGCGGCCTGTAGCAATCCTCGACCGGAAGTCGAAGGATCTGAGGAATAAAGAGGGTTGAGCTGGTGAAGGTGCAATGGTAGCACCGAAAGGGCTCAGAATGGATGTGGGAGCCAGAGGACGAGATGATGGAGCATTACCCAGAGCTTTTTCAGGATCGAGCAGCAAACTTCGAGGATGAAGTCTGAAATAAGTTGGGGATATTTGTATCACCGATCCCTGGTACGCATTTAATTTAAAGTATTCTTATATTTTTCTCTGAGACTCGACGAGTTGGAGGTCCGACTCATCGAGTAGAGTCGGGATCCGCAGGCATTTTAAGTGACCTACTCGACGAGTCGGGAGACTGACTCGGCGAGTCGGTGCTGTACGAGTAAAACCCTAAATCTGAGGGTTTGCACCATATTTAAACCACTTATTCAACCTCCATCCTCCCTTATGCTCTCAGAACACCTCATATCAAAACCCTAATCGTTTTTGTGAAGATATAAGGCCCTTTTGGTGCATTTGGTGACTTGTGAAGGTTAAGAAGAAAAAGGAGACTTGAGAGATCGAATTGGGGCTTGGGGATTTAAAGATCTAGTACCATCTTCAGCCTAATCAAGGTTAAATACCCCTGTCTTGGTATTCCATTTGCTTAATCATCTTTAGGGTTTAGGTTTTTGGGTGCATTTAAGGCTTTTCAAGCCATTTTCGGGATTGTGAAGTGATTCATGGGTTACTACTTCAGATCTGAGTCATTGGAGGGGCCTCATGGCATAAAGGTGCCAACCTTATGGCCATGAGAGCCCCATGCACCTCCTAGATCACTTTTGATAGCTTTTTGGGCAAAAGACCCCTTGCATGTGCACCAAGTTGGAAACTTTACGTACAAAATGGACATTAGGGGACCAGATCTATAGTATTGATGTGTTAAGACCCCTGATAATCGATTGTATGAAGTTGGACAAGGAGGGACTCGGCGATTCGGGACACTTTTTCCCCAAAATTGTCTTCTGGAAACAGTTTCGGTTAAGTGGAAGGGACACTCAGCCTGCTAAGGGTTTGTTTTGAACCTGGAAATCATAGGACTCGGCGAGTGTATGAACAAACTCGGCGAGTCCAAGGCAATCTACCAACTCTTGATGATAGAGTCGTTGAGTTGTTCATTTAACTTGGCGAGTCGCAGAATGGACATGTTCATAGGATGAAGGTGAACTCGGCGAGTTGTTCATACAACTTGGCGAGTCGGATGAAGGTTTATTCGATGTAATTGTAGAAGGAGAACTCTTTGAGTCATTGCTAAACTCAACGAGTAGAGTCGGTTGGGGGACAGATGAAAGAATAGGGACTCGGCGAGTTGGCGGCCCAATTCGGCGAGTCAGGTCAACTAGATGTTGACTTTGACCTGGATATTGACTTTGGTTAGGGGTAAAATAGTCATTTTACCCTAAGAGTAGTTATCAGCTTCTGACTAAGTGTCTTTAAGGGAATGATAGCTGGAGATTTTTCGGAGCAGCAGACAGAGGTTTCTCACTCAGATTGACAGCATTCATTCATACGAGGTGAGTTACCTTCCAGTAGCGGTGGGTCTACGGCCACAACGCCGGCCCACCAGTAGGAGTTGTATGTTAGATGATTGTCTTTGTGATATTCATCTAGGTTTGCTACTACCTGATATGTTTATGTGCTAGTACGATATGATGTTATGTGATAGTAGCAGTAGGGGAGATAGTCCCCAAGATTACCGGTCGATAGGGCCGAAGGGGGTAGTTAGTACCCAACTATGCTAGAAAGATTCTGATTATGTGATATATGTTATGTGGTAGTAGTAGAGGGGTGAAATAGTCCCCGATACCCGGTCGAAAGGACTGAAGGGGAGGCCGGCACCCAGATATACTAGGCAATGACAGATCGAAAGGACCGAAGGGGAGCCCAACACCCAGATATGTTAGGCAATGCCCGGTCGAAATGACCGAAAGGGGAGGCCGGCACCCAGATATGCTAGGCAATATTACCGGTCGAAAGGACCGAAGGGGTAGGTCGGGCACCTAGATATGCATGGCAGTATTTATGTTATATGATTGTGTGGCATGTGGTATGATGGGGGAATTCACTAAGCTTCATCCTTATAGTTTTCAGTCTTCTTTCAGGTACCTCTTCAGCGAAGGGGAAGGAGTCGGCGCGGTAGCTGCACATCATACACACACATTTGAATTTCCGCACTATGAGATTTCTTGGGATTGTACTCTGACATTGTTACTATATTTACGACATGATTTTCAGACATGAGATTATGGTTTTACGAAATGATATGACTTAATGATGTTTTCTTATAAATGTTTTCTAAATCGTTATATCAAAATTGAAATTTTTAGACTCGAAATTTGGGACGTTACAATGCCCTTATAGATTCAGTCTCTAATGGCGTTTTACTAATGGTGTTAGTAAAAAGTTTTGCAAACCACAAGGACCATTTGCATAAAAAAAAATAATAAGGACTGACTTTGTGACTTTTGGCAAACCACATGGACCATTTTTGTAATTTTGTCTAAAAAAATTAGTTTTTTACAAACAATTTGTATGTATTTTTACGTAAAATATTTTTTTATGTCTTTCAAAAATACGTTTTCATATAAAAATTATGTTTTCTTAAAATACATTTTTTTTGTCTTTGAAATAATAATAATTAACACTACTCATGTGATACGTTCATGCACTAAGATAACTCCCATGTTTTCTTTTTTCATAATTCATGCATTAGAGTTGAAATAGTCTTCTCTTGTTAGTTAGTTCAAATTTCCCACACACCCACGTTGCATTATGATTAATAGCACCAGTCACATGATCAGTAGTAGTAGTCACATTTTCATGTTTCATTAATTTTATGAGTTACTTCATTATAAGTATTGTAATTTGGTTGGAAATTAAGCAGAAAATTGTTCAAAGTCTTGTTTCTTCTTTGTGTGTTCTTATTAGGAGACTCACCATCTCGAATTGGCTTGTATCATTTGGTGCTTTCATCTTCGTCTTCATGCCTCCCAAAACCGAGTTTGGCTCCACCTCCGACAACCCCAATGCCACCATCCACCTTCAATTGCAGGTTTAAATTCAGATCTCCACCGCCACCAACCACCGTCTGAATGTTATCTCACAAACTCTGGCCAACTTGGTCAACATCCTCACCAACCAACACGTCAACCCACCTTCGTCCTTAAAAATAACACCTCTGGAACCCCCACCACCACTACCGCCAACATCACCATTTCAACTGTTAATGCCCCCGTTACCTAAGCAATCACTGCCAGTACCGCTACTAGCCCAATCGAAACCACCAATTCTACCGGTGCTAACAACAAGAACCTCACAATCGCCACAACTATTCCCGTCGCCTAAACAATTGACACTAAAAATGTGCGACCACCCTTGTTGCCAAAACCACCACTACTCTCGTCATTGCTGCCACCGCCACCGCAAACTACTTAATGCGATCTCCCACCGCTGTCACCTATGCAAACCACCAAATATTCTCCTTCCCGACCCACCATGGACCACCAAAGCACATCACGGTCTCGGCCTTCAGGACAAGGCCAGTTTTAAGGAGTAGCGAATTGATATGTTCATGCACTAAGATAACTCCCATGTTTTCTTTTTCCATAATTCATGCATTAGAGTTGAAATAGTCTTCTCTTGTTAGTTAGTTCAAATTTCCCACACACCCACGTTGCATTATGATTAGTAACATTAGTTACATGATCACTAGCAGTAGTCACGTTTTCATGTTTCATTAATTTTAGGAGTTACTTCATTATAAGTATTGTAATTTGGTTGCAATGGAAATTAAGCAGAAAATTGTTCAAAGTCTTGTTTCTTCTTTGTGTGTTCTTATTAGGAGACTCGCCATCTCGAATTGGCTTCAATCATCATGACATAAAAAAAAATGTATAAATTCTTTTGGGTCGCTAAAACCGTTTTTTCTGTTATATGTATTAAAAACAACTTAACAACGATTTTTTTTTTTTTTGTATCTAAACAATTTATACGGTTTTTTTTATGTCAATAGTAGTATTAATTATCGTTATTTCAAAAAGATATATCATTATTTCTTTTCATCTTCATTTTAACAATATGATTTTGACCTTGCGATTCTTCATTTTAACAATACGATTTAGAACTTGCGATTAAGATGAAATACGTATTTTAAATAAGATATATAACCGAATAAGTTTTTATGTTTTTTTAAATATATATAACCAAAAAACGATTTTCAGAAAACCGATTGGACCAAACCAAAAATATATTCAGCCGATTTTGACTTCCAATACAACGTAATTACATATTATACGGAAATGTAATTTTTAAGACATAATTTTTTTACGTAAAATAAATACCTAAAATTACACACAAATTGTTTGTAAAAAACTTTTTTTTTATAATACAACTAAAATATATTTTGTTTTATTTAAAAAAATTATGTAAAAATATTTTTGTAATTTATTTATTGTTTATATATTAACATTTTGGTTACCATATAAATTAGTTTTAGAAAAAAATAACAAAAGAATATTCAAATTGTTTAATAGCCTTGTAATATAACGAGGTGGAGATCAGGAGTTCTCGAGCTCTCCCCTTCCTTCAACTCATTAATTCAATTTTTCATACAAACTTCAAAAATGGTATTTGAAGTTTGTCAAATTTCATGAATTTAGTCTCTTTATATTTGAAAGGACGAAAATGTCGTTGTAACTTTAGTCCCTAACAGATGAATACTAACGGCGTTATTAAAATGACCATTTATACAAGTTTTGTAAACCAAAAGGACCATTTACATCAAAATAATAATAATAATAATAATAATAATAATAATAATAGGATTGATTTTGTGATTTTTGGCAAACCAAAGGAACCATTTTTATAATTTTGTCTTTTATTATATCACTTGACATTTATGTAATTTTGTTTTGAATCATTCAAATTTAAAAAGAAAACTACATATCATGACATCACTTGTAACATAGTATAATGGGCATTCGTATATTTTATTAAAGAGAAATTTTAAATGTTATAGTTTTGCAAACCACATAAGAGCCGTGACTGAGTATTTTTAGCAAAGGAACCATTTTTGTAATTTTGTCATTATTATATCATAGGTAACATTTATGTAATTTTGTTTTGAATGATTCAAATCTAAAAAGAAAACTTCATATCATGACATTACTTGTAACATAGTATCATTGTATCATGGGCCTTCGTATATTTTATTAAAGAGAAATTATATTCTCCCACTTTTTATTCTCTTTCTTCTTTTAAGTTGCTTTTGGTTTTTTATTCGATGACCACGTTAACACTTTCATATATTTAGGAGTTTGTTCGGTCGTTTATTAGACACTAGTTGTAAGACCTATGTATTAAATGAGTTAATTTTTATTAGACACTAGTTGTAAGACCTATGTATTAAATGAGTTAATTTAAAAAAAAGGTTAAATATGAAGGTCTAAATAATAGACAACTTTGAATTTATAAGAAAATAAGAAAAATAATAAATTAATAAAATTGAAATGTTATTTATCTTTTAAATTTAAACAAATAATTTAAATAAATAAACAAAAGAAATTACTAAACTGAAATTTAATAAAACAGGAAAACTCATAAAATGACATGTGGAAAAAAATTAATTTAAAATTACCACAAATTGACATTTGTCAAATTGAAGGAGAGCATGTCATGTGGCAAAAAAATTCTTTATTTATTAAGAATGATTTTTATTTTTGATTGATTAGAAATAAGTCTGATAAGACTATTTATAAGCTGTAATAACATATTATTATTTCCATGGATATATTATTATTATTATTATTATTATTATTATTAAACATTTTTTCAGAAAATCATAAAATGACCAAACTATACAAGTCGTTTTGTTTTAACAAAATGATGATATTATGCTGTTATATGTTGGCTAAGAAAATCATAAAATGACCAAGAAATATGAAGTCATTTTGTTATAACAAAATGATGATATTATATTATTATGTTCTGTTTTTGTATATATGTTGGGTAAATTCCATGAGTTAACAACCATACTAAAACATTTTCATTTCAAATTAGTATTCAGGTTCCTTCTCGAATCTATCACAGATTTAATTTCATAAACAAATAGCATTTGTTTTATAAACTAAAATATAAATGAAAGTGTCCAATATGTTAATATTCTTTTATATTGACAATGTGGATAGGCCACTTGCTTGTTTGTGTATAAAAACGAAGTTGTCAGTTCTTCACGGTCCCAAGAAACATGATTCCTTTCTACCTCATGAAACCTACACTCATCATGGTTTATCTTATTCCTCTTCTTATTCTCATTTCATTTGCACATTCTTTCTTCCTCGATGGTTGTCCAAAATGCGGCGACATGGATGTTCCCTTTCCACTTAGCACCAATGACATGTGCGGAAACATAAAATACAAAATCCATTGTAACAATACCATAGGTCTAGGCTTTGTTTCAAGTGATGGACTTTACTATAAAATAATTAGTATTAATACATTTGCTAATACGCTAGTTATTACGCCTCCAATTATAGAAAAAGACACATGCCAATCTTCGGATCTCAATGTAGGTGGTTTCAGGCTAGAAGACAACTCTCCATTTAGCATATCATCTCGTAATACTGTGTTGTTGTTTAACTGTTCAAAAAATATCCTCTTGTCACCTTTAAATTGTTCTTCAAGTAGCATTTGTAGGCAATTTGAGGAAGAAAAAGGAATGTGCACGGGTTCACTTTGTTGTTCTTTCTTGAAAGATGCATCCATGACTAACCATCGGATTAGGGTTAGGGTTGAAGGGTGCACTGCTTATACCTCTATAGTGGATATGAAGCCCGGATCTTCAATCCATTCATGGAACTTTGGCATTGAGTTGAAATGGCTACCTCCTTCCTAAATTTTAAATTGTACTAATATGTAATTTGTATGTTTCTTGCATTTTGTGTAATAGTAACATAGATGATGTAGTAAAAATGGCATGTGTGTATGTTTCATTTATCTAGAAGGTGTTGGACAAGGTATCAAGATGCCGTGTGTTTGTAAGGTCAAGAAGACCATTGTTTTTATATTCTACTTTTGTATTGCTTGTTCTAAAAAGTTTGTTTATTTGATGTACATTTGTGACATCTCAATCACTTAGAAATAAACTTAATAATTTTCATGAGAATCGAAAAAGAAATCATTACTTGTTAATTATATCATTAATGGAAATAAATACAAATATAAAACTACCCAAATTAATACCAATTTGTTTATAAAACGACATGGAATTTGGCAATCCTAGTGCTTTTCATGACCAAAACTACTCAAATGAAAAAAAAAATTGAATCTTGAAATCAAAAGGATAAGAGTTTGGAGTAGTTTGAGGATCCTAGTGCTTTTCATGACCAAAACTACTCCCGTGCGGGGGGGAGAGGGGGGGGGGGGGGGGTTCCACTGTGACATCCCGAAATTTAGGTTTAAAATTGTACATAGTAAATTCACCGTGAACTTTTTTGTAATATGACGTATTGAATACATAATGTCATTACAACTATTATAAGATACCAGATGGTATCTTACTTCCAATCGTGGAAAATCTCAAACAAATCATAAAGCACAAACTGTAACCCTGGTTAATACGTCTGAAAAACTAAAAATTCATATCAAGCAGCTATTAACATTCTAATCTCATAGTACATGTTCCCCTGTTTCCAAATGTAACATCCATAAAATCATGCCAAATTTTAAACCTTTTAAAACATTTCAAAACCATTTAACATTACAAAGTTTGTTTTAAAGATAATATAATATCAGAGTATCCCAGAAACGTAAACACAAATGTGAGGAGCTGTACGATCACGCATTTGCCTTCCCGCGATCATCTGACATACCTGAAACAAAAACTGAAACTGTAAGCCCAAAGCTTAGTGAGTTCCCCCAAAATACCCATACACACAATAATACACATATAATCACAAACAACATACTGTGAGTCCAGTCAACCATCGGGTTAGAATACCCCAGGTGTACATCTAGGCTCCCATGTATATTATTTATTTATTTATATTTTTGAGATTTATTGAGCAACTCGACAAGTTGGTGCCTGAACTCGTTGAGTAGAGACTGATTGACCACGTAGGTCTAAAAACCGACTTGACGAATTGGGGAGCTGATTCGCCGAGTAGGCGCTGTGAGATGAAACCCTAAATCCCTGGGTTTGAGGCCTATTTAAGTAAGCTTATGCCTTCATTTCTGCCTTACCAACTGCCTAACCTTCCTGTGTGAAACCCTAAACGTGTGTAGTGAGCTAAGAGAGTCGCAAAGCTAATCTTAAGGAATTTTAGTGCATCTTTTGAGGATAAGAGGATTTTGTACAGCAATGAACAAAGAGGAACTGTTGGTTCCAGGGCTAATTCGTCCAAAGATTCAAGTGGAAGGTAAAAGCCTGCACCTTTCTCATTTATTTGGCTAGATCTCATGATTATGAAAGATTAGGGTTTCTACCACCTTTTATTAGGTCTTCGAGCATACATAGTATTATGAAGTTTAGACCTCAGATCTGGACTTTGTGAGGTCCCTAGAGTCCAAAGGTCCCAACTTTATTCATCCATATGAGGGTTATTGTGCTTAAAACCTTGTGAGAGCATGTGTTGGTATGTTGGAGCAAAATCACCATGCATGAACCTAAAGATCAAAGCTTTACATGACAATCAAGTCTTGGGATGCTAGATCTAGTGTTTGGAGTGGTAGATCTGCTTTAAAATGACTGAATGAGAAATCAGATCAAAGGGACTCGCTGAGTCCATGAACTAACTCGACGAGTCGGTTAGGGTTTGTCCCGATGATCTTGATCATGCGATAACTCGGCGAATTGGGGTCAACTCGATGAGCTAAGCTGGACCTTCACAAGACTTTTAAAGAAACGAGTAGACTCGACGAGTAACATGGATGTACTCTGCGAGTTGGGTCAAACATGGATTGTTGACTTGAGTTTGACTTCTGTTGACTTTAGGGTTTGGTTAAACATGAGTAATGGAGACCAAGGAGGGGTAAAATGGTCTTTTACCTACTTCAAGAGTTATAGAGAGAAAGAATAACCTTTGGTTTATTTTGAGTGTGAATATAGTATTAATTAGAGACAATTATCCTATGTGTTAGGCGGAGACTAGTTCTAGATTACATGTACGAGGTTGTTATTTGCTTACTTACAAGGTGAGTCTTCTCACTATACATACCTAGTATGGTAATCTGATTTGTGTGACCAGAGGGTCTTCTGTGCTTATATTGAGTATTGTGATATCCTACATTATGTCTATGTGATTTATGTCATGTATTATTCTAAGCTTACTGAGTTAGGACTGGAGGGTCCTTCTGAGTGGTGTGACCGGAGGGTCCCACTGAGACACATTGACCATAGGGTCTTATTGAGTTATAGACTCGAGTTGCTAATGAGCTATTTGTGGTATTTTGGGGAATTCATTAAGCTTCGTGCTTACCGTGTTATGTGTTATGTGTTTCAGGTACCTCTCAGGATCACGGGAAGACACCTGCTTGATTGTACACACACCTGAGTTGGAGATATGTTTTTGGAGGATCCTGGATTTGTGATAAACAATTATGGAATATGTGTTTGATAAATTGATACTTGTGATTTTTGAAAAAATGTTACATGAGTTTTATTCTATTTTAAAATGAAATTTTTGTTTGAAAATTTACGATGTTACAATTTGGTATCAAAACCTTGGTTTGAGGGATTCGGATGCACCTCCGGGTATGTTTGGACTCAAACTGAGGATTTGAGAAAATTTTACAAAAGAGATAATTTTTCTAAAAATGAGAAAGAGTTTAAGAGAAAATGAGTTGGAGTAGTGTGTACAGTCAGCCAGAGCCCGAATGGTGATTTCCCAAAATACCCTGACTTTGTGTTATGAGATATTTATGAGATACTTATAAGATATTATTATGCATGCTAGAGGGTAGGATAGGTATTTCATATTTTAGGAATAGAATTGCCTGATTTGTGATGCCTTAGCCTAGGAGTTGCTACTATATGTGATGTGCTTTTGAGTATAAGCTGAGTAACAGTAACTAGCAGAGATCACCTAGAGAAGGTTTTTGAGTTGAGAAAAATTCTAGTAGAGACACCTAGATGAGCTTAAGAGAGGTCTACTGAGAGAGTAGTCTGATATTAGTATGAGATAGAGTACTTGGAAATTGGGATCCTAGGAGGAGGACTTGGGGTGACTACAGGTTGGTGTGGAAGGTAGTATTGGGCCCGTACTACTAAAAGCACCAGATCTGTAGGCAGTCCAAGTAAGAATTCTTAGGATGCTAAGAAGCAAGTAGGGGAAAGTGGTCGAGTGTGAGTACACTCGAGCGAGTCTCTGATGATTTTGTGTTGTGTTTCAAAGACTTCATGGTGGGTACACGCCACAACCCAGAGAGCAGTGGAGTTAGCGATGATGAAATTCGCAGGATGATTCATGATGAGGTGGCCACAACCATACAAGAGGCTATTCCGGAGATGTTTGGGTTTATTAAGGCCACCCTAATCGAGACATTTGATGAGCGGTATTGTGCTATTACCGAGGCCGCTGCAGCTGCAGCCACCGCAGCTGTCGCCGCTGCCACGCCACAGGGAGGTGACTCGTTGTTGTATCGAGAGTTCAGCAACATGAAGCCACCAGAGTTTGATGGGACATATGATCTGATTGCGGCGATGAGATGGATCTATGATATCGAGGGGTGTTTCTACACTTGTTCATGCCCAGAGCATTTGAGGGTTCGGTTCGTGCTGAACCAGCTTCGCTTGGGAGCGAAGGACTGGTGGAAGTTTGTGACAGCTAGTTTTACTCCTGTAGAGCATACTGCAGTGAAATAGGAGAGGTTCACGCTGATGTTTCGAGATGAGTATATTCCCCCGGTGGAGAGGGAATGATTAGCCCAGGAGTTTCTTTCCTTTCAAGCAGAAGATATAGTCAGTGACAGAGATTACGAGGATGTTTCACGAGAGGGCGTTGTTTTACCCTGAGTACGTGTCTACTGAGCAGGCACGCATGAGCCGGTATTTGATCATTCTAAGGAGGGATATTCAAGAGTTTGTGGCAAACTCGTCTTATTGGATATTTTATGAGATTCAGGAAAATGCCCGGAGGAGGGAGATTGAGCTGGAGACTAAGGTCGGGGAGGAGGCGGAGTCTCAGGGGAGAGACTGGCGGTCGGCATAGTCGTAGTCGGAAGCCAAGCAGGCTAAGCTTGCTGATTCGAGATCAGAAGGCCAGATGGGCCGCACTTGTGGAAAATGCGGCAAAAGTTATGAGGGGACGTGTCGGGCAGGGATTTGCTACAAGTGTGGCAAAAAGGGGGATATGGAGAAGGATTGCCCCCAGGATTGCCATGACCTCTTCGTGGCCAATTTCCAGAATCCTCCCAACTCCACTAGAATTTCCAGCTTTTGGGCAATTTCTAGTGAAATGTCCAACTTCCCAATATCCAGAACATGCTTGACCTACTCCAGCGGCAGGTACTTGGTTAATTGGATGGGGTGGTGATTTACAGAATCGGGCAATATGCCCTTTTCTATTGTAGTTACGACACTGCATTTCCTGGCAATTTCTGTTGTGGTGAAAATTGCACTTGTTGCATTTGGGGAGATTACCAGCATAAGGCTTAGCTAGTGCAGGGTTAGCAGGGACAGCAGCAGGTACAGTAACAACATGGACCACCACTTTTTGTTGCTTCTTTAGGGGTTCCTGAGAAGATTTGCCCGATCTCTTATTCCAGCTGTTCTTCTTGCTGCTGTTATTTTTGTTGTTGTTGTTTTTGTTGTTGTTGTTTCCCTTGGGTTGTTCTGGGGCAGCAACCACTAAGTTTTGACAGGCTCCGTGGTCAATAAGGGACTATGCCAACTCTTTGCACTGTCAAAGGTAACAGGACTGGAAGCAATGACACTTCCCTAAATCTGGGTCGACAGCCCCCAGATGTACCTTTCAATCTTTTTGCTCTCCAGAGAAAGCATTTCTGGACATAGGATTGCTAAGTCGTAGAATCGATTTATGTAGGTTGTTATGTCTGAACCAACATTAGTAAGACCCCATGCTCTTGGTTGAGCTTCTGAATTTCACCTCGCGGACAGTATTCCTGCATCAGCATTGTCTTCAAGTTCTCCCAACTTATCGAGTTAGCTACCACTAGTGTTAGGGCCTTAACATGGCCGTTCCACCATGATAGGGCTCTATCAACAAAGGTACAAGCAGAGAATTTAACTTTGCTACCTTCTGGGTAGAAACAGATTTCAAAAACCGCCTTTGTCTTCTCAATCCATTGCTTTAGCACCATGACTCCTCCGGTCCCGTTGAAGGTCCTAGGTTTGGCGTTAGTAAAGTCTTTGTAGGTACACTCCCGATGGTGCCCATGACTCTCACCCTGATTGGAGGGGTGTGCTCCACTCCCTGACCCACTTGCAACATTGGTGTTTATATGGGACATAGCAGTTGCGACAACTGCGGTGACTGCCGCCTGAAACATGGCAGCATCAAATTGAGGTGGTGGCGGCGGAGGTGCTATTGGCACTTCATTAACAACAAAACGCCTTGGGTTTCTTCGAGGAGGCATCTTTTACTTTATGAATTAAAAGATGAAACAATTGTAAGATATCAAGATTGAATATGAATTTGATAACTCAAAACTAAAATTCTTAGTTCAATATGGATCTTGTATTCAAGTTATCATACGATATACTTATGAATTTCAGTTAATACATGATGAAGTAAAACGTAATTATATATATATATATATATATATATATATATATATATATATATATTGGATACATGATGTTGTTTGGAAATATTGGACCTTCCTAAAGGTCTAACATACACAAAGTTATTAAACATAATACATTTAGCCGAAATCCTAATTTTATAACAAAATTGGAAGTAGTGCGAACACTACTTGCGACGTGCATTGCACCGACTACAAGACTCCGCTCACTAGTGTTTGGCTCCCATTTGTCACCTTTCCAGGGTAGATTGATTCTCCCGTAGCTCTCTTCTCTCGGTGACGGCATCATTCATTTGGTTCTGTAGTGCCTCAGTGTGGGCTTGGGTGTCGTCATGAACTCCGTCTAAAAGACGAATATCTGCAACGTTGATTTGTGTCGTCGCATTGACTTCCAGGGTTCGATTTATTGAAACTCTTGCCTGATCGGATTGGCGAGCTATACGATGTATAATGACAGGAAGAGCCCTGTCGGATGAACCTCCGTTACTGAGATTGTAGAAATCTCATCACACTCCATAGGGTGGGTGCTGGCCCTGTTGTCGGCTCCAGTGGTATATGTGCTCTCCCTAAACTAGCGTTCGCCCTTGAAATCATTGCCTGACTACGGGAGGTGGGATGGCTGGTGGGGGATTGTATATCGTGGGTTTTGTGTCCGTACCCTCTGAATCTTCATCTTCATCTTCTTCCATTGGTTCCTCTTATTCTTCTTCTTCCTCTTCCGGATCCTCTACTATCCATCCTCCGATACCTTGGTTTGGAAAATACAGGTCTCCGGGAATATGAAATCCAGCCATTGTTATCTAAGCGAGAATAAGAAATATCTAATATAATTAGTACAGGTAATAAGCAAATAAAAGTTTCTACGAGGGAAACTTACAGTTATCAGATAATGAATTATGTATGGCATGCCTTTTTTTGAGTACTTCTATAACTACAAAGTATATACTAATTATATATAACTTGGATATTTTCGACCTTCGATTAAATGATCCTGCTCTAAATCCACAACCAAACAAGGAACAGGAAATGAAGGTAGATCACATATTCTAAGTCTATATAACTATAATTATATATAACTGTATTATACACTTAATATTTATAGCTCTACAGACAATGGTTCTTTTGTTTTCACATAATTGTTATTAGTATATAGTGCCTAAAATACTCCTATAGTATTTTAACTTTATGCTTTGTTCTAGAGTTCTTCTGTATATATGTATAGTTGATAAGTTTTAGACATGTCACAACACTACCATCACTGCCAAACACATGTTGGTCGTATCTCGAACCAAGATAGTTGATCAGGCTATATTAATCCCAGATATGATTACATAACTATCCAGGTTTGACTGCAATGTCTGGTATCCAAATACTTTTAAGTTGTTATAACTGTGAAACTGTTCTTGTACGTATGAGTGTTAGTATACTTCTTGTAAAAATACTTAAATTTTTAAAAGTATACTTGTAGTCAGAGTTTTCAGCCCCAATTTATTTATAGTTTGTATATCTTTCATGAATTGATATACTGAGTTCACTATAAACAATCCTCCGATACCAATCTTTCACACCCCCAAACCAGACGGCGGAAACGTCTGGGGTTGGATGACTTCATTTGTAGTATCACAACACATGCATTATAGTAATCAAAGTACAAACAAACATTGTATTTAAAAAGTATAAATATTTACAAGTGTTCAAATCATTGTATATTGATACCAAAATAGTTGATACAAAAGATAGAAGACATGACTCAAAAACAGCTCCGTCTTCTCAAAAGCTCGAGGAGTACCTGTCTACTGATTCCCTAAGAATACAAGTAATTTGAAAAGAGAGTATCAACATAAAGTTGAGTGAGTGCATAAGTATTTATGTTTGAAAGCTTGTTTTCTGTTCTTTGAATATGTAAAACCATTCCAAAAAATCCTATATTTTCTGTTGTATATGAAAAATAGTTTTAATCCCATAAAATCATTCTGTTTGTAAACCAATGTTCTGTGTTTGTATTTCTTTGTAAAACCTGTAAACGTAAGTGTGCCTGGCTCCACCAGCTGTTAATGTAAACTGTAATGTACTTTTGTAAACTGTATGTTTGTAAAACTGGCACTTTGAAAATGTACTCATGTTTTAGTTAATTATACACTAACCGTATTGTTAATATCTTTTTAATGAGTTATTATAACCATACTAAGACGATGATGGCCTGACACAAATGCATTGAAGGCGTTTAAAACTGTTGATAACAATTGTCACTCATAGGCGTGTATGCCCTACTATAGCTAGCAGCCCGAGTGTCGGGTTGTCAATCCCATATAGATGTATACACAACTTGTTTCGATCCCCGACTGGAGATTCTGGTTATAATATCAGGACTTTAACTATGTTGTTTAACTGAATTAAACAACCTGAATACATTGACTCATAAAAAGCATATATACGTTACATGTATAATAGTAATGAAAACACAATCATTTTGAAATCAATGATTGATAGTATTTTCCTTGTTTAGTATACTTGAAATGTATTATAATTTTTTCATACTTGTATAGTTTTGAATTCAACCCTGGTTATTATAAAACAATGTACTCGTGTATATTTGACTCGTGCATTAGTATTCTTGTATCATAAATTATACCTATTATAATTTATATGTATGTTCTGAATTGATACTAACTGTCCATGAATAGAACCCCTTTGGTCAACAAGTTATAAAGGGTATTGAAACTGAATGAAATAACATTTATATTTATATACATATACAATTATATATATAACTAAAATTTAAACGACATTCGGACAGATAATCGATACTCTAAATCCACATCCAAACAAGGAAAATGAAATAAAGCAAGTTATCTGTCCTAAGGCCTTTATATATATATATATATATATATATATATATATATATGTATGTATGTATATATATATGTATGTATGTATTTATATATATATATATATATATATATATATATATGATTTTTGTGGAAAAATATAAGTTTGTAAAACATTTTAACATTTTGAAATATACTTTGAAACCATATGATTGATACAAAATCTTTGTGTTAGACTTGTATCCCCCCCCCCCCCCCGGCCCTTAAATCTGTAAAAATTATGAAAATACGGGGGTATGAACTCACATGGTAAGAGTGATGATTTGGTGAGAAGTTGGACTTTACGCGGGCAACACTTCGATTGGAAAGAGGTTAGCTTTTCAAGAATTTCGGGGCTTCAGGCTTTCGTCGGGGTTTGGATACGTCACGGGGGCATCAGGGTAATTAGAAGGGCTTAAAACTGTGTGAAAGTAGGATAGAGGTTGTGAATTTGCAACCTAAACCCGGAGCCCTCGGTTTCTATTTATAGGAGGCTGGAGTCTCCTCGTACGCGGGGCGTAGCGTACGTTCCCTAGCTAGTCGTTACGCGTCGGAGCTATTATATTACATGGCACGTATATGAGGGAGACATCGACGTGGCCGAGTTCGTACCTTGCTTCGGAGTACGCTGGGCGTACTACTCGTACACGGGGCGTACTCCTCCGGGGTAGCCTCGGATTTCGTGACTCAATCTTCTAAAATTCTTATCTTTCACATACGAATTCTGATTTTTACGTTCTTTATATCCACGCGTAGGTGAGATTATGCTCTACAACGTTTGTTTAGACTCCGTCGGCTAATTTTGAATTTATTTTTAATGTTATATTTTTAACTGGTCGGGACAGGAAAAGCTCGTTAAAAATTCATAACTTCTTCATTCGACGTCCGATTTCGTCTGTCTTTTTATCGTTATGCTACAATTAATGAGATGTTCGATTCTTGTTTAGGTTTTGTTGTCTAAAAAACTCTTGATCTTCAAATACACTTTTGGGCTGTGTACTGCTATGTCGAATTTTAGAAAAATCCTAACTTCCTCATACGAAGTCAGATTTGAATGTTCTTTTTATGGAAATTTATCGTTTAACATATCCTACAACTTTCGTTTAACTAGTTAAGGCTTAAAAGTACTTTATTGAAATTTCACTTTTCAAACTTAACAGTGTTTTACCGATTTTGTCACGGATCTTTGATTGGTTATAACTTCTTCGTTATAACTCAGATTTTTGTGTTCTTTATATTTTTGGAAACCTTGTTACAATCTCTAGTACTTTGTTCACCCCAATCAAGATTATTTAAAACTTCATTTTTGAGGGTCGATTATGTAAATACACATAGTATATAAAAATTTCTCTTTATTATTTTAAAAAGAATTACAATTTACATAGATTCAAAATAACAGGTTGTTACACTTTATGCCAAATTCTCCAAGTGTGATTTCTAGTTACGAGAGGTCCAGTTCCTGGGGTACCTCATTAACCAGAATGGGATATTGGTCGACCCGGCCAAGATCGAGGCGATAATGAGATGGGAGGTGCCGAGATCCCCCACCGAGATTAGGAGTTTTCTGGGTTCGGCCGGCTACTACTAGATATTTATCAGATATTTCTCCAAGATTTCCATCCCTCTCACCGGGTTTACCCGTAAGGGTGTTACATTTATTTGGTGTCCTGAGCAGTAGGCCTCATTTGAGACTCTTTGCAATAGATTGTACGAAGCCCCAATGATAGCCCTTCCCGAGGGGGTGGAGGACTTTGTAGTTTACTGTGATGCGTCCATTTCAGGGATGGGTGTGGTGCTGATGCAGAGGGGGCATGTGATAGCATACACATCGAGGGAGTTAAAGCCTCATAAGATGAGATATCCCAGCCATGATCTAGAGCTGGGAGCGGTGATGTTCTGTCACACCCCGAAAACCGAAGGCGGAAACATTTCCGGGGTTGACTCCATGTTGAGTATCAAATCCAATGTACATAGTAAGTAAAGTGAAACAAACATTACATTACATAATAAAAATTTTACAATTTGTTTCAAAAGACATTGTTTATACAATTGTGATACATAGTATAAATATGAACAAAACGAATGAGCCTTTCACGCACACTGTCCTGGATCAAGTAAGTCTTCGGGTACCTGTACTATCGTTGACCTGAGAACACAAGCGGTTTGAAAATCAGCATAACGCTGGTGAGTTCATAAGTAGTTTTGTTTTGTGAAAATGTTTATGTTTCCTTTCTATTTCTAAAAATGTAACACACGCCAAGAAAATCCCACAATTTCTTAAAAGTTGGTTGTTGTTTCACAAAAGTAAAGTATAGTTTGGTTATCCAATTCGTTGTTCTATTCCACTTATGTACCAGTGTATTCCCAGGAAAGTCACATACTTTCCTGAATGTTAGTTATTGTAAAAGATGTAATGTTATTCAGTTGGTTACACTTTTCTGGTTATGTATATGTTATCCAGGAATGCCCCATGCTTTCCTGTATGTTGGTTTTCGATATGAAAAATGTATTCTGTTAGACCTGGTTATGTACAAGGTTTCCCAGGAAGGTCCCATACCTTCCTGAATGTTGGTTATCATTGTAAAAGATGCATACATGTTATGTTTGATGTTTTTCCCAGGAAAGTCCCATACCTTCCTGAATGTTGGTTACCTTATGTAAAAGATGTAAAAGATGTAAACCGAAACCCGGTTATCTGTAAAATGTGTAAAATGATTTATTATTACTATAAGTAAATCTCTGTTATCCTAGTTGCGAGTTCCATAACCATACTATAGACTGAACCCGTGGCAATAAGTAGTCCACAACCTTGTGGCAATAAGTAGTCCACAATACTTATGACTTTCGTCAGCCTTGAACCATTTCGGTTCGGCTGTAGCTAGCAGCCAGGTGTGGGGTAGTCAGCCCCGTATAGATCTATACACTCAAGTCACGCTCTCTAAATCCCAGAGATTCTGGTTACGGGTGTAGTCCTCCACTCGCGTATCTCTGTGGAGTGTTCGCCGAGGACGTGTCTCCAATCATACAGGAATAACAAATTTACTAGTAATAATAGGATAATCCTCCATTCGCGTATCTCTGTGGAATGTTACCGAGGACAAAACTGTGTACAAATTATATTGTTCATGTGTTCTAATGTCATGCTTTTAACTGATAAAAATGTGGATACCATTTGTGAAATATATAAAGCGTAACAGTTTATAAACCCATTTCACAAATAAATGTTTATATGATCTGTATGTTCTACCAATTATCAGTTGCGTATATCAGTATTAAAAGCATATAAATTGTGAAACACACACACACGAAAATAAGTTTTGAGTACAAGAACCCTTGTACTTTGCTTGTGTTCCCCCCTGAAAACAATGAAAATCAGTGAAAAAGGTAGGGGTATGAACTCACCGGACTCGGAAATGTGTCGGTTTTGGATACTAGACGTTGGTTCGGGGATTTTTTACTCGCGATGTCCCTATGTAAAATGTAATAATGCCCATATATAACTAATTAGACTTACAAACACTAATTAATTGGGACATTACACTCCAACGAGGTTAAACACCTCAAAACGAGCGTTTGGAGTGACCCGGGTGACATCTACGGATGTGTATTGGCACTAGGGACTTGGGACTTGAGTTTACTCTCCAAATGTAAACATTTAAATGAGTTTACAACCACAAAACACACCGACACATGAGTTTATGGCCGTAAACTCATGTTGGTGTGATTTTGAGGGTTTAATGGCTTGAATGGACTTGGGGATTGATGGAATGACTTACTAAAATGCCTTGGAACACTTTGAATGAATTAGCACCATTTAAAAGGGAGTTTACGACCTTAAACTTGGAGTTTACGGCCGTAAACTCTACTAGGTCATAGAAAATTGATTTGAGGCACAAGGGGTAATTACATGTGATTCTAACTAATTTTCTAAGGCTTGGTATAAATTTTAGGCTTCATTTAACACATCAACATGAGTTTACGGCCCAGATACATACTCTCTGGCCGTAAACTCTAATATGCTAAGAAAGATTAGATTTTGATGTTTAAAACACTCATATGCAATTCTAGGAATTTTTCCAAGCCTTGTTATGAATTTAGGTTACCATTAAACACATTTTTAGGAGTTTACGGCCTAGAGACATGTTCTATGGCCGTAAACTCTCTCAAACTCATGAAAAGTTAGTTTTTGATACTTAAAACAATCACATGTGATTTTAGAAATTTAAACAAGCCTTTGGAGTGAATTAGGTGCTTCATTTGACAAAGATTCACGAGTTTACGGCCAAGGGTATGTTCCTAGGCCGTAAACTCCTATATGTGGCATTTTTGATGTGTTTCAAACCCCAAAACTATTTTTAGATGGATCAAGAATTTACCACAAAGCTATTGGTTAAGTTACAAGGCATTTGGACATGTTTAAAGGCACTTAATCCCCATATTAGAGGAGTTTACGGCCCAAGAACAAACCTTGGCCGTAAACTCTCTTTTGTCCCATAAAATTCATGTTTTAATTGTTTTAAGTCTAGATTTGCAAGCCTCAAGGTCATATCTAAGTCCCAACTATGATTTGGAAGGGTAAATTTGGCTTAAAAACCCCATTTTGAGGAGTTTACGGCCCAAGCTTGCTCCTTGGCCGTAAACTCATGTTCGTGGTCCTAAAACTTAATTTAATCATTAAATTGAAGGCTAAAGAGGTTGTATAACATGATAGGGAAGTTACCTCAATGATTTGAAGCCTTAATCTTGAGATTTGGACCTTTGATTTTGGATGAGGAGAGAGGTTGGAAGTGATTATGGAAGAAATGGCCAAAAGCTTCAAATGATAGCTTAGAATCACTTATATAGTGCTCGGGAGTTGGACACGACAGAATTCTACCCGATACCGACGTTAGACGAAGCTTTTGGTCATACCCGACCAATTTGTCGTGACCCGATATGGTCGATTCTAGAATTATTTCGATAACTATAATGGGGTGTTACAATGATTATGATTAACATTAAGACCCCCGTTAAGTCTTTTTAGGTCAACACAAAATAATGACTTAATAAAATGGCGAAATCGGAAACGAATTTGGAAACGACGTTTGGTTGGTCGAATTGGATTACAATTGAGTTACAAGATGTGATATGAAATTTCGGGTTGTTACATGTTCGCCCTCAAGATCTAGCGGCACTATTTGTACAGGGTTCAGTGTACCATATACACGGACCATAAGATCCTGAAGTATCTCATGGATCAGCCCAACCTGAATATGAGATAGAGGAGGTGGTTAGATGTGGTGAAGGAATATGACCGTGAGATCCTGTATCACCCAGGAAAAGGCTAACATGGTAGCCGACGCCCTGAGCCGTAGAGCAGCGATGTGACAACCCGAAATTTTTATCTTGTATAGTTGTTCAACTCAATCACAGTCAGACTTATTTTTGCTAACTTTTAGCACTGTTTAGAGTTTGTTTGGGTGTGTTAATCATATGGCATTCAAGAATCAAGTGTTAGGAAGTATCTTCTAGGGTTTAATGTGCAACAATCTAGCCTTAACCCCATTATGAGGTGTTTACAGCCAAACTTCATGAGTTTTGGCCGTAAACTCATCCTTGGCCGTGAACTCATGCTATATGCATGAGTTTACATCGTTTTTCCTCATTTCCTTCATTTCAAGTCAAAGAACTCCCATTCTCTCTAAAGTATCATCAAATTCTTCATATTGATCTTCCAAAAATGTAAGAATTCCTTCATTTGATTTGTTGTTACAACACTTTATCTAGTAAGGATCATTGATTTCATCCATGAAATCACTCCTTTTTGATAGATCTTAAAGTGTTCTTCATTTCACCAAAAACACACACTAGTGTTTTGGACCTTAATCACCCTTACAAGCTTCTATATTGTAAGTACTCTTGCTTTAGCTTGTTATATGATTGAATCACTTAGTTTACACCTTGAAAACAACATGAAATCAAGATCAAAAGAGAGTTTATGGCCAAGGCAATCTCCTTGGGCCGTAAACCCTAAATTGTGGTGCATATGTGGCACTTTTCCTTCCTAAGCCTTGGAACCAAGTCTAGAAAACTTCATTGTGACTTGTAAGACCTTAAAACACACATAAGTACAAATCACCATGAATTTATGTCTGTAAACTCATTGGGCCGTAAACCCATGGGCCGTGAAGTCATGGGGATATTTACACTTGGTCCGTAAACTCCAAAATGAGGCCCTACACCCTTTATATGCAACCCTATGTGGTTTAACACTTCAAAACAAGTGTTTACTAGTCCCTAAGGTTGTTTCATTTCATGATTAGATGTTATAAACACTAATTAGATGCATATATGTGTCATTATAGGCTAAATAGGATCCGTGTGTGCTCACGTCTTCACTTGACACTTAGCATCCTATACCGATCATTCATTCCCATCACTCACTATCAGGTGAGTTCATACCCCTTAACTTATCTTTTAAATGATTTTAATTGCTTTTATGAGCGTGGGGGGGGGGGGGGGGGAATAAAAGTAGAAAACATGTTAGTTATATAATCAATCACATGCGATTTATAACTATGTTTCAAACAAAGGATTTCATATAATTCAAACTGTGTTTCAAACAAATGATTTCTTATACTTTAAAATTGTATTATCAAAACTGCTTTTAAATCGTTTTATAAACTGACATCAAGTCATTAATATTTATTGTTAAACTCTTTAAATGAATTACAAAACCTTTTTTAAACTTATATATATTGTCAAAAGCATGTATATATATATATATATATATATATATATATATATATATATATATAGTGTTTAAAGGACTTAGTACTGCTAACTCGCTTTATATCATTTTCCTTGTTTGGATGTTGACTTAGGGTATGGGTTATTTGTCCGAAGGTCATCTAAATATTAGATATATATATTATGTATACATATGTAGATATAAAAGTACTATCAATCAGTTCAGTACGTTTGGGTAGCAAAGGTATACCTTCATTCATTCAAACTGCATAAATTACTAGTAAATTATAATAGGTATAGTTTAGGAGAATACTATCATATACAAATACTATATAACAGAGAATACTGTAACAGAGAATACTATAACAGAAAATACTATAATAGAGAATTCTAGACAGAGAATTCTATAACAGAGAATACTATACAAAGGATACTATACAGAGAATACAATACATAGAATACTATTACTATAACAAGTATACTATAACAAGATTCAGAGATAACATAATGTGAGATACTACTTCATGACTCATCGACCATTTTTTATGTCACGTTTTGTAACCAGAATCTCCTGGAGGGAGAGCGTCAGTTTGCATATAGATCTATACTGGATTGACTATCCTACACCTATTATGTTTGCTATAGTGGGATTTGCAAGTCTGCGGGTGCCAAATGTCATTTCTTCTGACGTCTTTCATCGTCTTGTTATAGTAAGTTTAGTATGATAACAATCATATCACATTTTGCCTTAATTAAACCATTGGTTTTAAGGTAGTTATTACCTCAGTAGTTATTACAAATAATACTGCAGTACACATACATTTCCCCATTATATTCAAATTGTGATCTTATCACATAAATGGGTAATATAAAACTATATTTTGGTAATGATAGTCATATTTGGGAAAAGCATCTACTTTTACAGAGAAACAAACACATGAAACAGTCGGGTCTTGGTAGAAGACTACTTTTTATACTAGTAGAAAATATAGGATTTTCTAGGAGTTTTCAAACATATACAAACATTTATTAGGATCATGTACAAACATTTTCGTCAAACTTATACAAACATTGACTCTAAATACTTATGAACTCACCAGCTTAAATGCTGATTAACTCTTTCAAAATAACTTGTATTCTAAGGGCACCAATAGACAGGTACCGATGACCAGGTTTTGAGCATACGGAGCATCTTCAAGACTCGTATTTTATTTTGATTATTCATTTTTGGTGTCTTTCCACTATTAAAGAACACACTTGTATGAAACTATAATATTAATGCAATGGATGATGTTGTTGCTTATTTACTACTTTGCATTGTTGTGATACTGTACATGACGTCCTCCGCCCCAGAACGTTTCTGCCGTTCCAGTTTTGGGGTGTGACAAGCGAGCGCTCTGATATGAGATGTGTGTATGAGGATGATGGTGATGACTCTAGTCTTAGATACTATTCAAGAGGCCCAGGTGGAGGTCGTGAGAGCGGAGAACCACAAGGAGTGAGTGATTGGGCAGGTGTCTGAGTTTGTAATAGATAGTCGAGGGCATATGACTTTCCAGGGGCGGATTTGGGTGCCCTATACGGGCAAAGCATGGCGTATACTGATGGAAGAGGCGCATAGATCGAGATTCTCGATCCATCCCAGGGCCACTAAGATGTATTTGGCCGTTTAGTGAGATTATTGGTGGCCCTATATGAAGAGGGATGTGGCATGGGTAGTTGAGAGATGCTTGACCTGCCGTCGGGTTAAGGCAGAGCACCAACGTCCACATGGTCCATTAAAGCCTTTAGAGATTCCCCAGTGGAAGTGGGAATAGATTTCTATGGACTTTATCACCAAGTTACCGAGGATTGGACGTGGGGTTGATGCGACATGGGCGATTGTGGACCGGCTGACTAAGAGTGCTCACTTCCTCGCTATCAGTGAGAGCTCTTCTGCAGAGAGACTGGTTGAGATTTATGTGAGAGAGGTGGTAGCACGGCATGGAGTGCCGACCTCGATATTTTCAGATCATGACCTGTGTTTTACTTCCATGTTTTGGAAGAAATTTCATGAGGAGTTGGGCACACGATTGCATTTTAGTACCGCATACCACCCGCAGATGGATGGGCAGAGCAAGCGGACGATTCAGACACTTGAAGACATGCTGCTAGCATCTGTGATGGAATTCGGAGGGAGTTGGGACACTTATTTTCCCTTGGCTGAGTTTTCTTACAACAACATCCACCATTCTAGCATTGGTATGACTCCCTTTGAGCTTTTATACGGGAGAAGGTGTCAGACTCCCATTTGTTAGGGAGAAGTAAGGCAGAGAGTGATGGGTGGCACTGAGATAGTGCTGAAAATGACTGAGCAGACCCAACAGGTCAGACAAAGGTTACTGATGGCCCAGAGTCTTCAGAAGAGTTATGCAGACAAGCGATGATCTGAGCTAGAGTTCCAAGTTGGAGATTTTGTCCTCCTGAAGGTATCCTCATGGAAAGGGGTGATCCGATTTAGGAAACAGGGCAAGTTGGGGCCCCGATACACCAGTCCTATCAGAGTGACCACCAGGGTGGGAATGGTAGCATACCGGTTGGAGGTACCTGTAGAGTTGAGTCAGATCCATAACACCTTCCACGTATCGTAGCTGAGGAAGTGTGTAGCCGATGAGACGGCGGTGGTGCCCTTAGAGGATGTTCAGGTGGATCCGAGCCTAAATTATATTGAGAGGCTGATTGCGATCCTGGATTGGAAGGTGAAGGTTTTGAGGAACAAATAGGTGCTCCTAGTTCAGGTCCAATGGCAACATCGGAGGGGGTCCGAGTTAACTTGGGAGCCGAAGTCTGAGATGCGAGAACAGTATCCAGGGTTATTTCCAAAGCATGGCTTCGAGGGCGAATTCTGATTCTAGTGGTGGAGAATTGTAACATCTAGGCTCCCAGATATATTATTTATTTATTTATATTTTTGAGATTTATTATGCAACTCGACGAGTTGGTGCCTCAACTCGTCGAGTAGAGACAGATTGACCACGTGGGTCTAAAAACCGACTCGACGAGTCAAGGAGCTGACTCGTCGAGTAGGCGCTGTGAGATGAAACCCTAAATCCCCAGGTTTGGGGCCTATTTAAGGAAGCTGATGTCTTCATTTCTACCTCACTAGCTGCCTAACCTTCCTGTGTGAAACCCTAAACATGTATAGTGAGCTAAGAGAGTCACAAAGCTAATCTTGCAGAATTTTCGTGCATCTTTTTAGGAGAAGAGGAGTTTGTTCAACAAGGAACAAGGAGGAACCATTGGATCCAGGGACAATTCATCCAAAGCTTCAAGTGGAAGGTAAAAAGCCTGCACCTTTCTAACTTATTTGGCTAGATCTCATGATTATGAAAGATTAGGGTTTCTACCACCTTTTATTAGGTCTTCGAGCATACAGAGTTATTATGTGGTTTAGACATCTTATTTGGACCTTGTGAGGTCCCTAGAGTCCAAAGGTCCCAACTTTATTCATCCATATGAGGATTATTGTGCTAAACACCTTGTACGAGCATGTATTGGTATGTTGGAGCAAAATCACCATGCATGAACGTAAAGATCGAAGCTTTACGTAACAATCGAGTATTGGAATGCTAGATCTGCTTTAAAACGACCGAATGAGAAATCAGATCAAAGGGACTCGCCGAGTCCATGAACTGACTCGACGAGTCAGTTAGGGTTTGTCCCGATGAGCATGATCATGCGATAACTCGTTGAATTGGGGGTCAAATCGATGAGCTAAGCTGGAACTTCACGAGACTTCTAAAGAAATGAGTAGACTCGACGAATCACATTGATGTACTCGGCGATTCGGGTCAAAAATGGACTGTTAACTCGTGTTTGACTTCTGTTGAATTTAGGGTTTGGTCAAACATGAGTAATGCAGACCAAGGAGGGGTAAAATGGTCTTTTACCCACTTCAAGATTTAGAGAGAGAAAGAATAACCTTTGGTTTATTTTGAGTGCGAATAGAGTATTAATTAGAGATAATGATCCTATGTGTTAGGGGGAGGCTAGTTCGAGATTACATGTACGAGGTTGTTACTTGCTTACTTACGAGGTGAGTCTTCTCACTATACATACCTAGTGTGGTAATCCGAGTTGTGTGACCAGAGTTTATATTGAGTATTGTGATATCCTGCATTATGTTTATGTGATTTATGTTGTGTATTATTCTGAGATTACTAAGTTAGGACCGGAGGGTCCATCTGAGTTAGGACTGGAGGGTCCACCTGAGTGGTGGGACCGGAGGGTCTCACTGAGACACATTAACCAGAGGGTCTTATTGAGTTATAACCTCGAGTAGCTAACGAGACGTGTCTGGTATTTTGGGGAATTCACTAACTTCGTGTTTACTGAGTTATGTGTTATGTGTTTCAGGTACCTCTCAGGATTACATGAAGGTACCGACTTGATTGTACACACACTAAGTTGGAGATATGTTTTTGGAGGATCCTGGATTTGTGATAAACAATTTTGGAATATGTGTCTGATAAATTGATACTTGTGATTTTTGAGAAAATCAGACATGAGTTTTATTGTGTTTTAAAATGAAAATTTTGTTTGAAAAAATTTACGGTGTTACACCACGCCCTCAACCATCCGATTAGAATGCCAACATACTATGGGTCCAATCATCCTCAGGACGGAATACCCCAAACCCACAACCAATAGGTTGGAATGGCCACTTACTATAAGTCCAATCATCCTCGGGTTGGAATACTCATGGCCCACAACCAACAGGTTGGAATGCCCGGGTTTATTGGCTTTCGCACAAAGAAGACAAGCCTCAACCACCAACCAAACATGTGAACATATAACAGATAATCAAACTGGTCAACCCTTGGTCAAAGTCAAAGTGAACGGTCAAGGTCAACAGTCCATGTTGACCCTACTTGTCGAGTGCAGTTCACTGACTCGGAGTCCTTCCAGAACTCGAGAGGTCGTGAATCCCCCAGTTGGCTCATCGAGTTTCCCTACAACTCGCTGAGTCCATGCATGTCCAAACGTCGGGAAAACCCTGGCTGACTCGCCGAGTCGTCCTACTGACTCGCCGAGTCCATGCAGAAATCCTTGCATGACAATCTTCATCGGACTCGCCGAGTTGGCCATGCAACTCTTCGAGTCCCCTCAGTCCTTTCTCGATCCATACAATTTTAAGCCACTCTAAAGCTCCATAATGCAGATCTAAGCTCCTAAGGCATACTTCTGACGTAAAGTTGCAAACTTTACGTACATGCATGTAACGCCCGCATAGTGTCGAAAATGACTTTTCGACGAAAGATTATTTAGAATAAATAATCTGAACCAAGTTTTAGAATATGTATCAAGGGTTCCGTACATACAAAGAACGTCGAAATTCGAGTTATAACGAAGAAGTTATGACCCGTCGAAGTTTTACGGCAAAACCGGCACGACACCGGGAATCGTAAAAAGTGAATTTATGATAAAATACTTTCTATCCTTAACAATCTAAAATAAAATTGTACTATATGTTAAACTGAGAGCGTCCATAAAAAGAACGCCCAAATTTGACTTCGTATGAGGAAGTTATGATTTTTCTAAGATTTAGCACAACAGTGCACATCCCGGAAATTCGAATTTTAGATCGGTTGTTTTCAGCCAAAATAATCTAAACGAGAAATGAGGATATCATTAATAGGAATTAAACATTAAAAAGACAGTAAAAAACGGAGCTCGTATGCGAAAGATATGGACGAAGCTTAGTCTCTACTCTTCGAGTGCGGCGAATTCGATACAGTTTTGTAAATCCGAGATAGAATGAGAATTAGCATACGGTGTCTAAATGAAAGTTGTAGTACTCATAAATACCAACACATGGATATAAATAACGTCAAAAATGGAGCTCATATGTGAAAGATATGGACGAAGCTTAGTCTCTACTTTTCGAGCGCGGCGAATTCGAATACAGTTTTGTAAATCTGAGATACAATGAGAACTAGCCGACGGGGTCTAAATGAAAGTTGTAGTACTCGTAAATACCAACGCGTGGATATAAATACGTAGAAAACAGAGCTCGTACACGGAAGATACGGACGAAGCTTATGGATTACTCTACGATAAAATCCCTATAAATAAAGGATGAATCCTTCATATTTTCTTCACACCATAACCTCTCTTTCTCTCTTTAACTCTTATCTAACCTCATTAAACCCCTCCCAAGTCTAGGGAACCTCCCTAGCACGAGAAGGAAGCCCCGGAGCGCCCGACGACTGCGAGAAGAAAAGCTTTCGGCTCGGAAACGCTGCTCCAGCGAAGCCCGATTTTTTTAATAAAAACCTGTTGTAAGTGAGCTACGCCTACACTATTTCTAATATCGTTTTTATTTAAATATATTAATGTTATTAGGACCTTATAATAATTATTTGTGCTATTATTATTTGTTATATAAGTGTGGTTATAATATCTTTTTAACCACTCGTAGTACGGGGAATCTGGTTTAAAGGGTCGCATAGGGTTCTTGGATTTCAGAAGTGCTATATGCGAAAATGGTCTTGCCCTGTGGTGTTTTATGTCTGGCCCCTGTCTGTATATAGTGGTTGAGAAATATTATTTTGTGCTTATATACTAGTAATAATAGCAAGACTATTAATTAGTCTCGTTGAATATTAGACTAAACTCTAGTGGTAATGATACTAGGTTTTGTCAAATGAAAATTGTGTTAAGAGTAATGAAGTGTTGTCCGAGTGCCGAGTCACCACCTTTTCAAGTGAGTGCATAGTTACTTTCATCTTACACATAGATATGAAGTATTTAATATAAATTACGTGCTATGTGTGCATCTTATCTGTATATTTGCTATCTATGCTGGATGAATGATTTTATACATGTTTTAAATGATTTAAACTGTATATGTATTTTTATATCTACAAAATATGTTGGGTAAAACATGGGTAGATGAAATACGAGTCGGATGATGAGATGAGAGGTGATATAGACCATAAGATAAGGGTGAGAGGTGAACAATGAGAGAAGCCTTTTACCCTAATGATGGACCCGTCATCTAGTAGAGTATGGATGACAACCATGGACTATTCTAGACAGTCCAGTGGAACACTAGCAGGCTCGTAACCTGTAGGTGTTGTGAACGATGTGTTCACTTGGTGTACTCTAAACCTTGGCGACTATGCAGACTTAGTGCCTAAACCTTGGCAATCATGCAGACTTGATGCCTAAACCCTGGTGACTATGCAGACTTAGTACCTAAACCCTGGCGACTATGCGGACTTAGTGCCTGTTGTATAAACTCTGGCGACTATGCAGACTTAGTGCCTAAACCTTGGCGATCATGCAGACTTGATGCCTAAACCCTGGTGACTATGCAGACTTAGTACCTAAACCCTGGCAACTATGCGGACTTAGTGCCTGTTGTATAAACGCTGGCGACTATGCAGACTTAGTGCCTAAATCCGGTGACGATGGACTTCATTCCAATTCCTTAGGATAATCCTTAGGAATAAATGAACGAGGAACAACTAATTTTTAGGGTAGATACTTAAGAGTAAAGAAGATAATGGGGATGGGTAATTAGGTTGATTGATTGTTTGAAGATTAAACATAATAATTATATTATTGTGGGTTGAAAACCCTATGTACTCACCAAGTTTCCCAACATGACCCACTTAGTTTATTTACATCACAAGTGTTGATATGAAGTCACATTACACTGAGAGATTAAGGAGATATAAATCACTAGTGATAATGAAGGTAAGTTCTATTTATGCTTATGTTTATGTATTGACGATGACATCCCAAATGTTTAAAATGAATAAAAACACTTTTCTTCAGAAATGCCTTGATAACGTATTTATCATGTTTTACTGGGAACAAATTCCGCAATATTTTTATTAAAAGAGGTACTCTGATTTTTATAAAGCATAAACAAAAAAAACCAATCGGTCTTTTCTGGTCGTGAAAATGGGGATGTCACAATGCAAGGTGATATTGGCCCAAATCAAGCTAAAGGAGAGGTTCTAAGGGATGAAGAAGGTGTTAACTCACCAAAGGATGAGACGTTATGGTATTACAGACTAGGATAATCCTAGATCTGAAGTTGCAACTTCAGATCACACTTAATACCCAAAATATCATAACAACATTACTAAAATGAGCTAATCTCATACATGCATAGATCTAGATAGAAAAAGGTCAAGGTAACAACTTGTTACCTCAAGAACGTTGCTAAGATGAAGTAGAACTCACATCTATAGCCTTCTTCTTGTTCCAAGCTTGAGTACTCCAAGATTTTTCTTCCACAATCCACCTCGAGGCTTAATATCACACAAAAAGAGAGAAAGCGGCAAGTTAGGGTGTTTGGACTCACAAGGGGCTGTAAGGAAGGTTGGGGAGGCTAATGACCCTTTAAATAGGGTGCAAAACCCCGAAAATTAGGGTTTCATCCTCCAGCTCCTACTCTTCGAGTCATGTCTTTGACTCGGCGAGTTGGTCACCTAAACAGATGGCCAAAAACGCATGAGTCAAGGCATCCAACTCGTTGAGTAGACCTTTCTAACATGAAAATAAAGATGTAAAGTCCATACCTGAGGGTCGGTGCGTTACAATTCTCCCCACTTGAACTAGACTTCGTCCTCGAAGTCCGCTACGGTGAACATCTTCGGGTAATACTCCCGCATCTCTGTTGGATTTGTTTCTAAGCCCATAACTATATTTGGTATGTACTTGACCCGAGAGTAGCATTGTCCATTTGGGTTGCATGGCACCGGAACAATCTGAAGGATGGATAATTGAGAAGAGGCTATTTATGGTTTATTAATATATTATAAGTTCTAATATATTATTATGAAATCATTTTATTTAATTAGTATTGATCAATAATTAATCTAGAATTGATTTTGTGATCAAAAGAGACTAATTAAATATATGAAGATTGATTATGTAAATTGTTCATTCTTATAATGCGGGCTTAAGATGCATAGTTCTTTATGTTGGGCTAAACGCATATGGTGACCCATGGATGATACATGGTGGTTTAAACCAATGCAGAAAAGAAGTTCACTAAAAACGTACCTAAAAACAGGTATAGACAGATAAGCATAAAACATATATAATCAGTAAGATAAGGGATAGAAACATACCAACAACCACATCTAGTGTTGCCCTGGCCTCCTCTATTGTGAGCTGGAAGGCGCGCCCCTGAGCCTTCGGGGGCTCTGCTCTACCTAGCCTCCTGTCCGTAAACCTTAGTGTAGCCGACGCGGGAGCCTGCGCCGGCTTGGCGGCTAGTAGGGGACAATGGGCCTTCATATGGCCCACCTTCTCACAATGGTAACAAAGCCTAACTACGAGAGCCGGAGTCTGCTGCCTGCAATCCCTGGCCAGATGGTCATGCTTGCCACATCGATGGCACCCGCTCCTTGATCAGCAAATCCCCAAATGAGCCTTTCCGCACTTCTTGCAAGTGCAGACTGGCTGTCCCCCAGTCCTGGTATCAGCGGTCTTAGGCCGCTTCGGCGCCGGCTGTGACTGTGCCGGGGCCCGCCGCTGCTCCCTCAACTGTAACGCTCGTAGATTAGGGTTAGTCACTTTAAGGACAATGAGTGTCAAAAATGAATTTTGATGGAAGATTATTTTGAAGCAGAAATCTTAAGTAAGTTGTAGTATATGTTACAAGGATTCTGTACATATAAAGAATGCCGAAATCCGAGTTATAATGAAGAAGTTATGGCATGTCAAAGTTTCGTGACAGAACCGGCACGACACAGCACGGCGTAAATATTGAATTTACGATGGAGCGATTGTTGGCCTTAGTGATCTAAACTAAAGTCGTAGAATACGTTAAACCAAGAGCGTGCATAAAAAGAACGTCGAAATCTGACTTCGTATGAGGAAGTTATGTTTTTTCTAAGTTTCAGCTTAGCAGTATGCAACCCAAAGTTCGAATAAGAGATCGATTGGTTTCTGGTCAAAACAATCTAAATGAGAATCAAATATCTCATTAATAGTAGTTTAACGGTAAAAAGACAGACGAAAACAGACGTCAGATGAAGAAATTATGAGTTTATAATTAACAGAGTTTTCCTGTCCTGGCCTACTAAAAATAAATATAATAAAAAATTAAAGTCAAAATTAGCCGACAGAGTCTAAATGAGAGTTGGAGAGCATAATCCCACCTACACGTGGATATAAAGAACATCAAAAACGGAGCTTGTATGCGAAAGTTATGAATTTCTGAAGTTCGGGGCGCGAACCCCAACATTGTGTCGGAGTTCACGACGTGAAAAAGGGGTTCACGACGTGAACTCAGTGCTGACGTCTTCTGGAGCCTGATAGACTGAACATCGTGACTACGCACCTGATGACGTCCAAGGTCATGCCGTGAACAAGTGGTTCACGACGTGAAATCTAAAATTTCAGCCCTATAAATAGAAACCGAAGGCAGCCGGGTTTGGTTGCTAATTTCTCGACCTCTCTCCTACTCTACTCATCTTTAAGCCTTCTTTTAACCCCCCGAAGCCTTGGTACCATCCTCGATACCCGAAGCGAGTCTTGATGCTCTGAAGATCCCGAGAAGAAAAGAGTTTAAAGCTGAAGCTCTACCCGCGAGAAGCCCGGGGTGTGAAGATACCCCGGTTTCATCGAAGAATACTACTTTACAAGACGTAGTGTTGTCTGAGCATCGTCGAGGCGTTACAATTCTCCCCACTTGAACTAGACTTCGTCCTCGAAGTCCGCTATGGTGAACATCTCCAGGTAATACTCCCGCATCTCTGTTGGATTAGTGTCTAAGTCCATAACAATATTTGGTATGTACTTGACCCGAGAGTTGCATGGTCCATTTGGGTTGCATGGCACCGGAACAATCTGAAGGATGGATAATTGAGAAGAGGCTATTTATCGTTTATTAATATATTATAAGTTCTAATATATTATTTTGAAATCATTTTATTTAATTAGTATTGATCAATAATTAATTTGGAATTGATTTTGTGATCAAAAGAAACTAATTAAATATATGAAGATTGATTATGTAAGTTATTCATTCTTATAATGTGGGCTTAAGATGCATAGTCCTTTATGTTGGGCTAAACCCATATGGTGACCCATGGATGACACATGGAGGTTTAAACCAATGCAGACAAGGAGTTCACTAAAAACGTACCTAAACACAGGTATAGAAAGATAAGCATAAAACATATATAATCAGTAAGATAAGGGATAGAAACATACCAATAACCACATCTGGTGTTGCCCTGGCCTCCTCTGTTGTGAGCTGGAATGTGCGCCCCTAAGCCTTCGGGGGCTCTGCTCTACCTAGCCTCCCGTCCGTAATCCTCAGTGTAGCCGACGCGGGAGCCTGCACCGGCTTGGCGGCTAGTAGGGGACAATGGGCCTTCATATAGACCACCTTCTCACAATGGTAACAAAGTCTAACTACGAGAGTCGGAGTCTGCTTCCTGCAATCCCTGGCCAGATGGTCATGCTTGCCACATCGATGGCACCCGCTCCCTGATCAGCAAATCCCCAAATGAGCCTTTCCGCACTTCCTGCAAGTGCAGCCTGGCTGTCCCCCAGTCCTGGTATTAGCGGTCTTAGGCCGCTTCAGCGCCCGCTGTGACTGTACCGGGGCCCGCCGCTGCTCCCTCAATTGTAACGCTCGTAGATTAGAGCTAGTCACTTTAAGGACAATGAGCGTCAAAAATTAATTTTTATGGAAGATTATTTTGAAGGAGAAATCTTAACGAAGTTGTAGTATATGTTACAAGGATTCTGTACATATAAAGAATGTCGAAATCCGAGTTATAACGAAGAAGTTATGACATGTAAAACTTTCGTGACAAAACCGACACGACACAGCGCGACGTAAATAGTGAATTTACGATGGAGAGATTGCTGGCCTTAGTGATCTAAACGAAAGTCATATAATACGTTAAACCAAGAGCGTGCATAAAAAGAACGTCCAAATATGACTTCGTATGAGGAAGTTATGATTTTTCTAAGTTTCAGCTTAGCAGTATGCAACCCAAAGTTTGAATATGAGATCGATTGGTTTCTGGTCGAAACAATCTAAATGAGAATCGAATATCTCATTAATAGTAGTTTAACGGTAAAAAGACAGACGAAAACAGACGTCAGATGAAGAAATTATGAGTTTATAACGGAGTTTTCCTGTCCCAGCCTATTAAAAATAAATATAATAAAAAATTAAAGTCAAAATTAGCTGACGAAGTCTAAATGAGAGTTGGGGAGCATAATCTCACCTACGTGTAGATATAAAGAACATCGAAAAAGGAGCTTGTATGCAAAAGTTATGAATTTCTGAAGTTCGGGGCGCGAACCCCAACATTGTGTTGGAGTTCACGACGTGAAAAAGGGGTTCACGACGTGAACACAGTGCTGACGTCTTCTGGTGCCTGACAGACTAAACATCGTGACTACGCACCTGATGACGTCCAAGGTCATGTCGTGAACAAGTGGTTCACGACTTGAAATCTGAAATTTCAGCCCTATAAATAGAAACCGAAGGCAACCGGGTTTGGTTGCTAATTTCTCGACCTCTCTCCTACTCTACTCATCTTTAAGCCTTCTTTTAACCCCCCGGAGCCCTGGTACCATCCTCGATACCCGAAGCGAGTCTCGATGCTATGAAGATCCCGAGAAGAAAAGAGTTTCAAGCCGAAGCTCTACCCGCGAGAAGCCTGGGGTGTGAAGATACCCCGGTTTCATCGAAGAATACTACTTTACAAGACGTAGTGTTGTCCGAGCATCGTCTAATCAAGTGATGTGTAGTTACTTTCTTCTAACACATAAATATGAAGTGTTTGCTATGAAATACGTGCTATGTGTTATATATTGTTTGTTTATTTGAGATGGGTATGGATTTGATGTTTTATACAGGTTTTAAATGATTAAAATTGTATGTGTATTTTATATCTACAAGATAAATGTTGGGTAGATGAAATATTTGGTGTGAGATGAAAGATGTTATGAGTGAACCCTAGTGGCTATGAGACGTATTGCCTATTGTATAAACCCTGGTGACTATGAGACGTAGTGCCCATTGTATAAACCTTGTCGACTATGCGACGTAGTGCCAATAGTATAAACCCTAGCGACTATGCAATGTAGTGCCTATTGTATAAACCCTGGTGACTATGAGACGTAGTGCCTATCGCATAAACAAATCGGTCTTTTCTGGCCGTGAAATTGGGGATGTCACATCAACTGCAACTCAATCTCTAACCCATGCCGCCTAGCGGCTTCCTGTAACTCCAACAGTGTATCACATCGTTGGGTGGCAACAAACTGACGGATGTCAGTCTTGAGCATGCTCAGATAACGTGTCATTTGAGCCTGCTCGAAATTAAATTATGGGCAGAACATCGCCCTCTCTGTGAAAAAGCGGGTGATCTCCGTCACCGAATTCCCATCCCGTCTCAACTCCAAGAACTCCAGGGCTAACCGCTCTCACTCTACTCGTGGAATATAGCAGGCGTGGAACATATCTCTGAACTAGTCCCAAGTAATTGCAGCTCTATAGTCATCCGAATACGACCCAATCATCAACCTCCACCAGTCCTTTGCCCCGGACCTCAGCACGTTCAGGGCACATATGAACTTATGGTCAGTAGGAAATGAGCATGTGAAAAAACATCCATCCATGTCATACAGCCACCTAATGGCTATGATCAGATCCTGAGTCCCATCGAAGGTCCGGGGCTTCCTGTTATTGAAGTCCCAGTACTGGAAGCCCCGACTGGATCCTCCTCCTTCCGTCGTTACAGCTGATGCAGCTATTGTGGCAGCTTTCTCTGCAAGGGCTGCGTAACGCTTGTCAAAATGCTCGGCCATGGCAGTCTTAATAGACCCGAACATCTCCGGTAGCTGTGCCTGGAACAAAGCAGTAACCTCATCGTGCAGGATCTCTTGAATCTTGGCGTCTAGCTTATCTGTCCCATCTACACCACAGCCTCGGGTGCTGTTGGCCCCTCCTGGCCGCCATCTCTTGATCCTGATCTTGATCCGGATCCAGTCACAAAGTGTCTCGTAACCACCATTCTGAAAACATACCAAGAAGATATCAGATAATCCGCAAAATAACAGGGAACCAACTCCCAACTAAACCCTAGGGGTTGTGACTTCCTTGCTATGCGTATGGGTCCTATGCTTTCAGTAGTATGGGCCCAATACTACCTTCCGCACCTACCCATATTTGTCTTAAGTATCTTCACAACTCCCTAACTATATACATATGCATGGTGGTCGCTCATTCCTCACTCTTAGAGGAAAGCTAACTATCTCATAACTGACCTACCAGCCTCACACAGCCCACCCATGAAACTTTCACAAACCTACAACACTCGTGTATAAGATCTTAATTATGTACAGCCGTGACGCATACACAAGCAACTGTAGTAATGATTTCAATTTCATATAAAGAAACCCTATGCTATCGGGAATCATACAATCAGGCAACTCTATCATGCAATTCCTAAAGACCGATAGCCTAGTACTAGCATGTTGTTATAACATATCACATAAACAAATAATTGCATGGTATTTTGGGGTTTACTTACTGACTCCGGTTGATCGTACACTCTGCATCCTCCTTTACTTATTTTGAAAACCATTTAGAAATCATTTTGAAAATCTTTCCTTGATTTGAGACTGGATTCACACGAGTGTTCCTCCAATTCACTCAAACCAAGGCTCTGATACCAACTTGTAACATCCATAAAATCATGCCAAATTTTAAACTTTTTAAAACATTTCAAAACCATTTAGCATTGCAAAGTTTGTTTTCAAAATAGTATAATATCAAAGTATCCTAGTAGCCTAAAGATAAATGTGAGGAGCTGTAAGATCACACCTATGCTTTCCCGTGATCATCTGATGTACCTGAAATAAAAACTAAAACTGTAAGACCAAAGTATAGTGAGTTCCCCCAAAATACCCATACACACAATAATTCACATATAATCACAAAAAGCATAATATGGGTCCAGTCAACCATCGGGTTGGAATACCCCAGGCACTCAACCATCCGGTTGGATTGCCAACATACTATGGGTCCAATCATCCTCAGGATGGAATTCCACAGGCCCATAACCAATAGGTTGGAATGCCCACATGCTATGAGTCCAATCATCCTCGGGTTGGAATATTCACGGCCCACAACCAACAGGTTGGAATGCCCAGGTCTATTGGCTTTCGCACAAAGCAGATAAGCACAACCACCAATCAAACATGTGCATATATAATAGATAATCACATAATAGTCTGTAGACAAGAAAACTGATCTAACAGATCATAGCCACATAAACACATAATACCATCCTATCTACCAGGATACTAATCTAACAGATCATACTAGCATAGCATATCAAAATAACAATCCAAAGGGCCGACCTTTGTGCCTTCGACCCTTGAGTATAGTGAGGAAAACTGACCTCGAAAATGTCGAACTGAAGAGATTAGCTCAAACTCTCGAATCACAACCACGTGTTCTACCACCTATATTAACCATGTAAAGATTCTATAAATTTCCCAATTTACCAAAATACCCCATAAGTCAAACTGGTCAACCTTTGGTCAAAGTCAAATTCAACGGTCAAGGTCAACAGTCCATGTTGACCCTACTCGTCGAGTGCAGTTCACTGACTCGTCGAGTTCTTCTAGAACTTGAGAGGTCGTGAATCCCCCAGTTGGCTCGTCAATTTTTCCTGCAACTCGCTGAGTCTATGCATGTCCAAACATTGGGAAAACCCTGGATGACTCGCCGAGTCATCCTACTGACTCGCTGAGTCCATGCAGATAGGGGTGCAAACGAGCCAAGCCGAGCCCGAGCCTGGCCAGGCTCGGCTCGGGCTCGTTTAAGTTATATAAGGCTCAAGCTCGAGCTCGGCTCGATTCGAGCTTCCTTGTACTGAGCTCGACTCAAGCTCGTAAAGAATTATACAAGCTCGGCTCGGGCTCGGGCTCGACTCATTTTTTATCTGACGTGTCTAAATAAGCTTAATCTCGGCTCGAGCTCGTTAAGAAGCTCGTTTACTAATACCCTAAATCCATAATTCCCCTAATATGTTTTTATTTTAATATATTTAAATAATATTAAATTATATTATATAAATGCTCGTTTAGGCTCGCGATCATAATCAAGCTTATTGAAATAGGCTTGAGCTCGAGCTCATTTAATAAACGAGCTTAATATTAAGCTCGAGCTCGGCTCAGGCTCGTTTAAAATCGATTTCGAGTCGAGCTTTTAACGATCCGATCTCGAGTAGCTTGGCTCGTTTGCACCCCTACATGCAGAAATCCTTGCATGAGAATCTTCATCGGACTCATCGAGTTGGCCATGGAAGTCGTTGAGTCCCCTCAGTCCTTTCTCCATCCAGACGATTATAAGCCACTCTAAAGCTCCATAATACATATCTAAGCTCCTAAGGCATACTTATTACGTAAAGTCGCAAACTTTACATACATGCAAGGTGAAAATGGCCCGAATGAAGCTAAAGAAGAGGTTCTAAGGGATGAAGAAGGTATTAACTCACTAAAGGTTGAGACTTTATGATTTTACAGACCAGGATAAGCCTAGATCTGAATTTGCAACTTCGTATCACACTTAATAGCCAAAATATCATAACAACATTGCTAAAATTTCCCTAATCTCATACATGCATGGATCTAGATAGAAAAAGGTCAAGGTAACAACTTGTTACCTCAAGAACGTTGCTAAGATGAAGTAGAAATCATATCTATAGCCTTCTTCTTGTTCGAAGCTTGAGTACTCCAAGATCTTCTTTTCACAATCCACCTCATGCATTAATATCACACAAAAAGAGAGAAAATGGTGATTTAGGGTTTCTGGACTCACAACGGGCTGTAAGGGAGGCTGGGGGAGACTAATGGCCCTTTAAATAGGGTGCAAAACCCCGAAATTTAGGGTTTCATCCTCCAGCTCCGACTCGTCGAGTCATGTGTTTGACTCGGCAAGTTGGTCACTTAAATACGTGGCCAAAAACGCTCCTACTCGACGATTCAGGGCATCTAACTCGTCGAGTAGACCTTTCTAATATGAAAATAAAGCTGTAAAGTCCATACCTGAGGGTCGGCGCGTTACACCAAATATATAAAGAACGTCTAAAACAGAGTTTGTATGTAAAATATACGACCGTTTGAGAAAACCATTAAGTAAAACACTAATTTATTTAAACTGCTAAAACCAAATCAATTCATTGAGGCACTTGTACACCTCATATGGAAATTCAAAGAGATTTTTTGGACTCAGACTATGGTCTAATATTTAATTCCATAATCCAAATATTTTTAGCAAACATATTTCCAAAAGTCGAAAAATCGAACATTTTGGGTCATTTAGACATGAAACTTTAAACGCGATTTCCTAGAGTTCTACAACTTGAAACATTAATCCATTGGGGTTTTTGGAATCCTTGAACTCTACCATATCATATCACACTTACAAAAAAATTATTTGGTGTCAGGATTTGGGCACACAAACCTAGGTCTGTTTTCAGGCATTATTGAAAGTGTGACATCACCATGGCCCACCATCCTCGTATGAGACTCCAAAAATCAGCCACTTTGGCCTCTCTTCCTTCCTCACCGTGTCCAAGGCACCTTCCACTTACATAGATGGAGTGTACACATGTTTAAAAAGTACAAGGCATGATAGTTTATGTGTGTGACTCACTTTGAAGGCATGGTGCATTACTTGGACATAAGAGCTTGCTAGGACTATAAATAGAGAATCTTGGGTCCTCATTTATCACACAATTAAAAAGCTACTTATCTCTATCACTCTCCTCACTCCATTCCTCTTATTATACATCCAAAACCCACCATAAAAGACCACCACATCACCACCTTAAACTACCACCAGCCACCTTCTTTTCCCTACTCCTTTAGTGATCAAACACCACCCCCAATACCCGCTACCACCAGTAGTCCTTCCCCTCCCTTCCTCAACGTATCACACATAAAATAAGAAGAAAACATGACAACAATGCAATCGGAGCACCTGCTGCTGCTGTGAACAACCAACAACCATCACCACCATTAGTCCACCATTCCACCACCTTGTGTTGTTAAATATTTGTGGTGTTTCCATGTGCTAGATTTAAGTTTGATGCTGTTTTGTTGTATTATATCGGGTCCAAACTAAGATTAGAAGTTGGCTGCTATTGGTACCCTTTTGTAATGCTTCCCGGAAATCACATTCTAAACCGACAATGTTGGATGCTTTTGGTACCATTTTGTAGTGCTTCCCGGAAATCACATTCTAAACCGACAATCACACTGTAAGGTGGGTATTACGAAACCTTTTTAATATTGTTACATATCCTGGGGGCAGGGGTAATACATGTTCTTATATACATGTTTTATACAAAACATACACAAACAATTTTTTATCATTTTATGTGGAAAATGCTTCAAAAATGTAGTTTATAAAATGTTGTTTTAAGTAATAAAATGCTATGTACACATAAACTAGTTTTCAAACATGATATATATATATATATATATATATATATATGTGTGTGTGTGTGTGTGTGTATATATATATACATACATATGTTATGTTGTTTAAAATAAAACAACTAGTCATAAGAACATATGATTACAAAACATATAATTTTATATGATAATGTAAGTCATAAGAAGGATGTCATAAAAATCTTATTACCTTTGTAGTAATTCAAGGATCAGACTATTATCATGCATGTACATGTTTAAATACAAAGAATTATACATATTTGTATGATCACTACTTTGAAGCATACTGTAACATCCCAATTTTCAAGACCAAAAATTTCATTTTGATAAAACAATTTAGAAAAACATATATACGAAAACATCATCGAGTCACATCATTTCATAAAATCATAATCTCATCTCTCTAAACCATATCGTAAAAACAGTAACAATGTCAGAGTACAATCCCAAGAATATCATAATGCGGAAATCCTGTGTGCGTGATGCACTACTACCATGCCAGCTCCTTCCCCTTCGATAAATAGGTACCTGAAAACAAAAACTGTAAGCACGAAGCATAGTGAGTTCCCCCATAATACCACATACCACATAATGCCTGTACCTCGGTATCCTTTAGCTGGTATCTATCTGGCATAACTGGGAGCTGGGGTCCCCTTCGGTATATCTCAACCGGTAACCGGGAGCTAACCTCCCTTTCGGTATCTTTCAACTGGTAACTGGTAACTAACCTCCCTTTCGGTATCTTTCAACCTGTAACTGGAAGCTAACCTCCCATTCGGTATCTTTCAACCGGTAACCAGGAGTTAACCTCCGCTTCGGTATCTTTCAAATAGTAACTGAGGACTATTTCACCCCCTACCACTACCACATAATAACATATCATGAACATATAGCTAGGCATTCATGGGTACTGTCTACCCCTTCGGTATCTTTCAACTGGTAACTGGGGAGTTTTTCGCCCGTACTACTACTAACACATATAGCATCCTAGCACATAAAGCATAATAGATAGTGGCATACCAGATAGTTATCACAAAGAAAATCATCTAACTACAACTCCTACTTAGTGAGCGGCATTATGGCCTTAGACCTATTTCTACTGGAAGGTAACTCACCTCAATGTCGTGTAGTATCTAAACTGTCCTCGGTGCTGGGATCAACTCCTCTCAAAACTCCTCAAACTCCTACATATAACATCCTTCCTTAATTACCATTTCATACTGATAACCCTTTCAAGGGTCAACTCAAGTAAAAGTCAAAATCAAGGTCAACACTGTGACAACCCAAAATTTCTATCATGTACAACATTTCAATTTAATGGTAGTCAGAATAGTTTCTGCTAACTTTCAAGTTTTTTTGGAATAAGTTTGAGTCTTTTTAAGTTATTACTTAGGGAGATACCAGGATAGAGGATACTCTAGGGTTTATTGTGCAACAATAATGTTCCAAAAACTCCAAGAGTTTGGAGTTTACGGCCCAAATGGTATTTGGACCGTAAACCCTAGTGACTATATATATGGCACTTAGCCATTTTCACACTTTTTCACCATTTCAAGCTAGAACTCAAATCCTCTCAAGTAGCATCTGGCTTTTCCTCCTTGATCTTCAACTTGTAAGTGTTTCTAGCCCTTTTAAGTTAAGATATTACTTAATATAGTGATCTAACACACTTCCATCCATGAAATCATTCCAAAAGGTTAGATCTTCAAGTTTCACCAAGAACACATACTAGTGTTCTTGGACTTTTAGCACCTTTTCAATCCTCTATCTTTTAAGTACTTCTATCCTAGAGTATCTTAAGGCTTGTTACACTTCCATATGTCAAGAAATCACCCAAGAAACACCAAGATAAACGTGTTTATGGTCCAAGATGTTCTTGGGCCGTAAACCCTAATTAGGGTGCTAAAGTGTGCCCTAGTCCCTCCTAAGCCTTGGAAACTTACTTAGATCCCTTACTTGATGAGTTAAGGGCTTGAAAACATCAAAAGACCATAAACCATATGGGTTTACGATCGTAAACCCAAAGGAAAATGGTCTAAGGACTGTAAACTCCATTTAGGAGTGAAATGGTGCCCTAATCCCTTCCAAAGGCTTATACTTCAAGTAGCAATGCTTCCAAGGATTTATGAGGCTTCAAATCACAAAGTGGTCAAAGGAGCACGAGTTTATAGCCGTAAACTCGTGGGTTTACAACTGTAAACTCAATGGGTTATGGTCACAAAACCATAAACTCAAATAAGGGGTTCCCTTGAACCCTAAACTCAATAGCAATGTCCTACAACACTTAGATGCAATCCTTAGGACTTATAGCACTTAAAGAAGGTGTTTTACATGTCCTAGGATGTCTTAACTTTATTAATTAGTTGTTTAAAGACTAATTGGATACATATATGTGTCATTATATGTCAACTAGGATCCTTGTGTGTGCTCAAGTCTTCACTTGACACCTAGCAATCCTGTTTCATCAGTTCATCCATACCACTCACTACAGGTGAGTTCATACCCCTTATTTATGGGGGGGGGGGATACAAGTTGAACAATTATAGTTATTACATCAATCACATGTGATTAATAACTACCAAACAAGTGGTTTTCTTACTTTTAAAACTGTGTTATCAAACTGTTTTGCTTCAAACTATTTTACAAACTCTTTGCTTGTCAAATACTTTTACTTAAAATATTTTTATACTTTTATATTGTCAAATGCATGCCTATGTATCTATAGTTATATAAGTAATGATTAAGGGACTTAGGAAGGCTAGCTCGCTTTATCTCCTTTTCCTTGTTTGGATGTGGCTTTAGGGCATCGGTATCCGTCCGAAGGTCGTCTAACTATTAGTTATATATTATGTATACATATATAGACACAAAAGATCTATCAGACAGTTCAATACCCTTGGGTAGCAAGGGTATACATTCATGTTCATACGTACAAGTCATATCACTAGTAAACTATGATAGGCGTAGTTTAGGAAGTTACAAATACTATTAGTAGAACAATGAATCATACAAAGAGTCAGTTCATTCATGAGTCAATACTTGCTAGATAGAGAGAGAACACACAATATAGCTAGTACACATAGTACATTCCAATACTTGCTAGATGCAGAGAGAACACACAATACAGCTAGTACACGCAGAAGATTACAATACATACAGGCTAGACAGAGAAAGAACACACAATACAGCTAGCACATACATTAAATATACATTCATGTAGTTATGTGAGCCACTAAACGGGGCATGGCACTACTTTCCATGACCGTTTTTGTATCCAGAATCTCCTTAATTGGGGAGCGTATGAATTTGCGTATAGATCTTTATTGTATTGACTATCCTACACCTTGCTGCTCGCTACAGTGGGACTTGCAAGTTTACGGGTGCCAAATGTGATTTCTTACGGCGTCTTACATCGCCGTTTTACTAGAGTCCGTAGCAGGATACAGGCCGATCACATGTTACTTTAAATTACAATTGGTTTAAGGTAGTTAGTACAATAGTAGTTACTTATTACAATACTACAGTACTATATTATTTTCCTATTACATTCACACGATGCACGGTAATGTAAAAACTATATGTTTTGATAAATGATAGTCAGATTTGGGAAAATACACACTCTTACAAGAGACACACACACAGACACTACATGTCTTGGTAGAAGACTACTTTTAGTAGGAAACATAGGCTTTTCTAGGAGAGTTCAAAACATCTTACAAAACATCTTACAAATACTTTCATACAAATACAGACACTAATATACTTATGATCTCACCAGCTTTAATGCTGATCCTCTCTTTCAAAATAACTTGTATTCTCAGGTTACCAGTAGACAGGTACCGGTGCCAGGTTTTGAGAAGATGGAGCTTGTTCAAGATTCCTCTTTTATTTTGATGCATATTTTTGGTGTCTATATAACTTGACAGAACACACTTGTATGAAAGTATATTATTAATGCAATGGATGATGTTGTTGCTTGTTTACTACTTTGCATTGTTGTGATACTGAACATGACGTCCTGCTCCCCAGAACATTTCCGCCGTTCATGGTTTTGGGGTGTCACAGATTGGTATCAGAGCATTGTTTATAGTGAATTGAGTATATCAACCCATAAAAGATATACAAACTATAAATACAATGGGATTAAAATACTCTGACCAAGAGTATATACTTTACATAATAAAATATATAATTCAGTATACGTGCATGCATTCATACTAACATCAGTGTCACTAGGACCGTACAAAAGTATTACGATTGTTGGGCAGCATAAGTAGACTTAGAGACATATACTCAAAAATAGGAAGATGTAGCATGATCAACGATATTATCCGGGGGTTGACTAGCATGTGCCTAAGTGTGGTTGTGAGGTTGCCACAAGTATAAAAACTTACCCACAATACCACAACGAGAACAATAGAACCTAAACCTAAAATACTATAAGAGTATTTTGTGTTACTATAAACTACTTATGTGCTAGATTCTTATACCTCTCTTCTCACGTAGATATAATGGCTGGATTCCATCTTCCCGGAGACCCGTACTACCCCAACCACGGAAATGCAGGATGGCTTAAAGAAGAACCAGAAGATAATCACCCAATCCCTTTGGATGATCATGAAGCTAAAGGCTTTTTTGATGGTTCAGACTCAGAGCCAGAAGTCAATAACCTACCCCAGCTGTTCAAAACCCAAACCCTCGTCCAACATTTTAAGGACCCATACCCCTGTGGGCCACAAACTTGAATAGATGGAGTCAGGAACAAGGTGAACCCATTCCCTACAACGGAGATAGAAGCTTCTACAACCTCACTGAGGGAGGTTCCACTGACAGAGTCCTACCCATCATAGTTCGTAGGATTTCTCGGAACATAGAGTAGGGTCGAGCAGCTGTCAACCGAGTCATGGAGATTGACGCCAACTCAAGCGTTAACACAGTCTGCATTTGCCAGCTAGAGTCTGCTCATGAAAGGACTCTGGTCCACAATGCAACACTTCAGAGGGAACTCACTGAAACCCAAGCTGAATTCAGGGAATTTCGAGCCCAGCAAGCAAGATCTGATAGGCGCGTGAGAGACATAAAACGTCTTCTGTCGCGGTCAAGAGCTCACTCTGGAAGTTCTCGTCGCCGATAGATTCTCATCAACTTCTATTTTGGATATAAGTGGGTGTAAAAACTCTAGACTAATTTCCTATCCTTGTAAATCTTAGACCTCTTAAGTTCTTGATTGGGTCGTATATATGTCGAAATTTTCCCATCTTGGTTGATGTAAGACTTACTCCTAGGCATTTTTCCCAAACTCGTTACATCTGTAATTCCAGTATTATCGACAGATATCTAAATCTCATGGAATTTATATCCAAATGCTTTCATTTACAATTAATTGTGTTATTCATTTGTACTGTTGGACTATGGATAGTTGGTCCATTAGTCATTCTCATCAATTATTCTATTAAATTCTTATCAATGTCTTCATCTTCATAAACTTGTAGTTCAAAGATGCCTCCACGTAAATCACCAAGACGCAATCCTCCCGCACCAACACCACCTACTCCTTAGTTCGACACGACAACCCTAAATGCTGCTGTAGCTGCAGCTGTGGCTACAGCCATGGCTCAATATCATTCATCCGGTTCCACTGGAGGAGGAACCCCTGTCCTATCTACTCATGGTGAAATCCCTGTGCGCTTAAAAGAGTGCTCCTACAAGGACTTCACCAACTGCATGCCATTGTCCTTCAAAGGGACTTGCGGAGTCATTGACCTCTCGCAATGGTTCGAGAGAACCTAATCGGTTTTCGAAATCTGCTCCTGTCCAGAGGAGAGCAAGGTCAAGTTTGCTGCTTGCACCTTTGAAACAAAAGCCCTAACCTGGTGGAATAGCCATGTTAAGTCACCATCTCTCATAATGGCTAATGCTATGGGCTAGGAAACTTTGAAAGACCACATGATTGAGGAGTACTACCTGAGGGGCGAGATCCAGAAACTAGAAGAAGAACTGTGGAGCATGATCAACTATATTATCCGGGGGTTGACTAGCATGTGCCTAAGTGTGGTTGTGAGGCTGCAACAAGTAAAAAAACCTACCCACAATACCACAACGAGAACAATAGAACCTAAACCTAAAATACTATAGGAGTATTTTGTGTTACTATAAACTACTTATCTGCTAGATTCTTATACCTCTATTCTCGTGTAGATATAATGGCTGGATTCCATCTTCCCGGAGACCCGTACTACCCCAAAAACGGAAATGCAGGATGGGTTGAAGAAGAACCAGAAGATAATCACCCAATCCCTTTGGATGATCATGAAGCTAAAGGCTTTTCTGATGGTTCAGACTCAGAGCCAGAAGTCAATAACCTACCCCAGCTGGTCAAAACCCAAACCCTCGTCCAACATTTCAAGGACACACACTCCTGTGGGCCACAAACTTGAATAGATGGAGTCAGGAACAAGGTGAACCCATTCCCTACAACGGAGATTGAAGCTTCTACAACCTCACTGAGGGAGGTTCCGCTGACAGAGTCCTACCCATCATAGTTCGTAGGATTTCTCGGAACATAGAGTAGGGTCGAGCAGCTGTCAACCGAGTCATGGAGATTGACGCCAACTCAAGCGTTAACACAGTCTGCATTTGCCAGCTAGAGTCTGCTCATGAAAGGACTCTGGTCCACAATGCAACACTTCAGAGGGAACTCACTGAAACCCAAGCTGAATTCAGGGAATTTCGAGCCCAGCAAGCAAGATCTGATAGGCGCGTGAGAGACATAGAACGTCTTCTGTCGCGGTCAAGAGCTCACTCTGGAAGTTCTCGTCGCCGATAGATTCTCATCAACTTCTCTTTTGGATATAAGTGGGTGAAAAAACTCTAGACTAATTTCCTATCCTTGTAAATCTTAGACCTCTTAAGTTCTTGATTGGGTCGTATATATGTCGAAATTTTCCCATCTTGGTTGATGTAAGACTTACTCCTAGGCATTTTTCCCAAACTCGTTACATCTGTAATTCCAGTATTATCGACAGATATCTAAATCTCATGGAATTTATATCCAAATGCTTTCATTTACAATTAATTGTGTTATTCATTTGTACTGTTGGACTATGGATAGTTGGTCCATTAGTCATTCTCATCAATTCTTCTATTAAATTCTTATCAATGTCTTCATCTTCATAAACTTGTAGTTCAAAGATGCCTCCACGTAAATCACCAAGACGCAATCCTCCCGCACCAACACCACCTACTCCTTAGTTCGACACGACAACCCTAAATGCTGCTGTAGCTGCAGCTATGGCTATAGCCATGGCTCAATATCATTCATCCGGTTCCACTGGAGGAGGAACCCCTGTCCTATCTACTCATGGTGAAATCCCTGTGCGCTTAAAAGAGTGCTCCTACAAGGACTTCACCAACTGCATGCCATTGTCCTTCAAAGGGACTTGCGGAGTCATTGACCTCTCGCAATGGTTCGAGAGAACCTAATCGGTTTTCGAAATCTGCTCCTGTCCAGAGGAGAGCAAGGTCAAGTTTGCTGCTTGCACCTTTGAAACAAAAGCCCTAACCTGGTGGAATAGCCATGTTAAGTCACTATCTCTCATAATGGCTAATGCTATGGGCTAGGAAACTTTGAAAGACCACATGATTGAGGAGTACTACCTGAGGGGTGAGATCCAGAAACTAGAAGAAGAACTGTGGAGCATGATCAACTATATTATCCGGGGGTTGACTAGCATGTGCCTAAGTGTGGTTGTGAGGCTGCAACAAGTATAAAAACCTACCCACAATACCACAACGAGAACAATAGAACCTAAACCTAAAATACTATAGGAGTATTTTGTGTTACTATAAACTACTTATCTGCTAGATTCTTATACCTCTATTCTCGCGTAGATATAATGGCTGGATTCCATCTTCCCGGAGACCCGTACTACCCCAACCACGGAAATGCAGGATGGCTTGAAGAAGAACCAGAAGATAATCACCCAATCCCTTTGGATGATCATGAAGCTAAAGGCTTTTCTGATGGTTCAGACTCAGAGCCAGAAGTCAATAACCTACCCCAGCTGTTCAAAACCCAAACCCTCGTCCAACATTTTAAGGACCCACACCCCTGTGGGCCACAAACTTGAATAGATGGAGTCAGGAACAAGGTGAACCCATTCCCTACAACGGAGATAGAAGCTTCTACAACCTCACTGAGGGAGGTTCCGCTGACAGAGTCCTACCCATCATAGTTCGTAGGATTTCTCGGAACACAGAGCAGGGTCGAGCAGCTGTCAACCAAGTCATGGAGATTGACGCCAACTCAAGCGTTAACACAGTCTGCATTCGCCAGCTAGAGTCTGCTCATGAAAGGACTCTGGTCCACAATGCAACACTTCAGAGGGAACTCACTGAAACCCAAGCTGAATACAGGGAATTTCGAGCCCAGCAAGCAAGATATGATAGGCGCGTGAGAGACATAGAACGTCTTCTGTCCCGGTCAAGAGCTCACTCTGGAAGTTCTCGTCGCCGATAGATTCTCATCAACTTCTCTTTTGGATATAAGTGGGTGTAAAAACTCTAGACTAATTTCCTATCCTTGTAAATCTTAGACCTCTTAAGTTCTTGATTGGGTCGTATATATGTCGAAATTTTCCCATCTTGGTTGATGTAAGACTTACTCCTAGGCATTTTTCCCAAACTCGTTACATCTGTAATTCCAGTATTATCGACAGATATCTAAATCTCATGGAATTTATATCCAAATGCTTTCATTTACAATTAATTGTGTTATTCATTTGTACTGTTGGACTATGGATAGTTGGTCCATTAGTCATTCTCATCAATTATTCTATTAAATTCTTATCAATGTCTTCATCTTCATAAACTTGTAGTTCAAAGATGCCTCCACGTAAATCACCAAGACGCAATCCTCCCGCACCAACACCACCTACTCCTTAGTTCGACACGACAACCCTAAATGCTGCTGTAGCTGCAGCTATGGCTATAGCCATGGCTCAATATCATTCATCCGGTTCCACTGGAGGAGGAACCCCTGTCCTATCTACTCATGGTGAAATCCCTGTGCGCTTAAAAGAGTGCTCCTACAAGGACTTCACCAACTGCATGCCATTGTCCTTCAAAGGGACTTGCGGAGTCATTGACCTCTCGCAATGGTTCGAGAGAACCTAATCGGTTTTCGAAATCTGCTCCTGTCCAGAGGAGAGCAAGGTCAAGTTTGCTGCTTGCACCTTTGAAACAAAAGCCCTAACCTGGTGGAATAGCCATGTTAAGTCACTATCTCTCATAATGGCTAATGCTATGGGCTAGGAAACTTTGAAAGACCACATGATTGAGGAGTACTACCTGAGGGGCGAGATCCAGAAACTAGAAGAAGAACTGTGGAGCATGATCAACTATATTATCCGGGGGTTGACTAGCATGTGCCTAAGTGTGGTTGTGAGGCTGCAACAAGTAAAAAAACCTACCCACAATACCACAACGAGAACAATAGAACCTAAACCTAAAATACTATAGGAGTATTTTGTGTTACTATAAACTACTTATCTGCTAGATTCTTATACCTCTATTCTCGTGTAGATATAATGGCTGGATTCCATCTTCCCGGAGACCCGTACTACCCCAAAAACGGAAATGCAGGATGGCTTGAAGAAGAACCAGAAGATAATCACCCAATCCCTTTGCATGATCATGAAGCTGAAGGCTTTTCTGATGGTTCAGACTCAGAGCTAGAAGTCAATAACCTACCCCAGCTGTTCAAAACCCAAACCCTCGTCCAACATTTCAAGGACCCACACCCCTGTGGGCCACAAACTTGAATAGATGGAGTCAGGAACAAGGTGAACCCATTCCCTACAACGGAGATAGAAGCTTCTACAACCTCACTGAGGGAGGTTCCGTTGACAAAGTCCTACCCATCATAGTTCGTAGGATTTCTCGGAACACAGAGCAGGGTCGAGCAGCTGTCAACCGAGTCATGGAGATTGACGCCAACTCAAGCGTTAACACAGTCTGCATTCACCAGCTAGAGTCTGCTCATGAAAGGACTCTGGTCCACAATGCAACACTTCAGAGGGAACTCACTGAAACCCAAGCTGAATTCAGGGAATTTCGAGCCCAACAAGCAAGATATGATAGGCGCGTGAGAGACATAGAACGTCTTCTGTCCCGGTCAAGAGCTCACTCTGGAAGTTCTCGTCGCCGATAGATTCTCATCAACTTCTCTTTTGGATATAAGTGGGTGTAAAAACTCTAGACTAATTTCCTATCCTTGTAAATCTTAGACCTCTTAAGTTCTTGATTGGGTCGTATATATGTCGAAATTTTCCCATCTTGGTTGATGTAAGACTTACTCCTAGGCATTTTTCCCAAACTCGTTACATCTGTAATTCCAGTATTATCGACAGATATCTAAATCTCATGGAATTTATATCCAAATGCTTTCATTTACAATTAATTGTGTTATTCATTTGTACTGTTGGACTATGGATAGTTGGTCCATTAGTCATTCTCATCAATTCTTCTATTAAATTCTTATCAATGTCTTCATCTTCATAAACTTGTAGTTCAAAGATGCCTCCACGTAAATCACCAAGACGCAATCCTCCCGCACCAACACCACTTACTCCTTAGTTCGACACGACAACCCTAAATGCTGCTGTAGCTGCAGCTGTGGCTACAGCCATGGCTCAATATCATTCATCCGGTTCCACTGGAGGAGGAACCCTTGTCCTATCTACTCATGGTGAAATCCCTGTGCGCTTAAAAGAGTGCTCCTACAAGGACTTCACCAACTGCATGCCATTGTCCTTCAAAGGGACTTGCGGAGTCATTGACCTCTCGCAATGGTTCGAGGGAACCGAATCGGTTTTCAAAATCTGCTCCTGTCCAGAGGAGAGCAAGGTCAAGTTTGCTGCTTGCACCTTTGAAACAAAAGCCCTAACCTGGTGGAATAGCCATGTTAAGTCACTATCTCTCATAATGGCTAATGCTATGGGCTAGGAAACTTTGAAAGACCACATGATTGAGGAGTACTACCTGAGGGGCAAGATCCAGAAACTAGAAGAAGAACTGTGGAGCATGATCAACTATATTATCCGGGGGTTGACTAGCATGTGCCTAAGTGTGGTTGTGAGGTTGCAACTAGTATAAAAACTTACCCACAATACCACAACGAGAACAATAGAACCTAAACCTAAAATACTATAGGAGTATTTTGTGTTACTATAAACTACTTATGTGCTAGATTCTTATACCTCTCTTCTCGCGTAGATATAATGGCTGGATTCCATCTTCCCGGAGACCCGTACTACCCCAACCATGGAAATGCAGGATGGCTTGAAGAAGAACCAGAAGATAATCACCCAATCCCTTTGCATGATCATGAAGCTGAAGGCTTTTCTGATGGTTCAGACTCAGAGCTGAAGTCAATAACCTACCCCAGCTGTTCAAAACCCAAACCCTCGTCCAACATTTCAAGGACCCATACCCCTGTGGGCCACAAACTTGAATAGATGGAGTCAGGAACAAGGTGAACCCATTCCCTACAACGGAGACAAAAGCTTCTACAACCTCACTGAGGGAGGTTCCGCTGACAGAGTCCTACCCATCATAGTTCGTAGGATTTCTCGGAACACAGAGCAGGGTCGAGCAGCTGTCAACCGAGTCATGGAGATTGACGCCAACTCAAGCGTTAACACAGTCTACATTCACCAGCTAGAGTCTGCTCATGAAAGGACTATGGTCCACAATGCAACACTTCAGAGGGAACTCACTGAAACCCAAGCTGAATTCAGGGAATTTCGAGCCCATCAAGCAAGATCTGATAGGCGCGTGAGAGACATAGAACGTCTTCTGTCGCGGTTAAGAGCTCACTCTGGAAGTTCTCGTCGCCGATAGATTCTCATCACCAAGACGCAATCCTCCCGCACCAACACCACCTACTCCTTAGTTCGACACGACAACCCTAAATGCTGCTGTAGCTGCAGCTGTGGCTATAGCCATGGCTCAATATCATTCATCCGGTTCCACTGGAGGAGGAACCTTGTCCTATCTACTCATGGTGAAATCCCTGTGCGCTTAAAAGAGTGCTCCTACAAGGACTTCACCAACTGCATGCCATTGTCCCTCAAAGGGACTTGCGGAGTCATTGACCTCTCGCAATGGTTCGAGAGAACCGAATCAGTTTTCGAAATTTGCTCCTGTCCAGAGGAGAGCAAGGTCAAGTTTGCTACTTGCACCTTTGAAACAAAAGCCCTAACCTGGTGGAATAGCCATGTTAAGTCACTATCTCTCATAATGGCTAATGTTATTGGCTAGGAAACTTTGAAAGACCACATGATTGAGGAGTACTGCCTGAGGGGCGAGATCCAGAAACTAGAAGAAGAACCGTGGAGCCTAACCATGAAGGGCTCCAACGTAGTCGCCTACACCGCCAGATTCTGTGAACTGGTGGCCCTCTGTCCCAAGATGGTTCATACTGAGGGAAAGAAAATCGAGAGATATATATGGGGGCTGATGCTACCATACCAGGGAAATGTTTTGGCATCACACCCCACTACATTTGATAGTGCCAAACGATTGGCACAACGGCTCATAGACCATGGGGTTCGTACCTCGGCCGCAACAATAACCCTGGCCATCTCAGAACCTTCCAAAACCGCTGACCCCAAGAGGAAGTTCTAGGAGGATAAAAAGAAGATGAAGGCTGCCAAAAAGCAACAGGTCGTGGCAATACATGCTGCGATAGCACCTGCCGCTTCTTCTCTGGTAAAGCAGTACGCTAGAAGTTTTCCCAAGTGCAACAAATGCAACTTCCACCACGTCGGTGCCTGCCGGGAAATTCAGGGTTTGAACTGCAACAGGAAGGGGTACACTGCCCGTTTCTATAAAGCCCCGGCGAAGCCAATCAACCAAGTCCCCGGTGCTGGAGTGGGCCAAAGTTACTACAGATGTGGCGAGGTAGGCCACTTCTAAAGGAACTGCCCGAAGGCAGGGTTTGCCGGTGGAGTGCCAAGAGTTCTGGCCATAGGCCATGAGGAGGTGGTTGCCGACCCCACAGTGGTCACTGGTACGTTCCTCCTCGATAACTCTTATGCATGCATTCTATTTGATAGTGGAGCGGAGAGGAGTTTCGTGAACCAAAAATTTGCTCATTTACTTAAAGCAAAAATCACGAGAACTTAAAGAACCGTTCATAGTAATAATGGCTAATGGCAGGATAGAGAGCACTAGCAGTATATTCTTAGGGTGTACCCTAACCTTAGATAGCCATTCATTTTCAATCGATCTCATGTCAGTCTCAATTAAAAGTTTTAACATCATTATCGGCAAGGATTGTTTGAGTTCACATCGTGCTGATATCATGTGTTACGAAAAGGCTGTTTGCTTTAATCTGCCGTCTGGCGAAACCCTAGTAGTTTAGGGCGACAAACCTGGAACAAACCTTCATATCATCTCGAGCATTCAAGCTTAGAAATTCTTATGAAAGGAATGTCGAGCATTCCTTTCTCATGTGGTCGATGTGAGCCATGAAACGAAGGATATTCAAAACATTCCAGTAGTACGCAACTTTCCCGACATCTTTCCAGAAGAATTCCCAGGATTACCTCCACAACCTCAAGTCGAGTTTAGAATCGACTTAGTACCAGGGGCTACTCCCGTAGCCAAATCGCCCTATCGTCTAGCACCTGCAGAGATGCAATAACTGTCCTGTCAACTTAACGAATTGCTCAGCAAGGGCTTTATCAGACCAAGCTTCTCACCCTGAGGAGCTCCAGTCTTCTTCGTCAAGAAGAAAGATGGATCGTTTCGTATGTGCATCGACTACAGGGAGCTCAACAAACTGACCGTAAAAACTTGTTATCCATTGCCTCGTATCGACGATTTATTTGACCAACTTCAAGGGGCGAACTTCTTTTCAAAAATCGACTTGAGAACCGGATATCACCACTACGAGTGCTAGGGGAGGATGTTCCGAAGACGGCCTTCCGAACTCGTTATGGGCACTACGAATTCGTAGTGATGCCGTTCGGATTTACAAACGCCCCCGCTTTATTCATAGACTTAATGAATAGGGTGTGTCGTCCTTACTTGGATCAGTTCGTCAATGTCTTCATCGATGACATACTTATCTACTCTCGTAGTAAGGAGGAGTATAGCCAACATTTGCGACAAGTCCTAGAAACATTACATTCGGAGAAGCTCTATGCAAAGTTCTCGAAATGAGAATTTTGGATCCAAAGAGTCAAATTCTTAGGGCATGTGGTTAGCGAAGAAGGAATACACGTGGACCCTTCCAAAATCAAATCCATTGGGAACTGGTCAGCACCGAAGACGCCTACAAAAATTCGTCAATTTCTAGGCCTTGTTGGCTATTATCGCAGGTTCATTCAGAACTTCTCCCGCATTGCGAAACCTCTTACAAAACTGACCCAGAAGGGTGTGGCCTTTGACTGGGAAGAGAAGTAGGAAAGTGTGTTCCAAAACGCTCAAACGAGCCTTGTGCACCGCACTAATACTATCCCTCCTCGAAGGGATAGAAGACTTCGTGGTCTATTGCGATGCGTAAAATCAAGGGCTCGAATGTGTTCTGATGCAGCGAGGTAAGGTCATCGCCTATGCCTCGAGACAGCTGAAGACACATGAGGTTAACTACACGACCCATGATCTTGAACTAGGAGCAGTTGTGTTTGCTCTGAAGATCTGGAGACACTACCTGTACGGTACGAAAAGCACTATCTTTATAGACCAGAAAAGCTTACAACACATATTCGAACAGAAGAAGCTCAACATGAGACAATGAAGGTGGGTCGAGCTACTCAGTGATTACGAATGCAAAATTCGTTATCATCTGAGTAAAGCCAATGTAGTAGCCGACGCCCTCAGTCAGAAAGAATATTCTGGTCATAAATTCAAATCATTGACTATGACTATCCATTCACACTTATCCACGCAAATTAAGGAGGCTCAGCTCGACGCTTTGAAACCTAAAAACGTGGCGGGTGAATCCCTGAGAGGGATGGAAAAGAATTCGGAAGTCAAGGGTGGCAGAGCTTTATACCTCATGGATCGGATCTGGACACCGAAACACGGTGGCTTCAGAGACTTGGTCATGACCGAGGCACACAACACTCATTATTTCGTGCACCCGGGTTCAGATAAGATGTATCTGGACCTTAAAAAGTTATGCTGGTGGCCTAACATGAAAGTAGATATTGCTACCTTCATGAGTAAATGCCTTACTTGCGCAAAGGTCAAGGTCGAATACTAGAAACCTCCGGTTTACTACAACAATCGGAAATACCGGAATGGAAGTGGGAGCGGGTCACTATGGACTTTATAACCAAGTTGCCCAAGACAACGGACGGACTTGATACCATATGGGTTATCATCGATAGATTGACCAAGTCTCCACACTTCCTGCCGATCAAAGAAACAGACAAGATGGAGAAGCTTACAAGAACTTACGTGCGGGAGATTGTACGACTGCATGGTGTTCCCGTATCCATTATCTCGGACAGAGATAGTAGATTCACTTTGAGGTTCTGGCAGTCGCTACAAAGTTCCTTAAGAACTAGGCTGGACATAAGTACAGCCTACCATCCACAGACCGACGGACAACGTGAGAGTACTATCCAAACCTTGGAAGATATGTTGCGAGCCTATATGATTGACTTTGGGAAAGCATGGGATACTCATTTACCTCTTGTCGAATTTTCCTATAACAACAGTTATCACACGAGCAAAAAGGTTGCTCCATTCGAGGCCTTCTATGGCCGAAAGTGCAGATCCCCTCTATGCTGGGCTGAGGTTGGTGATACCCAGTTAGCTGAAGGACAAGTTCCTGATATCACTCTCATAGGTCCGGAGATCATACGGGAAACGACATAGAAGATCGTCCAGATTCGTGAACGATTGAAAGCCTCTAGAGACCGACAGAAAAGCTATGTTGATAAACGAAAGAAACCGTTGGAATTCCAGGTGGGCGACCGTGTTCTATTGAAGGTCTCACCCTGGAAGGGCTTGATACGCTTTGGAAAGCGTGGAAAGCTAAATCCAAGGTACATAGGGCCTTTCGAGATTCTCGCAAGAATCGGCCCTGTAGCTTACAAACTTAACTTACCACGCGAACTCTGTAACGTACATTCTACGTTCCACGTCTCGAACTTGAAGAAGTGTCTGTCCGACGAAACTCTTGTTATCCCACTCGACGAGATCGAGATCAATGAGAGCTTCAACTTTTTGGAAGAACCAATAGAGATCATGGACCGGGAGGTCAAGTAAACGAAGCTAAGCCGTATCCTGATAGTGAAGGTCCGCTGGAACACCAAGCGAGGACCGGAATTCACTTGGGAGCGTGAGGATCAGAAGAAACTGAAATATCCTCGTCTTTTTTACTTAGTTATTTGTGACTACTTATTTGCTTAAACTCTAATTTCGGGACGAAATTCCTTCTAACGGGGGGATGATGTGACAACCCAAAATTTCTATCATGTACAACATTTCAATTCAATGGAAGTCAGAACAGTTTCTGCTAACTTTCATGTTTTTTTTTTTTTGGAATAAGTTTAAGTCTTTTTAAGTTAGTACTTTGGGAGATACCAGGAGAGAGGATACTCTAGGGTTTATTGTGCAACAATAATGTTCCAAATGGTATTTGGACCGTAAACCCTAGTGACTATATATATGGCACTTAGCCATTTTTCACACTTTTTCACCATTTCAAGCTAAAACTCAAATCCTCTCAAGTAGCATCCGACTTTTCCTCCTTGATCTTCAACTTGTAAGTTTTTCTAGCCCTTTTAAGTTAAGATATTACTTAATCTAGTGATCTAACACACTTCCATCCATGAAATCATTCCAAAAGGTTAGATCTTCAAGTTTCACCAAGAACACCAAGAACACACACTTGTGTTCTTGGACTTTTAGCACCTTTTCAAGCTTCTATCTTGTAAGTACTTCTATCCTAGAGTATCTTAAGGCTTGTTAAACTTCCATATGTCAAGAAATCACCCAAGAAACACCAAGAACAAGTTGTTTACGGTCCAAGATGTTCTTGGGCTGAAAACCCTAATTAGGTTGCCAAAGTGTGCCCTAGTCCCTCCTAAGCCTTGGAAACTTACTTAGATCCCTTCCTTGATGAGTTAAGGGCTTGAAAACATCAAAAGACCATAAACCATATGGTTTTATGGTCGTAAACCCAAAGGAAAATGGTCTAAGGACCGTAAACTCCATTTAGGAGTGAAATAGTGCCCTAATCCCTTCCAAAGGCTTATAATTCAAGTAGAAATACTTCTAAAGACTTATGAGGCTTCAAATCACAAAGTGGTCAAAGGATCATGAGTTTACAGCCGTACACTCAATGGGTTATGGTCATAAAACCGTAAACTCAAATAAGGGGTTCCCTTAAACCCTAAACTCAATAGCAATGTCCTACAACACTTAGATGTAGTCCTTAGGACTTATAGCACTTAAAGAAGGTGTTTTACATGTCCTAAGATGTCTTAAATTTGTTAATTAGTTGTTTAAAGACTAATTGGATACATATATGTGTCATTATATGTTAACTAGGATCCTTGTGTGTGCTCAAGTCTTCACTTGACACCTAGCAATCCTATTTCATCAGTTCATCCATAGCACTCACTACAGGTGAGTTCATACCCCTTATTTAACCTTTTAAATGTTTTTAAATACTTTTATGGGGGGGGGGGAGGATACAAGTTGAACAATTATAGTTAATACATCAATCACATGTGATTAATAATTACCAAACAAGTGGTTTTCTTACTTTTCAAACTGTGTTATCAAACTGTGTTATCAAACTGTTTTGCTTCAAACTATTTTACAAACTCTTTGCTTGTCAAATACTTTTACTTAAACTCTTTTTATACTTTTATATTGTCAAATGCATGGCTATGTATGTATAGTTATATAAGTAATGTTTAAAGGACTTAGGAAGGCTAGCTCGCTTTATCTCCTTTTCCTTGTTTGGATGTGGCTTTAGGGCAATGGTTATCCGTCCGAAGGTCGTCTAACTATTAGTTATATATTATATATACATATATAAACATAAACGATCTATCAGTCAATTCAATACCCTTGGGTAGCAAGGGTATACATTCATGTTCATACGTACAAGTCATATCACTAGTAAACTACGATAGGTGTAGTTTAGGATGTTACTAATTCTATTACTTGAACAATGAATCATACAAAGAGTCAGTTCATTCATGAGTCAATATTTGCTAGATAGAGAGAGAACACACAATACATCTAGTACACACAGTACATTCCGATACTTGCTAGATAGAGATAGAACACACAATACAGCTAGTACACGCAGAACATTACAATACATATAGGCTAGATAGAGAAAGAACACACAATACAGCTAGCACATACATTAAATATACATTCATGTAGTTATGTGAGCCACTAAACGGGGCATGGCACTACCTGCCATGACCGTTTTTGTATCCATAATCTCCTTAATTGGGGAGCATATGAGTTTGCATATAGATCTATACTGGATTGACTATCCTACACCTTGCTGCTCGCTACAGTGGGACTTGCAAGTCTACGGGTGCCAAATGTCATTTCTTACGGTGTCTTACATCGTCGTTTTACTAGAGTCGGTAGCACGATACAGGCCGATCACATGTTACTTTAAATTACAATTGGTTTAAGTTAGTTAGTACAACAGTAGCTACTAATTACAATACTACAGTACTATATTATTTTCCCATTACATTCACTTCGTGAACATTCACACGATGCACGGTAATGTAAAAACTATATTTTTTATAAATGATAGTCAGATTTGGGAAAATACACACTCTTACAAGAGACACACACACAGACACTAGATGTCTTGGTAGAAGACTACTTTTAGTAGGAAACATAGGGTTTTTCAGGAGAGTTCAAAACATCTTACAAATACTTTCATACAAATACAGACTTTAATATACTTATGATCTCACCAGATTTAAAGCTGATCCTCTCTTTCAAAATAACTTGTATTCTCAGGTCACCAACTCGTCGAGTTCCATAATTCTCAAAATACTGGAACTTCAATCCTACTCATCAAGTCTTTCAAGAACTTGTCGAGTTCTCCTTAATACATAGTCGGGACCTTTTGCTCATGACTCGACGAGTTCATCCTTGAACTCGTCGACCCTTGCTTCATATAAGTTGGAACGTTTAGCCCTTGACTCACTGATTTCTTCCTTGAAGTCGTCAAGTTCTTCTTCATCTCAGTCAGGACATTGCCTTGAACTTGTCAAGTTCCTTGATCTTCAAGTCCATATTCACGTCCAACTTATTGAGTCCTCTTCTAGACTCAACTAGATTGCTTCGAAACAGAAAATGTTGGGGAACCATGACCCGACTCACTGAGTCTTATGAACGACTCGTCATGTCCCCCAAAGTCCAAGCCCGTACAACCGATTTCAGTGGGGCTTATTGCATCCAGAGCATAGATATGACCTCCTAGGGTTGATGTATCACATAAAATTACAAACTTTACGTGCATGCATGGGTGTTATGAAGCTAAAACACAAAAACTAAGTTATAAGGGAGTCATAATGCACGTGATAGGGCCATAGCTAAATAAAGGTGGCAACTTTGAGCTTCTTGAGGTCAAATGTTCCTAGATCTGAAGTCATTACTCTATTATGCACTCAAATCCTGAGAGTGACTTGTAAATGGCCAAAAATTGATAATATGCAAGCCCTAAAGAAGATCTAAGTGATGGAAAGCCAAGGTTGAAGCTTTTTACCTCAAACAAGCTGGAAATGCAACCAAAACTCTAAATCTACTGCCTTCTTCTTGGATCTCCAAGCCTTTCCTTCCTTCTCCAAGCTTCAAATCACTAAAGTGGCACAAAATAGCTCTGAAGGGTCCAATTAGTGGTTTGGTCTAGGATTTCCATGTAATAGGTTCTTTTGGTCATTTGATAGCTAATAGTGTTTTGCTTGGAGTTTACGGTCACTGTAATGAGTTTAAGGCTGTAAACCCAAGGTCGGCCCATGGTAGTATAAATAGAGGCATGCTAGGTCTTGTGTGGTTGTTGATGCCTCGGTATTCTTAGCTCTTATAACTGCAAGTTGTACCAGACATGATTCTAATAAAAAAGCGTGTGCAAGCTTGTTTAACTCTCTATTCTACTCGTTCTTATTTGTTTATCTGATTGTTATTGCTATTTGATCACTGGTAAGATCCTTTCAGGACCTTACAATTGGTATCAAAGCAAAGGGCCAGCGTCAAAAGCACTCTACAATCGATTTTGGACCGTGTTCTCATCTGTTTGTGACTAAAGTTGGTGATTTCTGCAAAAGGGTTTTCAATTTCGTCGAAAATCTGCAAGTTTTAGAGCTTACGGCCTTAGCTTACTACTGTAATCTCAGTTTACGGCCACAAACTCTTCGAAGTTCTTGTACCGTAAATTGTGTTCTTGGGCGGTGAATAAAGAATATTCATAAACCAGAAACTGATTGTTCTTGGACCATGAAATTTAGACCGTAAACATCTTTACGACCGTAAACTCGGAGTTTACGGCCACAAACTCTCATCTGACCATGAACTCTGTTTACGGCCGCAAATAGTTTTTTGACCGTGTTTGACCATAAAATTAATTTACTCGCAAATAATTTAATTTCTGTTTCGTATTAATTATATAATAATAATGGACTCTCAAAATAAACAAACCACCATGATCTGGATTTAGTTATGGGCACAACCACCCGAATTTCTAGACTTTTATCCGCTGAAGGCTTCCTAGAATGGAAGTATAGAATTAAGCAGTACATAAAAATGAAGGACTTCAAAATCTGGAGAAGCATAGTAAAAGATCTAGTCAGAATAACCACTACTGTTGCAGGGCAAGTGGTTGACAAGAAGATGGAAAACTACACTGATGAAGACTTGGAGAAGGTTGAAGAGCAAGAGAAGGCTTTGGCCACCTTGACCATGGCACTATCTCCAGACATTGCTCAAGGTTTCAGGGAGTACACTTCTGCTAAGGCTTTGTGGGAAGCCCTAATTGAGGTCTATGAAGGGAACGAAGATACGAGGGAGAGTCGCCAAAACATGTTGCGACAACGTTTCAATATGTTCAACTACGTTCCTGGAGAAACTCTTGAAGCACAGCTGCAACGGTTCACATCTCTTAACACTGAAATGACTGTAGCCGGGATTTTCTACACAAAGTCTGAGATAAACAAGAAGCTACTGAATGATCTCCCAAAGTCTTGGGACATGAATGTAGCTGTCATCAAGAAGACTAAGGATCTTAGCCGACTCTCTCTTGCTGAAGTGATGGATGTCATCAAGGCCTATGATATTGATGACAAGCTGCGAGAGATCAATCATGTGAACTCATACTCAGCTGCGAACCTTGGAATCTCTACTAACAATGCTCTTTCATCTCTCACTTTTCCTTCTACAGGTCAATCGTTTGCTACTCAGCAAGCTCAGGTTCAGTCCTTCCCCACTCCATCAGCTTCCTCTACATCAGCCATGCCTTTCTCACAGAACCAATCCTTCGTGGCTGCTCAAGCTGCCTCCTCTTCCAATGTGGCTTCTTCTTCAAAAGGAAAGGAGGGTGATGAAAATCTCGCTCTTTCTACAGGGCTTGTCAATTGCTACAATGCACTCATAGCCAGAGATCGTCCACCCCGACTATCATTTGCCGATCTTGATCAGATTCACCCTGAAGACGTTGAAGAGATGGACATTACATGGCAAATCGCCATGGCAGTTTTTAGGGCGAAACAGTTTGCCAAAAAGACTTGAAAGAACAACTGGGGGATGAGTGCTAACAAGAAAGTTGGGTTCGGCAAGGGAAAGCTGCGGTGTTTCAACTGCCATGAGCCAGGGCATTTTGCTTGTGACTGTCCACAGCCAGTCAGAAGATTAAATAATGACAGGACAATAGTTGCAGTTGGGAACAATCGAAGCGGTGCTCAGGTCAACAGCGAGAAGGCCATGGTTGCACAATCATTTGACTAGGAGGAATAGATTCATGCCCTGAACTTATCTGGACCTGAAAATGCCCACCTGGCACATGTTAGTGATGATGCTCCGGCAAAGATTGTTGCAGCTGAAGATCAAATGATGGAGCTGCAGTTTGCGTCGATGGTATCATCTTATCATGAACCTAATAAAACCGAGGTAAGTCTACCCTCATGCTCTCAAGCTTGTATTGATTATGTTAAAAATTTTCATGAAAAAATTGAGACATTAGGTAGTGAAGTAGATAACCTTAAAATTCTCCGTGAACTTAACGGCTCACTAAAAAGGGAAGTAGAAGACCTTAGATATGAAGGTTACCAACTCAGAAAAGGTCAAAAACCTATTAAATCCCAATTAGAATCTAAAAAAAGGACTTTAGGAGACTTCAGGAAGACTACAATAATAAATGCGAAAATTATGACTATATAATGAAACAGAACAATGAACTACTAGCTGAAATTGAATCATTAAAGGGCAAATTTGAAACTGCTGATTTTAATTTTAGAAAATATGATGTATCGAGTGAGGTAGTTGTCAATATGATAGACCATATCCTGCAATTTAAAAGAAATCAATCAAAGGGTCTAGGTTATAATCACGTGCCTCCTCCTTTCAATCATTCATATCAGTCTCAACCTCTGTCCAAAGAAGAGACTGCCAATGAACCATGCATGGTTTATGGCAAGCCATCTGCTTTTGTTTTGGGAGGATTTATTAGTGTTGAAAGTACTAACATTTCTACTTCTCCTGCAGATCAATCCTTGAATCAGTCAAAGCACGAAGTTGAAGGATCTGTTTCTGAAAATAAAACTGAGTCTGAACCTGAAGTTTTAGTTTTAAATAAAGACAATAATTTTTTTGATGTATGAAGTGAAATTTTTTTTGTGGTGTTTCTATTTCTTTTGATACTGCTTTGAATGGTTTTAAAGTATCTGATACTAATTTGAATAATTTGGTTGACAATTCTAATGTTTGTGATGATAATCTTGAAAAATCACCAGTTTCACAAGCTTCTCCATCTAATGTACCCTCACTTGTCTCACAACCTACTTCTTGTTCTTGTTCTTTTGAGAGAAGCGAGGGTGTTACTATGTAAAACAAATCTGATCAATGTAGCACAAGTTATAACAATAATAAACATATTTTTTTCAATTGTGGTATTGGTGGTCATATAGCTAGAAATTGTCACAATCGTATGTTTGTACATTTTGGATCTCCAAGAGGAGAGAACAATCTCAGAGGAAGGTGTTTAACTAGAAAGTACTCTAGAAATCGTTCTCGGGATGATGATTGGAAAAATGATCAGAGTAGAAAATGGGCTGTTTTTCAAACTCATAAAAAGGTTTTTCATAACAAAGTCCCAAGCAGTTTGCCAAAACCGAGCATGGCCAAGCCAAGGTCGGTTTCGTCAAGAAGCAGCAGTGGGTGTTCAACTAATTCTAGTAGAAAACCCAAATGCTTTAAGCAAACTGATAAACATTCGATTTCAAAATCACCCGGGACTGTTATAAAACCCAATTATCAATGGTTGCCCAAATTAGCTTCCAATTCATCATCTTTGTCCTCTGAAAAATCCGTAAATGATAATAAATCTGAGAAGGCATCGAGACCACCCAGGAAAATAATGACATGGGTTCCCAAATCTAATTAAACCCGCACATCTTGAAGGGACAATTGCGGGGGAATGTCGTCAGACCCTGGTTCGTCAACAACGACTGTTCCCGACATATGACAAGAGATATCGCCCAACTGCATAACATTCAATCCTTTAATGGGTGACACATCTCCTTTGCGGGTGGAGAAGGTGGAAAATCACTCAAAGAGGAACTGTCACAAATGGGGTTTTGAGTTTCGAAAATGTCAACTTTTCTCCGGAATTGAAACATAGTTTGTTGAGTGTGTCTCAGATATGCGACAAAGGATATTCTACACATTTCACTGAGAAGGAATGTATGATTCTCCATCCAGACTTTGTCATTCTTGAAGAGTGGATTCTTGTAAAATCTAAAAGGGATGGGAATGCCTACATCATCGATATGAATAGCAATCTTCCGGAACAAGTTACGTGCCTCTTCTCAAAGATTACCGAACAAACTACAATGTTGTGGCTCAGAAGACTTGGTCATGCTAACACCAAGAACTTGAATCGTCTTGCGAAGAATGAGATGGTCTGTGGTTTGCCTGTCAAAGACTTTATCACGTTTGAGAAGTGTGTGTCATGTGCCCAAGGTAAGCATCATAGAAAAGCATACCTGCCAAAACAAGTCAACTCAATTAGTCAGGTGCTTCAATTGCTACATATGGATCTGTTCGGACCAGTAAATGTTCTCAACATTAATAGAAATTCCTATTGTCTAGTCGTGATTGATGATTTTTCATGTTTTACATGGGTTTTCTTTCTATCCAATAAAGCTGGAGTTGCTGATCTGATTAAGAAATTCATTGTGTTAATGGAGAACCAAACTAACAACAGGGTGAAGGCGCTTCGTACTTACAACAGAACATAGTTTAAGAATTTTGTTCTCGATCACTTCTGCACAGAAAAGGGTATTATGCATCAATACGGCTCCGCTCACACACCCCAACAAAATGGTATTGCTGAGAGGAGAAACAAAATCTTGAAAGACGCCGCAAGGTCAATGTTGTGTGACTCCAAATTGCCAGTCTTCTTTTGGGCTGAGATGATAAACACTGCTTGCTACATTCAGAATCGAGTGTTGATCACCTCCCTCCATGTATTTGGTTTCCCTTGCACCCTTCTTCACTTAGAGTCCAACCCAAAGTTCAAAGCCAAAGTCGATGACTGTTACTTCATAGGGTATGCTGCTTGCACCACCTATAGGGTTTATAATAAGAAGACAAAGCAAGTTGTAGAATCTTATGACGTGCGCTGGTTGGAAGAAAATGAGACGGATGCTCGAGTAGGTCCGGATTGGTTGTTTGATTACACATCTCTGTTCAAATCTATAAATGTGTCTTCAGGTAGCTCATCTGGATCTATCTTCGATTCGAAGAATGTTTCTGAAGACAAAGATGAAGAAGTTGTGTACAGACCTCCAACGGTATCCTCTTCACAACCTGAGGGGGAGACTCCTGCTTCGCCTGAGGGGAGTCCTTCGCTTCACCTGAGGGGGAGTCATCTGTACATCCTGATAGTCCGAAATGTCCAGTTTAGAATACTACTCCTGATGCTGAAACAACACCACTCACTCCTATAGAAAGAGAGCTCATGTCCAAAGACTCTTCCGCTGCTACTTCAACAATTATGGAGCTACTCTTTCCTGAAGACTTTTCAAATGAGTTTGTGGCTGAGTCGTCTGGCGCAGCTCAATCAAAAACAGAGGGAGGTGTCAATATTCACAATCTTCCTGTCTCACTTAATGACATCAGCTAGGAAATACCCTCAAGGATTCAACACGATCATCCGATCGACAACATCATTAGCCAGCTGGGCGATGGTGTTAAAACCAGAATTCAGTGTGAAATGGCTCTGAATGAGCCCAGTTGGGTAGATGCAATGCATGAAGAATTACATCAATTTGAAAAACTTGGGGGTTTGGAAGTTAGCTGAGTTGCCAAAGGGCAAAAAAGTCTCTTGACACACGATGGGTCTATCGAAACAAGTAGGATGATTTAGGGGTTATAGTGCGAAACAAAGCTAGATTGGTGGTTTGCGGGTTTCGACAGGTCGAGGGTCTTGATTACACTGAATTTTATGCTCTAGTAGCTCGCTTGGTGGCTATTTGTATCTTCCTAGTATATGCTTCCTACATGAACTTTAAAGTTTACCGAATGAATGTCAAGACTGCCTTCTTGTATGGCAAGGTGAAGGAAGAAATTTACGTCGATCAACCTCCTAGGTTTGTTGACTCAAGGTTTCTGAATCATGTCTACAAGTTGGACCAAGCATTGTATGGGCTACATCAAGCTCCTCGAGCATGGTATGCAACTCTGAAAAAGCATTTGCTTGAGCATGGTTACTCTCATGGCACTATCGATCAGACTTTGTTTACCAAGCATGTCGGTAATGATCAAATACTTTTGCAAATCTATGTTGACGACATTAACTTTGGGTCGACCAGTCCGCAGCCCTACAAAGAATTCGAAGGAGTTATGAAAAAAAGGTTCGAAATGAGTTCGTTGGGGGAGATGACCATGTTTTGGGGGCTTCAGGTCAAACAAAATTCAACCGGGATCCTGCTACATCAAGCCAAGTACATGAAAGATATTCTTGAGAATTTTGGGTTTCACGACGCCAAATCTGAATTGACGCCAATGGCTGAAAGACCTCTCCTGACTCCAGATCCGGATGGCGAATCCGTAGATCAGACGCTCTACAGATCGATGATCGGATCGCTGATGTATCTAACTGCAATCCGACCTGACATCATGTTTGCAGTTTGTCAATGCGTACGTTATCAGGCTAATCCTAAACTTTCACATCTTATTGATGTCAAAATAATTTTTCGGTATATCAAAGGTAGCCCAAAATTAGGTCTTTGGTATTCGAAGAATTCTGAATTTGATTTATATGCTTTTGCTGGCAGTAGTTATGGAGGCTGCTAGCTTGACAAGAAATCTACTTCGGGAGGGTGTCAATACCTTGGTGACAGATTAGTTTCGTGGCAATGCAAGAAACAACACATTGTTTCAACCTCAACAGCGGAGGCGGAATATGTTGCTGCATCTGCTTTCTACTCTCAAGTTATCTGGATACAACATCAGATGTTGGACTATGGTTTGAATTATTTAGAAACCCCCATTTACTGTGATAATGAAGCCGCAATCCAAATTGCCAAAAATCCAGTCCAACACTCTAAAACCAAGCACATCGATATTAAAATTCATTTTATCAGAGATTGTTATGAACGTTTGCTAATCCAGCTGGAACAGGTTCCCACTACTAATAATGTGGCGCATCTGTTCACAAATCCCTTTAACAAAGCTCGCTTCGATGTGCTTGTGGGATTTTTGAAAATGATTCGTTTTGAGGATTATTTTTTTTATTTTTTATTTCCTTTTCTTAATTCTTCTTAAAAATTTTTTAATTTTTTTTGGTGTCTGTAGTTAAGTTAATTTAAATTTGCACATTTCATTTTATTCTTATTCTCACTCATGCACAAATTTATGGGGAGAAAAATCAAAAAATCCAAAAATCCAAAAACAATAAAAAAATAAAGAAAAAAACAATAAAAAAATAAAAAAAAAAATCCAAAACAATAGAAAATCCGAAAAATTAAAAATATTGCTGATAGTCTTGTTTGCGGGTGTTGTGACGGGAAATGAAATATTGCTGATAGCCATGTCTACACTCTGTGCTCGATGCGCTGGTAGGCACGAAAGATTTTAAATGGACTTGACTAGGGAGAGTTGAACATAATGAATTCAAGGACTTGAAAAATATTAACCTAGTTAGATCCGTTTAGCCTGACAATACGACGCTCGGATAGGTTGAGTAGGGAGATATACATGAGAATCTACCGGTCACATTAAATGAACCCGTATCTAGAACTGTGCATTCACTTTTCCTCGATGTGCGGATTCTGTCCTGAATTCCGGTTGGATGGGGTGACTGGGGAATTCCGATAAATTAGGTCTGTAGAAAGTTATTTTCTTTCTTTCTGTCTGTGAGTCATATGTTGCCTCCTCTGCGTGATCGAGAGATCCGACCTGGACTGTAACATATGTAATTCTATCTCTCTGCATCTTCTATCTATGCAATTCTTTCTATCTGTTAGCCATATATTGTCTCCTTTGCGTGACTCAAAATCCAACCTGGTACACAATATATGCACCATTCTCTTCTCAATCCCTCTAAAAACCTCAGTTAGTCATATGTTTCATCATTTGTGTGATTGGAAGAGATCCGACCTAGATGTACAGCATATGCATTCTAAGTCTATCTTCTCTCTTAATAATTGTCTGCTCACCCGGTGTAAGGAGTATTCTGGAAGTCCTTGATGGCTGGAGCATATCAGCAAGCAGGAAACACGTTCTAGTACATTTAAAAATTGAACACATAAAGTTTGTCTGTAGATTTCGCTGCTCAATTTAAGTGGACAACAATATCCCTGGTTGTCGTCAGATAAATGGTCCCTAAGAAATTTACTTAAGAATAAGGGCTAAAACTGTCATATTATTGGTAAAATGTCCAAAATTATGTCACAAATGTTTCGTGTTTAAGTGAACCACAATACTGGCGATCGATCAGACGAAGACGTGAAAATAAGGGTACCGACAAGTGGAATAAGGTTGTCCAACAACTTTAATCCCAGCATCACAAATTCATTCTCAATAATTAAATTTTAAGTTGTATATTTTAGTTGAAGTTAATGTAATTTTAATTTTAATTTTATTTTAATTTTATTTTGTTAACTGCTAAAAACAAAAAATATTATTATTTTTAATTTAGCAAAGTTAATTTTATTTAATTTTACTTTTAATGTTAGTTTTAATATTAATCCTCAAAAGATTTGTTTTTAAAATTTTTGAAAAATATTGGACTGTGTTGGAGACTGCCTTATACTGTGTGGCTATCAGGTAAATGAAAAGTGGGTATAAAAGGAGGTTTACAGTCGGAATCCCTATCATTTTCTTGATTCCGGCTGCAAACTCTCTCATCCTCTCTCTCCTCTGAAAAAATTTCATCGATTTTTGCGAAATTAATCTGATAGACTTGAAGGTATTGCATTTTCGACCATGAATATGCATCTTGTTGCGTGATTCATCGTGTTTTTAAGGCTGAAATCGACAAAAAGGGTTTTCGGAGTTTACTGTCGAAGCTTACGGCCGTAAGGTGTTTGCGGCCGTAAACTCCCCAAATGGTCATTAGTATACGGTCAAGGGTTTACGACCGTAAAACCTCGTTGACCGCAAACCCTGATGTTGACCGCAAATTCTAACTTTGACCTAATTTTAAAATTGTTATTTTTCTCTTTTAAAATTAAATCATTTAAAATTTTAATTGATCATTTTCCTCTTTTGTCTCACTTGGTATGTTTTAGTGCAGATAAAATGGAGGCCTTGAAATTTGCAGATATGCACAACTTGGCGATTATTCTTTCTGATTCTTCGGTGGCACATCAGGATTTTAAGTCAATGATCCACGGACTTCGAGAATACTGCTTGGCCTTTGCTATTTCAATGAACACTACTGTGTACCAGAAAATGATTCGTGAGTTATGGCAGACTGCCAAGATGACAAGGGACGACAATGGAGCTGTCACTATAGATGCGATCGTTCAGGGATGCAAGATTGTCATTGATGAGACCTTCGTGAGAGACTCTGCTAATTAACGACCTTCCAACCTTTCCCTCAGAGATTGGTATTGGTGATGCTCAAAGAATTTTAAAGAAGATGGGATACGAGGGTACCACTCCACCAACAATGAAGAAACTACTGCCGCCATATTGGATATTTCTAGCCCATGTGTTCATGAGCTACATCTCCGACAGAAGGTCCGGTGCTGATGAGATATCCTTGAGAAACATAGGCGCTGTTGTTTCTCTTTTTGCAGGGATCGGTTTCAATTTTTCTAGGATTATTCTAGATGAATTTGTGGTTAATATTACTGCCTCTAATCGGGATACCTTCCTGTTGTATCCCAGATTCATTCATTTGTTCATCAACAAACAATTTCCCAACTTGGTAAAGGATGGAGAAACACTCGACATGAATTCTTTAGGTCCTCACACCATTGGACTCATTAGGACAAACCGCAAAGGAAAGATGATCTTTCAAGGGTTGCACCCTTTGGTCAAGTTTGGACAATTTGTTGATCCAAACGAAGCCACTTACTCACAAGGATCATCAGACAAGATTTCTTCAGAGCATACGTCATCGGAACGGATAATTTCAGAAGGCGATGTGATTGCCATATCGGATCAAGAAGGAGAGGAAAGTGTTACTCATGCTGTGTCAGTTGCAGAAGAGCATAACCTACAAAATGTTCAAGTTGAGGGTGATTATAATGAAGGCACTTCTATGCACACTACTAAGCCTACTCAATTTGAAGACCTTGATCTTACCGGATTTGATCAAGATGACATTCCTGAGACTTTTGGAAGAAATGATGATTTCTTAGCAAGTGTAAATCTCAACTCTTTGCTAGATAATGTCAGTGATGTTACTATCCCAGTAACGGAGACAAGGGAAAAGGAAGACGTTTTTTATTCAACCCCCGTTTCTCAAGAGAAAGTGGTTGGTTCTTCAATTCCTACGGTGACAGTTTCAGGGATTCCTCCCCTTGACAGTGCATTACCCATATTTGAACCACTTCAAGATGATCAACAAGAATGTAGAGTCTAAAAGTTGTAAAAAGTCGAAGTGTTTGTTTCTTTGTTTTCGCATGTTAGTTATTTTACTAAGTCATATTTTGTGCGAAGTGTATTGCTCTAGACTTAGTATATTTTTTGTACACTCAGGTTGCCTATAAATAGGGACTGAGGTTAGAAGTAGAAGGAGCTTCTTCACCAGTATTCATTCTGCTTATTTTGTAATCAGTTCTTTATCAATATAAGATCTGATTAATATTTACTCTCTGTGTTCATACTTTTCATTCATTCAATCATGATTGCTTTCTAAATCTCGTTAACAATTCTCTTCAATTGGTATCAGAGAAGGATTTCAAATTGCATTGATAGGATGGAGGATTACTTAAATGGAATTGATGAAGAGCTCTGGAATTGTATCAGTGGAAAAGGTCAACTTCCTTAATGTTCAACAACTTGGACAATCTACTTCTTCAGAAGAAGTTGCTAATCCAGAAAATCGCATGAAGCAAAAAGAGAAGAGATGCATGAGGGAACTAAGAGGTGTTTTGCCTCCTGTAGTTTACAATTACATTCATAGTTGTAAAACAGCAAAGGAAATTTGGAACACTTTGAAAGAGAAGCATCAAGGTAGCGAGAAGACGAAGATCAACTCTGTGAAACAATGTCTTGTTGAACTTAAGGAATTCAGACAAAAGGATGCTGAAACTCTCGAAAACTACTATGATCATATGAATGAGCTTGTTTATCGCTGCAATAGGTATGGAATCACACGGTCTCTCATGGAATTCAATCTAACTTTCATCATGGGCCTTCACAAGGAATGGCGAAGTGTGAGTATGATGATAAAGAATCAACAAAGTTTTGATACAACTAGCTTGAATGATCTCTACAACCAGTTGAAAACACACGAAAGTGAAGTTTCAGAAATGTTTGAAGAATCAAAACAAAGTCTAGGACGTACTTTGGCTTTTGTTTCAAAGGTTTCAGAGGTTGATACTAATGAAACAGATGGTTCAGACAATGAAGGCTTCTTAATGAACTCTGATGATGAAGTTGTTGCATTCTACTCAAACAATAGAGTTAAGAAATTTTTCAAAAAGCCTTTCAATCCAAAAGGAAACTCAAATGATGCGAAGAGTGGTGTTGCAAAAACTGGAGGTGAGGAGGAGAAGAAATTGGAAAAGATTGATGAAAAGCAAAAAGATGCGAAGGATGTGAAGAAGTTAAAAGGTGATTCGGGAATTTATTGTCACTACTGCAATGGTGCAAATCACTTCGCAGCTAATTGCATGTTGAGAAAGAAAGAGGAGAAGAAGAGCAAAATTAAAGATGAAGCCTACTATTCCGAAAAGCTTGAAGAAGTGCGTGCGAAGGAGAAAGGAATGTCATTAGTTGCAAAAGGAGAGTCAGATGAACAAGAGAGTGGAACATATCAGATCTGGTCTTCAGGTTCTGATGATGAAGAAATGAGGCATCCAACTCATGGTGCAATGTTCGCAAGCTTTGAAGACAATTGCGAAGAGAATGTTGCAGGACGATGCTTTGTGTCCAAATCCACAGAAAAATCTCCAATGACCACCAAGGTACGTGCTATTCTTGAATCTTTTAATATTCCTTTATCTGCTTATGATGCTGAAATTACTTCACTTGATGATAATGTGGCTTATTTTGAGTCTGTTATTGTGTCTGCTAGTACTGAAGCTCAAAATTTAAATATGCAACTAGTTGAGACACGGAGAGAATTAGAAATAAAACGAAGTAGAGTAGACAAACTTGAATTGCAGATCAAAAATGTAAATTGTGATAGGGACAATCTTGGAAATGAAGTTAGGTTGTTACTAGCACAAAGAAATATCTACTGTAACTCTGTTAAGAGTTTGTATGCAAAATTAACTGGTTTACATCATTAATATGAAATTAGCAAAGAACAACATAGGAAACTTTTACCTTTTCTTGAGTATGAACGTGAAAAAGTTGATGTTGTTTATTATGATTGTGAAAACACAATTGCACAATTTGACAAAATACCTGATGATAGATTCGCATATGGTATTGTCAAAATTGATGAATTCTTGAATGCTTATGAGTTGGTTAGTATTGTCAATGAAAGTTTGACAAAGAATGAACAAGTGAAAATGTTAAAGAAAACCAAAACTTCAACTCTTGATTCTCAACTCAATTATGCTGATGTCAATGACAATCCAAATAATATGAGTGAAATCAGTGAGATTGAAGAGGAAGAAAAGGTTGATTGTTCTCAATTATCAATCATTAATATCACATCTAAGATCAAAGGTAAAGAAATTATGGTTGATTCAATAGTAAAGGATGAAAATGATAAACCCTCTACATCGCAACATTGTAATTTTTATAATATGGAAGTTGAAAGCTGGAAGACTGATGAAAGTGATGAAGATAAAGAAGATGTGAAGGTTTCAAATGTGACACCTCAACGAGTTGTTGTTGATCAAGTGTTTGTTGATACAAAAGAATTCGACAAAATTCTTAATGACAAAGGTGCACATTATTTGGAAACTAACACTGTGGTTTATCCAAATTTTATATGCACAGATAACACAATCTTTCCAAATCAAGTCCTTGTCACAACAGGGAATGTTGAGAAAATTAAACCTGAATTCAACAAAATGGTCGAAAATGATAATCAAAGATCAACTACTGAAGGTTTCTTTGCAAATCAAAATACAGTAGAAAACAATTTGACTCAAAATTCTTATGTTTTTCAAGGTTAAAAATCATCACAAAAATGGGTGGTTAAACGTGAAAAAGAAAACAAAGTTTTTGAAAAAGATGAAAAACCAAAAATGGAAGTGAAACTAAATTCTCATGAATTCAAATTGATGGTTGGAAAGTATTCAACAGAAAATAATGTTTCAAAAAGAAAAGCAAAGAAAGAAATCTTTTGGCAAGTTGTGTATAATGATAAACCAAAAATGGAAAAAACACAAATTTCAAAGAAAAAATCTTCAAAATTTCAAAAAGATACAAATGATACAAGTTTTCACAAAACAATATATTCTGTTGACAAAATTCCAATGATAAATTTGTTCGGACATATAACAACATTAGAAAATTTGAGACTTCACAAAAATCTGTGAATAATCATAAATTTCATAATGTTGGAATATTGACGAATAATTCATCAACTTTGAATGTCAAAACTCAGGCAAAACGAAAATTTTCACCTAAACTACCAAATTTTCCAAATCCTTCAATCTCAAAATCGACCAAAGTTTCATATACAAAAGGAAAATCTGATATTTATACGATCAACCGTTGGCTTGAAGGGAAAGGAAAACAATATCAAAATGGGAATTTTTCAGAGCAACAGATAAAGATTGCATTTGACAAGTTCGTCAATAACTCTTCTACTAGTAGTTCATCATCTCATGATTCGCAAGTTCCAGTACAAAAATGGAAACCAATTATCAAAGTTGCAAATGCTGTGAAGGATGAGATGAAAGTCAAAGGAAATCCAAAACTGTTGAACAACTATATTTTTATATCTAGATCTGATGATGTTGATTTAATAGATAGTGTATCAGAAAAAGTGAAAACATGGTTTTTTAAATTCAAATAATTTGTTCAAAACTACTAATGATGGACCCAATATGTTTTGGGTTCCTAAACTTTTTCAATAAATGCAGGTGATATGTGACGAGCAATATGATGCAAAATGGTATATTGATAGTGGTTGCTCTCGTCACATGACTGGAAGAAAGGAAAACTTGCGAGATTATAGAAGCTTGGAGAATGCTGGAGTAGTCAAATTTGGAAATAATCACAAGTGTCAAGTGAAAGGATATGGAAAAGTCACAAATGGACAATTCACAGTTAACAGGGTTGCTTATGTTGAAGGTCTTCAACATAACTTGATTAGTGTTTCGCAACTTGTTGTGGGTACTGGAAATCAGGTTGTGTTAATGAAGAAGGAAGTATCATTTCAAATGCGAAGACAAATGAAGTACTTCTCAAATCCAAAAAATATGGTGATATGTTTACAATGGACATCAAACCAATCGTGGGCAAACCTACTGTGTGTTTACTATCAAAGGCATCTAATGATGTTAGTTGGCTCTGGCATAGAAGATAGTCTCATTTGAACTTTCGCAACATTAACAAACTTGTCACTGAAGATTTAGTTCGAGGTTTACCTATACTAAAATTTAACAATGATACTTTGTGCAGCTTGCGAACACGGAAAACAACATAGAAAAGGTCATCTGATTGTGATAAGATTCAAAAATCGTGGAACCATTAGAACTTCTTCACATTGACTTTTGTGGACCGTCGACTGTTGCTACAATCAATAAAAAGCGGTACATTTTAGTTATTGTTGATGATTTTTCTCGGTTCACATGGGTATTTTTTCTCAGGTTAAAATCTGAAATTACTCAGACGGTGATTGATTTTATCAAAAAGATTGAGATTAGTCTTAAAAAGAGTGTTCGCAAAATTAAAATTGATAATGGTTCTGAGTTTAAAAATCAAACATTGGACTCTTTTCTCAAAGACAAAGGCATTTCGCATAATTTCTCATCACCATATACTCCACAACAGAATGGTGTTGTTGAAAGAAGAAATAGGTATTTATGCGAAGCAGCCAGAACCATGTTAACATATGCGAACTTACCTTAATATCTTTGGGCTGAAGCAGTTTCAACTGCATGTTTTACTCAGAATCGGTCATTCATTCATCGCAGATTCAATGTCACTCCATATGAAATACTCAACAATCGTAAACCTAATGTCAAATTTTTCCATGTTTTTGGTTGCAGGTGTTTTATAATGAATCTAAAAGATAGTTTGACCAAGTTCCAAGCTAAAGCTGATGAAAGCATTTTCTTAGGATATTCACAAAATTCAGTTGCATACAGGGTGTTAAATAAGAGAACAAGAAAATTTGAATAAACATTCAATTTAACTTTTGATGATTACTATCTTAAACAAACGGATAGTAAATTTGAACATCAATCAATTATTGTTGATTCAGATACTCAGATTGAAAATTCAGAAATAAATGATGTTGATTATGACTTAATTTTTGGAACTCCTGACAGGGCAATTGATGCGGAAGTTAATGCTCTTGATAATCAAACATCAGAATCTTCAAAACATATTTTTTTTTTGATGATTCAACAATAACTATAACGTCAATATCTTGCGAAAGTGTGCCTGAAGTTCGTATGGAGGGAGAGCATACGATCACCAATATACAGAGAGTGCAAACTTTCGAGAGGGAGAATGAAAATATGAATCATCAAGTTGAGGGGGAGTATTCGCAAGTTCAACAGGAATATCATTTTGAAGGGGAGCATCAAGATGAACATCATGTTGAGGGGGAGCATGATGAAACAGAGACAATTAATCTTGATGAAAATGATGAATTTCATGAATTAAATGATAACTTTTCTGTTGCAGGATCTGAAAATGAAGATATGTACGAAGATACACCATTGGAATTTTAATCCTGATTTTCCACCACTTGAGAAATGGACAAGAAATCATCCCAAAGAACAGGTGATTGGGAATCCACAAGATGGTGTGTTGACAAGAGCTCAAATTCGTGCGAAAAATGAGGTACTGAATGCGAACAAAGAATTGTGTATGTTTAATGTTTTTATTTCGAAAATAGAGCCAAAGACAGTAAAAGGTGCTATGGAACACTCAGATTGGGTTGTTGCTATGAATCTGAACTGGCTGAAATTGAACGAAATAAGGTTTGGAGATTAATTTCTAAACCTTCTGATGTTTCAATTTTCGGATTAAAATGGATTTTTAAAAATAAAACCGACAAAGATGGCAATATTATTCGTAATAAAGCTAGACTAGTGGTTAAAGGCTATTCGCAACAAGAAGGAATAGATTAAGAAACATTTGCTCCTGTTGCAAGACTCTAAGCAGTTTGCATATTTTTAGCTTATGCAGCTCACAAAGACTTTGACGTTTTTCAAATGGATGTTAAGTGTGCATTCTTAAATGGAGAACTTGAAGAAATAGTTTATGTTGAACAACCACCAGGATTTATAAATGAGGAACATCCTTATCATGTCTACATTCTAGACAAAGCAGTTTATGGGTTAAAACAAGCACCAAGAGCCTGGTACGCAACACTTACAAATTTCTTGAAACAATCTAAATTTAAACAAGGATCAGTTGACCCCACTTTGTTTCGCAAGAAAGTTGGGAATCATCTCATGCTTGTTCAAATTTATGTTGATGATATTATTTTTGGCTCAACTGACCCAACATTGTCAATTATATTTTAAAATCTAATGAAGAGTCAATTTGAAATGAGTATGATGGGAAAAATCAATAATTTTCTTGGTTTGAATATAAGACAGAACAGGGATGGAATTTTAATCAATCAAGAAAAATACACAAAGAACTTGCTTGAAAAGTTTGGAATGACCAACAGCACGAAGCTGAGAGTACCTACGACAGTGGGAACAAGACTAACTCCTTCATTAGATACCCCAGCTGTTGATTTAACTCTTTATCGAAGCATGATAGGGTCTTTGTTGTACTTAACTGCAAGCAGACCTGATATCATGTTTTCGGTATGTAATTGTGCTAGATATCAAGCTAATCCCAGAGAACCTCATTTAACTGCAGTGAAAAATATTTTTCGCTATCTTAAGGGGACTGTTTCGTTAGGACATTGGTATCCTTCAAAATCGGGATTCTTCATTCAAGCTTTTTCAGATTCTGATCTAGGAGGATGTACTTTGGATAGGAAAAGTACAAGTGGTGGATGTCAACTATTGGATGGAAAACTGGTGAGTTGGCAATCAAAGAATCAAACTTGTGTTGCTATACCAACTGCTGAGGCTGAATACATTTCAGCTGCTGCTTGCACTTCGCAAATCATTTGGATTCAGAGTCAACTTCATGATTATGCTATCAATATGAAAAAGATTCCCTTGTATTGTGATTCTCAAAGTGCTATTCGCATTTGTCATAATCCAGTACAACACTCAAAGACAAAACACATAGCTCTTCGATATCATTTTATCAAAGATCATGTGGAAGATGAGAATATTGAAATTCATTTTGTTAAAACCACTGAACAACTTGCTGATATTTTTACTAAATCTCTTGATGAAAAATCATTTGTAATAATTTTAGCAGGTTTGGGGATGATCGATGTGAATTCAGTTTCAAAATCTCAAGAATGAAAGGTCCATTCAGCAGCTTTGAGTCGGAATCATTCAGAAGTTACTGTGCATTCCGAGGCTACGCATGGCTTCGCATCCATACAACTGGTAAATAAGGTTAAAAAAAATCGAAAAAACTTGAAAACTCAAAAATATTTTCTTTTGTTTTGTTCTTATTTTCAAAAATCCAAAAAACCCAAAAAGATTTTATTTTGTTATGTTTTTATTTTCGAAAAACTTCAGAAATCACAAAAATATTTTTTTTAACTTTGTTCTTTAAGTTTTATGTGTTTTTAGTTTTAGTCAAGAGCAAAATGCGAAGAGGTCATGCTTGTATGTTTCTATAGGAAGGTATTATCACTTTCAACTTTGTACTAGTTAGGATGTCCCTAGAAGCATGATGCAGCATGTTGACCCAAGTCTCATATGACTCTATGTGTGAGAAATGAAAGCCTTAATGAAATTATCTCATGAAAATTTCTTCCCAATTAGGCTTATATTCACATTAGTCAAAAGATCTACCTTACTCTTCTTATATGAGTAAAGAGTTTTATGTTTGGTCCACACATAACAGAGGTATATTCGATCATATAACCAATCTTTTTCATCACAAAATTCTTCACACAAATCACTCACAAAGACGTATGTCCGAGAGGACTCTGATCAAACCCATCGAGACCTAGATATACAAAAATTATGTGTTAATGATCCGACATCATGAGTCCATGATGAAGATGAAACCCAAACATCTTACAACTTAAGGAATTGACGAGGAACATTGTTCCAGATATTAACAAAACTTTTGTTTCTGTACCAAAAATTCGAAATTCCAAATCATATTAAATTTGCATGCGTGGTCTTGATTAAACATTTGCAACCCACGATGTTTGTTACCCAACAAGATCCAGTACAACAATTTTTTATGAATATGATTTCAGTGTGAGTTTCATTCGCATATCCTAGTCATAATAAACTTTTTTCAAAAGCCGACTTGTCACTAACTACACTGGTCATACAAGTAATTTCAGTTACAATTTCTCACCTTATATTTAGGTTGATATCTAACGAAATTTTAAACCAATCCAAAAATCACTTTTAAAAGAAGCCCTTTGATACTTATCCAAAAGTATTCGATTGTAATTCACGGGAACATACACAAGTTATTGATCATCTCTCTTGATGATTAACGAAGCAACCTTTTCCTGGGGTTTAACTGCATTCGTGTCAAATTGCATTTTTGACATCACAGACTTACAAAATTTTTTTACTTGCTTCTTATCTTACTTCTTTGGAACACTGCACTCACGAATCCTTGAGGTTCTAAGTAATACCAACTTAGACTGACGATTTCGCAAGTCTGGCCTATGACTTCGCTTTACATCCCAAAAGTGAAAGAGCCTTGCCTTCATGCGAAGGGTTCTAACGGTTACAATTCTATAATGGGAATATTGACAGGCTGTGTATACGAGACGTATGGTATTCTGCTCGGTTTTCTAGGCAACGTGACAGCTGCTTTTTGATACATAGCTAACTTTTCGCAGTAATGGTCCGATTTTCAAGGTGCCACGTCAAATATCATTAAATGCATCCCGCTTCAAATTCAAATCAATCAGGATTACGTATAAAAGGGGGTTCAAGATTGTGTTATACAGTTACGCGATCAAACACAAAAATTCCCAAATTCTCAGATTCTTCATCTTTTTCAAACCCTAACAATGGCTGCTACTCAATCCAACACCGACGAAGTTGTTTCACAGTCTCTTATGAAGATTCAAAGTACAAACTTACAAGTTGATCCTAATGTTTCATCCTACCCAGAAGAATTGAAGATGCTGGTTGTTGCTCTAAAAAGGTCTCCATTATCAACCGCAATGTTCAGTTCTTTTCCGGTTCCGATGACATGGTTGTCAATGGCGGCATCAACAGCATCATACAACTATGCCACTGATGTCATTACCTTCAACATGATGAACAACAAGCGGGTTCGACTTAACAAGAAGATGTTCATTGATTTCTTGAACATTCCCAATAACCCTCCGTTCTTAAAACCCACCAATTCACAAATTATCTTCATGTTCAATGAGATGGGACATCAACCTACTCTTGAAAAGATAAGTGATTTCAGAAAATCAAGTTTACCCTGCATGTGGAACTTTCTCTTTGGTATTTTTCTAAGGTGTTTGACAGGGAGGACTGTTGGTCTCGACAGGGGTTGCATGGAAGTATATGCGATGGTGATGGGTCTGTACTATGATATAAGTGTTGATTATGGAACTCAACTGTGGAAGGAGTTCGTCAAAAGTCTGGAAAACACGAATGCTGAGAAGGGTATTTCGTGTGCAAGGTACTGGAGCCTAATTCTCGAAAAGGTGTACACAAAAGAAGGTATCCAAGTTCCTGAAGGTGGAGAGATTGCAGAATTTTCATTGTATCAATTCCCAAAAGTTGTTGAAGATGATGAAAATATCTTCACTAGTGTAGCTCGCATTCCGGATGTGATGCTTCGCAAAGTGCACTCAACTCACAAAGTTTTGGTTCGTTATATGAAAACTTTTGATCCAGCTGTACAAACTGGAGTCTTATTGGAAGTTACCGGAGAATCCTCAAAGAAGAAGAAGAAAACACAAAAGGAAGAAAAACTTCAGTTTTCTAAAGTCTCACAAGCTGAAGAGGTTGAGAAAGAAGAGATTTCTACAAAAACAAAGGAGAATATACCATCAAAATATGGGGTATTAAAGAAGCTTCGCAAATCATCGCAGACAACGACTTCTTCTCCTAATATTCGCAAGACAGGGGTCAGTAGTAAGGGGGCAGTGTTTCGAGATGTTCCAGCTCCTGTTTCTCCTAGCTCAAAGCGCAAAAGAGCTCAAGAGGTTGTGAAGCATATAAAACAAACACTTTCCAAGAAACGCAAGATAATCATTCGCAACGAATCCTTTGATGAAGAAGTTGTTCCGGAGACTCCACATGTGGTAACTGTTTCCATTCCTATTACTTCGCAAATTTCTACCACCACATCTAGTCCACCTGAAGTAGTCACTACCAAATCAGTACCCATCTCTTCTGTGAATGTCTCTACTTCATTACCACCATTTTCTCTTCCAACCACTACAATCACTACATCATCCATATTTGATCATCCTTTAAAACATCCATTTACCACCTTATTTCCATCACAATCACCCGAAACTCCTCAACTTTCACAACCAATGTCTGATGATGAAACTGAAGGAGGAGGTTTTGGAGGGACTTTTGAGGCCCTACATTTTGATTCGGAAGAGGAGGAGATACCTGATCATATTATGACATGTAAGCAATTTAAAATTCTGAACCAAAAATTGAATGCCATTATTCAGTCACAAGCTGATTCTGGTTCTAAGTCATCCTTGTCGGGATTGGAGGTGGAATATCTAATCAAAGAAGCTAAGAAGAGAATACTTGAAAAAGTTGATCAATCTGACAAGAACAATGAGCTTCGCATTCAAGCTCAAGGAAAATCATTCAATGGAGTTGTTTCTGAGCTGAAATATGTTACAAAAGAACGACATGTTCTTTTAGTACAGGATGTCAAGAAGGTCCGAGTAGATATTAATCTGAAGGTGGAAGAGTTAAAGCGGGAAATTGCGAAAGAGCTTCAAGCCATTAATTCTCAACATTTGGAAGTCCAAAAGAAGGTTGATGTGGTTGCCACTAATCTTAATAAACTTCTCACTGATTCTCAATCTCCTGTTATAATTCTCGAAGCCAACCAAAAGGAAAACAAGGAGCAGTTTGATAAATTAATTCAGTTGGTGACTGAATTAAAAACATTGGTTTCGCAACCTACTCATCAAACAATTTTGACTCCTGAATTCTTGTCTCTCAAAATCAATACCTTGGAGCAAGCTATTCAGAAGGCATTGGCCCCGATTGCGAACTTTACTTCTTTGTTACCCAAGAATGCCCCACCTGTTTTGACAGGGGTGCAAGGGGGAGAGAGGAAAGGAAGTAAAGCTGATGATGTGAAAACACTGGGAAAGGTGATTTCTACTCAACTTAAAACCACTCTGCCAGTGTTCACAATGCCGATTTCTTCGACTGTAATGACAACAAGACCAATTGCCAAAGGAATTCAATTGGGTCAAAAGAAGGAGGAAGCTCAAGTGCGAAACCTCTAACAGACGATGTTGGTAAAGGGAAAGGGATTGCATATGAAAAATCAAAGGAGGAAAAGAAAGCAGAGGCAGAAGCTGAAATGGAAAAATTAAGACATGTATAGAGTATTATGAGGCAAATAGCAATTGACCCACCAACAATGAACAAAGGTGATCCTGCGAAGTTATATTCGTATGAAACAGTTGAATCCAAAGTGTTGGGGAATCACTTATATGAGTTCGAGAAAAAGCCAAGGAAGAGTTATGATGTTGCGAACTCAGATAGAAGCCAACTTGATTTTCCGATAAACGAAATGATGTTTATTACGGCTCAGTACAAGATAAGTGAAAAGTTTGATAATGTTGATGAATACACTTATTTGAAGATAAGATTTCATGCTGTACTTTCGAAGGATCAAGATGAGGTGTGGTCTTTAATGAAGATTAAGAAAGTTTTAACAATTAAGAAGGATGTGATGTTCGAAGATATGCTTCGAAACTTTCGATATTTTGTGGTTCGAGCAGACAACAAGGCATTCGACTTCACCATTGTTGACTTTCCCTTAATGGATCTAAATGATCTTATTCAAGTGGCATCCATTCTCAAAGACATGCAAGAAAACAAGCTGAAAGGTCATGATACTGATTTGTTCAGATTTGGTTTCGCACATATCAAAATATTCATAGATAACTACTATGATTGTTTGGCGATGACTGATGAAGAACTTGCAGTGGGTCTTGGAAGAAAAGTTACAGTAGCTTGGGAATCAACCTTAACTCAAACAGAGTTAAGGAAATACGCCGATGGAGAAATATGCCTGAAACCTTTTGGAATGGTTTTCGCAGGAAAAGATACGAAAGGGAAGCCCAAGAAATTTTTGTTTAATGTCTCAGAGATTGAAAGATATACTTCTTCGCAATATATGAATTTTATTGTTCGTATGAATAACTGCAAGAAGAACAATGAAGGAGACAAGAAGGAGCTTAAGAAGATAATTACTTGGTATTCTGAAATACGAAGAACAATGCACTCAGCTATTCAACATCTTACAAACTGAATAGTTTCGACTGTTTACAAAGGGGGAGAATGTAGAGTCTAAAAGTTGTAAAAAGTCGAAGTGTTTGTTTCTTTGTTTTCGCATGTTAGTTATTTTACTAAGTCATATTTTGTGCGAAGTGTATTGATCTAGACTTAGTATATTTTTTGTACACTCAGGTTGCCTATAAATAGGGACTTAGGTTAGAAGTAGAAGGAGGTTCTTCACCAGTATTCATTCTGCTTATTTTGTAATCAGTTCTTTATCAATATAAGATCTGATTAATATTTACTCTCTGTGTTCATACTTTTCATTCATTCAATCATGATTGCTTTCTAAATCTCGTTAACAATTCTCTTCAAAGAAGACCTATCAGTGCAGCCTGCATCAAAAAGGAGTAGAAGAGATCCTAGGGTCGAGTTTTTGGACTCTAGCCTTTCTCAAGGCGTGCATACTACTCCAACTACTACTCCGACTATCGTAACCATAGAACTATTCAGTGAAGGCCCTAGTACCACTTTTGAAACCGGTGGTCCCTCTATACCACCTAGGTTCTCTCCTTCAGGGGTAGATCATAAAGAGGCTTCCATTCGTTTGGCTTAGTTTTTGGCTCAAGAGCAGACTGGTTCAGCTTCTTCTAAGGCAAAAGGGATCGTTTTTAATGAGGTTCAGTCTAGAGATGAAGATTCTGTAATCAATGAACTTCATAAAAGAGTAAATGCTTGATCAGAAGAACATTGAGCTTAGCATCCAAGTTGAAGATCTTCTAAGTGAAAATCTAAATTTAAACATTCAAGTCTCTGATCTCAAAGAAGATGGGGCAACAAATTCTAAACAGATATCTGAGCTCCAAGCTCACTTTAATCTTTTAAGCTCCAGCTACTTTGATCTAAAGAAGTAGCTTGAAGAAGATTTGGGTGATAAGTACAAGACTACTGCTGATGAACATATAATTAACCTTCACTCTCAGGCTCATCCCATTGCTGTGCCAACTGTTGATACCACCCGGGTCGTGAACTGATTTGAAAAAGAGCCTATTCATGATCCACACATTTCAGAGATTATTAGGGATAAACAAGAGAAGGCTGCCAAGAAGGGAAAAATCTTATTCAAGAGGAGTTCTGACAAGAATGCACCAGGAAATCAATCCAAAATCACTGTTACGGATCTCGAAACCATAAGGTTTAGAGACACATATGGTGATAGGTCAAGTATCATCTCTTAGGGTTTCCATGATCCACTGAAAATGTGGATTGTTCGTAGAAAGAGCGGCAATACAGAGCTCTACAAGGATTGTCATGATTTTAACTCATGGACCAGAGTGGACCTTTCTGAGCTTTCTCAATCCCCATTCCAAAACCCGACTGATAACCAGCAAGCAACAAACTTCAAGCACTTTCTGGAAGACCAAGTTAAGAAAGGATTTCCAGCTATGAAGACTGATGAGTCTGTGATAATGGATCATCCTGATGTTATTGATGCCAAGACTGGCAATCCGCTTCAGTTGGTAATGTGGCCTGCTACAAATCAGGCCAAGCAAATTCTAGTGCTTCAAGATTACTCGGATAGATCTCTAAGCTCTATGCAGTACTAGGTGTTTGATGAAACCACAGCATCTGCTATCATCAAACTGAAGGAAGGGTGCATTTGTTTATATGACAGAAGGGATTTGTACCAGTTTGGTAAATGGGACATTCATCATTTGAGTCATTTCCAGATTCAGGTTCTTGAATATATTTTTGAGACTTCTACGAAAGAATATACAACGATGGTTGCTGAAATTATTAACAAGCAGATGTGGAATGGAGTGATGGGGCTGGATGATGTAATGATCATAAACCAAGATTGATTTAAAAAGCTAGCACCAAACCAAGGGGGGGATTGAAGGGTCCAATTAGTGGTTTGGTCTAGGCTTTCCATGTAACAGGTTCTTTTGGTCATTTGATAGCTAATAGTGTTTTGCTTGGAGTTTACGATCACTGTAATGAGTTTACGGCCGTAAGCTTGTTTACGGCCGTAAACCCAAGGCCGGACCATGGTAGTATAAATAGAGGTATGCTAGGTCTTTTGTGGTTTTTGATGCCTCGGTATTCTCAGCTTTTGTAACTGCAAGTTGTACCAGACGTGATTCTAATAGAAAAGTGTGTGCAAGCTTGTTTAACTCTCTATTCTACTCGCTCTTATTTGTTTATCTGACTGTTATTGTTGTTTGATCACTGGTAAGATCCTTTCAGGACCTTACAAGCTCGAGAACACTCACAATATGATTAGGGTTTCGAGAATAGGGTCTGAGGGTGATGGAGGCTGGAGGGGAGGCCATATAAGTTGTTTAAATAGGGTGCAAACCCTAAAATTTAGGGTTTCATTCAGACAGCTCTACTCGTCGAGTTGGGGCTTCTGACTCGTCGAGTAGACTCTTCCACCCATGTCTAAGATTCGCCCTTGCTCGACGAGTTTGGGGCCTCAACTCGTCGAGTCCCGGTATAAAAATGCAAAAAATCTTATTTAAAAATACATATCGGGAACCGGGCATTACAAATCTCCCCCATTTATTTTAGACTTCGTTCTCGAAGTCTGCTGCTTCATCTAGAAAAAGCTCGGGGTAGTGCTCTCTCATCTCATCCTCCGGCTCCCTCATCCATTTTAATCCGTTGCAGTGCTGTCATTGCACCTTCACCAGATCGACCCTCTTATTTCTAAGATCCTTCAGCTTCCTGTCGAGGATAGCTATTGGTCGCTCAATGTAGTTTAGGTAGTCATCCACCTGAATATCCTCTAAGGGCACCACTGCAGAGTCGTCTACCAGGCACTTCCACAGCTAGGAGATGTGAAAGGTACTGTGAATATCGCTAAGCTCGGTTGTCAGATCCAACCTATATGCTACCTTACCCACTCAGGCTGCAACCCTAAAAGGTCTAATGTACCTGGGGCCCAACTTTCCCCGCTTCCTGAACCGGATGACACCTTTCCAAGGTGACACCTTCAGGGGGACCATATACCCAACTTGGAACTCCAGGTCCGAACAACGCTTGTTAGCATAACTTTTATGCCGACTCTGAGTAGTCTAAAACCAACTCCGAACCTGCTGGGTCCTCTCCGTCGTCTTGAGTACCACTTTGATACTCCCGATAACCCTCTTCCCAACCTCACCCCAGCATATCAGGGTCCTGCACTTCCTTTCATATAACATCTCAAAGGGAGGACGATCAATACTCGCATGGTAGCTATTATTGTAGGAACACTCTGCCAAGGAAAGGTAGGTATCCCAGCTACCACCAAAGTCTAAAACGCACGCCCGCAGTATATCCTCCAAAGTTTGGATGGTTCGCTCGCTTCGACCATCCGTCTGCGGGTGAAAAGTGGTGCTAAAGTGCAGACGAGTACCCAACTCGTTGTGAAACTTCTTCTAGAATCTGGAAGTGAACCGCACGTCTCTGTCCGAAATCACGGAGACTGGCACTCCGTGTTGTGCTACTACCTCTCAAATGTAGATGTCGGCCAACTTCTTGGCCGAAATGCTCTCTTGGATCGGAATGAAATGGGCGCTCTTGGTTAATCAATCGACGATGACCCAAATTGAATCCACTCCCCGTGCGGTCCTGGGAAGCTTCGTGATGAAGTCCATAGTAATATCTTCCCATTTCCACATAGGGATATCCAACGGCTGTGTCTTTCCGTGAGGCATCTAGTGCTCGGCCTTGACCTTCCTGTAGGTCAGGCATCTCTTGATGTACCAGGCTACATCCCGCTTCATGTAGGGCCACTAATAATCAGGACGAAGATCTTTGTACATCTTCGTTGACCAAAGATGGATAGAAAACCTGGATTTGTAGGCCTCATCCATCAAAATTTGTCGCACTCCTCCCCAATACGGCACCCAGACCCTCCTGTGCAAGGTTAGTAACCCGCGACTATCATAGTAAAATGAGGCCACCTGGCCTATGATCCGCTTGTACTTCCGATACTCCTCCGATCGAAAAGTGGAGTCACTACTGTCGTCCTCAAGAAAATATCTCTGACTAGGGCTGCCTTGCGACTAAGCACATCAGCCACAACGTTGGCCTTCCCCGACTGGTAGAGGATATCACAATCGTAATCCTTCACCCATCTAGCCACCGACGCTGCCTTATGTTTAGATTCGGCTAATCCATGAGGTACCTCAAGCTCTTGTGGTCCGTGTATATGGTACATTAGACCCCATAGAGGTAATGCCGCCAAATCTTGAGGGTGAAAATAACCGCCCCCAACTCCATATCGTGCGCCGGGTAGTTCGCCTCGTGAGGCTTCAGCTGCCTCGAGGCGTAGGCGATCACATGCCCCCTCTGCATCAATATCGTGCCCAAACCTAAAATGGACGCATCACAGTACACTACAAAATCCTCCACGCCCTCTGGCAGGGCTAGGATCGGTGCCTTGCATAGCCTCTATCTCAATGTATCAAACGATGCCTGCTGCTCAGGCCCCCAACGAAAGACCACGACTTTCTTCGTCAATCGAGTCAAGGATACGACTATCTTGGAGAAGTCCTGAATAAATCTCCGGTAATAGCCTCCCAATCCCAAGAAACTCAGAATCTCAGATGGAGTCTTCGGAACCTCCCATCTCATCACGGCCTCTACTCTGGCCGGGTCAACCAAAATATCGTTTTGGTTGACAAGGTGCCCAAGAAACTGCACCTCGTCCAACCATAACTCACACTTGAAGAACTTGGCGTACAAGCTCTCCCTCCTCAAGGTATCCAATACCTCTCGTAAGTGCTCCTCATGCTGCTCATGCGTCTTCGAATAAACCAAGATGTCATCAATGAAAACTATCACAGACCAATCCAACATCGGTCTACATATGTGGTTCATGAGATCCATGAAGGCGGAAGGAGCATTGGTGAGCCCGAAGGGCATCACCATGAACTTGTAGTGGCCATAGCAAGTCCGGAAAGTAGTCATCTATACATCCTTGTCCCTGACCCTCATATGATGCTAGCTTGAATACACGTCTATCTTGGAAAACCAAGATGCCCCCTATAGCAGGTCGAAGAGATCATCAATCCTCATGAGTGGGTAACAGTTCTTCACTGTTACCTTGTTCAGCTCCTGATAATCTATACACATCCGATGCGATCCGTCCTTCTTCTTCAAAAACTAGATCGAGGCTCCCCAAGGTGAACTGCTCGGCCTAATGAATCCCTTGTCTAGCAACTCCTACAACTGTGTAGACAACTCCTGCATCTCAGGAGGAACCAACCCATAGGGTGCCTTGGCTATCAGAGTCGCACCAGGGACTAAGTCGATCCTGAACTCTACCTGTCTCTCCAGAGGTATCCCCGGCAGCTCCTCTGGGAATACATCTGAGTATTCTCGCACCATTAGTACATCACTCACAGTCACCTTACCCACCTCCTTGGTATCTATAACGTAGGCGACATATCCTGTGCAACCCTGCTGAAGGTAGAGCCTAGCCCTCGCTGTTTAACACATAGTTGGTCCATGTTGCGGCCTCTCACCCTGAATCACCAGCTCTCCACCACTTGGGGACCTGAACCGTACCAACTGCTACGCACAGTCGATCACCGCCCCATTAGGGTTCAACCATTCCATACCTATGATAACCTTGTTCCCACACAACGAAATGGGAACCAAATCCACCAGGTAGCGCTCCTCATACAGCCTCAAAAGATAATATTTGAAAACCTCCGATGCTCGTACTGATCGGTCTCCAGCAATCTCGACCTCTAGAGGGAAATCTAACATGCCCGAAGACTTAGGGAAACTCTTGCTAAGTGCAAGAGAGACAAACAATCGGGTAGACCATGAGTCAAATAACACCTGTACTGGGATGTCGTTCACATGGAACTATCCCATCACCACATCAGGTGCGGCACACGCCTCCTCAACGGTCAAATGGAAGGCTCGACTCCTCACTATTGGAGCATCTGACTTGCCCTGTCGGTCATCCATAATCCGCAATATCGCTATAGCTGGTGCCGCCACTGGCACTACTGCTGCTGCCAATCTCGAGCAATCGACCTTTTTATGTCGCTTCTGAATGCAATGAAAGCAAATCAAGTCTGATGTCTGAAAGGTAGGGGTAGGGGCAGTACAATATCTGCCAAAGTGCCCGGTCTATCCGTACTTATAGCAACCCAATCCCCCAATCCGACAAACTCCCTTATGTGACCTGTCGTATTTCCCACAGCGGCTCTGACCTTGCTGGCCCTTCGACCTAGAGTCGAATCCCATGGTTTTCTTCCTTGAAACCCCAGTAACATGTCCATCCCCTGCCTTCCTCTTCCTGAGGTGCTCTATATCAATTTCTCTCTCACTCGCCCTCATGATCATGTTATCCATTGTCGAGCATGTCGAGTAGCTGACATGTTTCCGAATGTCAGTCGTCAACATGTCGTGGTAACGAGTCTTCTGCATCTCCTCATCCCCTGTGTACTGAGGCACCAATAGGGCCCTCTCCCTAAACTTGGCAGTGATCTCTTCCACCAACTCAGTCATCTGCCTCATATCAAGAAACTCCTTGGCCAGCTGCTGAAGCTCCATAGCCGGTGCAAACTCAACCCTAAACCTGGCCACAAAATCCGACCAAGCCATAGCCTCAACGACTGGGGCTCCCAGTGAATCACCAACTGACTCCCACCAATCTCTAGCTTTGTCTCTCAGACAACCTGCAGCATAGCGGACCTTCGAACCCTCTCGGAAAAAGTTCGTCAACTATGCAGACTCGATGTATGCAATACATCTCCTGGAAACAATAGGGTCCTTCACCCCATGGAAGTCTGGCACACCACATCCCCTGAAGTCCTTGAAGGAGGGTGTGCGTGTCCCTGCCTGGCCAGATGCCATGTCGCTCTTGAATGCCCTGAGACGATCCTCCATTAACTCGATAATCCCTTCCTTGATCGACATGAAATTCATCGGGGTCAACTCAAGGATGCCTCTCGTGATCTCAGACGTGATGAACTCGCGTAGTCCCTCATCAACTAGCTTGGAACCCGAACCCGAACCTGATCCTGACCCTGATCTCGACCCTCTTGCTCCGTAACACGTAATCACCACCATTCTGAAACAAAATACATAATCTTCAGGGTCATACATAATCTCGAGAGGTCTCACACACTCTACAAGTTCCCTGGTTCTATCTCGTCCCTCCTTGACTCGAGTACGGATCCTCTGCTTTTAGTAGTACGGGCCAATACTACCTTCCACGTCTATCCGTACTTTCCTCAAGGATTGATTTGACTTCACCAAGTCCCTTCTACTACTGCTGCACTTTGTGTTAATCTCATCCTAGGCTTACCCTAGGGTAACTCCTCCAACCCACTCTCCGCCATTAGCTGCATAAGGAGTCCCTGCAACCTTTACGTAACTTGCTCGCGAATACAATCATATATTACTAAGACCAGATAATTCTTCAAATGAGAGGTCTTACCCTACAACGGTTGGACTCAGACAAGAGCTGCGAAATAGGGCTAGACCTAACCTTCTAAAATTATTTAGTCCTTGCAATATATAACTTAGCGTATTCGTTCACTAGTTAGTTAAAGGCTGCTAGAACCCCTAAAACCACAAAGCAAGCAGCATTCGGGCTTTGAGTAACCAAACCAAGCATGTTTTATCCGAGCTATCATATGACTGACTAATCAGTTCTAGCATAAGCACATACAGCCGGCACATAAGACATCTTCCTAGATCCTTAGCTTTATTCTAGCATGGAGTTCTCATACACATACAGTAGGCATAAAAGGCATCCTTCCTGGATCCTTAGCCCTAATCTAGCATGCAGTTCTCATAATCATATCATATCATAACATAAAACATATAGGTATCTTGGAGAAAATTTACTTGAGCTCAGCCGGTTGCACGTATCACACACTTTGTTCTTTCTCAAAACTCTTTACTTTAACTTTTGGAAAAACTATTTTCTTGTGAAAATCTTTCAAACCCTTGATTTGAGTTCATAAACTCCCGAGAGTGTATCTGAATCCCTCAAATCAAGGCTCTGATACCAACTTCTAACATCCCAATTTTCAAAACCAAAAAGTTCATTTTTATAAAACAATTTAGAAAAACATTTATAAGATAACATCATCGAGCCACATCATTTCATAAAATCATAATCTCATGTCTCTAAACCATATCATAAAAACAATAACAATGTCAGAGTACAATCCAAAGAATCTCATAATGTGGAAATCCTGTGTGTGTGATGCAATGCTACCATGCCGGCTCCTTCCCATTCGATGAAGAGGTACCTGAGAACAATACTAAAAATTGTAAGCAGGAAGCTTAGTGAGTTCCCCCATCATACCACATACCACATAATACCTGTCCCTCGGTATCTTTCAACTGGTATCTGTCTGGCATAACTGGGAGTTGGGCTCTCCTGCGGTATCTTTCAACCGGTAACCGGCAGCTAACCTCCCCTTCGGTATCTTTCAACTGGTAACCGGGAAATAACCTCCCCTTCGATATCTTTCAACTGGTAACCGGGAAATAACCTCCCCTTCGGTATCTTTCAACCGGTAATTGAAAGCTAACCTCCCCTTCGGTATATCAACCTGTAACCGGGAGCTAAACTCCCCTTCGGTATCTTTCAACCAGTAATCGGAGACTATTTCACCCCATACCACTACCACATAATAATATATCATGAACATATTGCTAGGAATGCATGGGTACTGTCTACCCTTTGGTATCTTTCAACCGGTAACTGGGGACTTTTCCGCTCCTACTACTACTAACACATATAGCATCCTAGCACATAAAGCGTAACAGATAGTGGCATACCAGATAGTTATTACGAAGACAATCATCTAACTACAACTCCTACTTAGTGGGCCGACATTATGGCCTTAGAACCACTTCTACTAGAAGGTAACTCACCTTAATGTCGTGTAGTATCTAAACTGTCCTCGGTGTTGGGATCAACTCCTCTCAAAAGACCTCAAACTCCTACACATAACATCCTTCCTTAATTACCATTTCATACTCATAACCCCTTCAAGGGTCAACTCAGGTCAAAGTCAAGGTCAACACCCTTGTTAAAGTCAACTTTTGGTCAAAGTCAACATCTGGTTGAATCAATTCGCTGAGTTGGTCCACCGACTCGTTGAGTTCCATAATCCTCAAAATACTCGAACTTCGATCCGACTACCACAGCTCTCCGTTGAACAACATTCTCTCTTATCGACTACTGAGTGCTACGCCCCCCCCCCCCCCCCGGTAGTCTTAAAATGCTCCTTTATTGACTCATGAATGCTATGGCTCCCCCATAGACTTACGACACCCTCTCACTGACTCGTGAATGCTACGGCTCCCCGCAGTATCACAACACTCTCTCACTAACCAATGAATACTACGGCTCCCCACAGTACCACGACACTCTCTCGCTGAATAGAGAATACTACGGCTCCCCGCAGTATCACAACACTCTCCCGCTATCCGGTGAATACTATGGTTCCCCGCAGTATCACAACACTCTCCCGCTATCTGGTGAATACTACGGCTCCCTGCAGTATCACGACACTCTCTCGCTGACTAGTGAGTACTACGGCTCCCCTCAGTAACAAGATACTCTATTCCACTTACTCACCATTGGCTCACTCCATGGTTTCTCCTGATAATCCCAAGCGATTACTGCCACCCGGATTCACTTGTTCTCTTATCACCCCATAATCTCATCATCAAGTCATCACTACACTGAGTTCACTAACTCATGCTCTGCAGCTCAACATAGATAGGTGCTTACACCCACCCAACATATACACCACCACTCCTGATGTATGTTCTCGTAGGCAAGGCACTAGTCTCAACACAGATACACCCTTAGACAGTCACACTCCATCGACAATTAACTGATGGGTTCCTACTAAAACAAAAATCACTCGGGTACCTCGGTACACCATTACAACATCTCACGATGTCTTGCCTCAACCACTGATCTTCCACTTACGCAAATTGAAACCTCAAAATATTCCCATCTCACAAACTGAAACACGGAGGAATAATCAACGACTGAAAACACGTTGACGAAAATCTAAAGCTCCACCCTCTACTGATCTCTACCCATACGAAACTACTCATATCGACTCTGAAATTGATTGATAATACAACTGTTGCCTTTTCTTGGAGTATAGATCACAATCTATACCTATACCCGCTAATCTCAACTATCGCACCCTAACTCGGCAACTCAACCACCTCGAACTCAACATTTGCAAACCCAAAAAATCTCTGGTCACAATAAATTCCCTGAACAACGGCCACCTTCCATGGATTCACTCATCCTTTCATAAACACATACACATACATCATCTTGCCTCGAACCTCACCTCTTCCACCAAATACCCAGGTCTCATGTCCGTACCGCAGATCCGCATATCTAGTTCTCTACCCGCACTTGAACAATCGTTGATCCTCCCAATAGAATACTCAGTTCTTCCCTACTCAAAGTTTGAACCATAACCCATTGGTATACCAACAATCTACTACAGACTGTTTCACCAGGTACATCACTTGACTCTTGGAACGTACCACGTAATTACTCAATGATCTTCCAAAAAGAAACCAACCAACTCCTAATATCTCACGACTCATACAAAAATCTCGGAATCCTCCCAAGGTGACTACCTCTAGCCATCTCATAGCCTCAGAGCGACCCACCGTCGGATACCCCAACTGCTCCAAATTAATCCTGAACCTCGGTTCGGAAATAATGCAATATCACACACCTCATCTCTGACTCCTCGACCAGACTCCCCATCACGGGAATCATCATAAAAACAAGAGACCTCGCTCTCACAGTCGATACACAACATAGACAATGAGGGCCACCGCCCCGATATACTCCTATTAACTGCCTGAAGCTGCTGCTAAAAGCATGCCACACTCGTAAAGGCACCTTCCTGGGTCCCTTCCATCTCAGTCCCCAATATTGACCCCATGGTACAAGAAATACCTCACAGCAGACATACTGCCCAAATACTCTGGTGAAAAGGTCACCACCATATGTTTCCCCCACAGGGTTTACCTCCAAACTCTGAAACTGCAAACTCGTTATCCCTTTTGCTTCTCCCAGGAAACGGAAACAGTGCAACTCTTGTCACCAAAAACTAACATCTAAACTATCGGCTGATTGCTCAACTCAGGCTGCAATCCTCCATAAAGTCTCATATCTACTCATCCCTAAGTCTTGAAACTCCAACTGGCATCTCACCAATAAGTATCTCTCAGAACTAACTCGATTTCCCTCTCCAGGTATGCCCCACTGAAACTCGTTCAGCATGACCCTCTAGCCCCTCGTAGGTATCTAATTGCTCTCTCAATAGGCTCCTCCAAGGCTCATCTAGGTATCTCTCCTAGATTACTCCTCTACTCAGAGTTCTCTCTAAAAGATTCTTGTTGGATACTCTTACTCAGCACATACACAAAGCACATCACAGATAGCAAAATTCCTAGGCTAAGGCATCACAAATTAGGCAAGTCTAGCCCTAAAATATGAAATACCTAGCCTATCTTGTGGCGTGCATTACTAATATTTCAATAATAACTCATAACACAAATAAGTAAGGGTATTTTGGGAAATCACCGTTCGGGATCTGGCTAATTGTACACACTGCTCCTTCTCGTTTTTCTCTTAGAAACTCTTGCTCATTTTTGAAAAATCATTTCTTTTGAAATTTTTTCTCAAATCCTAAGTTTGAGTCCAGATATACCCGAAGGTGCATCTGAATCCCTCAAACCAAGGCTCTGATACCAACTTGTAACACCGTAAATTTCCAAACAAAAATTTCATTTAGAAAAAATCACATCATTCTCGTAACACATTTCAAGAAAATCCCATTTTTTTTAATTTACAAAACACAACTCCATAATTATTTAATTAATAATCCAGGATCCTCAAAACATAACTCTTTCTCTAGTGTGTACAATCAAGCCAGCGCCTTCCCACGATCCTAATGAGAACCTAAAACACATAGCACATAAAACGGTAAGCATGAAGTTTAGTGAGTTCCCCAAAATACCACATATAGCTCATTAGCCACTTGAGGCTATAACACTGTAAGACCCTCCGGTCAATGTGTCTCAGTGGGACCCTTCAATCCCACAACTCTGATAGACCCTCCAGTCCTAACTCTGTAAGCTCTGAGTAATACACAACATAAATCACAAAGAAATAATATAGGATCTCACAACAAACAGATAAGCACATAAGAAATCTCAGTCACACAAAAATACCACTCATGGTGAAGTATAGTGAGAAGACTCACCTCGGATGATGAACAAACCCTATAATTGTTGCTGCTACGCACCGGTCACTAACTTTGTGCCAAGCCCACAATTAACCCAATTAGGAACTAAGTCCAACTCTCACTCATTAGGTCTAAAGGTTGTCCACTAACTAGCCCATCAATAACCTAAAACCCATTGGGCCCACCAAGGCCCAACAATAAATGGGCTCTCCAGAGCTACAACTCTCAAATCTAGATGGCAAGCTGTCACACCCCAAAACCGAGAACCGCAGAATACGTTCTGGGGTGGAGAACATCATGTACAGTATCATAACAATGCATAATAGTAAAAACAAGCAACGACATCCATTGCATTAATATAGTAATTGTAATACAAGTGTGTTCTGTATAGTTTGTTAGACACCAAAAAGTATAATAAAAAATAAAGAGGAGTCTTGTATGCACTCTGTCTTTTCAAAAACTGCATCTGTACCTATCTATTGCCGACCTGAGAATACAAGTTATTTTGAAAATGAGTATCAGCATAAAGCTGGTGAGTTCCTAATAATTTAGTGTCATTGCTTGTATAAAAATGTTCACAATCGTATAACATGAAAGTTATTATTAAGTTTGAAAATAGTGTGAATCTCTAGAAAATCCTATATTTTCTAATAAAAGTAGTCTTCTGCCAAGACTTGGTTACTTGTAAGTTTGATCCTTTGAGAGAGTAAAAGTTTTTCCGAATTAGACTCATAATTATAAAAAGTATAATTTGGACTTCATTTGAACAAAGTAAATGGGAAAATAATGTATTATTCTAGCAGTGTTATTGTCGACCGGATGGTAATTAACCGCAGACTCTAGGTAGCGATATGTATTTAATACACCTCGGGGACTCTACTTTACCCTTAATTCGTAATTTGCTAGATTAGGGTTCCGAATGTGAATATGTATGTAACCATGCGGATAGGCGATTGAATGTATCATGACCCTCCAGGTCATATATAGTGTGGTAGCATGTTATCATCTCTGGGCCTAGTCGGCTCAGACTATAGCTAGCAGTCGGGATGTGTGAGTGTCCTCCCTGTATAGATCTATACAAATATAGCCCGCTCTCCCTCCAGGAGACTAAGGTTACACGATGAAGGCGCAGTAAAGTGTCGTATGGAGAAATAGTGTATCACATTCTGTTTTAGTATGTTCTCTTGTGTTAGTGTATAGTGTGCTCCTCGATACAATGTATTTAATGTTCTTTTGTATAGTATATAGTACTCTTCTTGTGTAGTACTTAACATGTAGGGACTCATAATAGTACTAACTGTGGTAAGTATCATAGTAATGATAGTGGGGAGTGGTAATCCTTAACTATACCTATTATAGTTAATTGGTATGTTGCAGTCATTCTTGAATACACATAAGTATTGAACTGAGTGAAGGCATTCATATCCAACACAAATACATACAATATTTAACTAAGAATTCAACGACAGTCGGACAGATAACAATATACCCTAAGACCCCAATCAAACAAGAATAGGAAATAAGGCGAGCTATCAGTCCTAAGTCCTTCAAGTCTTATTTTTATAAATGTATTGGTGTGGATATATTTTAGGAACATAAGAAGTTTAAAAGGAGTTTGAAAATAGCTTTTATAACAAATTAACATGAAAATGAGTTTGATAAACATTGAAAACAGTTTTGACGGCAAACGGTTAAAAGTATAGAAATCCTTTTTGATTGTAAGTTACAAATCGCATGTGATTGATACTATAACTTGTTGATATTCAACTTGTATCCCCCCTCCCCATAAAAACATTTAAAAACATTTGAAAGGTAAATTAAGGGGTATGAACTCACCTGCAGCGAGTGGATCGGATGGAAGTGTTGGTTCAGTGCTTGGGGTCAAGTGAAGACTTGAACACACTCTATGACCCTAGTAACATATGAAGACATATGTTTACATATAATTAGCGACTAAACACTAATTAAACACGTATAGACATCCTAATGCGAAGAAAACGCTTTGTTCAAGTGCTAGGAGGTTATTGGGTTGAAAGGAAGGAGTGTAAGGTCTCACTATGGAGTTTACTCCTCAAACACTCACCTTAGATAAGTTTGCAGTTGAGGGACCAATTCCCCCATGAGTTTACGGCCATAAAATCATGGGAGGAGTGCATTTGTGTTCTTAAGGGCCTCTTACATCACTAGGAAGGGTTCCAAGGTTAGATCCAAGGCTTGAGAAGTGATTAGGATTCAAGAGGGGTACTCCCTTGGAGTTTGCGGTCCTTGGACCACTCCTTGGGAGTTTACGGTCATAAACACTAGGTTTTCTATCCGTAAACCCTTGGGCACAACATTTCCTTTGCATTTTGTGGTCCTAGGCTCATTCATACAAGTTTCTAGTCCTTTAAACATGCTAAGGAAGGAGTTAGGGACGCCAAAACACCCTTTTTGGTGTTTACGGTTTTGGTGTTTACGGTTCATGAATGTTCATGGACCGTAAACTCATGTTTACTCCCTTAAAGGCACGATTTTGGGTTTCTACTTTCATTCATGCAAGTTTCTAAGTCAAAGATGAGCATTAGAAGGGTTTTGGAGGGATTTTGGGGCTTCAAAACCCCCTTAAGGGAGTTCACGGTTTTGGGAGGTGTTCCCAAACCGTAAACTCTAGCTTTTAAGGTATTTTGGGTGGTTAAATCCCGAATTTTCATGAACACAAAGCAAAACAACAAGCTAGGAATAATTACTTACGGATTTGGAGCTTGAATGAGGTGTTTCTTGGCTAAACCCACTTGTAGAGAGAGAAAGAGAGGGTAGAGAGAGAAAGCTTCTAGGAGTGAGAAAAGGTTCATGTGAAAGCCACTCATCCCTTATATAGGGCTTGAGTCGGCGGCCAGGTGGGGATCCACTCCATACCGACGTTAAACGGAATTTAAAATTTTACCCAATTAAATGGTCGTGACCCGGCTTAGTCATAAACTAAAAATTTTCTCAAATATTTTTGGGGGTATTACACGTGTTTTTATTTATTTCATTTCAACACTAAAATAAAATAAAACATTAATTGGTTTGTCTAACCCAAATGTTAAGGGAAATCTTAATAACAATAATAATAAAAATATTCTATTAACGGAAATGGGTTATAGCAACGGAATAAATTTCGGGTTGTCACATCATCCCCCCGTTAGAGGAAATTTCGTCTCGAAATTTAGAATTCAAGCAGCTAATTTATTACAACACAACTAAGCGAAGAGATGAGGATATTTAAGTTTCATTTGATCCTCGCGCTCCCAAGTGAACTCCGGTCCTCGCTTGGCGTTCCAGTGAACCTTCACAATTGGGATGCGGCTTTGTTTTGTTTGGTTGACCTCTCGGTCCATAATCTCCACTGGTTCTTCCACGAAGTTAAGGATCTCGTCGATCTCGATCTCATCTAGTGGAATTACGAGAGTCTCGTCGGATAGGCACTTTTTCAAGTTCGAGACGTGGAAGGTAGGTGTATGTAACTAAGTTTGCGGGGTAGATTGAGTTTGTAGGCTACGGGGCCGATTCTGGCAAGAATCTCGAAAGGCCCTATGTACCTTGGATTCAGCTTTCCACGCTTTCCAGAGCGTATCGTGCCTTTCCAGGGTGAGACTTTCAAAAGGACTCGGTCTCATACCTGAAATTCCAAAGGTTTTCTTCGTTTGTCTGCGTAGCTTTTCTATCGATCTCTAGCGGCTTTTAAGCGTTCCCGAATCTGTACAATCTTCTTGGTCGTTTCTCGTATGCTTTTCGGACCCGTGAGAGCGTTGTCAGGAACTCGTCCTTTAGCTAACTAAGTGTCACCCACTTCAGCCCAGCACAGAGGGGATCTGCACTTTCGGCCGTAGAGGGCTTCGAACGGAGCTGCCTTGATGCTCGTGTGATAAATTTTATTGTAGGAAAACTCGACAAGGGGTAAGTGGGTATCCCATGTCTTACCAAAGTCGATCATACGGGCTCGCAGCATATCCTCTAGGGTTTGGATAGTCCTCTCACTTTGTCTGTCGGTCTGCGGACGGTAGGATGTACTCATGTCCAGCCTCGTCCCTAAGGCACTTTATAATGATTGCCAAAATCTCGAAGTGAACCTACTATCTCTATCGGAGATTATAGATATAGGGACACCATGCAGTCATACGATCTCCTCAATGTATGTTCCTGTGAGTTTCTCCATCTTGTCTGATTCTTTGATGGGTAGGAAGTGCACGGACGTGGTCAATCTGTCGACGATGACCCATCTATTGTCTTGGGTAGCTTGGTTATAAAATCCATAGTGATCCGCTCCCACTTCCATTTAGGTATCTCCGGTTGCTGTAATAACCCTAATGGCTTTTGGTATTCGACCTTGACCTTTGCGCAAGTAAGGCATTTACTAACGAAGGTAGCAATCTCTGCTTTCATGTTAGGCCACCAGTATGATTTCTTAAGATCCAGATACATCTTATATGAACCTGGGTGAACGGAATATCGAGTGTTGTGTGCTTCCTTCATGACCAAGTCTCTAAAACCACCATGTCGTGGTGTCCAGATTCGGTCCATGAGATATAAGGCTCCGTCAGCCTTGACCTGTAAGTTCTTATCCATTCCACATAGGGATTCTCCGGCCACATTCTCAGGCTTTAGAGCTTCGAGCTGAGCTTCCTTAATCTGTGCGGATAGATGCAAATGGATAGTCATTGTTAATGACTTGACTCTTCGACTAGAATATTCCTTTCGACTTAGGGCGTCTGCTACTACATTGGCTTTTCCCGGGTGATAACGAATCTCGCAGTCGTAATCATTGAGTAGCTCGACCCATCATCATTGTCTCATATTGAGCTCCTTCTGGTTCAGTATGTGTTGGAGGCTTTTATGGTCAGTGTATATCGTGCTCTTCATACCATACAGGTAATGTCTCCAGATCTTAAGAGCGAATACAACCACTCCTAATTCGAGGTCGTGCGTGGTGTAGTTAACTTCATGTGTCTTTAGTTGTCTCGAGGCATAGGCGATGACCTTACCTCGTTGAATCAGGACACAACCGAGCCCCTGATTGGACGCATCGCAGTATACCACAAAATCTTCTGTCCCCTCGGGGAGGGATAGTACTGGTGCGGTGCATAAGGCTCGTTTCAAGGTCTGGAATGCCTTCTACTGTTTCCCTCCCCAGTCGAAGGCCACGCCTTTCTGGGTTAAGGTGGTAAGGGGTTTCGCGATCCTAGAGAAGTTCTGAATGAATCCGCGGTAGTAGCCAGCGAGGCCTAGAAATTGACGAATTTCCGTAGGCGTCTTCGGTGCTAACCAGTTCTCAATAGCTTTAATCTTGGATGGGTCCACGTGGATTCCTTCTTCGCTAACCATGTGTCCCATGAATTCGACTCTTCGGATCCATAATTTGCACTTAGAGAACTTCGCATATAACTTCTCCGATCATAGGGTTTCTAGGACTCGTCGTAGATGATCGCTATGCTCCTTCGTACTCCAATAGTAGACAAGTATGCCATCAATGAAGACGATGACGAACTGATCTAAGTAAGGCCGAAACACCCTATTCATTAAGTCCATGAATATTGCGGGTCCGTTGGTCAGTCCGAAGGGCATCACTACGAACTCGTAGTGCCCATAACGAGTTCGGAAAGCTGTTTTCGGGACATCCTCCTCAAGCACTCGCAATTGATGATACCCGGACCTTAGATCAATCTTGGAGAAGTAACTCGCCCCTTGCAGTTGGTCAAATAAATCGTCTATACGGGGAAGAGGGTAACGATTCTTGACCGTGAGTTTCTTGAGCTCCCTATAATCGATGCACATACGGAACGATCTGTCCTTCTTCTTTATGAACAAGACCGGTGCTCCCCAGGGTAAGAAGCTTGGTCTTATAAAGCCCTTGCTGAGCAGCTCGTTGAGTTGACTGCACAGTTCTTGCATCTTAGCAGGCGCTAGACGGTAGGGCGATTTGGCTACAAGGGTAGCTCCTGGAATTAGATCGATTCTGAACTCAACCTTACGTTAGGGAGGTAAACCTGGTAGCTCCTCTGGAAAGACGTCGAGGAAGTCGCATACAACGGGGAATTTGTTTAGATCTTTCGTTTTCTGGCTCGTGTTGACAACGTGTGCAAGGAATGCGCGATATTCCTTGCGCAAGTACTTCTGGGATTGAATACTCGAGATGATGCGAAGGCTCGTACTAGGTTTGTCCCCGTAGATTAACAGGGTTTCATTATTTGGTAGGTTTAGACGAATTGCTTTGTCGAAGCACAGGATATCAGCATAATGGAGACTCAACCAGTCCATGCCCACAATGATATCGAAACTCTTGATCGATACTGGTAGGAGGTCGATTGGGAATGCATGATCATCTAGTGTGAGGCTACAGCCTATGTAGATCTCGCTAGAACTCTTTGTCTTTCCGTTAGCCATTTCTACGATGAATGTTTCTTTTAGTGGTTGTGGGGATTGCTTAAGTAAGTGTTTAAAGTTTGGGTTTATGAAGCTTCTTTCTACTCCACTATCAAATAAGATACAAGCATAAGAGTTGTTGAGAAGGAACATACCCGTGACTATTGTGGGGTCTGCTACTACTTCATTGTGGCCAATAGCAAGTAGTTTCTCCGTTCCTCCCACATTTCCAGCTTTTGGGCAGTTTTTCTTGAAATGCCCCACTTCGCCACAGCCATAACAGGCCTGGCTGACTCCCGAACCGGAGACCTGAGAAATGGGTTTGGGTTAAGATCTACAAATCCGGGGGGTATGGCCCTTCCGGTCGCAATTAGTGCAGTGCATTTCAGGGCAGGGGCCGTTATGATGAAAAGGGCACTTTGGGCACTTGGGTAGGTTTCTAACATAAGTTTTTGCTGGTACACGAGTAGCAAGAGTGGTGGCAGCATGGATAGCCACCATTTGTTGGTTTTTGGAAGAGGATTGAGCTTTCTTGTCCTTCTTTTTGTCCCACCGCTTCCTCTTGTTGTCGGATATCTTGGTTGGTGCATTGGTAGTTGTTGTTGTTGTTGATGGAATGGAAGGAACTTCATGATTAATCAACCTGTGGGCCAATTCCGTGACGTTGTCAAAGGTTGTCGGATGTGAAGATAGGACGTTTCCTCGATACGGGGGCACTAAACCCCAGATCTATCGTTCAATTTTCTTGCTTTCAGAGGGGATCATATTAGGGCACATAGCTACCAGGTCGCAGAACCTGGCTGTATAAGCCACTATGTCTGTCCCCTTCATCTTGAGATTCCATAGTTCCTCCTCGAGCTTCTGAACCTCACCTCTAGGGCAGTACTCCCTTCTCAGTAGGTCCTTTAGTGTGTCCCAACCCATGGCGTTGGCTGTTACTAAAGAGAGTGAATTGACATGGCCATTCCACCATGTCAGGGCCCTTTCAGTGAAAGTGGCAGCAGCGAACTTTATTTTGCTTTCTTTAGGGCATGAGCACATTTCGAAGACGGCTTCAGTTCTTTTGATCCATTAGGACAGAGCGAGGATCCCTCCGGTCCCATTGAAAAATATCGGTTTGCAATTCATGAAATCCTTATAAGTATACCCATGTGTACGTGGATGGATTTCACCATGTCTGGAGTGGTGCCCATTCCGGCTCCACTAGCATCGCCAGAATTCATTTGGGCCATGGCTGCTGTCACAACTGCGGTCACAGCTATCTGAAACAACACCTGATCGAACTGTGGAGGAGGAGGTGGTGGAGGTGGGGTTTGAGTCACAGGTATGCCTCTGTTCGGGTGCTTGCGAGGAGGCATCTTTTACTGAAACTTCATAGAGATGATGACAATAGTAAGAGTCTATTGCAAGTATGATAAGAGCGTTTCATGGACTAAATCAACATAGCCCAATAATCAGAGAGAGTCATAGCAACAGAGTAGGTAACTGCCAATATTACTGGTATCAATGAGGTAATATAAGTTCGGGAAAAGTGACCAAACAGTAGGTCCTACAGCAAACCATAAGGAAAAATGTTGGCAGTCTAGGAGTCTAGGTAAAGTACTTTCAGAGTTAGAAATGTTTACAGACAAGTGCTCTATCGAGCATAGAAAAGGAAAGGGTAGTCCTTAAACAAAGAGAGAGATGATTTGACATCTTCTACTGGCGACGAGTACCCATTGGGCGAACTCTCAGATCAGATAGTTGGTGCACAACTTCCTGAAGATGTCGTTCATGAGCCCTCTGATGCGCTCATAGTTCCCTAACTTCGGCTCGGGGTGTCGCTAGTTGTTGCTGCAGATCCTCATTGGTTCTCCTCGTCCTATCCATAGCTTCTTCCAGTTGGCGGATACGAACAGTGTTAAGGTTAGAGTTGGCATCAACTTCTACAACTATGCCAATGGCTGCTTGACCTTGCTCGACGTTCCTGGCAATCCTACGGACCATGATGGGCAAGACTCGGTCCGCCGAACCTCCTTCTCTTATGTTGTAGAAGCTTCGGTCTCCGTTAAAAGGTAAAGGTTGGCCCTGCTCATCATTCCATCGGTTCAAGGTTATTGCCCACATGGGAGTGGGACCTCAAAATGTTGGGCGGGGGTTAGGGTTTGGAGCTACTGGGAGCAGCTTGCTAACTTCTGGTTCAGAATCGGAGCTATCCGGAAAGCCTTCTGCACGATGATCATCCAAAGGGATCGGGTGCTCATCTTCTAACTCTTCCTCGAGCCATCCTCTAATACCTTGGTTTGGATAGTACGGGTCGTCGGGATGGTGGAAGCCAGCCATGCTATCTACGCGAGAATGGGGAAAGGAAGGTTAATAGACGCACTAATCTAGGATACTTATAAGATGATCGTTATTAGCCGACCCAATACTTGCATAGTGCATACCAATTACATGTAACAAAAGCAGGATAGACCTTCGAATATGTGACCCTAACTCTAAATCCACAATCAAACAAGAACAGGAAATGAAGAAATGGTCACAGATTCTAAGTCTATAGCGCCTTAGTCACCTGTAAGTGTGGTGTATCAACTTAGCAACTATTTTCCGACTAATAACGACCATTTTAGTTGTCACGTATGTAGTTAATAGAATGCGGAATACTCCTATAGTATTCTTGTTCTAACGTTCTTGTGGTAGTGTTGGTAAATTTTTAGACTTGTTGCAACGTCGCAATCACTCTTACGCACATGCTAGTCACTTCTAGGGAAATGTAGTTGATCAGGCTACATCCACCCATATGTGACTATATGTCTCTAAGCCCAATTGTGTTGTTCAACAATCTTAATACTTTTGTTCTGTTCTAGTATGATACTGATCCTTGGTATTAATGGTTGGGTATATACATATACTTAGTTAAATATTTTAGTATTTAAAACTATATATTCTTGGTCAGAGTGTTTTAGTCCCGAAGTGTTTATAGTTCATATATCTTTTATGGGTTGATATACTTGATTCACTATAAACAATGCTCTGATACCAATTTGTCACACCCCAAAACCGAGAACGGAGGAATGCGTTCTGGAGTGGAGGACGTCATGTACAGTATCATAACAATGCATAATAGTAAAAATAAGCAACGACATCCATTGCATTAATATAGTAATTGTAATACAAGCATGTTCTGTACAGTTTGTTAGACACCAAAGAGTATAATAAAAAATAAAGATGAGTCTTGTATGCGCTCCGTCTTTTCAAAAACTGCATATGTACCTGTCTATTGCCGACCTGAGAATACAAGTTATTTTGAAAACAAGTATCAGCATAAAGTTGGTGAGTTCATAATAATTTAGTGTCATTGCTTGTAATCGTCTAACATGAAAGTTATTATTAAATTTGAAAATAGTGTGAATCTCTAGAAAATCCTATATTTTCTAATAAAAGTAGTCTTCTGCCAAGACTTGGTTACTTGTAAATTTGATCCTTTGAGTGTGTAAAAGTTTTCCCAATTAGACTCATAATTATAAAAAGTATAATTTAGACTTCATCCCAAGGCCTAGTCGGCTCGGACTGTAGCTAGCAGTCGGGATGTGTGAGTGTTCACCCTGTATACATCTATACATGTAGAGCCCGCTCTCCCTCCAGGAGGCTAAGGTTACACGATGAAGGCGCAGTAAAGTGTCGTATGGAGAAATAGTGTATCACATTATGTTTTAGTATGCTCTCTTGTATTAGTGTATAGTTTGCTCCTCGGTACAATGTATTTAATGTTCTTTTGTATAGTATATAGTATTCTTCTTGTGTAGTACTTAACATGTAGGGACTCATAATAGTACCAACTGTGGTAAGTATCATAGTAATGATAGTGGGGAGTGGTAATCCTTAACTATACCTATTATAGTTAACTGGTATGTTGCAGTCATTCTTGGATACGCATAAGTATTGAACTGGGTGAAGGCATTCATATCCAACACAAATACGTACAATATATAATTAAGAATTCAACGACTGCCGGACA